>NW_026652288.1:87546383-88177058 GCF_009828535.3 Hylobates moloch | reverse complement strand
CTTCCACAATGGTTGAACTAGTTTACAGTCCCACCAACAGTGTAAAAGTGTTCCTATTTCTCCACATCCTCTCCAGCACCTGTTGTTTCCTGATTTTTTAATGATGGCCATTCTAACTGGTGTGAGATGGTATCTCACTGTGGTTTTGATTTGCATTTCTCTGATGGCCAGTGATGATGAGCATTTCTTCATGTGTTTTCTGAAATGTGCCCATGTTTATGAGGGGAAAGAGCCAGTTATGTGTGGAGAGGCAGAAAAAGAAAGTGAGGTTCTGGGTAGTTATCAGATTGCCTGTGAGTCAGCAGTGCGGCACTGCAGTTAGAAGAGCCAGCCGAGTGCTGCAGGGCACGACAGGAAGGTGGCATGGAGCAAAATCTGAAGGTCCACCTCCTCTTAGAGGGATAACTGGACAGACCACATATGGATTATTAGTTTGTCTCTGGTTAAATACCTGTATATATTTCTTTAGGACACCTACTTTGATCACTTTTGCAGAGTGAAGATGGTTTTTCTCTTTCTAATGTGAGCCATAGGGATGCATTACGGGAGAGGAGTTATCTAAAAATGAAGAAATCTAATCTTATTTAGGGCAGGAGGGACCGCAACCCTCCTCAGCCTCCTCTATTAAACTATTATTTGTCGGTTGTTTCGAAAGTTTCAAAATACTTTAAAGATTTTCTAATTTTCAGCCTATATTATCTCTTGAATCCTTAAGTTTACTACTCATAAGGGTACCACTGTGCATGAAGACCATTGCACCCTGTGTCTTGTGTAAATTCACTTTCTTCTTGAACAGCCCCTTTTCCTTATGTCTACTTGGTGAACTTCTCTTTATCCATCAGGTCTCAGCTGAAGCCTCACTCTGTGTGAAGCCCTTTTTGACCTTCCTGGGTAGAGTTGCATCCCTTACGCTCACCTCTGCTGCACTGTGTACATTCGCCTGTTAAAGGCTCATTAATCACCCTGGATAGAATTAGAATGTGAGCTTCTTGGAAGTACAGATCACATCTTACTCATCTATTCATCTTTGTATTCTCAGACCTAGAAGTGCCCCTGGCACATGGCGTGTGCTCTATAATTACTTATGAAATGATTTAATGAAGGGTTGAATGAAGATGAGTACATAACTACAAGATCTACGTGAATAGGTAAAAAAAAAAAAAAAGTCTGCTATTTATCTAGAAAAAAGGCAAGTGCAGCTTTCTGCATTCCATAGTGTACCACACGGGTGAGGAATTATATTTTAAAAAGAATTTTAAGAGTTTCCCGTGAGCTGTAAGTAAGAAGTCGTTGCCAGTAACAACTAAGCATAGTCTTTTCTCCCTTCACATGCAGAGGATGAGCTAGAGTAAGTTTCTTCTAACTTTGAGTTCTTTATTACCTCATGCTAAACTTCAGCATTTTCTATTCTTTGGCTTGTACCAGTTGCTTGAGGATCCATGATGGAGACAGACCTCATCCTGAAAAGCCCAGTTCCACCTTCAGCAAAACCTGCAAGAGGCCTCATCTGTTGAAGTGAACTAAAAGTTTAGCAAGTGATAAAATTTTCACATTGTCACACATTCATTTAATAGTAAGGGGAAACGTGAAGCCAACAAATATTTGTTAAGGCAGCAATGTACAAACATATCTTTTTCATTCTGTAAATCTCTTTTCTCAGGGTAGGTTTGATCAGAGGGAAAGAAACATCTTTACCATAGTATTGTCTCCAAGTGTTCTGTTTCTGTTTTTTGAGTGAAGTGTTTGATGCCTGTGGAGGTTTTAATGGTCTGATTCTGACTGTAAAGTTGCTGATTTCTTCTACCGACTACCATTTTTGTTTCAGAAACAAAGCAACAGAAAATGGCATCGTTTGTTTGCCTAATGACATGTGCTAAACACACACACACCCACACACACAGAAGAAAAACAAAAAGCCTCCCTCCTGTCCTCCAGCTCATTTTTAATATTTATCTTTCCATGAGTACATCCAGCCTATCTTCAGTGTTGTCAACATGTTCCTAAGCAGGCTGACTAGGGTGTTAGCAAACAACAGCAGCAGGAAATCTCTAGCCCCTGACAGTTAGAGAAGGCTCCCCTCCAAGAAGTGGGCCTAAAAAGTACATATTAGCTTTTTTAAAAAAATCTCAGACTCAACAAATTTATTAGTGTCCTGATTTCATTTTCTATTTTAGAATATCATGGTTTTCACAGTGTCCCATGATTCTACGAATTCCTTTTTATTAACAAATGAGTTATAGATATTTTAATTTATATCTCAATTCTTAAGATTCTAGAAGACATAATTCATCAGTCACAGACATCAAGACCCAGTGAGAAATTGGTTGGTAGTGGTGACAGCATTAGTTTGAGAACCAGGCTCACCTGAATCTGAATTATGGTTCTGTTATGTTCTACCTGCATGACTGAGGAAATAAGCTTCTCTGTGCCTCAGTTTCCCACTTATAAAGTAAGATTGACATTACCCCCTTTTCAGAGTTAGTGTCAAAATTAAGTGAATTGCAACATGTAAGGCTCTTAGTACAATTTCAGATATATAGTAAACTCCTGATAAATGGTGACAATGAAGATGATGATGGAGTTGAAGATGCATTTTTTTTCAGCAGAGTTCATTCAGACAGGTACATTCCCTGATGCTGGAGATTGCAAATCCTTATACATAAAAATCAACTCTACCTTTTAGGATGGAAAATGTCTAAAGGTTTTCAAGGTGTTGATTTTCAAATGTCTTAAAAATCTCAAAAGAGACAAAGGCTTCAATATTCAGACTGTCTGCTGGCAGCATTAAAGAGAGAAGTCTCAGTCTATGTAAATCTAGAAGTTGCAATTTGTCATTTATTTTCTGAATCTCCAAATGCATGTTTTGGACCTTTATTTTATTTAAATTCTTGGGTGATAATTAAATCACAGGAGTATCTATGACATATGTAGTTCGGTGATCACCTCTTAATCTCAAATACCCTGTGACTGTTTCTGACAAACATATTTTGAAGACATTTATAAAAGAGGATAAATAGTTCGCAAATATTTTCTCCCATTCTGTAGCATGTCTGTTTACTCTGTTGATAGTTTCTTTTGCCATGTAGAAGCTATTTAGTTTAATTAGGTCCATTTATCAATTTTTGTGTTTGTTGCAATTGCTTTTGAGGACTTAGCCATTAATTCTTTGCCAAGGCTGATGTCCAGAATGGTGTTTCCTAGGTTTTCTTCTAGTATTTTATAGTTTGAGGACTTACATTTAAATATTTAATCCATCTTGAGTTAATTTTTGTATATGGTGAAAGGTAGGGGTCCACTAGCATCCAGAATCTCTTAGGAACTTAAACAGTTCAACAAGCAAGAAGTAATCCTTTTAAACAGTGTGCAAAGGACATGAACAGACATTTCTCAAAAGAAGACATACAAGCAGCCAACAAACATATGAAAAAATGTTCAGCGTCACTAAACAGCAGAGAAATGCAAATCAAAACCACAATGAGGTATCATCTCACACGAGTTAGAATGGCTATTACTGTTATTATTATTATTATTATTTGAGATGGGGCCTCGCTCTGTCACCCAGGCTGGAGTGCAGTGGTGCAATCATGGCTCACTGCCACCTCAACCTCAAGTTATCCTCCCACCTCAGGCTCCTGAGTAGCTGGGTCTACAGGAATGTGACACCATGCCCAGCTAATTTCTATTTTTTTGTATTTTTTGTAGAGACAGGGTTTTGCCATGTTGCCCAGGCTGGTCTTGAACTCCTGAACTCAAGTAATCCACCCGCCTCAGCCTCCCAAAGTGCTGAGATTATTGGCATGAGCCACTGCACCCAGCTGGCTATTACTTAAATGTCAAAAAATAACAAATGCTGGTGAGGCTGCAGAAGAAAAAGAGGAATGCTTATACACTGTTGGTGGGAATGTAAATTAGTCCAGCCACTGTGGAAAGCAGTTTGGAGATTTTTCAAAGAATGTAAAACAGAACTACCACTTGTCTCAGTGATCCCATTACTGGGTATATATCCAAAGGAAAATAAGTCATTCTACCAAAAAGACATGTGCTTATATGTTCATGGCAGCACTATTCACAATGGTGAAGACATGTACTCAACCTAGATGCCCATCAATGGAGGATTGGATAAGAAAATGTGGTATGATATACACCATGAAATACCACGCAGCTATAAGAAAGAACAAAATTACATCCTTTGGGCTGGGTGCAGTGGCTCACGCCTGCAATCCCAGTACTTTGGGAGGCCAAGGCAGGCAGGTCACTTGAGGTCAGGAGTTTGAGACCAACCTGGCTAACAGGGTGAAACCCTGTCTCTTAAAAAAAAAAAAGTTCTCAGCAAATTAATGCAGGAACAGAAAACCAAGTGTTGCATATTCTCACTTAGAAGTAGAAGCTAAACATTGGGTACACATGGACATAAAGATGGGAGCAATGGACACTGGAGACTACTAGCAGGGGAAGAGAGACAGGAAGGCAAGGGCTGAAAACTACCAGTTGGGTACTGTGCTCACTATCTGGGTGACAGAGACTGTCATACCCCAAACAGTTGGGTACTGTACTGGGTGACAGAGACTGTCATACCCCAAACCTCAGCATCACACTATATAGCCATGTAACAAATCTGTACATGTACCCTATGAATCTAAAATAAAGATGAACATTTTTTAAAAAGTAAAAAGGGTCAAATTAAAAGATAATTATAATAATATAACTGTGTTGTATTTTAAAAATAAGTAAATGTATAAATGTTAAAGACTAAGAAAAAGAGGATCAGTAGGAAAAAAAAGGTGTTACTATTTTAAGGTAATTAATATTTTGGCTTCCTTGGCAGTAAAAATAGGACTTCACCAGATGGCAGATGTCTTTTTGGTTAGTAATGTCACGCTATATTTTCAAAGAAGAAATAGGGGATGGAGGGGAGATGCTGTTGAGAACAGCTTTTTCAAATCACACCAAGGCATATAATATGGGGTTTGGGAATGGAGGAGGAAATGAATAAACAAACAAGGTATTTTTATTGCCTAAGAGCATGAACTTAGTTTTCTTGAGAAAATGTGACTTTTTCAGATGAAATTGAACATGTGAGAGCTGTGGAATTCGTGAGGGTGTGTATATTAGAAATAGAGCAATGCAGACAATGAAATGCCCAGACGCCTCAGAGCAGGAGTGTTCAGGGTAGTTAGGAGAATGCTTCCCTGAGACAGAAGGGAAAGACGGGACAGGTGGGTCTCCCTTACTTTGAATTCCTCTGCGGTGTTCTTCTCCTTTCATACACATGGATTGATTTAAGACTCTTGTAAGCCTCTGGGAAAAGCACTGGGGAAACAAAAGCTCGAAAGCTCACCACCTGGTGAAGAAAGCAGGCTGTAGCCCTCACTTATGGACCAAAGCCAAGGCCCAAGCAAGGCAAGAGGAAGGCCAAGGTCCCATATCTATTGCAGCTGGGGGCAGTTAGACCTCAAGCCTTTTGTCAGTGTGATAGTCTCAGTCCTCTCCAAATGGCCTTGTGGTGGTGATGGTGAACCAAATGGCTGAGCCATGAGTGAGCCTCGGAGGTAATAATAAGTGGCATTTATTGAATGCCTACTATGTGCCAGAATCTTTATATGTGCACTCTCTGCTTCCTTGTTGATCCCTCAAGACAGGTGTCTTCTCCACTTTGTTGGAATGACAGGGAATTGAGGCTCATATTGGTGGAGTAACAAACTCAAAGTTACACTAAAATGTCATTTAAGCCCCTATCATTCTGGAGTCAAAGCCTGCATTCTTCCTATGATATCACAGGATTCCATAGGGCACATTTATTAGTCCATTCTCACATTGCTACAAAGAAATACCTGAAACTGGGAAATTTATGGAGAAAAGAAGTTTAATTGGCTCAGGGTTCTGCAGGCTATACAAGAAGCATAGTGGTTTCTGCTTCTGGGGAGCCTCAGGAAACTTACAATCACGGTGGAAGGTGAAGGTGAAGCAGGCACATCTTACATGGCAGGAGCAGGAGGAGCAGGTGGGGGGAGGTTCTACACACTTTTAAATAACCAGATCTCATGATACTTCACTCACTCACTATCACAAGAACACAACTGAGGGGATGGTGCTAAACCATTCATGAGAACTGCCCCCATGATGCAATTACCTCCCACCAGGCCTCACCTCCAACATTGGCGGTTACAATTCGTTGTTAGATTTAGGCAGGGACACAGGCCCAAACCATATTAGCACACTTGTGTCTTCTGGCATGTTCTCATTTTCTTTAGCTTCTGGGCTGGCAGCGGGAGAGGAAATATATGTTTACATGATAAGATTAAACATCCGGATTTTAATGCGCCCAGTGACATGAAGTATGTGTCGATGTTATTTTAGTATTACCACTATGGAGAACAATTTGGAGGTTCCTCAAACTAAAAATAGACCTACTATATGATCCAGCAATCCCACTGCTAGATATCTACCCAAAAGAAAGGAAATCAATATATTGAAGAGCTAGCTGCACTCCCATGTCTATTGTTTTTCCTATCTTTTTTTTGCCACGGTGAAGCAGGGTAGTATGTGGAAAGGATATTTATGTGGAAGTTAAACCATGAAGATTTTAGTCTGAGTTGCACCTGGGTAAATTATTTAAAATTCTATGCCCCAGTAACTTCAAATGAAAATGAGAAGTAGATTAAATTACTGTTTCTCTAATTTTTCCTCTAGGTCGAATACTAAATGATTTTTAAAGGCTCTCAAAGCCTTTTTTGATGAAACCATCACTCCTACCTTTACCCCATCATAACTGTCCCATTTCACGTGAAAAGACTATGGTACGCATATAGCAGATAACTGACTTCACATCTGCTTTGAATGCGAATAGACTCCTGATTGAGTCTTCAGTGATGATTTGAGTAGATTTAGGAGCACACTTTCCAAATAATTACCAATATTCATGAAGATAATTAACTTACACAGACGTTGGAGGCGTAATACAATTCTTAGAAATATCATCTGATGCCAGGAATGTTTACTGAAGATTCATTTATTTCCCCAATCAGCTGAGGCATGAGGGGAAAAGGAAAGATAATTTCATGGTTTTACGTGCTCTGTGGGTACATTCTTAGAAACCTCCCTAGCTTTATTATTTGCTTTTTAGACTCATTAATTCTGCCAAGGAGATTAAAGAAGCAAATGCTAGTAAAAGAGAATTGAAAACTCAAAAATGCTCATGTTAACATATGTTATTGCCCGTATCAGTAGCTGCTGACTTGAGTACTCCCTAAATTCAGATTCTCTGCACATATCATGACCACTCTTTACAGTGACCTTTTAAGGCAGCTGCTGTCATCTTTTTTTAAAAAATAGCTTTATTGATATATAATTCACACTGTTGTCTACCTTTCACCAGCAAAGTAAAGAACCTCATAGGACTTATGTTGTATATTCAAAGGAACTTACTGTTTATGCTAAAAGTATGACTTGAGCCCAGATCAACCGTATTAAAAGGCCTGTGTATTTTCCTCTCTGCTGGAGGGAAGAACACGATCACAGCGGTATAGAAGGGATGCCCTGTGAAATGAGTGATCTTTACTCTGAGTGCGTGCTGAGGGTATCGCTTCTCATGCCAGAACACAGGGGTGTTTGGGATGGGCTACAGAAGGGCATGGCTTACAGCTGAAAACTGGTGCTCTTACAAACATTTTTCCTGAAGCCTATATGCATGGCTATCCCCCACTCTTTTGCTCATTGAACGTCCACTCTCAAAATCTTAAAAAGACAAAGTTCAAAACCTAAAGGTCATCTGGTTTAACCCTCACTTTTACAGAAGAGAAAACAGACAATTAAAGAGAGCAAGTACTGTTGAAGAGTAGAGAGAGTCTGGAAACATAGATTTGGGTCCAATGGCAGAGTATCTTGAGAGCCAGATTAGGGAATTTAGACCTGAACCTATAGGCAATGGAGATACTTTAGGCATTAAGTAGGGAAGAGACCTTTACTCAAGGTCACACCCTCATCTGAGGTTGATTTGAGAGTAAAGTCCAGGTGGTCATGTTTAATTGTTTCCATCTGTACCCTGCTTCTCTCATTCACTTTAACCTTTGATCTGTTTGGGTACCATTATGATAAACTAAGATCTTTGGAGCCATGGTAATCCCAAACTTTGTCACTGATGTGTAATATATGTGTAAATAAGGGTTACAAATAAAAAATCTGTAGAAAATGTCTTGTTATAAGAAAGGAATGTTTGCTGCATTGGATTTAATCTAGATACCTTTTAGAACAAAGAAAGCATATTTCACAATTGCAACAAGTAGATTAAGCTTAATAGGAAGCTCATGATTTAATTACAGTAAACAATTTGGAACACAGTGGTTTCTATCTAAAGATAGACCACAGTAGAACTTTCACCTGGAACATTTATTTTCCCTGCATTATGGATACTCCACATAATCAGCAATTTTATGTTACCTAACTAAACCATACTTTCAATAGTTCATAAAAATATTGTTATACTTATGATTATCCTCCCATATTCTTGCCTCTGCTTCTTTACTTTTGCTCTGGTGTCTGTTTTTGTTTTACTTTTCTTAGAAAAACAAATACACACACACACACACACACAATTCTTTCCTTTGTAAATGAAAATAATTTGAAGGTTTTATACTTGATGTAAAAGTCTATGTAAAACATTCTTTATGAATTTTGTTTTACTCTTTACTTCAGGGCATGCTACATTATTGTTTAATATTTTCAGGTTATCTTTGTATTAAAATAATACTGCCCTAGCTTGGCTTCTCTGACACTGAGATGGAGTTTGCAGTATGAATTAATTTCCTAAGGCTGCTATAACAATGTACCACAAATTGAGTGACTTAAAAAACAGAGACTTTGGCCGGGTGCGGTGGCTCGCACCTGTAATCCCAGCAATTTGGGAGGCTGAGGCAGGCGGGTCACCTGAGGATGGGAGTTTGAGAACAGCTTGACCAACATGGAGAAACCCCGTCTCTACTAAACATACAAAATTAGCCAGGCATGGTGGCACATACCTGTAATCCCAGCTAGTTGGGAGGCTGAGGCAGGAGAATCTCTTGATCCTGGGAGGTGGAGGTTGCAGTGAGCCTAGATGGCACCATTGCACTCAAGCAATGCACTTGTTGGGCAACAAGAGCAAAACTCCATCTCAAAAACAAACAACAAACAAACAAAACAGAAATCTATTGTCTCACAGTTTTGGAGACTGAGTCTGGAGTCAAAGTGTGGCAGGGTTGGTTCCTTCTGAAGGCTGTAAGGGAAGGCTCTGTTCTATGCTTTCCACACACCTTTTGCTGATTTGTTGGCATTCTTTGGTCTTCCTTGGCTTGTGGCAGCATCACCCCAATTTCTGCCTTCATCTTCATATAGGGTTCTTTGTGTGTGTGTGTGTGTGTGTGTGTGTGTGTGTCTATTTCAAAATGTCCCCTTTTCATAAGGCCACCAGTCATTGCATTAAAGCCTACCTTATTCCAATATGACCTCATCTTAACAAGTTACATCTACAATGACTCTGTTTTCCAATAAGGTCATATTCTGAGATACTAGGGGTTGGGACGTCAACATACAAATTTTGGGGGCCCACAATTCAACCCATACAGGGTACAAAATGTATATCTGTGAAGGAAATGGGGAAGAAGCAACACTGGGCAGAGGAAGAAGTTAGGCTGTGATGCAGAGCCTCCAAAGCCTTGGACCTTCTGGTGGTGGGCTTTGGAAGAAGTATTGCCCATCAGAGTGTCCTTCGACAGGCAGTGGTGAGCCTTCACATCCCTGCTTCACTCAGTGATTGGGTGTGGGCTGCTAGGAAGGACTTGACCTTAGATGGGGCATCTTTCTGAAGTACTGGGAGACCCTGAAGGAGCAGACAGTCAAAGGCTGGCAACAGACTGCATTCCTCATGGGGACAGCAAGTTCTTGCATGAAGGGAGATCTGGGTGAGAGAAATCCATGTCTATCACAAATACAGTGAATGTTACTGACCTCTATGAAGGTCAGAAAAACGTTGATCTGAAAAAATATTGACCTTATAAAAATGTCTCTCTTCCCCACTTAAATGCCTCAAATATCTCCATTACCTATAGGTTCAGGTCTAAATCCCCTAAACTGACTCTCAAGAGTCAGATACTCTGCCATTAGAGTCAAATCTATGTTTCCAGACTCTCTCTACTCTTCAACAGAATCCTCTTCCCTAGCCATGCTGATATTTCTTTACCTAGGATATGACTTTTGCATTCTTGCTTCCAACACTTTGTACAAATGGAACTCCTGCCTTAATGGTCTACCTGATGAGAAATACAGAGGTATTGAAAAGGTAGATTTCACTCCAATTGGAAAGGCCTTGAAGTCCAGACTAAGAGGTTTGTAACTAAATCTGTAGTCTAACCCAGGGGCTGACAAAATAGCCTTCAGGTCAAATCCAGTCTGCCATCTGTTATTGTAAATAAAGTTTTATTGGAACACAGCCATGCCCTTTTGTTTACATATTGTCTGTGGCTATCACATTATGATTCTGCTCAATAGCAGAGTTCAGTAGTTACAACAGGAACTGTATTGCCCACAAATCCTAAAATATTTACTGTCTGGCCCTTTACAGATAAAGTTTGTGGATCCTCTAATTCCTCTAAATCAACCTTTTGTAGTAGTAGTAGGAAACATACCAGCTTCCCCCTTCAGCACTCTGAATGATTCCTACTCTCACTGAGATTTCCAATCTCTAAAGTGATAAGGCACATAGCAATTTTGCTATATTGGGATTTGTGCTTCCAATGTCTATGTCCCATGGATCCAGCCAGATTGTGAGCTTCCTGTGAGCAGAGACGGTGCCTTCATTTTATTTTGGACTTTGCACAGTGCTTAACAGGGAGCCTCTGTTAATAACATGGAGATTAATAGCACTCGCTTGTGAGACAGTTTCTTGGACTGCAGAAACGGGCTTTGGAGTCCATAGCTCCAGTTCCTCAGTGTTATGTGTGTGACCTTGGGAAAGACACATAATTTCTCTCGGCTTCAGACTTCTGCTTGGCCTCCTTATGATTTTCACAATTTGAGGCTACAAGAGAGGTATCTGGCCTAGAAGATAGTCTTTCATTCCATGCTATAGCTACTGAGGTAAACGACACCTCTCACACTCAAGCAGAGTGGACAGAAGGCTTTGTGTAGAAGGCATTGCCAGAGCAACTGATTTATGTCACACACAGGCTTGTGCAAATAAAAGAAAGAAGAGATAGAGCTCTGAACTTTTTCAGTGGGGACACTAATGGCATTTGGTGGGGCGGGTGATAGTTTTCTGAGGTGAGGGGGTCCTTCTCTTTGTAGATTGTTTAGCTTTTCTGTTTCTCTCCCGCTAAATGCCAGTAGTGACTCCAGATATCACTGTGACAGCTGTAATGGCTCACACACATTTCCGAATGCATGCCAGGGGTCACCAGCACCTTGGCTGAGAACCACTGGTCACACTCTAAAAAGTGCTAGGCGTTCTGCACTTAGAAATCTCTAAGGGGTTGAGGAGACTTCCAGTAGAACACTTCTACTTTTTTCTGTTTTGTGTCATTAAGATTTTTTTGAAAGATGCCTATGGCTAAAATTTTTGAAATTAGATATAATAGTAGCTGTACAGTTGAAATCAAACATTGCTTCACTGTAAAGGCTGAACCAAAAAAATGTCAGATTGAAACTAAAAAAAGATCATTCAACCAAAGAAGGCATGGAGCAGGATAGAAAACATGGTGGTGGGTTTGGGGGGTCCTGTCCTATTAAGACCAATACAAACTGCCCACCCCCGCCATCATCTAGATATGGACACAAACACCAGGATCATACTGCAATCATGGTAACAATAATGTCCAAATAAGTGATTTGGTACCTAGTAGGAGCTAAACATTACATACATACTATTTCTACACTTAAAGAAACTTAGCATGGTAGATATTATAGAGGCCAAGCAGTCTCAAGGAAGTGTGGAGCAGCTGATTAGTGACCGAATCTACATTCAAACTTACATTCTGCTATAAAACTTTATGCAGCTGATTAGTGACCGAATCTACATTCAAACTTACATTCTGCTATAAAAGCCATAGACTTTCTGCTCTACCAAGCTATATAATATTATTTATAATTTGTTCTTCATCTGACATATCAAATAAACAGTTGTTTGCATTGGGCATATTACTATGGTTGCTGTTTATGTTTTTTTCTTTCTTTCTTTTTTTTTTTTTTTAATCCGGAGGCAAGGTCTTGTTCTGTCACCCAGGCTGGAGTGCAGTGGTGCAATCATGGCTCACTGAAGCCTCGACCTCCTAGGCTCAAGCAATCCTTCTGCCTCAGCCCCCTGAGTAGCTGGGAGTATAGGCATGCACCACCATGCCTGGCTAATTATTTTATTTTTGTAGAGACAGAGTCCTACTATGTGGCCCAGGCTAAGCCTCTAACTCTTGTGCTCAAATGATCCTCCCACTTGGGCCTCCCAAAATGCTGGGATTACAGGCTGAGCCACCATACCTGGCCAATGTTTCTGTTTAAATGTGAAAAAATTGTATGTGGCATATTGTGTACGATAATGTAAGTTTTATTTTTTTCTGCTCATCAATCCATTTTTTGTCCTTATTAAGACTCCTTTCACGTAGTTAAGTGAGATGCCTGCACTAGGGTGAAGCATCAATATTTGCATTGTCTTAGAGCCCTCTCAGGCATGCCAAGCAAGGAGTGTCTCCTCTAGAAAGAGATTGAAAGCAGCCTCTTCCTGTGTGCCTTATTACTCCACGTTAGTATAGATTAGGAACAGAAGGAATGCTACAGAAATCAAACATCTCCACAGGAGCCAGTTTTTCTTTCTAACAAATCATAGGAATGGTTCTGTGAGGCAAATAAGGCACTGTTTGAAACTGTGGACTTTTGATTTTTTTAGCTAGGATAAATATGTGTCACTTGTGAAAGCTCTGAGTCAGGACTTTAGATTATTAAGTATGCTGCTATTGTTAAATAAATAAGACAAGTCAATTGATTCTCATCTTTGGAACATGGGAGTCCATTTTGCAAAATCAGCTAATGTGCCTAATCATGCACAGAAGTTAGATATGAGACCTTTATGTGTACATCGATAATAAGCCATTGTTATGAAATGCAGATACACGATTTCTCATTCTGTTTCTCATAATGCTTGATTCCCATATGTTTCATTGTTGACAGCTCAGCAGAGGCATGCAATATTTCTCCCTTATTTTCTGGCTTACCACATAGATAAATTGTCTAGAAAATGCCGTAAGTAATTTTCTCTGTATTTACTTAAATTGCTTATACAAATTGCTCCATCAGTTCAGGATATGAAGTTCCATAGAAATTAGTAGCTTATATCTCTGGCTTCGGGATTTTAGTGTTTTTGGGTTCCATTGTCTTCTTTCTTAAAGTATGTTATAAAGACTTGGGCCAACAAATTCTACAATTATCACCAAACTTCAGAGGTTTTACATTTTTTCCTTCTGCCCACTTCACTATTTAGTGTCCCTTTTCATAGTAAAAACTGGTTTTATACAATTAAATCAAATTGTGTTATAAATGAATATATTTTTAAAAGAGGAACACTGTACTTGCAGATGAAAGAGCTGGATAATCTTTCCTTTTAATTTCTTTGTCCAGCCTCTAGATTGGCTATGTGGCATAGAGCAGACCATCGTTAGTCTGGGCTAAGGTTTTCTCTTCCGCCAGATGAGCATGTTGGAACAGGGATGGAAGCACTCCACAAGTGACATGCTGGATGGTGTGGGTCAGGCATTTCTCTCATGCCCATAGAATCTGTCTGGCTTCATTGTCCTTTTCAACATGAATCTCTAGGCAGTATTTCCAAATGAACGAATTAATGCAAAGTAAAAGCAAGTTGTCATCGTTTGTCCAATGACTAGTTGGCTCCTTCAGGCTCACATTAATGAGTGGTAATGTCAGTCCGTCTTAGACATTTTTACATACGTAAGAGATGATGGGTGGAGCACAACACTTAATGGAAAGCAAAGACTCCCTGACAATAAAAAGTTAGCAGAGTAGATGAGAACATTGGGGAAGGACAGATGAGAATCTGAGGCTTTCTTGGTATCTGAGGCTTTCTTGGTATCATTCAAATCCCATGCTCTTAATATCATCCTATATTATCTCCCTTTCAAAACTCATTCTATTTAGACTTTTAAAAACTAGGAAATTTTAGCTGTTAATTTATAAGAATAGTTTTTCTACTACTTAAGACTGAATAAAAATTAAAACTTTGGGTTACTTAGAATTTTATATATGAATAAGAATCAATGAATTTTAATTGTGAGAAAATTGAAGAAATCATGAAAAGCTGCAAAATTTTGGACAAATAAAAAGAATTTTTATTAACGTAATCAAGTTTCTTCATTTCAGAGTAGGTGATAACTGGCCTCAAATCCTCAAAGGATATTATTTTCATAGGTGACATACTCTTTGCATTTACTGTTAACCATGTGAACGTGTTGGGAGCACACACACAGAATACTCCTCTCCATCCCCCCTCCCCAACACCACTCCACTCTTTTTCCTCCATCACAATTTCTATTCTCTATCTGTTAAGGTAAATGTATCAGAGCTGATCATAAGAGGCACATATTCTCAGGTTGCCATTTATCTTGTATGTACTGGCAGATTTGCTTATTTTTTCTTTTGATGAGATTGTCGCCTTTTGTAAATTATAGGCAAGACCAAAGAAAGCACCTGTTCTTTTCCCATATGCCTCTTTGTTTCTTCCCAAATCTAGTTCCCCTTTAAACTCAATTTAGCCAAATGACTCATGTAACATCATAATAATATCACCCCAAACAAGCTCATTCCTCATGGTCATGCCAAGAAGCTTGCTGTCAGGGATTTGTGAATTTTCCTGCATCCACATTGGGATTTGACTCATATTGAAATTTGTTGACCTGAACATAACATTTGTTATAAAGTATATAAAAGGATGCATAAAAGGAAGTGCCATAATGAAAAGAGTTGAAGCTTGGAACTGGATAAATCAAAAGATTTACTTCTGTTTAATTATTTACTAGCTTTTCTCATGCAAATGCTTTGACTTTTTTTGACACTCGGCTTTCCTATCTGGAAAATAAGAGTAATATTCTTACTCAACAGCACCTAGAAAAGTTTCTGAATCATAACAGATGACCAAAAGAGGTT
This sequence comes from Hylobates moloch, assembly GCF_009828535.3. NCBI lineage: Eukaryota > Metazoa > Chordata > Mammalia > Primates > Hylobatidae > Hylobates > Hylobates moloch. The sequence continues at coordinate 88,161,887 of NW_026652288.1, read as the reverse complement.
GTTATTGTTCATGTGTTATTGCTATTACTATTATTATTTGTTATTCAGTGGCAAAAATCTCAAATATAAAAAAGTCCTAGAACCTGTCTACGGTTGGCCTTCATACCTAGGGGCTCTGCATCCATGGATTCAACTAACCTTGGAATAAAATACTTTAGCTGGGTGCAGTGGCTCACTCCTGTAATCCCAGCATTTCGGGAGGCAGAGGTAGGTGGATCACTTGAGCTCAGGAGTTTGAGACCAGGCTGGACAACATGGTTAAAACCCCTTCTACACAATAAAAAAGAAAAAAAAAAATTAGCCAGGTGTGGTGGCTCACACATGTAGTCCCAGCTACTTAGGAGGCTGAGGTGGGAGGATCTCTTGAGCCTAGGAGGAGGAGAATGCAGTGAGATCATGCCACTGCACTCCAGTCTGGGCAACAGAGCCAAATCCTGTCTCAAAAAAAAAAATAATAATTAAAAATACTAAAAAACCATGTATGGTTGTGTTTGTACCAAACATGTACAGAATTTTTTTTTCTTGGCATTATCCCCCAAACAACATAGGAAAACAACTATTATATAGCATTCGTGTTGATCGTATTAGGTATTACAAGAAATCTAGAGACAATTTAAAGTATATGGGAGGATTGTGTGGGTCACATGCAAATACTGGACCATTTATATAAGAGACTTCTGTGGATTTTGATATTGTAGGGAAGATTCCTAGAATCAATACTGCATGGATACTGAGGTATGACTGTATTTCTATATTGGCTGAGTTGTGAATTAAACATTTTCTGTAAGAGAGAGAGTCTATAAGATCTGTTCTTATTTTATAAGATAGAAGAAAGTTTTGTAGTAGTATATGGAGTGACAGTCTTGGAATATTATATGGGTTAAATTTATACTGATTCATAGAATTAATCTGCCTAATTGGAACCCCCTCAGGAGCTGATGAGCACAAGCAACACAGCAGAGACCATTAACTCCCATTTTAATCTAATTTTAATGCAAAAGCCAATGAGCAAATAGTGTTTACTGTATTAAATTTTGCTCTCTGCATCCTGTATGACTGAAGTGAACTGTCTCAGGTGACAGAGATAGCCTGGGGTCAGTGAAGTTTCTCTTCATGGTTTACTCTTATAGAGTGACATACAACACAATGAGAAGCAATGAAACACAAGCACATATCCAGATTCTTCATTCATTCACTCTTGCTTTTACTTTTAAAAATCATTGTTTTTCACACCTGTAATCCCAGCACTTTGGGAGGCCGAGGTGGGCAGATTATGAGGTCAGGAGTTCGAGACCAACCTGACCAACATGGTGAAATGCTGTCTCTACTATAAATACAAAAATTAGCTGGGCATGGTGGCACGCACCTGTAATCCCAGCTACTCAGGAGGCTGAGGCAGGAGAATTGCTTGAACCTGGGAGGCAGAGGTTGTAGTGAGCCAATATCGTGCCACTGCACTCCAGCCTGGGCGACAGAGCAAGACGCTGTCAAAATAAAAAAAAAAAATCATTGTTCTGATTCTTTACAACAATCATGTTGACGTCAGTTAATATTTGTTGGGATGGTCCCCTTACTCATGATGCTAAGCACTGAAGAAAGAGACTGCTTGGATATAGGCTCTGCCTTCATGTTGTTTACTGTCTAGTAGGAAAGGTAAACATAAATAAATCAGATGAATGAATATTATAGATACACTGATGACACTGATTAGGAAACAGGGAGAGTATAAAGGCAAGAGTAGTTAATCCCAAGCTCTGCAGTATGAGAGTGAAGGATTTTTGTGATCTTGCACCAGCCTAATTTTTCAGCCTCATCCTTTACCACTTTTCCTAATCTTATATTCCACTCCCCACAAATACACGTATGTATTCCATATTGTATTAAATTGTATTAATTGCCACCCTGTATTAAATTATATTTTTCTGTATGTCCATGCACAGTCATATTACTTTAATATTCGGATGGCTTGGTAGGAAGCCTAAACCTTGGCTAAGATTTAAATTTAATCATCAGAGGGGTGAAAAATAAACATCTCCTAGGCAATAGATTACTTCCTCACTGAGAATTTTGGAAGTCACATTTCTAAAGTGACTGCCTGATCAATACATGGTTTCTTCAGCATGGCACCTGAAGGAGGAACCTAATGAACTCCATTTTATTTCCCAATCAAAGAGCTGGCAAATGTTTTCCCAGAGAGCTTTCTAAAAGTGAGGATCAAAAGTCTCCATCGTGATGAACATGAGCACGCTCATTCTTTTCTTTTTCTTTTCTTTTGAGACGGAATCTTGCCCTGTTCCACACTCATTCCTAAGATAACATTTCCTCATACAGGACAATGGTGTGGATTGGCCTAAAAACAATATCGAAGTAGTTACCACCACACTTTGGACTCTTGCATCTGATGTGAACATGGCTGAGAAGCTCATGGCAACAATTTTACATCCTGGTCTCAAGAGACATGTTTTGCAGAAATATAGTCCCAGAGGAACACATTTATAACACTAGGCTTAAACGTACCCTCTGTGACAGAAGAATTCAAGCCTAGCAAATCTCCTTTCTGCTCTTATTTCATTCATTTCTGCAAACGATTTTTGATCGCTTGTGTTAGGCAGCATGGAGAAATAATCCAAGCAATCTTCGATCACCTATGTTTTAGGTAATGTGTAAAGAGGTAACCCAAGCTGTTTGCATTAATGTGGATAGCTATTAAGCCGGTTTCAGCCTTCACTTACTGGGATAAGGTGGTGAAAGCCATGGTCAGGTGTTTTTTTTTTGTTGTTGTTGTTGTTTTTGAGACAGAGTCTGGCTCTGTCGCCTAGGCTGGAGTGCAGTGACACGATCTCAGCTCACTGCAAGCTCTGCCTCCCAGGTTCACGGCATTCTCCTGCCTCAGCCTCCTGGGTAGCTGGGACTATAGGCACCTGCCACCACAGCCAGCTAATTTTTTTTTTTTTTTTGTATTTTTAGTAGAGACAAGGTTTCACCAAGTTAGCCAGGATGATCTCGATCTCCTGACCTCGTGATCCGCCCACCTCAGCTTCCCAAAGTGCTGGGGTTACAGGCTTGAGCCACCGCACCCAGCCAAGCCATGGTCAGGTTTTGGTAGTCAAGACCACAGCTGCTATCGTAGGAGTGGTGCATACACTACAGTTCTGGCCATTTTTCTTGAGCTAGACAAACACTTTCACATCATTCCAGGAGGGTTTCTTTTAGACTATGATTGAATATGGTTCTGATATGAGATTTGTCAAAGGAAGCCAGCCTGGCTAAAATTTTTTATTATCTGAATCACTTCCTCCAAACATAGTTTACAAGAAACCAAAAAGTATTTTGACTCACTTTTAATGATGATGATATAGTACCAAACTTTACAAGGATTGGCAAAGATATCTTTTAATTGTGAAATAAAGAAAAATAGGTCAATAAATATTTGCATTTTAGTTTGACTACATCCTGAGTTTGGAAGAAGTGGGGGACAAAGAGAAGGGTAAGATTGATGGCTGATGCCAGAAATGGCTAGGGGGTTTCCTGAGGTCTGTTAGTCCCATATTTATAGGGAATATTTAAGTCAGGGACAATTACTTAAATATTAATTTTTTTAAATAAAAGCAAAATGATTTAATGAGAACTAAAGCAATATAGCCATACCACCCCCAACAGCTTGGAAGACTGCATCTTTGAGCCATACCTGGGCAGGCTAGAATGTATTTCTATGTTCTTCACATAGAAAAGGGGTCTGATGAGGTGGGTATAAAGGAGGAAGAAGAAGTTTTACAACCCTAGAATGTGGGGAAGAGGCCAGGAAAGAGGAGTATCTAAATAAAAGCTTGTACATTGAGACAATGGAAAAGGTTAGCTTTCTGAAAAGTGAAGTATGTTAAGGTTGGGCTGGTTCATAAATTTCTCTGATATACTCAAAGAATTTAAAAAGCAAGAAAAGTGGGCTCTAGGCTCTTTGTTATTTACACGACCTTCAGCAAGTCATTTAACCTTTGTAGAGCTCAATTTCCTCATCTGTAAAATAACAGGATTGAATTAAATAATCTTTAAGGTCCCTTGAAGTGCTGACATCTATGAGATTAGAAGCATTAATACTTAAAAGGATTAAAAATATTATCTATCCATTCCCCTTCTCTCCACCGAAAAACAAAGCAAATGAAAAAAAGTGGACTACATCTCAATAGAAACTCCTCATTTGGGTAGTGAGATTGATAAATACTTTAATCTCCTGGTCATTAGAACAAAAAGACATCTCAATAGGGTTAAATCCCTTAAGGTGTGTCTTGGATTGGATTATTGAGCCAACTCTGCACTGCCTCTTTCCTGCCTCATGCCTCTGATCCCCTACCCTAATGAAAGACCTGAGGTTCTCCCACAGCATGACCTTCTCCCTTACCTGCATGCCTTGGTGAACCAACCTTCTGCCTGCCCACTCCTTGTACACACTTCAGGACTCAGCATAACAAAAGATTCACCAGAAAGTCTGACCTTCTAGACATCTTATCCCTCCCACAAAAAAGCAAAGTCTGATTCAGCTGGCCATTTCTGACTACATCATTGTAATTTTAACTATCACCCTTCTCCCCTACTAGTCTGGAAAGCAAGGATCTTCTTATCTATCTTGGAATTTCAGAGATGAGCACTTTGCGTAGTACTAGGAGGTGGTCAATCAATGATGTTAATTAAATTAATGAACACATAATTAAACACTATTCAGGGAAAAAAATGCAGAGACAAAACAATGTCTTTAAAAGACAAGCCAGACACATGTCTGCTTTTTCTAATAGTCTATTTCAAAGACTGCTCTGTCACCTTCCCATTGGGAAGAGTCTAATGGCAGAGATAATACTAATCACTTCACATTTGCATGCAATTGCCAATTTTCCCAAGCTGCATTTGGCTGGGAGCAACGGAGTCTAATCTGGTCCCATCCATTGGAGAGCATTCCATTGTAATAGCTGTCTTAACGTAAGTTGGGAATGTGTCACACACAAGCTACTTATTTCTGCATCATAAACCTCTAATGTTTCTTTAGGCTGATAGGGTTTTGTGTTTCCTGAAGTTGGGAGATTAGCCAAATATTCTTTTCTTCTTGTCAATGTTTTAGATTGCCCCCTCACCTTGTGTCACCCTCCTGTCCCAGTGCTCACTGGAAGTCTGGGATTGCTGGAGTTGGCAGACTTTTTTTCCAAGATAATGTTCCCTCCTTAAAACCAACTATAAGTTACTAGATGTTGACTGAAGATAAGAGGTCAGCCATCCATGGAGTTTATGCCACAAGTCTCAATTTTGGGGCATGCTTAGATCAATCTATACTACCACTCCCCACTTCAAAACCTGCCAATACTTCTCCCTCTAATTCTCTAGGGGCAGAGGGTGTAAGCACATGATGTGGCAGGAGGTGGAGAGTAGCCCTCAGCAGTGAGCCGCAGATGGCTAGGCACTGAGATGGGCCTGGGAACACAGAAACGAATAGGACATGATGCTGAACCCCATGGAATCCAGCATCTAATAAGGAGACAGATAATTAAATTACAATACAGTGTGATAACTGCTAACATAGGGGCGAGCATATACTCTTTCATGCCGTTTCTTATTCCCCTGGCACCCAAGTAGAGTGGAATGCAGTGTGTGAAATGTATTCCCCTGCTCCCTTCGAATATCTACGAATTATTTCTTCCTTCAGAAGGCTGGGACCACACTGTTCTTTCATATTCACTGGTTATAGTTATCAATCCAGGTCAGACAGAGAGGAGAAAAGAGCTATGACCCGGCTCTGGATTCATCACTAAGGAATTCACTCTCTACCTATGTGAAGGAAGAAACTCTCATGTCCTTGCCCTCAAAGGACTCTTGGTCTGCTGGGGGAGAGAAAAATGTCACATGTTTGCCCTCAAACTTTCTAGATCCAGTAGGGCATAGTGAGGACAAGGTGAGGTCTGCATTAAAGTGCAATGTGTGTGTGCACGTGTGTGTGTGTGTGCTCACGCTTATGTGTGTGCATGTATGTGTTGGAGAGGTAGGAGGAGGGCAGAGGTTTCTCGAGCTATGAGTTGGGCAGTGTATTAGTCCATTCTCACACTGCTATAATGAACTACCTGAGACTGGGTAGTTTATGAGGAAAAGAGATTTCACTCACAGTTCTGAAGGCTTTACAGGAAGCATGGCTGGGGAGGCCTTGGGAAACTTACAATCATTGTGGAAGGTGAAAAAGAAGCAGGCACGTCTTCACATGGCAGAGCAGGAGAGACAGAGAGTGAAGCGGGAGGTGCAACACACTTTTAGGCAACCAGATCTCATGAGAACTCATTCACCATCATGAAAACAGCAAGGAGGATGTCTGCCCTCATGATCCAATCATCTGCCATCAGATCCCTCCTCCAACACTGAGGATTACAATTCAACATGAGATTTGGGTAGGGATACAGAGCCAAACCATATCATTTGTCCCTGCCAAAAACTTATGTCCTTCTCACATTTCAAAACACAGTCATGTATTTCCAACAGTCCTCCAAAGTCTTAACTTATTCCAGCATTAACTCAGAAGTCCAAGTTCAAAGTCGCATCTGAGACAAGACAATTTCCTTTTGCCTATGAGCTTGTACAATCAAAAACAAATTAGTTACTTCCAAGATACAATAGGGAAATAGGCATTGGATAAATGCTCCCATTTCAAAAGGGAGAAATTGGCCAAAACAAAGGGGCTACAGGATCCATGCAAGTCCAAAACCCAGCAGGGCTGTCATTAAATCTTAAGGCTCCAAAATAGTCTCCTTTGACTCCATGTCTCACATCTAGACCACACTGATGCAAGGAGTATGCTACCAAGGCCTTGGGCAGATTCACCCCTGTGGTGACACAGGGTACAGACCTTGTGGCTATTTTCACAGGCTGGCATTGAATGCCTGTGGCTTTTCCATGCACACAGTGAAAGCTTCAAGCTGTCGGTGGATCTACCATTCTGGAATCTGGAGGATGATGGCCCTCTTCTCACAGCTCCACTAGGCAGTGCCCCAGTGGGGACTCTGTGTTGGGGTTCCAACCCCACATTTCCCTTCTGTACTCCCTTAGTAGAGGTTCTACATGAGGGCTCTGTCCCTGCAGCAGACCTCTGCCTGGATATTCAGGCGTTTCCATACATCCTCTGAAATCTAGGCAGAGGCTCCCAAGTCTCAACTCTTACGCTCTGGGTATGCATAGGCTTAATACCATGTGGAAGCTGCCAAGATTTATGGTTCGCACCCTCTGGAGCAGTGCCCTGAGATGTATCTGGGGCCCTTTGAGCCATGGCTGGAGCTGGAGTGACTGGGGCACATGTAGCAGAGTCCCGAGGTTGTACATGGCAGTGGGGCCCTGGGCCCAGCCCACAAAACCATTTTTCCCTCCTAGGCCTCTGGGCCTGTGATGGGAATGGCTACTGTGAAGGTCTCTGAAATGCCTTCCTGGCATTTTCCCCATTATCTTGGCTATTAACCTTTGGCTCCTCTTTACTTTTGTAAATTTCTGCAGCCAGCTTTAATTTCTCCCCTGAAAATTGATTTTTCTTTTCTACCACATGGTCAGGTTGCAATTTTTCCAAACTTTTATATTCTGCTTCACTTTTAAATATAAGTTCCAGTTTCAGATAATCTCTTTGCTCATGAATATAAGCACATGCTGTTAGAAGAAGCAAGGCTACATCTTGAATGCTTTGTTGGTTATAGATTTCTTCAACCTAAATCAACTGAGACTGGGTAGTTTATGAAGAAAAGAGATTTGACTCACAGTTAAAAATTCCACAGATCTCTAGGGCTGGGGCACAGTACCTCCATCCTTTTTGCTAATGCATAACAAAAGTGACTGTTGCTCCAGTTCCCAAAGTTCTTCATCCCTATCTGAGACTACTTCAGCCTGGATTTCATTGTCCATATCACTATCAGCATTTTGATCACAACAATTTAACAATACTCTAGGAAGTTCCAAGCTTTCCCTCAACTTGCCTTCTTCTTCTGAGCCCTCCAAACTGTTCCAACCTCTGCCTGCTACCCAGTTCCAAAGCTGCTTCCACATTTTCACATATCTTTATATCAATGCTCCACTTCCTGGTACCAATTTTCTGTATTAATCTGTTCTTGCATTGCTACAAAGAACTACCTGTATGGGGTAATTTATAAAGAAAAGAGGTTTAGTTGACTCAGAGTTCTGCAGACTGTAAAGGAAGCATGGCTGAGGAGGCCTCAGGAAACTTACAATTATGGCAGAAGTGAAGTGGAAGCAAGCATGACTTCATGTGGTGGATCAGGAGAGAGAGAGAGTAAAGAAGGAGGTGCTACAAACTTTTAAACAACCAAATCTCATGAGAACTCACTCACTATCATGAGAACAGCAAGAGGGAAGTCTGCCCCCATGATCCAATCACTTCTCATCAAGCCCCTCCTCTAACATTGAGGATTACATTTCGACAAGATTTGGGTAGAGACAAAGAGCCAAACCATATCAGGAGGTGAATAAATGTTTACCAGGTTAACCGATAGACCAAAAAAAAAAAAAAAAAAGATATTCTAGGAAGGATGGATCTGGAGGTCTAGGCCTGATGGCTCTAACTGTTTATAGTAGTGGAGATGTAGCCAAGTGGGCTAGTATTGCTTCAGACAACACAAAATGCGTAATCATAGCAAATATATATGACAGGCATTAACACTCCAAAGGTCAGGGTCCCAAGGTGGTCAAAGCACAGAGGTGGTAAATCCAGGCAGTCTTCACCTAAGAGATGGCTTCACCTAAGAGAAGTGCAAGGCCTTAGACATGAAAAAAGCCTGTAGAGTAAACATCTTACCTCTGCAGGGGTGGATGGTGACAAGGCAGTGTAGAGGCTTTAGGAAGCATAGCTCCTGGGCACCTGGAGGATGGAGGGCCACACAGGAGCCTAGGGGTTATCAGCAGATATCCATGCTTTTTGGCAGGTTAGGGAAAGAGTTGAAGAGTCAGTGTTGGAATACTGAGAATGTGAAGGAAAATATTGCTGAGATCCACCAATAGGGCTAAGGAGACAGTTGCTCCAAATGCTGAAGCTCCCTGTGGCCTGCTTTGGCCAGGACTGGCTCAGGAACTGCAGGAAAGCACTGGGGGACACACATGTGGAGACATGGGGTGGCTGAGGTAGAATGGACCTCTCTTTTTGAGTCACCACCTCCATTGTGTTATTCTTTTTCAAAGACGTAGAATGAGTTCCTGATGCCTCGCCCTTTAAGCTCAAACTCCCGTGAGTGGCCAGCTGGGACCTTTAAATTAGACCCATGTTTCCTTACAGTCTTATTTCTCACTTTTAAAATAACATTTGAGAAATGTTCCCAGACCACAGCAGGCTCATTTCTATCTAGGATTTTGGTTTTCTCTTCGTTTTCACTTTAAATGGCTGGAATGACTTGCTCACTACTTATGTAAATGATATTCATCACTAAACAGCCGGTCAAGCCCTATGTGTTTTCCACTCTTACTTTCAGTTATTTTCTCTCAATGATTTCCAAACCAATTTAGCCCATGTTTATACATATTTCTCTTGTACGATGACACACTATTTAACATCTAATTATTCCTAGATTGTTTAGAAGATGTTAGCTTTATCTCCTTAGATAGACAGTAAGCTACTATAATAACAAGGAAACAAAATAATAGTAAGGAAACAAAAGTTTCCTTCTCTCCCCATATTCTCAGTCATTACCTAGTACTTAGCACAACACTGCAGAACGATATGGGGCTAAATACAGGCATATAAATTGGCCAGATAACTGAAGTAATTTAGAGACATAGATTTGAGTTCCACTGGACACTTAATAACTTATATTTGGCTGAAAAATGTGTAGATCCTTCTTTTCATTCTAACCACTCATATCAGTTCTCATGGTTTATCATGAAGTGGTTTTTTTTTAAATCCATCATGATCATTTTTCACATTTCCTACTATATTTCATGTGAGTTTTGGGCTGTCTACCACCACCATCCACAAATTTGGAGTAGAGTAAGGCCAGAAACAGTGACGGGTAATAAACATGAAGTTTTTTTCTTCTTTGTAGTTCAAAGCATTTGCTCTATTGTGTTATGCAACTTGGACCTCAAAAGCCATTTGAGAAGCTGAGCATTTTGAAATCATTCTCGGCTGTTTTGCAGACACCACCAACACTGGTAGGCCCATACTGTCAGCCATGATCTACCCCACCATGTTCTTCCACATCACCTTCAATGGCAAGCACTTGGGCCGTGTCTCCTTAGAACTGTTTGCAGACAAGTTTCTGAAACAGCAGAAAACTTTTATGCTCTGAGCGCTGGAGAGAAAGGATTTGGTTATAAGTGTTCCTGCTTTCACATAATTATTCCAGGGTTTATGTGTCAGGGTGGTGACTTCAAACACCATAATGGCACTGGTGGCAAGTCCATCTATGGGGAGAAATTTGATGAGAAATTCATCCTGAAGAATACAGGTCCTGGCATCTTGTCATGGTAATGCTGGACCCAGCACAAATAGTTCTCAGTTTTTCATGTGCACCTCCAAGACTGAGTGGTTGGATGGCAAGCATGAGGTCTTGGCAAGATGAAAGAAGGCATGAATATTGTGGACGCCATGGAGTGCTTTGGGTCCAGGAATGTCAGGACCAGCAAGAAGATCACCATTGCTGAATATGGACAATTCCAGTAAGTTTGACTTGTGTTTTACCTTAACCACCAGACCATTCCTTCTGTAGTTCAGGAGAGCACCCCTCCACCCCATTTGCTTGCAGTATTCTATAATCTTTGTGCTCTCGTTCCCTTCGGGTTCCATGCTTTCCTTATTCCCTTCCATGCCTAACTGTGTTACAGATTTAAGTTTATGATTATGAAAAAAACTAACAACAACAACAACAACAATCATTCTCATTTTTGGTCTGAGTGCTGAGGCTGTCTATAAATGAGTGAGAGAAAAAATTTGCTTTATGCTAATTCCAAGTAGAAATGAAAAGTCTATCAATAACCATGATGGTTTTGGGAAGGCTTAGGTCACGATGTTTGGATGATCATAGTCATTCTGCTCAGCTCTTTAATTTCACCAAAGCCTTGATACGTATGTTACTACTACTTCTGTTTTATAGAAGAAGTCTAAAGTGCCTCAGAATTGCCTGTGACATGGGGAACAAAAAACAAAAGGTGGCACTTTGGCAGAGGTTACAGCTGTGGCATATCAGTCACATTCACCAAATGTCATCATGGGTTGGAGCTGTCGGTTCACAGTCCTTCTGAGGTAGTGTGAGAAGTAGAGGTCTGGGATGGGCAGACCTCCTGTAAATTCTACCCTCAGTTTCCTGGGCTTTGTAACTGAGAGCAAATCACTTAACCTTTCTGTCAGTTTATTCATCGGTACAATGCAAGGTGCTAATAACACCCACTTTGCAAGATAATTTATATTTGTATATGGCCTAACACAACATCAGGTGCTAGTAGACACCCAGTAGCTGGGGCTATAATTATTAATTCAAAGAATGTAGTTCATAGAGCTAAGATGAAAGAAACATAATATTGAGGAAAGAACAAAGACTTTGGAGCAAAATCTGGTTTTCAATTCTAGTTCTTCTGCTTATTATCAGCAAAGGTTGGTAAATTACACATCAACTCTAGGCTTCAGTTGCCTCATATGTGAAATGAGAGTTGTAAGGGTACCTACCTTAAAGGACTATCATGCACATTTAAAGAGCAAAACATGTAAAATCCCACGAATAGTTCCTGGCATATTGGTAAAGCATATAATGAATAGTAACTGTTGTTAATTCACATTCAGATCTTAAAGAAAAAATAGTATTTCTAAGTCCATCTCTCTATGATGGATCCAGGGAATCAAAGGTGAATGTTGTTCTTACAGAGGAGGGTGAGAATTTTATCAGCGATGTACTAACAAATGTTTAAAAATTAGCTAACTATACCCACCTCCTCACTAGTTAAGTCCTAATCTGTAGTGTTTTCTGATTTCCATGGTATAAACACTACCAATGTGATGTCAGTGAACACAGAGCTGGCAGGAGATGCTAACAAGCTGCCACTGGATTTTTTTTCATCTCCCTGAACCCACATAATACACAAGAGCTATAAAATCACATTATCTAGGTTGCCTCATGTGATATACCGATAATATATATTTATATAAACTCTATGACTGAGAATCCCGACTGTGGTGAAGTAGTCACAGGACTGGGAATCAAGGACTTGGGTTCTAGTCCTAAATTTTTAGGGATGCTGTGACCTTGGAAAAGTCACTTAAAAGGACTCTTAGGTCACCTGAGTGACTAAGACTTAGATGACACAAGCAGGTAAAAAGTAACATTGTCCAAATGAATGGTGTCACTGTGTGCTAGAGAATTTAGAATTCAGAAAATTAAGAGGACAGTATAAGCCAGTTTAGCTGTAGGAGGCATAGAAAATAAGGCTTGGTATACACATTAATTTATTTATTATATGTTACATATAATTATAGATAGTTTATTATATATTTATTATAATTTATTTAGTATGCATTTATTATTCATGTATTTTTCATTCACACAGCAAACATTATATAAGTCATGTACAATATTCCATGTTCTGATAAAATGGTGAAGAAAACTGATATGGTCTCTATCCTTATGGTGTTTATAGTTTAAGGGGAGAGACAAACATTAGTCAACTAAATGAACAGATATTAAATTATACACTGTGTTAAGTGCCTTGAAAGAAAATTATTAGGGGAAATGGTCTGGAGCAGAGTGGTCAGACCAATGTTTAATCAAACATCCAAAGGATGAGTAAGAGATAGTCAGGCAGTGGAGGTGGGGAGGATTCTAGGTATATGACATGGCATGTACAGAGAGAGACGTAAGGTGGAGAAGAAATGCAACTGCCCATCTGCAGGAAGGCAATAAGCCAGTGCAATTAGAGGACTGAGATGGGGAGAATTTTCATTCCTGATGTTTCTGGACTCACAGGTATATTTAAGATCTGTTGAAAGCTATGCATCCTCTCTCCAACACGTGCTCTACATTCAAAATTCAGGAGCTTCGCAGATTGGCAGAAGCCTGTCCTCAAACTCCAGAATAAGAGCTCCTGCTTTAAGGACAGGATGCAACTGGGCCTGGCTCTCAGGAGAAGAAAGTGTTTTCTCAGCAAGAGGAGTGTTTGGAATGAGCATGTTTGCATGATTGTCAGGGACAAGGGTTCCTGCTAGGCAGGATTTTTATCAGTCTTACTCCAGTTCCATTGGATGCTCTCAATTCACAAAAAACAAGGTGAATAATAAGGGAAGAGCTATCTCTCTACTTGTATGCATCTTTGAATTTGCTAGCAATGCTAATGGTGGCATTTGGCCTTTAAATAACGATTTCCCTCCTCCCCCTGGCTTGGCTCTTTCCTCCCAGTGCATTACCCATCAGCACCAGGGAGCTGGTACAGTGTGCAGGGATATGGCAGAGAAATAGACTCTGTGGCATTGATTTTCTGACTCAGTGGGCTTCAAAAACATCAGCAAGAATATTAGCGAAGCTGTTGAATACAAACCATTTCCTAATGCATTTTTAATTAGTATTTGGTCAGTTAAGTTAATCAATTTGTAAAATGTGTGGAAGGAAAGGCCTATTAAAATAGAATTCATGTTTGGTGTGGTAAATCTTTCCATAAACTTACAACTACAAACTAGATATTTCTTCTGAATGGGAAATGTGGGCAGGCAGATACACGGATCCCCTGCGGACACTATTTTCAGTATTAATTACCTTGCTGTGCCTTAAAAGGTTATTGTTTAGGTGTCAAGAGCTTTGTGGAGATTAGATTATTTAAATGGCTAAAATCAATTTTCCTGAACTTGGACAGTCTTTTGCAGTCCAGTGTAAAAAGCCAAAGGGAGTAGAGAAAGAGGGGGAATTTTGTGCATCTCATTTGTTCTTTCCCAAATGTGAAAAAAAAATGAATTGTTAAAACAAAGAAAAGGAGGGTGTACATTGGAGAAAAAGAAGTAGATTTCAAATGCTTTTGTCTTTCTTTGACTGGGTGGTAAGAGGAAGCCAGCAGCCATGGCCATGGTTAGAAACCAATTCATGGACTATGCTCCGTTAGCTTAGAAGTTTCTTAGTTCAGGAGCCAGGAGGGCTCAGGCAGAAAAAATGAGATAAACATGTGCAGTGGGATGCTCAGAAGAGAAGCTGAAATGTGCCCTGAGGAAAGGCAGTATTGTCTATCACACTGCAAATGTCTTCCTCTTCTCCAGGGCCAACATGTAGCTTAAGCAAAATTTGGTTTTAATTCAGCAGATGAGTGAGCCTGTAGTCTGCAAGAAGGCATGTGCTTGGCTCTGAGCCTTACTGCTCCACAAAGAGCTTCCCGTTGGGCAGTTATACTGATGCACAGCTGGCAATGTTACACAGTGGGCATGATCAAGAGGTCTAATATATATTAGGTTCCTGACACAAGTTTGCTAAATGTATTAGCATGCTCCAGCTGCCCTAACAAAATATCACACATTGAGTGGCTTAAACAACAGGAATTTATTTTCTCACAGTTCTGGAGGCTGGAAGTCTAAGATCAAGGTGCCAGCAGGTTTGATTTCTCTGAAAGCCTCTCTCCTTGGCTTGCAAACAGCCACCTTCTTGCTGCATCCTTACATGGTTCTTTCTCTGTGTGCTTGGAGTTGGGGGCAGGAAAGAGAGACAGAGAGAGAGAGGTCTCTAGTATCTTTTCCCCTTTTTTTTATAAAGACACCAGTTCTATTGGATTAGGGCCAAATCCTTACCATCTAGTTTAGCCTTAATCATCTCCTGAAATACAGTCATGTTGGGAGTAAGCACTTTAACGTAGGAATTGTGGGAGGAATGGAATTCAGTCCGCAGTAGGGAGTGGATGAAAGAGGAAATACAAATACAGTCCATAATGCTATAAACATATATGGAATAAAAGATTAATTTTGATTTGAAGTGGGGACATTTCTTAGAGGATCTGTGATTTGAGCTAGATCACAAATAATAGCAAGAATATTGTTAGAACTGTATGTGAGGGAAAGGAAGCTCAACTGTGCAGACAACAGTTTGAGGAATGCTCGGAGGCCTGAAAGATCAGGGGAACCATGTGGGGAACAGTGACTGGGTCATGGGTCTTTTGGAGGGGGTAGACTACGCAGGTAAAGCTAGAGAAGGTTGTAGGGGTAATTCATGGGGACGCATTATTATACTGAGGGCATTGAAGAGACAGTGGGCTCTGAGTGAGAAGGTGCCATGATTCATGGAGATTTGGGGAAGATGGGTGGGATGGCTTGACATGGGGAAAGAATAAAAGGCAGGAGGCTCAGGCAATCAGTACGGGTATCCCTACTCCCTTTCTTCACAAGGCAAGTTAACATCATTTTCCTGTTGCCCTCTGGCTATCCAGATAAACTTCTATCGTTCCATGCCTCCTCTGGGCTGAACATCAGGCTTTAGTTTAAGACTGGGGATCTTGATTTATACTAAAATTCTACAACAATAATTCACAACCAGGTGTAGTAAGCAGTAGGGGTTATTTTGGAAGCACTGGGATTTCCTAGCAAGGAGATTCAAACTCCAACAGCCACATGACTGTGCCCCTGCTCTCCTGCCACACCCCTCAGCCTCCATCCCAGGAATCCTGAAGCCTCTGTCTTGAGGAGTCTGTACCCCCACCATCCTTTCTCAAGGGGGATGCCTGCCATGACCAGCTGCATGAATGATGGGAGTGTGACATTCTTATGTGATTGGATGAGAGAGAAAGTTGAGAATCAGTCTGGTAGAAAGTGGGGTGATGTTCTGCTCCCTGTTTTTGAGGCCAAGAGAAGAATTTATTCCAGATGGGCTGTTGTTCCTTTATAATTCAGAACAGAGCCTTTTAAGATCTAGGAAAGATAACTGAAGAACTGTTATCACAGGTTAACCAACAAAGTATTGTTGGTTAAGAGAGATATTAATCCTCATTGCCTTGCCATTCAATAGTTCATGCAAACAATACAGGAGCTACAAGAATAATTCACAAAACTAATTTCCTGCTTTGATGAACACTCCATTTGTAATCTATTCAATTCTTCTTCTGCTTCTTCTCCCTCACCCTCTGTTTCTTCATGTTGGTCTTTGGGTATTGATCTCTTCATCACATCTTTCTTTCCCCATCATTACTTTTCACATTTGCTTCTCTATGCCTCTTCATCCAATTTACTAATAATTGTTTTAAGATTAAAACAATATATGAAATTTTTCTTTATATAAAACTGTCATGTAAAAATATAACTCAAACTAAAAGACTCTGGGACACTGTTTGTCTGGCTACAGACAAATTGGATGTGTTTTCATACTCTCAAAAGGAATGAAAGGAATGAATGTTTGAGTAAGAAATGAGCTTAATGTTTGCCTTCCTTCATGATTCCACAGCTGGCAGAATGAGAGGGAATAGAAGGATCTAATCTCTTTTCTTCCTAAATACATTTCCTCCTTCTTTCCTCGCTGTGTACCTGTCTGTATATTTCACTATCTTTTAAAATGTCCCATTTTTTTCCATTTCCATGATAATGGGACTAAAAATGTTATTTCAGCAATTCTGATACATGATCGAATTTTATGTTTAATTTGCCATCTTTCTCCTAAATAAATGGAGAATATTATACTAAGAGTTATAGGTGATAACTTTTTTTAAAAGTTTAAAAATAATCCTGGCCTTCAAGGAGCCTAACATCTAGTGAAATGTATCATGTAAGAACTCTTTGAACAGAGAAAGTGGTCAAAGTGGAGGTCCTCTTATAATTATATGGCTGGGGCAAAACCTGAAGTTGGTCCCTTTACCATTTTTCTCTTAAAATGAGGTAAAAACCAGATCAAAGCAAAAACAAAACAAAAAACTAAAAGGCAGTGGGAAACCTATCTCTTCCAATTGGCTGTACAGGAGCAGGGAGGGTCTCTTTGCCTGATTTCGTTTTGGCTATGGTCGCAGGCTCAGGGGCTGGCTGTATACTTACAAGCCTCGGGAAATATTCAGCTCCAACTAGCGCCATCTTTTTTCCTGGCAGCCTCCCTGTACATTGCTTAACCACAGATCTCTCATATCATGGGCATGTTGATCACAGTTGCCATATCCAGGAATGCACTTCCGAATGGCACTGACACAGCTGGCTGGTTCACTCACTGGAGGGAAAGCTAGAAGATTGGAGTCTGGGTAGAGGCAGTATTAGAAGCAAGCACTTGCAAGAGAAATTTCCCAAGTGATTTTTAAAAGCATTATTCTTTGAAACAATAGATTTTTAGGTGGATTAAAAAGTTTTCTCTCTTTCTCTCCATTTTCTTACGATACAGATGCTGGCTTTTTCCCAATGGGGCTATTTCCATTAGTGCTGCATTTTAGTGAGATCACCGCTTTCACCAGTGGGTTAGAGCCATTAGTGCTCTGAGTTTCAGCTATCGTGACCTCCCATTACGCATGCTGTTTGGCCTCACAGTCACATAAAACACACAATAATAGGACCACTGGCATTTTAGATTTCATTACAATTCATATTTTGTTTAGTGCTTTCCCCCGTACACTTTAATTTCTGTGCATAGCTGAACTGCCTCATTTCCACAGAAATGAAGTTAGACCCAAAGCCTGCACTCACTGGTTCCAGAGGTGGTGATTCACTTCTGAGCTTTTGTGTCTTTTACCCCATGTGGGAGAAGCATACACACATACTCACACAGAGTAATTTATCTTTTCCGGACTTTGCTGTTTTCATTATCTCTTCTAAGAGTAGATATGGAAACAGATCTTTGCTCTGCTTAATTGTTTTTAATACCAAAGGCTGTTAGAAGTCACAAAACAACATATCTGAGTGCTTTCTGAGTGGCTGTAATAACCAAAAGATATTTTATCAATATTTCCTACTTTTGTTTGAGTACATACACGCATACACAATCTCAACCATTTTTGACTGAATTGGCTGTTTCTTAACACACCACTTAATTGATTGCTATATGCTTGCTGAATGAAGTCACCAGTTCCCCCCACACCCCTTGACTCCGATTGATCTATCAATAAAATCCATCACAAAGGTTTGGCAGTATGGACAAAACTTTAGCTGCATGTTGAAGCTATCTTTGCCTTTCTCATTATCTGTATGATTGAGTCAAAAGCCCTGACAAAATCTGAACATAATCTTTCTGAGTGAAGTCAAGTAATAACATCATATGCTGCTTCTATGAGAAATAATTTTTTCATTTGAGTAGCTTGAGGATTACAGAACTTCCTGCTGCTACCACATTTGGAGTCACATCGCAGGTAAAGGCTCTAACTTTTTTTCTTTTTTGAGACAGAGTCTTGCTCTCTTGCCCAGGCTAGAGTGCAGTTGCATGATCTCAGCTCACTGCAACCTCCCTCTCCGGATTCAAGCGATTCGCCTGCCTCAGCCTCCTGAGTAGCTGGGATTATAGGAGCACACCTTCCCTAACACCAAATAATGCCGAAGTTCTACTAAAAATACAAATTCCACTAAAATACAGATTCAGTAAACTGTGAGGACATTTTAAAATCTGCTGGAGCAGACTGCAAAATACTTGATGAGGAGGATGTTGGAAGGATGGGTTAAGGCATCTATTCAGTGGCCCATCTAAAAAGCTTGCATTTTACTCTGGAGACATTGGAAAAACTTGGGCACTTAAACACCAACATCTGGAAATAAATGCCTCACATATGTATACGTATTTGAGGAAGGTTGTGCTTTCACTGCGATGTGGGATGCATCAGAATAGAGATGCTGGAGGTGAGCAGTTCAGGCTGGGGTCTAGCAAGGTTCCAAGCAAGAGCACCCAGCCAAGATGATAGAAGTCAGAAAGTGAAATGCAGGGTGGTGTGAGAGGTAGAACTCATGGAACTCGATGGAGTATGGTGGGTAGAGGTCAGAATAGAAGCAGAAGTCAAAGCTGCCCCCAACGTTCTGAATCAGTGACTGGTGGTATAGATGGTGCTATTAGCAGGGACAGGAAAGGCAACCCAAAAGGAGAAGACAGCTTTGAGAAAGGGGATGCTTTGCTTAGGGAACTTAAGGTGCTGACTCCAGAGTTCAAATTAGTTAGGGATTATAGGGGCAGCTAAAAAGACATTGATGGGCTGAGAAATTTGTTTGGAAGAGGACGCTAACCCCCAAAAAAGGAAGAAAGCAGACATATACTTTTACTTGCCTTAAAGAAAGAGTGCTGTGCTATTTAATAAGGTGATCTAGTAGGGAAAAGCCTCCTCTATAAACTTTTTCACAATCCCAATTCCAACCCACATGGCTTTCTCCAGGTGCTAGCCCTTCCCAAGAAGCACCCCTGCATGACCCTCCCTTTCAGCCCAGCAAATGCTACTGTGCTGGTTGTGTGGGTGATAAAGGGCACTGCCCCCAGGCACCCAGGCTGGGCTTGTTGCATAGCAGGGTGGGGAAGAGGGTGTGAAGTGGATGTGAGGGAACTGATGCCTCTCTCTGTATTGAAAGGCCGAGTATAATAGATGGGGGCGTACCACTTCCCTGACGCCTGACAGACCCTGCCTCTCAGAAACGATTCTTTAAATGGTATGACCTGCCACCTTTCTGAAAACTGTCTTAAAACACTTGAGATTGAAAGTTAAAATTCACAAACAAAAGCTTTCTTGTTCCCATAGCAAGTGATCATCATTAGTCAAGCTATTCAGAGGAAATTGAAATACCCTCTCTTGCTTGCAGGTGCTTTGGCTGGACTCCCACCCATCTTCCAGGTCCCTCATCCTCGCCTGGTTTCCCTGGTGATCAGGACTCCTAGAGCAGGGAGCAAATGCTTTTATGGATGCCAATCAGGCCAGGCTGTCTCCCTGCAGGCCACCTCCCATGCCACCCTCATGGCTGTTGAGGGCCCAGTACTCACAGGTCCAAGGCCGCTCCAGGGCACAGTAGGCAGGGAGTGCTGGGGAGGCAAGCCTGGCAACCCTGCTCCTGACAAAGGAGGCAGTCGGGGTGGGGATGGGTGGCACACCTGGGCCTTTTGTTTTCTGCTATAACTGACATGGACTGTGCTGCATTTCTTTGGCTTCATTTGCAAAGGGCTTTGGGATTAAAGATCCTATATAAATGGAAATTATTTTATCATTGAAAGGAAAAAGTACAAGTATGCATGAGATGATGAGAAACTAAGCTTCATATTATTGCATATGACCTTTTTCACTGGTATGTGTATGACACGTGACAAATACCAGCATTAGCAGGAGCTGGCTTCCAAATACTGACACTTTCCTGGATCCATTCCTTCACTCCTGGATTATTGCCATAGTTCCCTAACTGGCCGTTCAACCTCTAATCTCTCTTCACTATCACTCTCTTCAAAATAAACTGCAGGATACTACCATATGCCCTGATAAAGGCTAAAATGGAAAAGATAATAGTACCAAGGTTGGTGAGGATGTGGAGGAACTGATACTTCATAGACCGCTGGGGGGAGTGTGAATTGCATGTTTTAGAGAAATGTTTAGCAGTATCTACTAAAGTTGAATATCAGCATACCTTTTGATCCAGCAAATCTACTCCTATTTCATATACTCAGCAGGAGTAAGCACACATATTTATCAAAAGTCTTGTATGAAGTGTTCATAGTAACATTGTTTGTTAATCATCCAAATCTGAAAATAAGCCAGTTGCCCACCTCAACATCAGAACTGATAAATTATGGTATATTCGTATAATGGGATACTATACATCAATGGGAATGAATGAACTCAATCTACATCACAATGTAGATAAAAATCTTACAAACATTAATATTGAGCAAAAAAAGCCAAACACTAAAGTACACATACCATATTGTTCCATTCATATGAAGTTCAAAATCAGCAAAACTAACCCACAGTATTAGAAATCAGGGTAATTGTTCCCTTGTTGGGGTGGAAGGTTATGACAGGTAAGGAGCATGGGGTGGGGAGTGATATCTTGGGGAGCTGGCAATGTTATGTTTCTTGACCTAATTACTGGTTATCTGGCTGACCAGAGGCCTGAGATGGACATATGTTCACTTTGTAAAATTCAATAAGTTGAACACTTATTTTGTGTCCCTATTATACTTTGACAAAATTTATTAAACAAACAAAATAGAACTACCACAGCTTTCATGTTGCTTTCCTGCATAGAAACCTCAAATGGTTCTCCACAGCTTTCAGGCTAAAGCCTAAACTCCTTAGCTTCAGATATGAGCTTTTACAATCTGTCCCCGTCTATTTCTCCAGCCCCATCTCCTACCCATTCCTACTAAGTATACTATGCTCTAGCTCTGTGGGATTTTTCAAATCATTACTTCAGTCTTCCATGCATTTGTATGTCTTCAGCACTTTGCTCATGTTGTTCCTTCTGCCTGGAATACTCTTCCATATTTGTTAACTTGATGACCCAACTCAAATGAAAGGTCCTCTCCTTTACAAAACCTTCCCTGACTTACCTGGCCAGATGTATTTGCGTCTCATGTGCTCATATTGCTATTAAAACACATCTTACCCAGTTCAGAATAAACTCTCATGTATATTTGTTAAATTAATGATTTCTTTGAGAGCCGAGCTACCTGAGATAGTAGGATTCATATTTCAAAGAACCTTCTGACGTAGATAGATGTAGAGACTGTCACCAGGAATTATTGGCTTGACTGTTTCTCATTCTGTTTACTTAGCATTGCTGCCCCTGCCTCTAGCAAAAGAAGAACTTGTTTGTGGGCTTCAAAGCTTTTTATGTAGCTACATTATTTACTGGTGTTATCTCTCGATGGTTTTGGTAGCAGCTGCAGACTAAAGATAATTTTATTTTGCTCTTATCTTTTTGGGGGAAAGGGGAAAATAAAAAAGATGTGTGTATTTGTTTATTTCAAGGTAAAATAAAATTTTAACGTACAGAGTAGAAGCAAAAAATAAAATAGGGTCAAATTCTGCCATATGCTTCGGACTCTCTATGCTTCTTGGGCCATGTTTTATTCTTCTAGCTGCATCTAGAGAGAAGTTTCTAGATAACATGATTTCCTTTTTGCAGGATTTAAGTATCTGCATATTAAATTGATCACAGTGTGTGACTAAGAACTAATCTCCTAATGTTCTAGCCAGTTACTGGGTTAGCAATATATACATATTAGGAGATGAATGTTGTTTGTGAGAATTCATCCTTATATCAAAATGCATTAACACATGTATGGAGAAAAAGAGAAAAGCAGCAGACTAAAGGAAAACTTGTTTATAAGCCTGTATGGTTGTAATAGTGAATCAGAAGCAAGTGAGTAAAAACTCACACTAAATTAACTGGGTACATATTGGGTTGTTTTTTCCCTTTTCATTTTATATACACCAATTTAAAGCCTCACGTTTTTCCAGCCTCTGCAATTACAGCCGCCTAATTCTGTGTCTACCCTGGAGATACAAATGAGCTAAAAAGAGACTTTCCAATCAACTCTTATAATTATGCAGTCAGATGGAAAATACTGATAACTAAGTCTTATTCTTAGTTATGAGTTTTGCATATTTCGAAGAAGATGGGTGGGCTGCAACACAGAGCATAGCCTATGCCTAGATTACACAAGTGACCCTTTGGAACAGTATTTTAACAAGCCTTGGTTTTCACAGTCTTAAAATATTAAAAGAAAAAAATAATACATTAGGGTTTGTATAGTGCATTTTGTATTGTTCATATTTATTTTAAGGTGTCATCAGATCATTCCCATGTGGCTAAGACTGGTGTGTAACCTGAGGCATAATGTAGAGAAACTGCTTCCTAAGTGGCAACACAGGGATAAAGAGCCAGCTCAGAGCTGGTTGGCATCAGAGCAGAGTCTGACTTAAACCCAGGTCATTGACTGCTGGCTTAGGCTGCTCTCATTGACTCAACTTGCTCTTTTCACTAAATCCTGCTGTCTCATGAAACTCAAAAGCATTAAATAAAATGGACTCCCTGTGAACCTAGACTACTGGTGAAGCTGTTGGAAGCCTCAGTCTCCCAGGTACCAATACAAAGTAAACACCCTTCTGCTCTCCCTCTCCTCCACTCCTTGGTAAAATCTGGCTGCTATGATGATGGCACAGAAGCTCCCTCCCTAGAGTGACTCCAAGTCTCTAAGCACACTCTCTATGGGGCTCCAGAATTAACCCACTAATTGCTACAATCAAGTCATGAGAGGTTCCTCTCCCTCCCCAAACTACCAATTGTCGTTCACCTATCGCGAGGGGAGTACCTTGGGGAAGTGAAGAAAGCATGGACTCTGAAGCCCCAGAGCTCTGCGTACCAGTTTTCCTTCTGCTATTTTGTAGTTTTGAACCTATGCAAGCAACTTAATTATCTGAAGCTCAGGCATCCCTTGATGCCTTTTAATTGGGTTATTGGAAATTTAATGATAGTGCATACAATTACCTGGTACATAGTAAAAATTCAAAACGACTTTGAACTGAAAAATGGCTGCTAAGGCTGAAGATTTCAGATCCCACATAGTTTGAAGGCCTTCACATTATTAGAAATATAAAATTTTCAGTGAAACTAAACTAGTCGTCTATCTTCATCTCATTTAGCATCATCACAATGCCTGGCAGTTCCAGTTAGACATTTTGTCAGATGTATCTAGTTATGAGTCAGATTTTTCCCTACCTAGAAAATCTTTTTTTTAACTTACTTTTAAATCTATGATCATATTCATTTAAAAATGTATTGGGAAAGGTTTGTGGGCTCCAGGAAGGTAGGGCCAAGCCTGTTTTTGCCCTTTGTATTTTTATTATGTAATACTGAGCTAGTGGCTAAATGATTGAATAAACGGCTGGGTTAGAGCGCTGATGATTCTATAGAGCTTCGTTAGCTCAAGAAAATGTATCATGTCCTGTGTCAGCAGGCCCACAGCATCATCCTTACATTTAAAGGGCAGGGGCAACACAGGGATAAAGAGCCGTTTTGGACTGTCAGAGTTCTGAGTTCATGTTTTGGGTCTGCTGCTGACTCACAGTATGACTCTGGTCAATTAAACTTACTTGCTTTGAAATTGAGGGGAGGGTTAGTTGATATTTCTCATGGAGGCATCAAATAATGCCTATGACATACTATTTCATAGAAGCAAGGGGGTAATGCATGGTCATTAAAGTGCACTGTGTTGACCAGCTGGCTCCAACCCTTGGCATAGCTCCTATCCCACTGCTGTGGCTCCAGTAGCCCACCTGAGGACCCAACCCTATAGGGGCCTTGGAACAGTTCTGATCTTGGTTAACAGAATATTAGGAGCCTTTATTTGATAACTCTTGTGAATCAGTATCAAGTTATCTTGGCTGCCACGCCTATTCTGAGTTTTTGTGGCCCAAATATAGTAAGTGGGTTTCCATCAAATTCATGTAATTAAGTTCATTTGTTACATCTATTCATCCTCTATACAATTTACAATCTATGTTAGGGTCTGGGTATTTAAAGACGGATCTGCCTTTAAAGAGTTCCCAGTCTAGTGAGAGAGATGTATAGACACATCACTGTATAAGAACAGAGCTTGGTAAAGTGTTTTAAGAGTGCCTTACAATCAGCATGAAACTCATTTAGCCCTTGTTGGGTGTTGTTCTGTTCCTCTAGGCCCAAGTTCTTCTTATCTTGGGATCCTGTCAGCTCATAGCAGGCCCTCTGGCACTGACTGCTGGCCAGGTCTTTACCTACCAGCTGCACTGACCAGGCAGGATTCCCTCCATTAGCTTGACTTTGTAATGCTGTCATCTCACCACATATTGGGGTCCTCCTGTTCCTGGGAATCTGCATCCTGTTCCTCTTTGTGGTTCTATCTGATGCCCAGGTATTGACCTACATTAGTTTTTATGGGTGTTTTTGATGTATGTTTTCATCTGGTTTCAGCTGTATAGATGTGGAATGGCCCACATAATGTGTATTACTTCATGCTGCCTCCCAACAATATTAATGATAAATTGTAAACAAAGTGTGTGTCTTCAACCCTTTGATCGAATCCACTCGCATATCATGCCAAAGAAACACATAAAAATCAACTATGAGCTCCAGTTACTGATCCCACTCTTTATCCAGGCTGTCCTCCCTCTTTTCTGTTCAGGTGTCCTTTCCTGCTCTTGTATTTGTTGCTCCTTCTGCACTTTCCTGGTTTTGTTCCCCAGCTTGCAACAAGACATATCAGAATTCCACTTCCCCGTGGTGTACAGATCAAATCTGAGATAAGAACTCCTTAGATAGAAGGCAGTGCTGTGTACTGGAAAGAACACAGTCTTGGAATCTGATAAATGAGTTTAAACCAGGCTATGTCTCTAGCTGTGTGAGCTTTGTTAAATTAAAATAACTCAGCTAATCTGATCTAGAGATGTCTTCTGTTAAGTGTAGATAATAACATCTCATAGAGTTATGAGGTCAGTATGAGATAACGTATGCAGAGCTCTTAGGGCTTAGCAGAACCTCAATAAATGCTTGTCCCTTCTCTTTTCTGCCTATCGACACAAAAACCCCATCTATAACTTAAATTTGTGATTGCTCATCTGACCCTAAACCTGGGAACAAAAACAGTGTATTCATGTAGTAGTTCTGACTTGACCAATAACTGCTGCTATGAGCCCTGGAAAGTCTTTTGTTATGTTGTCTTAAAAATATTATTGAAAATATATTTACCATTGGTCTAGGACAGGTTGTGGAATACTAAGAATGGATAGTCACTTGGAACAGGTTAAGGTCAAGAGGAAATCAATGAAGAACATTTTCCCCTTCTTTATCAGTCCTCAGCTCACAATGTGCAATGTTTTCTCTGAAGCAGCAGAGAATGAATGCATCCATATATTTGCATCAATAACATAATGATTGGAAGTCACAATTGCAGAACCAGACAGCTTGGGTTCAAATAGCAGATCCACCTCCAACTAGGTGTATAATTTTGGACCATAGTTTCTTTATTAGTAAAATATTTGAATGGCTCTAAAAATAGTAATACCTAATTTAAGGAATTTTTCTGATAATTTCATGAGTTAATTCATATAAAGCACTTAGAAAAGAATATGGCCCGTAGTAAACATTGCATCAGGCTTTGCTATGATTATTCTACACTTATCAACATTATTATCATTGAGGAAAAATCTGTGCTATTTTACAAGTAAACATATCTTACGTTAATTGAATCAATATAATCATAAAAAGATTTTTTCATTTGTTTATCATTTGCATTATTTATTGATTTGTTTGCCACTTGTGTTTTTTCTTAAAGTTATTATTTATATTCCCTATCCATTTTTAATTCTTTACCATTAATAATTTCAAAGAGCTCTTTTTGTGTTGGTGATTATATTCCACCATCCACCTTTGCTTTGTTTTTTTCTTAAGCATATATATTTTCAATCCAGATTAAATTTACTTCAAGGTAAAAGTTGACAAAGTTTGCTTAAAAGCCTATAAGCAACATTTTGAAATTAAAATATTTTTAGCCTTTTAACCACTTGTCTTATATTTTATAATATATAAGGTAATACAATGAGCTGATACAATTGGTAATAAATATTTAAATTGAAGCTGGTGTTTCAGCCTCACAATCAATATCTAATTATGTATTATATTAGGGAAATAATTCCAGGGGCCTTAATCTTGTCTTTAAGCTATATGGCCAATATGCCAATCCAACTGTTTATACTTAAGTATATTTTCAGTCTTGAATTAATAGGCTTCAAAATTATACTAAGATTTTTGGTTGAGAACATTGCAGGGTGATGGAGTGAATAATACATATGCACTATTTTTTTTCCCTATGCCTTTTTTCTTTGCTGACCTTACATAACACAATATATTTATATTGATTTTGTATTTTCAATTATTTTCTCACTTAATAAAGACTTTTTCTTATGGTTTTCCACACTAGCATAACCATTTTTTAATAAGATGAAATATAATAATAATGACACTTATTGAATGTTTACTGTGCACCAGGGACTGTTTTGTGCTTGTTATACAAATTTATTTAGTTCTCCCGAATAACATGCATTTGGTAGTATAACCCTCAGATGAGAAAACTGAGGCAGAGGAAGGTTAAGTTGCCCAAGAATACTCAGCTAATAAGTGAATTACAGAAGAATGGGAATTTAAGTAGAATAATTTTAGGGCATTGTCTGGCAAACTTTTTTTATGGTCAAGGGTCAGATATTAAGTAGTTTTGGCTTTGAGGGCCATCTGATCTCTATTGCAACTACTCAGCTCTGTGGTTATACCACAAAAACAGCCATAGATAATATGTAAATGAATGGGTGTGGCTGTGTTCCAATAATACTTTATGGTCACCGAAATTTGAATTTTATAGAATTGTCACCTGTCACAAAATATTTTATTTTGATTTTTAGAAAATGGTTTACAAACTACGATAAACATTTTGGCCCATTGGCTGTAGATTGCCAACTTCTGTTCTGGAGGGTAAGATCTTAGCCACTGTGTTCCTACTTACTTGCACATATCAAAAAGTGAAAAATCCAAAGTGTGTCTAATACTAATGGTGTTACCTAGTAAGGATAACTGCTTCTTCAAAGATACTACTTATTAGAACTACATTATTTTGGTTTGGAAGTTAAAAGCTTATCAGTTGAATTCTTGAAGTTCTCCTGAGTGTTTGCATTTTTTTCACCCTTAATTGTGAGTATAACCCTCTTCAGCCTGAGCCCATATAGTAAAAGTAAGGCCAATTTGTAATTGCTGGATTGCCTTCACCAAAGTGCAAACAGTGGAGTAAATCAGAGTGAGAGAACATAATGTTAGGTTCTGAGTTATGCTGTTTTGCTGTCTACATTTATAAATTAACCTGGTTCATCTTCAGAGCAGCATTTTGCTCTGTTTTGTGTGGATAGATTCTAATTCACAGCACCAGCAACTGGCATGGTTTCTTTATTATGGAAAATAAATTCCCAATAAGCCACCCAGCAGCATGATTAAATTTTGAAATAACATTGGCATTGTGGCCACATCATTTTAATTGTCCTCCCTGCCAGCCTAGTTTATCTTCATGACAACCACCTTATTCATTATCACCTATTACCAATCCAGAAGGCTCTCAGTGCACCATCTCCAAGGCAGTTCCAAACAATAAAGCCAGTTATACATCTAGACATGTCATATTGACACATAATTTGACCAGGGCTCCCAAGCTGTTGCATAGGCACCAACAACTTTCATTCGTCAGTGACTGACTCCAAGATTCTGCTTGAGAAGGGGAAGGCTAGGGCCTGGAGAACTTGTAGAGCAAGAAGGGAAGTAGTCAACATTGCTGTGGAGACAAGTTTCTCAACCTCATAAAACTCTACACTATCTCCACACCAGATGATGTTAGAATGGCACTGACTAACCTTACCAAGAAGGATGGAGAGATTATGCTGAGAAAATGAAGAAATATAAGAGATTTCAAATAAAAAGGTTTTAGATTATTGCATGGTGATAGGTTAGCTAGACAACTTGAACAGATCTTTGCCATAATAAGCATTGTGGTTGCAAATTCTAGATTCACTTGTATTACAGCCTTTAATCACTGTCATAATAATGCGTGTTTTTCCACATATGATCACTTTTGGCCTTTACTATGTAACTCACTCAAGCAGAATAGATATTACTGTCCTCCTTCACAGCTGGGGGAAGCAAGGCACAGATGGGATTCACTGATCACCTCAAGTGATTAGAAGGGCAGGTTAGCGCTGTGACTGGAGTGTTGCTCCAAACTCCCGGCCATTACTCCTTCTGCCATGGTATACTACATATAATTCCTAGGAATGGTGAAATACTGCTGAAGCAACCAGCCATTTATACAGGGGAAGGAAACAAAATACAAATTTTTTAATGCATTAATAAAACCAAATTTTTAAAAGTCTGTGGAGGGCCTTGATTTAGGAGACATGGATTCAAATCACCAAGTTCATAGATTCCTAGGAACATAAACCTGAGCTTGTCAGTTATAATCTTGAAGTCTTACTTTCCTCTTCTGTAAAATGTGAATAATAATATGCTACACAAGTTCTTGTGAGAATAGAATGAGACAAAGCCATCAGGAAGCATCTAGCACCCGTCTTAGCACTTGATTAACACCAGTTCTTTTCCTCCTTGAAATTGTGCATTATCTGAAGCCAGATGCACATGAGTAAAAACATTAGAGATATTTTCAATTATCTGTGCAATCTCTAAAGAACTTTAACTTGAAAAAACTTTTGCAGATGCCACTAAAATTTAAACTATCTCTTTTATTTACTTATTTACTGAGACCTGTTGTCCAGGCTGAAGTGCAGTGCTCTGATCATAGCTCACTACAACTCTTTTTTATTTTTAGTATTTCCTCTTACCCCTAGTGAATTGAAATTAGCAAATGAACAATAACAACAACAGCAAAACCCCCCAACCCCAGGATTATTTAGAAGTGGGAGATCATTAAAAGCTGATTTGTCCATGCCTATGTCCTGAATAGTATTGCCTAGGTTTTCTCTAGGGTTTTTATGGTTTTAGGTTTTACACTTAAGTCTTTAATCCATCTTGAGTTAATTTTTGTATAAGGTGTAAGGAAGGGATCCAGTTTCCATTTTCCACATATGGCTAGAAGTTTTCCCAGCATGGGCAAAGTCTTCATGACCAAAACCCTAAAAGCAATTGCAACAAAAGCCAAAATTGACAAATGGTATCTAATTAAACTAAGGAGCTTCTGCACAGCAAAACAAACTATCGTCAGAGTGAACAGGCAACCTACAGAATGAGAGAAAATTTTTGCAATCTATCCATCTGACCAAGGTCTAATATCCAGAATCTGCAAGGAACTTAAACAAATTTACAAGAAGAAAAAAAAATATCAAAAAGTGGGCAAGGGATATGAACAGACATTTCTCAAAGGAAGACATTTATGTGGCCAAACACATGCAAAAAAGCTTATCATCACTGATCATTAGAGAAATGTAAATAAAAACCACAATGAGATACCATCTCATGTCAATTAGAATGGCAAACATTAAAAAGGAAACAACAGATGCTGGTGAGGATGTGGAGAAATAGGAGCACTTTTACACTTTTGGGAGTGTAAATTAGTTCAACCATTGTGGAAGAGTGTGGCAATTCCTCAAGGATCTAGAACCAGAAATACCATTTGACCCAGCAATCCTATTATTGGGTATATACCTAAAAGATTATAAGTCATTCTACTATAAAGATGGATGCACATGTATGCTTATTGCAGCACTATTTACAACAGCAAAGACAGAACAAACCCAAATGCCCATCAGTGATAGGTTGGATAAAGAAAGTGTGGACATGTACACCATGGAATATTATGCAGTCATAAAAAAGAATGAGTTCATGTCCTTTGCAGGGACATGGATGAAGCTGGAAACCATCATTCTCAGCAAAGTAACACAGGAACAGATGACCAAACACTGCATGTTCTCACTCAAAAGTGGGAGTTGAACAATCAGAACACATGGACACAGGGAGGGGAACATTACACACTGGGGCCTGCCAGGGAGTGGTGGGAAAGGGGAGGGAGAGCATTAGGACAAATATCTAATGCATGCGGGGTTTAAAATCTTGATGATGGGTTGATAGGTGCAGCAAACCACCATGGCATACGTACGCTTATGTAACAAACTTGCATGTTCTGCACATGTATCCCAGAACTTATAGTAAAAAATTAATAACAATAATAATAAAAGAAATCTAGGTGGGCAGAACGCAAGGTCAAAAGATCGAGACCATCCTGGTCAACATGGTGAAACCCCGTCTCTACTAAAAATACAAAAATTAGCTGGTGGTGGCACACGCCTGTAGTCCCAGCTGCTTGGGAGGCTGAGGCAGGAGAATCTCTTGAACCTGGGAGGCAGAAGTTGCAGTGAGCCAAGATCGCACCACTGCACCCTAGCCTGGCGACAGAGCAGACAAAAAAAAAGAAAAAAGAGTTGATTTGCAAATTTTTAAGTTACATTTTTTAACTGTGGTAATATATGCATAACATAGAATTTACCATCTTGTTCCTAAGTTTACAATTCCATGGCATTAAGTACATTCATACTGATGTGCCACAATCACCATTATTTGTCTCCATTTCATCATTCCAAACTGAAATTATGTGCCCACTAAACAATTATTCCTCATTCCCCCTCCCCTAACCCCTGACAATCACCATTCTAGTTTTTGTCTCTAAGAATTTGACTGTTCTAGGTACTTCATATGAATTGCTTTGCATATTTAACTCTCCATTCTTGAAGGGATCTGGAAACTTCTATTTTTGTTGCAGTATTGTATAAATTGAGTCTAATGTTATTCGATTAATTTTAATCTCAGAGAAGACTCCAACACTTAAAGTTACATCTTTATTTAATCAAAAACTAATCTTGCAATAGAAAGTGACATTTGAACTGAAAAGATTTACAAAGTAGTTAAAAATTATCCATGAGCAAACACCTCATCATTATTTCCAGGACAGAATATGTACATACATGAGCACATTAGGTGAGTGTGTAAAAGAAAAAAGTTGATGCTGCATTAATCATCCAAATGAAGTAATACTATTACTTTTATGTCATCCAATAGCTTGTATTTGAACTTATTAAAACCAGACCATAAAGTATAAATTATTAAAAAGAATTACGTTGCCATTTTACACTTAAATTTCTTTCTTTACATTTTACTGTAAACAAACACATTTTAAATGTTTATTTAGCATGCATCAAAGTTTCTAGAGGCCTTTTAAAACTGCTCTCAAAATTAAACCAGTAATAATTACTAAATGATGCTTTAAATGGCCAATAAATTCCACCTTAGAAACTCATCAACCTGCGCTTCAAGTAATACTGGGTTGACATACATTATCTAAGTTTTCAGCAACCCTGTGAAGAGAGATTACTTCCACTTTACAGAGGAGGACAGGAAGATCCAGACATGTTGAGTGACTTGCCCAAGTCATACATGTCCAGTTTAGGACTCAAACTCAAGTATTCTAGCTCAAAGTCCTGGACCTGCTACTCTCAAGGCCCCTGCACAGCACAATTCCAGGGACATCACTTTCCCTACACACCTGCCCCTTTCTCTTTTACATGTCGTCATTTCTTTATGGCACCACTTCCTTCAGGTTATAGTATAGTGGCTTACCAATGTGTCTGCTACATGCTACCAGACTTTCGTCTCTCTGGAGTCTGAAGTATTCTCAGTTATCTCAGTGTTTTCCACAAGACCTCACACGTCACTCACAAAGTGCTTTTGGAATTGAGGCAGGGGTGTTGCAGTTGCAGAGTGTGTCATGTGAGGCTATCTTCCTGGTGCCAAAATGTTAAAGCAAAAAATGTGAAAATTTTCGTCAATTATCTGGATGCTTTTCTCATAAACTTCCATTTGGCAGTAGACACATGGATGCATCTTTCAACTTTGAACAGTAAGATTAATGATGTGTGGCAGAATCTTTACTGTTATCAAAGTTGTCCTCATTGCTATGTAGACTAGGATGTCTTCATGATGTCCAATTTATTATTTAAGAATGCCTATCGAACAATTTCAGGGAGATGACTTGAAGTTGACTTGGGATAAATTCCGTTGTCTCCTTAGTAATGGAGTTGATACTCCTTTATGGACCCATCCTGATCTAATTGCTGATTTCTATAATTTAGCAATAAAAGTCTATGAAACAGGTTATCAATAGTGTGCCCAAATGGCAAGGTCATTATGAATTTAAGTTATAAATTAAATCCTGGACATTTCAAGGTACTTAGGTCTAAAAATTGTTTTATATTTAGGACTCTCTTGAATATATATATCGATATATATATCTCATATATGTATATGAAACTCTGAGAGTCTACATATTCTTAGATGCCAAGAGCAAACTAAACCTCCTCATATATATATATATTCAAGAGTCCTAAATATAAAAATATAAATATGTATTTATTTATATATCTCAGATATATGTATCTCATATGTATGAGACATATATCATATGTAATATGATAAAACTGAATACTATATATACCTATCATATATAACTGAATACTATATATAGTATATATATACTATATATATACTAACTGAATATTATATATATAGTATTCAGTTATATCATACAACTGAAGTTTCAGATTCATCTTTCCTGCAGAATGCAAAGCAACGTGAGGGCATCAGCATAATGTGTTGCATAGATGGCCCATCTGCCAAGTATTTCTCTTTTTGGCACCTCAAGAACAGAAAATTCACTGGAGATTAGTTGAAAATCTGTATGTCTTGTGTCTGCTATATATTATTTGAGCCTATATGTTCATTTAATTAAAATTTCATAAAGCCTAAGATTATTCTCTCTCCCTAGACTATGAAAAATATACTATCTGCTGAATTCAATGTCACTATAATTGTATCTCCTCTGCCAATAATAATGCTTTTTATTCTTTGGGTTTTAGACAAGCATTAATGTGAACTTTCTCCCCAGATATTTTTACAGCACCATATAACACAATTAACAAGCTAAATTTTATAGCAGTCCTAAAAGAAGGTAGGAACTGCTAGACACAAGGGAAAGTGATGTTTCTGGATGAGAGCAGATGGAAGACCAGGAGTCAATGCAATGTCTGTGACTCCAATGTCTGCAGATCTCGGTACCAGCTCCAGTTGGTATTGACCTGGTAAAAGTACAACCTCCTAAAATCCTAAATGGCCTTTGGAGAAGAGAAAGTTGTTAGCAACTCTCTAATCTGCAGAAATGGAATTCTAATTGCTTGAAACTAATTGGGACTGAGGAACTGAGCATTTCTCTGGAGTTCTTTGGTTGAAACTGGATAGCTGAGAAGCTACATTTGTTTTGGTTCTTTGTATATAACCCTACAAGATGGACGCCTCAGATGAGCATTGCCCATTAAAGAGTCCTGGTTATGGCGTGCTGAACATGAGGGCTGCAGGTGAAGAGGAGCTCTTGAGTAGGTTCAGTTCACTCTTGGCTTCTAAGAATATGTAGACTCTCAGAGTTCATCATACATTTTATTCCTGGTTTCATTCACTTTCTTCTCTTCTCCTCTTCCTACCTTTGTCAAACTTTCATTCTATATGGTGTCTTGAGGTACAGAGTAACATATGGGGGGAAATGTGCTTAGCATGACAAAGGTCAGGTTGAGTATAGATGGGTAAAAGGAAACTGTTTTGTTTTTGTTTTGTACTCCACCCTGAGTCATGCAAATGTCTAACAGAACTTTCTGAACACAGGCTTCTGAACACACTTCCTTCAGGCAAGAAACTCTCCCAGGTAACAGAGGCAGAGCATGGGCATCTGAAAGGAATAAGCTATATGAAGAAATGTACACTTGACAATCTTGGGACTATCTCAAGAAGGAGAACATATATCAATGCTTACTAAGTATTAGGTGCTATACTAAGCCCCTCATGGGCATTACATCATGCATCTCTCACACCAGTGTTCTCAAAGGAGATGTAATTTTTATCCTATTATACAAATGAGGAAACATAATTAGAAAGGTTAAGCTATGCAGCCATGTTTCTCTGAACTTGCTGCCTAAGTTCTTAACCCCTCTGCTATACTGGCTGGCTGTAGGCCCCTTTGACTTTGTTTTTTGTGACCTGGCACTCATCCCCAGCTTCTCCCACTTAGTGGTCTCCCAAAGCTACTGAAATTCTAGCACAATATTTTATTTACCATGCTATCCCTACTGCTCAGATCCAGCTTCATGGCAACCAGCTCCTTCAGAGCTGCAGTGGATATCTGGGGGCTTGCAGACCAAGCAGCTCTTTCCCTTCACTTTCCAATGAAAGTGAAGGGAATCACTTCTTCTCCAATGAGTATAGGCTAGTGGGATGATTAATAAAGCAGCTCTTTTTTTCCTTTAGTTGAAAGGTGGGAAAAAGACCCAACTAGGCTCACTAGCCCTCTCTCCTTGGAATTAGCACATAAAGTAGAAAACATAACACCCAAAAATGATGGAGTCCCAGTGACAGCAATTTATCCCTACCATGTAGATTTCAAGAGATCTTTGGGTTTTGCCTGTTTCAAAGACTGGTTCTTCAGTGTTCCACTCTGTGCTGTGAGTTACCCCATATCATACCTTTATAATTTTTTTAAAGTAGTTGACTCAATATTCATTGTTTAAAGGAAAAGAAAGTCAAGTAAAACAGGTTCAGCAGTGAAAGCCCTGGAAATTTCAGTCATACTATTTGAGTACTTTTTAAGTTTCAACAAGGTAAGCCAAGCCATTCATGTGTGTCTTCTCCGGCAGTGTTCATATTGAGGCTGAGCAAGGTAAGCTAGGAAAAAAGCTTTTTCACTAATCAGTTCTCTCTGGGGAATGGGCAAACTGAAGGTCAAACGCATAGGAAAGGCGTTCAAGAGGCCAAGATATAAGATATGAGAAAAATCACAACTGAGAGAAAATGAAGTTCTAGAGAAAGAATGAATGACGAGAAATCCATATTTAGATGCATATGTCTTCCATAAAACAGCTTCTCTGGTACAGTCATCACTGATATGTATGCCCTGTTCAGTGACATTACTAATACTGTGCTGTATGACACTTATAATCTTGTGCAAGTTGACTGGCCTAATCATTCAGAAATGACACATCAAAAATGGACCTGTTAGCTTGAGTAATTGAAAAAGAGGCAGCTCTTTGAAATTTCATTTTTAAATGAGCTTTGGGAATGTTAATCAACTTGATTACCAACATTGAAATAAAATTTCTTTTTAAAATATTGCTCTTTTCTGTCTCCATTGAAAGCCTGGTACTCAGCAAACCAAACATTCAGTCAGTGATAAAGTCCCAGACAGACTGGTTGCTTCTTTGTTCAGTCTCATTGAATTCACATGCCTTAGATCACACTCTTCCAAGAAATTATCTTAATTTCATATTTTGAAATTTTGATATTTAACACATTCTTCTAGCTCTTTCCTTCTACCAGCCACTCCCCTTTTGGAGAAGAGAATTACCAGGATAGGCATGAAGCTGTTCTCCCTGAGTAATTTTTCCTTCTTTTAAGTCCATTGTGCAACACCTGTAACAGTTACACTCCTTTCAGTGTCCTCCCTGACTTTTTGCTAAAATGCAGTTAACTGTTGTCTGTGCTCTGTTTGAGCTGCAAAGTCAACGTGGGTATAATGGTTATGTCTGCATTTTGTCTCCTCAGGCCTAGCTCAACTGAGATCGTTGCAGGTATAGCTTTGTACAACTCTGGGACCATACTAGGGTAAGGCAGACAGTACATGGAAGTAGAAGGAAGCTGGGTTTAATTTTGGCTGCATGGCCACTGATGGGAGCTCTGGACGTGTGCAAGCATATCGTGCCACGGTGTTTTCTTGACCCAGCCATGTGAGCTAATTCTGACTAGCTGCTCCTCTGCCTCAGTACTGTATATATTTTTAAGCTGGATATCTAAGTTCCTGCTGTAACCACAAAGCTGTCCTCACAGCCTCAGCCCACTTGGCTGAGACTTGGCCTTCTGTCTTGTCTCTCTTTTCAGAGATGACTTTTTTAAATCCCTAGTCACCAGATTTGGAGCAGGACTGGTTCTGCTCTGAATAGCTCGGTCTAGTCATAGTCTTTGCACCCTCTGCTGCCTGACTTCAAGGCTCATGCATTGTCTGTACCTCTGTGGTTGTGCCCCGCCAACTGAATTGGGCCTTTTAATGCTGGTAGCAGACCCCTCAGATTGACCAAAACTGGATGCTGACCCTCAGAGGGCAGCTCAATGTTCCAATCCAATATATTAGCTCCAGACTCATCAATGTGCAGTTTCTCCCCACATTTTCCCACAGCACAAACATTTTAAACAATTTTAGCACACCTGTATTAGTCCATTTTCATGTTGCTGATAAAGACATTCCCAAGACTGGGAAGAAAAAGAGGTTTAATTGAACTTACAGTTCCACATGGTTGGGGAGGCCTCAGAATCATGGCTGGAGGCAAAAGACACAGCTTACATGGCAGTGGCAAGAGAAAATGAGAGAGAAACAAAAACAGAAGCCCCTTATGAACCCATCAGATCTCATGAGACTTACTCACTATTGCAAGAATAACACAGGAAAGACTGGCCCCCCATGATTCAGTTTCCTCCCCCTGGGTCCCTCCCACAACATGTGGGAATTCTGGGGATAAAATTCAAGTTGAGACTTGGGTGGGGACACAGCCAAACCATATCATTCCGCCCCTGGCCCCTCCAAATCTCATGTCATCACATTTCAAAACCAAGCATGCCTTCTCAACAGTCCCCCAAGTCTTAACTCATTTCAGCATTAATCCCAAAAGTCCATAGTCCAAAGCCTGATCTGAGAAAAGGCAAGTCCCTTTCACCTATAAGCCTGTAAAATCAAAAACAAGCTCGTTATTTCCTAGACATAATGGGGGTGCAGGCATTGGGTAAATACAGCTGTTTCAAATGGGAGAAATTGGCCAAAACAAAGGAGTTACAGGGCCCATGCAAGTCCAAAATCCAGTGGGGCAGTCAAATTTTAAAGCTCCAAAATGATATCTTTTGAATCCAGGTCTCAAATCCAGGTCACGCTGATGCACGAGGTGGGTTCCCATGGTTTTGGGCAGCTCTGCCTCTATGGCTTTGCAAGGTACAGCCTCCTTTCTGGCTGCTTTCACAGGCTGGCATTGAGTGTCTGTGGCTTTTCCAGGTATATGGTGTAAGCTGTCAGTGGATTTACCATTCTGGGGTCTGGAGGATGGTGGCCCTCTTCTCACAGCTCCACAAGGCAGTGCCCTAATAGGGGTTGTGTGTGGGGGCTCTGACCCCACATTTCCCTTCTGCATTGCCCTAGCTGATGTTCTCCATGAGGGCCCCACTCCTGCAGCAAAGTTTTGCCTGGGCATCCAGGCATTTCCATACATCTTCTGAAATCTAGGTGGAGGTTCCCAAACCTCAATTCTTGACTTCTGTGCACTCTCAGGCTCAACACCACGTGGAAGCTGCCAAGGTTTGGGGCTTCCACCCTGTAAAGCCACAGCCTGAGCTATACATTGGCCACTTTCAGCCATGGCTGGAGCTGTTGGGACACAGGGCACCAAGTCCCTAGGCTGCACCCAGCAAGGGGACCCAGGGTCCAGCCCATGAAACCACTTTTTCCTCCTGTGACTGTGGGCCTGTGATGGGAGGGGCTGCTGTGAAGGTCTCTGACATGACCTGGAGACAATCCCCATGGTCTTGGAAATTAACATTAGGCTCCTTGCTACTTATGCAAATTTCTGCAGCTGGCTTGAATTTCTCCCCAGAAAATGGGTTTTCCTCTTCTATTGCAGAGTCAGGCTGCAAATTTTCCATTTATCCTCTGCTTCCCTTATAAAACTGAATGTCTTTAACAGCACCCAAGTTACCTCTTGAATGCTTTGCTGCTTAGAAATTTTTTTCCACCAGATACCCTAAATCATCTCAAGTTCAAAGTTCCACAAATCTCTAGGGCAGGGGCAAAATGCTGCCAGTCTCTTTGCTAAACATAACAAGAGTCACCTTTGCTCCAGTTCCCAACAAGTTCCTCATCTCCATCTGTGACCACCTCAGCATGGACCTTATTATTCATATCACTACCAGCATTTGTGTCAAAGCCATTCAACAAGTCTCCAGGAAGTTCCAAACTTTCCCACATTTTCCTGTCTTCTTCTGAGAACTCCAAACTGTTCCAACCACTGCCTGTTACCCAAAGTCACTTCCATATTTTTGGGTATTTTTTCAGCAATGCCCCACTCTACTGGTACCAATTTACTGTATTAGTCCATTTTCATGCTACTGATAGAGACATACCAGAGACTGGTAAGAAAAAGAGGTTTAGTTGGATTTACAGCTCCTCATGGTTGGGGAGGCCTCAGAATCATAGTTACGAGGTGAAAGGCACTTCTTATATGGCAGTGGCAAGAGAAAATGAGAGAGAAACAAAAGTAGGAACCCCTTATAAACCCACCAGATCTCGTGAGACTTATTCACTAACACAAGAATAGCATGGGAAAGACCGGCCCCCATGATTCAATTACATCCCCCTGGGTCCGTCCCACAACACATGGAAACTTTGGGAGATACATTTCAAGTTGAGATTTGTGTGGGGACACAGTCAAACCACATCAATACCTTATAGCCAAGTCCCACCCTGAGTTATGTTGGGTTCTTGTGCATCAGATCATGCATCAGAGAGAATCGTGCATTTCATGAGTGTTCCAGAAAAGTTGTTTAGAGTATCTGTACAGAAAATTCCAGATTACAATGATCAAAAGCACCCTAAAAGCAGAAAAGCACAAATCTTGTAAAATAAGTGTTATAAATTACACTTTACAGATGAGAAAAATGAAGCTCTCTGGAGTTACACAGCTGTTACTCAAATATATTTATGTGTTGAGGATTTGAACACAGGGTCTCTGATTCCAAATCTCCAAATTTTTCTGCACTATTTTGCCTCTTTGTGAAGTGGCATTGGTAGAGGAGTTAAGAAGCAATCACTTAGGCAGATAGTAAGAGTATAGGAGTCCTCGGTAAGGCTTTTCTTTTTAATGAAAAGCAGCCCCAAATAATTTTCTAACAAAAAACAGCCTGTAAAGTCGACCTGCAGACATATACAAGCACCCACGAATGAATGCCACCAGCAGCTAGGGACTAGACATCCTCAAGATGGCGGCTCCATCTTCCCTTCTCTGTCAGCCACTTGTACAGTAAGGAGCAGACAAGATGGTGCAGGCCAAAGAGAGAGTTCATTTGCATGATAAGATTAGGGTGGGTTGACCAACCTTCCCCACACACTATATAAACATCACACCTGATCAAACCAATCTGTGGACTCTATGTAAATCAGACACCATCATCTCAAGCTGGACTATAAAATCCGGCACATCCACTGCCAGCCAGTCTTTGCACTCAGGCGACCCCTCTATAGAGAGAGAGCTGTTTTTCTTTCTCTTTTCTTCTGCCTATTAAACCTTTGCTCCTGAATTCCTCGTGTGTGTCCATGTCCTAAATTTTCCTGGTGCCAGACTACGAACCCCTGGTATATACCCCAGACAGTGTAGCCACTTCAGCATCTTAGGCTGCAGCATTCTGTGAGTTACTTCCATCTTTCAGACATGCCCCATGATCCAGAATTATCCTGCTATAAGTCTCAACATCTTCATTCAAAGAACCATCACTTTATAAACTAAGGAACAAACATCAGTGCTCCTGCAGTTAAACCCTCTCATTTTACTGATGAAAACACCACCACCAACAACAACGAACTGAACCTCTAAGAGGTACAGTGGTTTCTCCACGAAAATGAGCTAATTCGTAGCAGGATCAGGACTGAAGCCTATTTCCTGATTTCTAGTTCAGGACTTTTTCTATTGATCCCAACATTTCTCTGTCCAATTATAAGGATCACTTAGGAAAATTTGTCACATATGTTAATGTGATACATACACCAAAAGAGAACTGCTGATGATTTCCGTTTGACAGACACTCACAGGAATATCTGCAGTTGAGACAAGTCTTAGGAAAGACTGACAGGAGCCACTGGACTCAGAACTTTATCATTTTCCCATCCTTCATTTCACTAAAACAATAGTAAAAAAAATTTTGAAAGTATAAACCCATGAGAGCAAATAAAACAAAAGAGGAAACAATAGTGGACATGAGATTTTAATGAGTTTAGAAGATGGAAAGCAGACAGCTGGAAGAATTGCAAAAACTGAGTACTTTCAGAATGGGATATCCATGACAAGCACACTCATTCATCAAAAAGCATCATAATGATTCAGGAATAGAGGCACCAGGGACCATAGAGCACTAGAGTAACGGATGAGCTGAATCTGAGACATTTGGTTAAAAGGCTCTAGGGGTAGTCAGACCCCCAGCTCCCCACCTCTAATCTATGAAACCAGGTGAATGTCATCTCCCTAGCAGGGGATGATGGGCTTATTTATACTCTGGGGAAATTTGGCCAGCGATCTTTTTAACTCAGAGAACAGGTGAGCGTAATGACCCAGGCTGAAAACAGAGGAATTAGTTAAAAGTCTGAATGTTGAAAAGTGAAATCCCAAGCTCACTTCCCTTGACAGCCTTCCAGGGTATCTGTGAAAAGCTTCCACCTCACCAATTCTCTCAGGCAGAGGCAGATTGTTTTCTGCAAAAACTGGGGACTTTCAGGGAAAAGACTTATAGATAATAACATGTCGGGGTCCCTCAAGGAAGAATCCGTTTTCCATCAGACCTCTCAATGAAGTCTGCTGTTTGGCAAGTCCCGTCTCTGCACCCAGAGTTTTAAATCTGTATTTAAATGCTTCACTTTTAAATAAGAACAGTCAAGTGGGAACAGGTCTTACTGGAAATAGGCAACATGGAAGACAGAAAAACACAAATAGGAAAAAAAAAAACCTGACTTGCAAAAGATTGCGGAAGACTAAGTACAGATACCTCTATGAAAAGCTTCTACAAAAAAGTATGAAAATATAAGGCATTGTGTTTTGGAGCTCAGCCTCGTGGAGGAGCCAAGAACATGATATGGATTGGCAATTTGTAGAACACACATGTGAAAACGGCTGGCAAATGAAAGAATGTTCAATTTTAAAAGTGATTGGGAAATGGTATTGAAGACACTAAAAATGCTTCTTAAGGCCGAGATGGGAGGACTGTTTGAGTCCAGGAGTTCAAGATTGCAGCGAACACCTGCACCCCTGCCATTGCACTCCATCCAGGGCAACAGAGTGAGACCCCATCTCTTACATCAAAAACAAAATAAACTTCTTAACTGATGCATTTAAAAAAGATTTAGACTGGCAAAAATTTAATAAGATTGATAATCTTCAGTATTGATAGGGGTATGAGGAATTGTGATCCCAAATACACAAGGATATAAATATAAGGGTGCTCATGGATAACTAACTTATTGTAATAGGGAAAAGTTGGAAAAAATCTTAATATTCATTGATAGGGGAAATAAGATAGGTTAATTTTGTATAACATTATATAGCTGTTAAAAGAATAAAAAAGATATGTATGATTCACGGAGGAATGTCCACAACACATTACTGAATTAAAAAATTATGTCAAAGAATGGTATGCATAGCATTATGACATTTTTTCAGAAGCAAAAACACTATTAAACAGTTTATATTTAAACACACACACACACACACACACACATTGCACACAGAGAAAAATGACTAGAGAATTAAACAACAGATTATTAATAGTAGGATGGGAATGGTGGTCATGGGAAAGGCATTTGCTTTTCATTTTGCCCTCAAGTATTTTTTAACTTATTTTTTACAAGCATATATAATTATTTACTTTTAAACAATTCTTTTAAGTTTAATCCATATGCACAACTATCAAATCGTCTTAGTGTATAGGTTACAACAGTGCCTAGCTCAAAGTAGCAATCAATAGTTACTCTCTGAACAAATGATTTCTAAAAATCATTACTGTTTGTGAATAATTCAAACTTCTGCTCAAAAAGC
The DNA here is from genome assembly GCF_009828535.3 of Hylobates moloch. Taxonomy (NCBI): domain Eukaryota; kingdom Metazoa; phylum Chordata; class Mammalia; order Primates; family Hylobatidae; genus Hylobates; species Hylobates moloch. Next base: position 88,119,509 of record NW_026652288.1, on the reverse strand, counting down.
CATTGTTTTTGAACCTTTTACTAAGACATTTTCTTATAAAAATTGCTAGGTTAATCTGGTTTTCTTGTGGCCTGTAAAAGCAGTTTAATTCCAAGTTTGGTCAGACATACTTATCTGTGTTAGCAGCATCTTTAAAACCAAGAGACTGATAGGAGTGCGATAGGAAAAAGCTTTAATTACTGCAGAACCAGTGGCAGGAGAAGGAAACTGTCAGTTTTCACACCTCAGTGAAGGCTGTGCAAGGGTCTTGCAGGTTCAGATGTACGTGATCAAGTGATAAATGGCAGGCTCTGGATTCGTTGTGGTCTGAGCTCAGCATGGGGTCAGGAAACAAACAGTGCCTTCAGCACTTGTCTGACACCATCCCTGGCAGGAAACAACTCCAGAAGGAGCTATGCACAGTCAATGATTTTCCTTTTCAGCCCTGTCTATCCTACAGCAGCTGGAGTAGCTGCTCTAGGAGGCTATAATTGATAGCTTTGATTTACCGAAGAAAAATAACTGTGGGCAGTTATCTAGTCCAGGGACAAGCCCTTCTGAATGTGAAAACGGTGCCCTCTCAGTAACAAGGGACTGTTATAGATCTTTAAACTGTCACTTCTGCTGTGAGCCAACCTCGACCAAGTATGGGCTTCCCTCTGTGTATTCCTGTCCCTGATTTAGTCCCAGAACACTCTGGAAACTTACCAGGTCTGCATATCAGCTTCATATGCCCACCACATGCACTCTCTTTCATGGCCTCCCTTATGGACTGTGATTCCATTTGCGTTGTATGATTTTGCAGTTGTGATTTGTTGTTTCGTATTGTTTTCAAGTTGTGTCAAGCATGCACATGTAGTTTCCCACTTAGAGACAATTTGACAGAGGAAAGAAAGAAACTGTATTAATGACAAGCAAAATGTTTCCTCTCTAAAACTCTTTTCACTGAATAACTCTGCCACTTCTCAGGAGTGTGAGTTTTGTTTTCATTTGTGTTTGTGAAGTAGAGAAAATATATTTGAAGGCATAGGCAAAGGAACTTGCCACGACCTTCAATTTTTTGAAAATCATGTAATTTACATTAAATTTCTTAAAATTTTGCATTCTTTTCTATTATCTGTGTCTTTATTTGAATACAAAAATAATAATTAAAATTATTTGATGCAGAACTAAATAGGTCCTCCAGGAAGAGGGAGACTTCTCTTCTGTGGCTTCTGATTTTATGCCCAGGCAGTATTGAGACAGACAGGTGGGAGGGGGTCCTCAGAGAAATTCCAGCCAGCTTGGCCACTGAGGTGGAGCCTTATGAAGTTTACGATGTTTGTAGCAGGGAGGAGTCTGGCTCCTCCTCTTACTGTGTGGAGCCTGGGATTCGAACAGTGGGCGTGAAGTGCTCTAGAAGGGACTCTGACCTAGCAAGAGTCCCTGTTTCTCCCTTTTCTTCCTCTTCACCCAATAAAACCCTGTCTCACTCATCATTCAAATTGTCTGCGAGCCTGAATTTTCATGGCCGTGGGACAAAGCACCCCATCTTTAGCTGAATTAAGGAAAAGTCCTGCAACAGTGTGACCTAGAATGTGCACAATCTTGGAGATCTGGAGAAGCCAACGACATCCCTAATAGGAAAGCATTAACATGTTCATTTTAGTAACAAACAGACCAGGAGTATTTCCCGAGTTCATGGACTAACACCTAACTCTAGATACAGCCATTCCCACAAGACCATGCTATAGAAATTCTCTTCTATTAATTTTGTTTCTTCTCTTTCATCTCTCTTAGCTTTACACTAAATAGAGTTTTTTTTAATATTAAGTATAACGTGTTTAAAAATTATTAAATGATAAGTTCTCTGATAACTTATTTATTTTTTAAGAGAAGAGATAGGGTGGGATAAAGCAAAGGCTTCATCAAAAACCCTATACAAAATTTTGAGAAGTGTGTAGTTACAGACCCCATACTGGGGCTGCATTCTTTCTCACTGACATTTTTGGCAGAGCGACTGAGTGGCAAATCACCAGATCCAAGTTCTAACTTGTAATGCCACCAAATAATTTCCTGTGCGTGGAGGAGTCATAAACTCTCTTATACCCTTCTATCACGCATATTATTGAGGTAGTGAGGGCTGAAATCAGTGATTTTTGAGGTCTCCACACTGTTGTTTTACTCCAATGGAAGATTCAATTGAGGATGGACCTTTTCGTAATATTGCTTGGGCTGATTCAAGGGACAGTGCACTTTTTTTCAGCTAATGTTTTTACTTCACAGTAACACTATGATATGTATTCCGTATTTTATTTTCTTCTTTCAATTTGTCTTGATGTCTACTGCTCTACTACAACTGTTTAAATGGAGAACAAGATTAGTTCATCTTTCATGAAGCTTCCAAATGCTGGCAGGCCCATGTCTACTCTTTGGCTCCAGCTTCCCTCGACTGTCAGCTGCTCTGGCCATGCAGCAATCTTCATTCCCAGCTGCAGCAAGAGACCCAGTGGAGTGCTGGCCTGGCTCAGATGCAACCTACAGTGTTATTTTTATAATCTGGAAGTCCTAGGCAAAGAAAGCAACTCTTCTTCTTCTTCCATCAGCTATTGGCTATCCCCTACTGTCCAAGAACCTGTGGTTCTTCAATGACTCAGAAGGCAGCAAAGTCTAATCTCTTGACCTTGCTATTCAGCTTCCTTCACTGTAGGGAAGGTGATTACAAAGGACCAACCATTTAATTAGCTTCTGGGGCCTACAGCTTGCAGTTTTACATTTCTCTTTCTCGTGATTGAATATTTTATTTAGTACTCTTTGGTAGAGCAAACACTGAGCCACTGTTAGCATTTCCTGGTGAATGATATGGGATTGGCTTTTAAGACTTATTTATTTATTTTACAAGAAGGAGGTAAAAATGAATTGAAGTTTATCTGCTTTTACAAATGCAGAATATTTCTAGGAAGCATTATTAAGCTATACAGTTCTATGCATTTTAGGTTTGGGTGCAAACTATTGAATTGTAATAATTAATTAGGCTCAGGAACAGCCGTCTTTGGTTATGCTTTCTAAATCCTTTAGCTAAACTCTCTTAATCAGTATTCACTTAAAAGTGTGGTGTGCTCCTCAACCTCATCCTTTCCCTTTCCCTAGCAATGTCCAATTATTTCAGGTTGAGGTAACTTTATTTTTCTAAATATCTTTAGTGTAAGTTTACTTATAAATTCATCAAATATTTATTTAAAAGTAATGGCAAGATATTTGAACAGCTTATCAAAAAATCAATCAAATATAAATAAGAATATGAAAAGATGTTTAACATGACTAGTCTTCAGGGAAATGCAAACTAAAACCATAATGAGGTACTACTGGATACCTATTAGAATAACTTTAAAAAATGACAATCTCAAGTACATGGAAGGATGCAGAGTAACTTAAACTCTAATACATTGCTTTTGGAAAACAGTTTCCAGTATCTTATTAAGTTAATCATATGCTGATAATATGAGCCACTGCTTCTATTCTTAGATATTTGCCCAAATACCTAAGATATTTGCCAAATAAAAATTATGTTGGCACAAACATATGGATGATTTATTTCCCATCAAACTAGAAACAACTCTAATATCTTTCCACTGGGGCCTGGATAAATGCTAGTATATTTGTACCATGGGATATTACTAAGGAAAAAACACAAATGTACCACAGTGCTGATACAACCACAATAAGGATGAACTTCAAACACGCTGTGATAAATGAAAGAAGCCAGACTCGAAAGGTGACATACTATGTGTATGTGGTTGCCAGGGGCTGGAGTTGTGAGACTGACTACGAAAGGGCAACATGAAGAAATTTAGGGGGTGATGGAACTGTTCTATATCTTGATCGTGGTGGTGGTTACATTATGATATACAATTTTCAAAATTCACAAACAAGGTGAATTGTATTGTATGTAAATTACTCTTTAACAATAAAAGCAAAAATTATTGAGTACCTGCTATGTGCTGTTGTTGCAGAAGTGAAAAGACAGACCAGGTTCTTGCTTCCTACGGTCTTATATCCTTGTTCTGTGTTCACTCTTCTGTGTCCACTATCAGCACTAACGTCTATGTTCTTTTCGTCTCTTGCCTGCTCTAACCTTCTAAATTGATCCCCTTGTCTCCCAACTCTCCTCTTCTCCAATCCATTTTCAATAATGCTATCAAATGAATCTTTTTATGATGTCAATTTGATTATGCATCTTCCATGTGGCAGTGGATAGTTTCTATGATTTGTAGCCTTTTAGCTTCTTTGAAATACCTTTTCTGTGCTTGGAATTTCTCACATCATGGTTTCCTAGATAGAAGCTAGAAATTCACTTTCCAGTCTCCCTTGCAGCTATGGTGCTGGCATACGACCTGGGCCAATCAGAAGAACATGAGCATGACTTTGCTTAGAAAAAAAGCAATGAGAGGAAGGAGGTGCTGTGTGGAATTCATTTCTGTTGAGCGTGACAGGAATGGCTTTCTTAGAGTACTGGTGGAGGTTTTGCTGACTAGTGCCCAGGGCCTTGATGTGACCACTAGAGTATGTGCTCAGTGGTCTTTGCTGGAGCCTCTAAGTCGGGACTCACAGTTTCTGCCAGAGTGTCTCTGAACTTAATATTCTTTAATAAATTCTTCTTTTTCTCCTTAAGCTAGAGTGGTTACTGTTTTTCACTTACTTTGCCTCTGAATCTCAATGGATACACCTGTGTATAAGCCTTCAAAGACTTCCCATCACCTTAGGAAAAAAATCAGTACTTTTAACTATGGCATCTAAGGCCTTCAACATAGAGTTCATACATAATTTCCAGTTTAAACTGTTCTCAGTGTGCTCTATGTTTTAGTCACCCTAAACTTGCTGTTTGTCCAACACTTCATTCTCATTTATACCTTCATGACTTCGCAGATGATGTTCCCTTTGTTTAGTATAAATTTTCCTCTTTCTCACCACTTTGTAACCCTCTCTTCATGTTGTCCTTATTTACCCTTCCATTCCATTCAAAATCTATCTCAAATGCCACGAGCTCAAATGCCCTTTGTGAAGCCTTCCTTGATAGCCTTACCGTGGTCCCAGTGCCCAAGAGCTGTTTGCTTCCTCCTGTATCTGAGAACTTCTTACATTGTATTATGATGTTTTGTTCATTTAGTCATTCATTCAATAATAATTATTGAGCAAATACCATGTGCCAGGCACAGAGCTAAAATCTGAATTGTAACTAGGAGTTAATTAGGTAAAAACGGAGTAGTGTGTGTTCCCACAGAGATCAGCATGGAAAGTGGGCAGGCAGCTCGTGGAGAGTGTGAGCCTCCAAGTGACGGCAGGTGTAGTGGCTAGGGCTGAGGAGCCCCCTTCAGTGTTCTGCAAGTCCTTTGAGGCAGGAGCCCAGTTTTACTCACCTTTGTGCCTCTAGTGAAGCCACATCAGGCATGGAGTTGACATTCAATGAAGGGTTATTGAATTAATAAATAAATCACCAGATCATGTCTCTCCCTAAAACTTTCATTTGATGCTTGAACCGGAGGAGATAATTTAGGCTTAATTTCCTGTGCATCAAATCATTGTCAGGACATAAGAAATGCCTTTAATTAGCAAGCAAAGTCTCCCACTTCCTCGCGCTAGTAATCCAGTGTTGCATTGATATAATAGTGACAGATCAACTTCAGAAGTGTTTTCTTGGATAATTGTTTGGGTGTCATCGGTTTACTTATCTTTAAAAGCCTATTAACACAGCAAATATCTCCAATCTGCTTTTCCATGTGATTCTGTCATCATAGCAACCTCACAAATCAACTCTCTGATGTGTCTTAACATTATAGCTTGGGCAAAAAAAGGCAAAACAATTTTCTGATCATTACACAGAAAATCAGCATCACAATAAGAGCCATTTCTTCCCAGACCTTTCTTTCATGGCCAGGGGTCATCTTTTAATAAAAGAGGTATTAAATGAGGCAAGAGCTGCATGTTTAAATCAATCTGTGTGCAGTAACTGTTGATACCTCCTTTAGCCCTATATCCATAGGATACAGAACAGCCGCTTCCTGGCGAGGGTGAAATGGGAGGCACCAAGCTTCAATGTCATCCACAAGGCTTGGAATTTAAATGCATGTCATTGCTGCTTTGGATAGTTTTGAAACCCTCTCCTACCATCAGATAGCAATGTCTTTCCTTTGATTTGGTATGAAAGTTAAGCTGAATTTTAATCACCTCCTTAATGCTTAACTTCACAGAGAAACACACTGAGTATTAGGGATATCTTTCTGATGTTTTCAATGAACCAGAGGCACAAACTTTGCTGTCATCTTCAGCCAAGGACAAATTGTAATTGGCAAGGCTGGCAAATTGCTTCTTCTTATTGGAAACTGCCATTGGCACATTAGATTGAAAATAAGATCCTTCCTGTATGGATGTGATGTGGTTCTTCACCATGCAGCTGTAAGTGAAAAGTTGTTTTTCTAAACTGATGTTTGTAGAGGTAATTCAGTTTGTGATACTAAGGGATATAAATTTGGGATATTACTGAGAATGATTCAGCTTTCATTTTTTACTTGAACTCCTGCAGTTGCCCTTTTTCTTCCTTCTTAAACGTGTGATGGTACATCCGTCTTGTTAGGAACATGCTCAGAGGATAAAAATGAGCAGTCTTCCTTAAGAGGAAAGTGAGAATTGAAAGGAGGAATATGCCATCATCACAAACATTGCCCTCAGATGACAGACATGGGACTTCATATTGACTTCATTAATCATGGTGGGGCCCTGTGGCTGTCTGCTATGCAGCTCTGAACTAGACTTACTTTGATATGTCCAAGAGGCTCATTTTTGGATGTTAAAGGTGGTTGGCTCTGTGCTCTGTTTTAGTGGAGACTTGGGGCAATGGGAGTCTCTTTCCTAGCCCGAATACAAGGCACCCAGACTATTTTCTAATTAATAAGCAAGGTATTAACAAGTTTCTGAAAGAGAATATAAAATGTTCTTCAGGTGCAATCAGCATTGTACTCACTCTTAGCTAAATAAATAAAGGGCTAACTTTAATAACACAGAGATGGTAAAACTTGAAAATCTATTTTTATAGTCCTATTGATCCTTTCAGAACTCCTTACTGTCTTTTACATCTGTACCAGAGAAAAGCTTTATAAACAGTCATTGTGATACAGCAGAAACAGTAAAATTTGGAAGCAGTTGGCTGTGCGAATCAGGCTCTACTAAGATGAGACAAAATTGTGTGGTTAATGGACTTCTGCCATGGCACTTGGTGTTCATCAAAATCTAAGGAAAATTTTGTCCTCAAAGGAAATACAAAAAGTTAAAGTCAGCATTCAGATGTCTTAATAGTGCCACCCTAAGATCTTGGGTTCCAGTTTCTTTAACTATGTCTTCCTAATCAGAGTGGGCTTTGAAGTCAGCATGCTGGGCTTTCCATCAGGGCCTCACCACTTACGGTTATGTAGCTTTCAGCAAGTTATTTGACCTCAATTGCTTTATCTCTAAAATGGGGATAATAGCAGTATGGTATGGTTTGGCTCTGTGTCCCCACCCAAATGTCATCTTGTAGCTCCCATAATTCCCATGTGTTGTGGGAGGGACTCAGTGAGGGATGACTGAATTATGTGGGTGGGTCTTTCCTATACTGTTCTTGTGCTAGTGAATGGGTCTCACGAGATCTGATAGCTTTAAAAAATGGGAGTTTCTCTGCACAAACTCTCTCTTTGCCTGCAGCTATCCATGTAAGATGTGACTTGCTCCTCCTTGCACTCCACCATGATTGTGAGGCCTCTCCAACCATGTGAAACTGTAAGTCCGATTAAACCTCTTTCTTTTGTATATTGCCCAGTTTCGAGTATGTCTTTATCGGTAGCATGAAAATGGGCTAATACACAGTATCTACCTCATTTTTGTGAGGATGAAATAATACCTGCTAAATACTTAACACAAAGTGCCTGGCTTATGATGAGGACTCAATAATAGTGACTATTTTCTTGATCTTGTAACATCTGTACAAGTAGAAAATTCATGCCTCTAAACTCCAGTCCTATAGCTAGGATTTGGTTTAACAGTCAGTCTTCCTGATGTCAAGAGCTACCTACCTGATGTTCCTGAATTGTTTTGGGGTATCGGGTGGTAAGTGGACTCACTGCCTGTCACTGTAATTGAATGGTATCTATAGGCCAAGGGAGCCTGAAAAAGGACTCAGGAATTAACTCACTGTGAGACAAATGCTTTGTGTGTGTATGTGTATGAGGAGGAGGCAAGTGTGGGATTAAATTCCTGAAAGATGTGAAATTGCATGGTTAATAACTTCGGGCATCTTTGTGGTCAGGTATTGATTATTTTAGTCAAAGGCAAAGCATTATTGAAAGAATCATCTAAAGTATGAAATTGTTAGTCTTTGAGGGGCTATGCAGAGATACTAATACCAATTCAATAAGTACAGAAAGCGTTGAAGGTTGATCTGTGTGATCTGCTCATGAATTACATAAGCATTTACTGTAGATATCAGCCTGAATGGAGCACTGTAATTATTTGCTAACATGGCTGATTAATGATGAGCTCCTAGAGAGAAGGAACATAGCTTATTTCCTTTTGAACTGCTGATGTTGGCCTAGTACCTGGCATATAGCAGGTGCTCAATAAATGTTGGCCAAATGAATGAAAGAGTGAATAAATGAGTCCTGGGAGAAAAAATTCTTTATAAGTCAGATGGGGGCTGCATTGTGTAAAGTTTTGTTTTATTCTTGGGTGAACTCATCCTCCCATCCCTACCCTTGAGGAATCCAGATCAAAGTAAGGCTTTCTGTCTTTGATGTTTCTATTGTCTTGGGAAGCTATCAACTTTGATTTTCTGAGCAGAGATAATCTTCTGATTTGGAAGTAAGTCATATAACAAACCTGGAAATGGAATAAATTTATACAAAAGTCTGGAATACCATTATATCATTGTTAGTTATACCTTATCCAGTATTGCGGGTGAGATCGTGTTTCATTCTGGTGGTGATTAATCCACTGAGTCAAAGATTGGAATACTTGCCACAAACGGTATGGCTGGATCCCTCTGTCATTCTTTAGAGTCATCAACTTGTTTTTAAGTAAATAATTATTCTTAGCATGGATGTGTAAGATTAAGTGAGTATATGGAAGTGCCTGAATTTCAGAATTAATGGAACAGAATTTCTTCAAGAAAGAAATTATAGGCAGGATACCAACACTTGTGAGCAGCAGTTAAAGAAGTGGAAGCTCTTTTTGCTATTGATGAGGTGATTCTGGACAGTGAATCAGTGGTTCTTCCATGTTACATTGTCGAGGAGACAGTTATAGACATATTTTTCTACATAAGCATCTTAAATTGCCTGAATCTTTCTTTTTAATGTTGAAACAATTATGCTAATGAACCAATCTGAAATTGCACAGAACTTTCTGACTCTGAGAAAGTTTCCATGTCTTCTAGAAATGTAGGTACTTCAGGAACTCTGTGCTAGGTCTGAGATCATAATGAGAGCCACTTCCAATAGAGTGTGCTGATATAGATCGCAGAGGTACAGTTAGGATTTACAAATGCATAATTGTATAAAAAGTCATGGACAATGAGCTGGAAAATTTTCCATGTATTTCTCCTTGTGAGATCATGTAGCTTTCTTTGTTCTTTCTGAGATTAAGTTAAAATTTAATGACAACCTTAACTTACTGGAACCGGTACAATAATTCAGAGATCAAGAGCAAGGGGTATTTTTAAAGGATTACGATTACATTCAAAACCTGTAATTTTCTACTTCTCTTCTTTGTGGTGATGAAAAATTATAATCCTGAAACCCTGTTGGAGAGGTAAGGCCTGTCTGGATACACCTGTGCTTCACAATTTGAACTGTTCTCTCACCTGCAAAATGAGAGAGCTGGACTAGATGATTAGCTAATATCCTTAGGTCTAACATCCTAAGGTTGCAGAATTTTATGTCCCATGAAGTTTCATTTCTGGGAATATCCAAAGAACAGATGCTCACAACAAGAAAAACATGCACTGGCGTGATGGTGATATATTCACCTGCAAAGGACCAAGAAGTCTTTAATTAAAGGACTGATTGATTTAGAATAAGACAATATTCTTTCATTAGGTGAGTCCTTTTTGTCGCCTCTGATGTTCCTGATAGGATATTGGCAACTGTGCTGGGCAAGTAATGCTGACACAGTCAATGTTTCCTTCAAACATGTCAAAGAAAAGTGCCTTGAAGTTCTTCTCTCTTTTTCCACCCTCAAGCTCCTGCCATCTCTATCCCCACTATGTGGTTTCCTGACTGACTTTTCCAGAAACCAGAGCCTCCCATTCCAGCATTATAGACCTATTCTTCACCATGAGTATATTGTAATTTATATAGCTCAAGTCCATTCATTTTAAATCACGAAGTCATAAAACCCAAAGGTTGGAGGTTAATAGAGAGATCATCTGTAGTAATACCTTAATTCTTTGAGTGTTCCTGTTTAATCATGGCATGTGGATCAGGGATCCAAATGCAGATGCCTCCCCAGCTGAACTAGCAAATACTCCATCCCCAGCTTTCTCTTCGGACTGGGCCTATGCAGCCAACCAGAGAATCGGCCTAGATATTGTGTAGATAGGTGAATCTCTCCCACAGAGTCAGAGGGGACTACAGCTCTTGGGGATCCATCTTGTATCCCCCCTCTCAGAGAAGGATTCGAAATTAGGCTGGAACAGGAAGAAGGAAGTCTACTGAGTAATAACCTGAGACCTTCAGTCAAGCCTTGGGAAGAGGGTAGACTTGAGCTACGCAGAAATCTGCATTAAAAATTATCCAAAATGGCTCTCCTGTGCAAATAAGCCATTCAGTTGTTTAATAAGACATTTTAGAGAAGAAGATAATGGATAAAACATAGATATTACTGCCCCAAGGTATTGATTTTACTTAAAATGACAAAGCTTAAAAATTTAGTGACAGTATCCTATGAAGAGGAAATATAAACCCTGAGTATCTTTTGAGAAGATAGAAATAAAGCATGCTATTTTCAGTTGTAGACTCTTGGTTATGATTTCCTGAGTAGTAGATAACATATAGCCAGAATGTGTTGCCAAGCTTTCCTAAGTGAGGCAATATGTACATATAGTTTTAATGTGTTTGAACATAAACACAAGTGTACAGAAGATGGAAAAAGAAAATAGAGCAGGCACCACTTCTAGCCATGTTTTCCTTCTCTTGCTGCAAGGAAAAATAATGTTATTTAATAAAATAAAACAGAATCTAATTATGCATATAATTTTTTTATAAAGTAGTAAAATGCAATGTTTATAATGATGATGAAGATATACATGTCAAAGTGTAGTCAAACATGACAGCCATTAAATGCCTGGCTGGAGAAAGATCATTAATTACACAGGACATTAGATGCAGTTGAATTGAGAAGGATTATTGGCCAAGTCAACAAAATTATTTTCGAGGCTAGATTCATGTTATTATACCCGTGAATAGAATCAGGGTGTACATTTTCAGCCACATTCAGATTTTAGGCACCACCAGGCTCAGACCTTCCCTCCTGGGCCCATGATCACTGGCTTTGCCTTTTTAGAGGGACATTCTCATGGTCACTGAGGCTTTTGGGAGTGTGAACTGTCAAAATGGTTACTGATGCTTACAAACAAAGAGCTCCCAGAAGCTTGTTAAGTAGGAGAGCTGATAGCGTAGGAACAAGAAAAATGAAAAAGCAAGGGTAGACAGAGGGCAGGAAGGGCCCCAATTTTTTATCGTGGGCTCTAGGGCAGGACTTCCCTGTCTTGGAAATGATTGGCAAGAACAAAGCAATCTTCCAGTCCTAGGAGCTCTAGAAGAATGATAGGCTGAGTGAGTACTAGCGGGCCAAGAGTAATAATATTATTAACTAAAATGTATTGCATGCTTATTCTATGCTAAGCACTGTATACATAACTCATCTAATCTTCACAATGATGTGATAAAGTAGATATTAGTATTTTGCTTATTTTACGTATCAGGCCTTGAGAGGTTAGGTAACTTGCTCAAGGTTACACAGTTAGGAAGTAAACTGCGGGTGGCTCACCATCTCTGTTTGCTTGTGACTGAGGAATTTCACGAGATCCTGGACTTTTTGGTGCTGAAACCAGGACAATCCTAGGCAAACCAGGATGGTCGGTCACCCTAAAAGTGATGGTACTGGGACTCAAACTCAGAGCCAGAGATATTAATCCTCATGCTAGTTGTTGCTTTCCCAAGGCAGGGATTCAAGTTCACACAACAAAGCAATGGGTCCAAATGACAAGAGCCTGGGATGGAGAGGGGCTTGTCTAAGGTTCAACTACAATGTTGCCCAGAGCAACCAGCGGTAAGCTTAATATTGAATCACCTTCTAAATAAGGGAAGAATGGCCCCAGAGCTTCAGAAGGCAAAGGGCTGAGTTTGTAGGTCTGGGTCAAGAAACTACGGCTGTAGAGGAGTCTCCTGAGAGCAGAAATTCCTGCCGGTGTGATTGGGAAATCAGGAACATCTGGAAGCAACAGTAATATTAATGCTTGTGATTTACACCAAACATTACTTTGAAACTTATACAATGCTAGATAACAATAATAAATAGATGATGATAAAACCAATGGATATTGAAATGCCCTTTTGCAGGGTTCTATATCCTGGGAGTTGCCCTGGCGGGTGGCCCTATTGTGCTCAAAAACCCAGGAGACAGGAGCTGCTGGGTTGATGCTTATTAGGTCCAGTGTGACAGTCCAGCACCCTTAGCTGCTGTAGGATAGAGCCTGGACAGGAGACAGTCCCAGAGTTTGTTTTATATCCATTCTTGAACTCTTTTTACTGCTTTGTTTGCTTGAGGCCTTGAGGCAGTATGGCAGCAATTGCACAGGATTTGGGTTCAGATAGCTTTGTCTTTGAATATTGATTCTGGCTGTATGCCTTGGGAAATTGACTTAACACTCATTAACCTTATTTTTTAATTTGTAAAATGGGGATTAAAATAAATAGAGATATCTCAATCTATTTGGGCACTTGTAACAGAATACTATAGATGGGGTGGTTTATAAACAAGAAAGAATGTATTTCTCACAATTCTGGAGTCTGGGAAGTCCAAGATCAAGGTGCATGAAGATTCGGTGTCTGGCAAGGGCCTGCTCCCTCATAGATGGTGCCTTCTAGCTGCATCCCCACAAGGTGGAAGGGGCAAATAAGCTCCCCTGTTGCCTTTTTTGTTAGGGATGCTAACTCCATTCATAAGGGCTCTGCCCCATGACTTAATCTCCTCCCAAAGGCCCCACCTCCTGAAAACATCACAATGGGCTTAGGATTTCAATATACGAATTTGGGGGGAACATAAACATTCACACCATAGCACAGGGTGATTTTAAAGATTAGAAATAATGTATGTTAAGTGCCTAGTGTATACGAGGCACCCAACAAATAGGGGCTTCTACATTACTACAGGCCCCAGACACAGAATTCAAAATGGAGACTTCAAATCTTCATTTCTTAAAATTAAAACTATTTCCCAGCGTTGGATTTATCATTTTAGCTTGAGGCTGACACCTTGTGGAATTCTCTGATCATTATGAACTCATTTCACGGTCTATGTACAATAATAAATCCTTTCTGGAAGCTGAAGCAACAATGTAGATTTAAGTAAATATACTAGCTATTTAAGTCAGAGCAAACAGGCAAAGCCTAAATAGAGTAACTTATTTTTTGAAACCATTTTGGGAGATTAATTTTAGGCTTTAATTTTAATTTATTATTATTACTTTTTTTGCTGTTTTCCCAGGGAGAATATTAATGCAGAATTTTAAGTCTCCCTCCTCCCCTTGCCTAAATTATTTACCTCCTAAATTTTATTCAAAGCCTAGATTAAGTCTTTCTTTCCCATTTGCTTTCCTTGACCAGTTGTGCATGCAATGCCTGCCCATCTGAGGACCCCCATATCACAGGCAAGAGTAGAGACATACTTTGTGGAGCCCAATACAAGAAAACATGGGACGCTTTGTTTAAAAATCATTAGGAATTTCAAGATGGCAGCAGCAGAGCATTAAACCAAAGGGTCTTGTCTAACTGTCTCTTATTAATTGCTTTTTAAAATAATTGTCTATTTAGTTATAATATAAATTGTTTGCTAGCAGAAACATAATACCTTTTTTTCTCTTTTTAAAAATTATACTTTAAGTCCTAGTTTCTGAGATAACTTTTCTCTTTCTCAAAACTCCTCCCTTAAAAATATTATGCAGAAATTCTACTTAGGTCACATTTCTACATAGAGAAGTCTAGAGAAGACACTGGTTTTTGGGGAGGTGCTAAGTGATGGGCAACTTGCCTGGAAGTTGTATCAAAACAACAAGCATTCTGTTTTTACTTATATTTGTGTGGCTATTTAGGTGAGGCTTTAGGAGTTACTGATGTAGATTGTGGAAAGGGTAATTATCCACAAACAACTCCTTGTGCAAACTCACATTCATCCATGTAGAGCCCAGCCTTTATCTTGAACTGCATTGATCTAGATGCTTTTTGGATTTAGACTTCATGGGAGAGAATATAAAACCAACTCTTGGGAGAGACACTGGTAATGGAAACTGCTCAATAGATGCATTGACCTTGGTTCATAATGACCACTTAATTTGTATCAAAATTACTTAAGATTTTGATAGAATCACTTGTCACGGTGCTTAGACACACAGCAAGTGCTAAAGAACTATTAATGGAAATAAGGCTCTCAAATAGTTAATCATGATTGTTTGGTCAATTGAGAACCTGAGTGTTTTTGATCTTGGCTATTCTCCAGCCTGGTGCTGGCAGGCATTTATAGTGAGAAAACCTGGCTGTGTGGCTAGAAACAGATAATTTTAAATGGTGGCATTCACCTTTCTTTCCTCTGTTTTCCCTCAATTCTAGCTTATGCTCCTATAACTCTGACCTGCTTATAGCTCCCTGGATACATCAATTTCTTTCTCCCTTCCAGGCGTTTGCCTAGGTTGCCTGCTGTCCTTGAGCTGCCATTGCACAGTCTCATCCTCCTGGCCCACACCTGCTCATCCTTTGAGATCTAGCATGAGCATCATAGCCTCATCATCATAATTATTGTCAACAAAAGGAAACAAACCGCTTAGTAATTTTCTCTTCATATGTACTACTGGGATAATACACTTTTCTATTAGTTTGGAATTTGAGAACGGTTCTTATAGTTTCTTCTGGTGCATTGTAGAAATAATATTTTAAAAATGGAAAATTTGATGATTTTGACAGGGACTAAAATGAATTCATGCAATTTTAGTTTTCCAAGAATCAAATGAACTGTACAATGAGAAAGTTTTATTAAACGTCTTTGAAGATCTCTTCCAACTACAAACTGTGGTTCTGAGTTCACTTGAAGTTTCCTCAAATGATCTAAGTTTATGTAGAAAGTTTTTATGCTGTGGTCTTTATTTAATTTTCTATACATTTATTTAACTATACCAAGACTTAAAGTGTATTATTTGCACACTGGGAACCGTAACTATCTGCGAGAAGAGGTGCAGTGAGACGCATGCTGACAAAGAGGGCATCTTTAACATGGCCACTAACATGCCCACCCACAGGACTTCTATAGGCATCAAAACAAATGGCCAGGAGCAGGTGAAAATGCATTTGTAACACAGTCCAGTCAAAGCCTTCCCGAGAGTACCATAAATTAAGACGAGTATCTTTGCCTTATGGAGGTCCAAGGTGGCTGCAAAGACTCAGTACGACGAGGACGAGAGGTAATTTACAGTTTTAAAAGCAGTCTTTTATGTATATGTGTATAACCTGTTTCATACACATAAGAGACTGCCTTAACTTATTTTTAAAAACAAGGTGGCACATCCAAAATAGTTTACTGCAGATAGCTTTGTGAAAGCTGTCTATAGAGATTTTGGCAGGGTGAAAGTTTTTTTTTTTTTTTTTGAGGTGGAGTCTTGCTCTGTTGCCCAGGCTGGAGTGCAGTGGCATGATCTTGGCTGACTGCAAGCTCTGCCTCCCAGGTTCACGCCATTCTCCTGCCTCAGCCTCCCGAGTAGCTGGGAATACAGGTGCCCGCCACCACACCCGGCTAATTTTTTGTATTTTTAGTAGAGACAGGGTTTCACCGTGTTAGCCAGGATGGTCTCGATCTCCTGACCTCCTAATGCGCCCACCTCAGCCTCCCAAAGTGCTGGGATTACAGGTATGAGCCACTGTGCCCAGCTGGTGAAAGCTTTTAGTGGTGATACACCCAAGGTCTAGCAAGAGTGACATAATATTTTTCCAAGAGCACTGTTTTTACCAGAGTCTGGCTGTGAAAGAGAGACTACAAGCAGGAGCTGTAGCCACAGAGGCAGAGAAGGAGCAAGAAGAATAAATACCCTGACCTCTCACTCTTCCCATTTTCCCATCTCCCCCAATACCTCCCATTATGCCAATCCTAACCAGGAAGCCAGAGGCAAGGAAGCCCAGGCTCAGAACAAGACAAAGAAGTGTGGAGAAGGGGTGGGGATGCAGGAGCTGATTATGCGGTCAAGCAGTCCCTAAGCAGCATCAGGAAGGTTTTAGGTCAGCTCTGCAGAATTCCATAGGTTTGATTGGTAAGGAGACAATGAACACAAGTCGATTTACTCAGTTGATTGCTCCTGGGACAACAGGCAGCATGAGCTTCTTGTCGGCTTCAGCTGCCCTTACCCTCCAGTTTCCACGGGGCCCATGCGAAGCCAGGTCCTGGTGGATACTGTACGTGCTGTGAGTTGTGTCACAGCTGAGGAACACTGAACTTAGGAAGCCACTCAAGAGGGATGCTAGAAAACATGCCGAATCTTTGTCCCCTGGGGAAGAAGTTATCTATATTATCCTGGTCAGGAAACAAATCTTCCCTCTCTCTATCCTAGAGAGGTACAGCAGACACTGTATCTACTTTCCAAGGCTGTTTGCTATAAAGATCATCCTAAACAAAAGCTGTCACAAGACTCACAGAAATGCCATGGAGAATTACCTCCCAACAGGTGCAAATGGAGATTAATGAACACTGGTATAAACGCTTTTAATATTTACATAATCAGTAGGCCTGGCTGGCTGACTTTGCTCTGAGCTCCACCCCACTCCATACTCGAACCTAATATTGCCCATTTGCCACAGTCATCGCCTTTTCCTTCCAAGTCTGCTTTTATTTCATTTGTTTTTTATTACATTTTATACGGAGTAAGGAAGTAGTACATCTTAGTGAACACAAAACTGACTTTGGCTTTTGACAGCTCTGTTAGATTCCCCTTGCCATTGGTTAGCTGATTGACCTTGCGTTTTCTTTTCCTCTGTCAAATTGAGATAATCACACATATTTTTATGTAAATTTGTAAGGATGAAAACCCAAAATGTTAAGTATCAGCCCAGATCGGGGCACATGCTACTGTGGTTAATAGCCTGTGTTGGAAGGATAGGCAGATGGGTGTTTGTTCTCAGGTTTCTTAGGACAGTCGTGGATTTTTCAATACAGTAGGTGAAACACAAAAGGTTCCACTGATGTTGAAAAACCTGGACAGTGCAGCACAAAATGACTGCAAAATTCCCCTATGACTTAGCATAAACCAGGGCTACTGCCTATTCCTGCTAGCTGGACACGCATGCTGACTCATCCCTGCCTTGTAGTTGCTTTCCACAAAGCAAATGAAAGAGGAACGCCTTGAGGTATTCTTATTCAAGTGCTTGAGCTTGGATTATTTGGGGAATAAGTACACATTTTAATAACCCTGTGGATTCAGTGAGAAAATGCAACATACATTTACTTGTTCTGTATCCAAAATGTAGACCGTTCATAGGGATTTAAGAAAAATAGAACCTTGGGGTTCAAGACCAAATAAATCACTAAAACTCTTTTCATAATGTGAACCTCTGTGGGCCAAATATGAAGAGAGGTGGATTTATATATCTTTAATATGATTAATGATTTCAAAGTCCCCAACTTCTTAAGTACCATGGTTAATAGTTACTGAAGTACCTTTTTCTAAGCCGTGTGCAAATTAATGTCAGAGAGAAAAAAATATGGAAAATGCATATGAATTAAAGCAGAAAGACTTTCCAGTTACTTAAAACCAGGCAGATGGAAATGAATTACTTTTCTTTAATTGTGGCTAGAGGCAAGGCAATGATAGTAAGTCCAAGATTGGAGACTGCAGAGGTTTTCTAATCAGATCCCCCAGCCTGGCTTACTGATGTTGTATCCAACCTCTCTTCACCAACCCCATACACACATGCGCGTGCACACACACACACACACACGTCTCTCTCCATTTCAAGGTTCTGTCCTGCATAGTACCATCATCCTAGTCCACTGGATCATGGCACACGATGATATTTCCTTGTCCCTTTTTTCTCACATATAAGCCCATTCTTTAAAGCCTGGCACATAGTAGGAAATTAATACATGTCTGCGAAGTGAGATGACCCATATGTTTATTTGAGCTGTAATGATTTTTGTAGGCATGGCAGGAGGAACTGTTGGATGTCATTCTTTTTTTTGTGGGGAGGGAGCACGGAGTCTCACTCTGTCACCCAGGCTGGAGTGCAGTGGCGCGATCTCAGCTCACTGCAGCCTCTGCCTCCCGGGTTTAAGTGATTCTTCTGCCTCAGCCTCCCGAGTAGCTGGGACGACAAGGGTGCGCCACCAGGCCCGGCTAATTTCTGTATTTTTAGTAGAGACGGGGTTTCGCCATATTGGCCAGGCTGGTCTCAAACTCCTGACATCATAGTCTGCCTGCTTCGGCCTCTCGAAGTGCTGGGATTATAGGCAGGAGCCACCGCGCCCAGCCTGGATGTCATTCTTGTCTTAGCAACTTGAAGCAGGTTCCTGGAACAAACCATTTATTTAAAGTTTTGCGTAAAGGGGTGCCATAACATCCCACATGAATTGCATATGTTTATCATAACACACCTTCACCTTTCACCTCCCCCAGGTGTTCAATAAACATGGAATGAATAAGTACATGTATCATTTGGGAAACTATTTTACTCTCTCTGCATCTCATGCTTGATGTTATGGATTTAAACAAAAGTATTCTTACCTATAAAATGAGTAGCATTATTTCTGCTGTAAATATTCTGTTTGTGACTTGATTTGAAGAGAGTTCAAATTCAATATTAAAGATATTTCTTGTAATTCTTTACGAAAGAATAGTAAAATTCTGCTTAATTTTATTCCTATCCTCAAAAACCTAATCAAGTATTGTAATTCTATAAAGAAAATCTTTATTGACTTTTAAATATTTTTATTGCCTCATATAAAGTTGTATCAGAATTTTAAGTAAGTGCAAAAAATAGTAAACTGCTATTCTATCTCACATTCACTTCCCTCGTAGATTCATAGACTCTCAGGTCTGGAGGGGTCTTTGAATTTGGTCCCTAGCTCTAGACCACAGTCGTTCTGGATTGTATGCATTCTAAGGCCACTACTCCTTGAACAATAATGTGCATACAAATTACCTGGGACTGATGTTAAACTGCAGCTTCTGGAGTGAGGCCAAAGCTCAGATTTATTCCTAATAACCGTTAAGAAAGATTATTTTCTAGTTCCTTTTTCTGCAACTGATTGGAATGCAAACAGATAGAGACAATGGAATAGGGTTTCCAGATAAAGTTATTCTTAAATCACATTTCAGATAAATAACAAATAACATTTTCAGTGTAAGTATGTCTCAAATACTGCATGGGATGTATACTAAAAAAATTGTTGTTTATCTGAAATTAAAATTTAACTGTATGTTCTGTAGTTTTATTTGCTAAATCTGACAACCCTACATGGGCATAAAGAAGAAAAGCAAGGGCTTTGGTGTCAAGACCTCGCTGATACTGAATACTGTCTTCTCATTTACTTGCTGCATAATAAGAGGCAGTCTTGTGACATCGAAGCCTCTATTTCTTCATCTATAAAAAGAGAGATAAGAGCACTGGCCATGCTGGGTTGTTATAAAGAGTAAATGAGTTGACATTGGTGAAATACTAGGCCCATACTAAGTAATTAATAAGCCCAACAGAAATGATATTGATGATTGAGGTTTGTCCATGTTATTGACTCTGAAAAGAGAACATTGCATTCATTAGGAAACAACGTTTGCAATGTATATTATCATGTTGCCTCAATGTGAAAAACTATTGTCTGATTTTCATGCAAACTTGATTTTCTATCTCAATAATTCTCACCTTTTAGCATGCAACATAACCACTTATTAAAACACAATTGTTGGGGCCCACCCCTAGAGATTATGATTCAATAGGTCTGGGGTAGGGCCTAAGAATCTGCATTTTGAGCAAGTTCCAAGACGATGGTGATACTGCTAGTCTGAAGACCAACATTTGAGAGCTTCTGATCTGTATCAGAATTATTCTGGCTTTTTCATGGTTTTCTTGCTTTGTGTGGTTAAAGTAATGCCACCTACTGGACATAATTGAGAAGAACTCTCAACAGAAACTTAAAACATTTTTTTAAAATGATTAAATTCTAAGGATCCTGTCAAGAGCCTGAAAATTCTTGTGCTTTTGACAAATTGGGAACAGACAGGATTTTTATTGTGACACAAGAATATCAACTTGTTTGTAGTGTTTATTTTTTAAGTAAAGAAAACATTAAAAATATTCTCCCTTCTGTTTATAGTTAAATGCATAAGAGCAATACTGACACTAAGTGCTGCCAATTACTTGTTGATTTTCAGTTCTCTCAATTTCATGAAAGAAAGGAACATATCTTGGTACAATAAGCGCAAAAAAGTCTTTCTCTTTGGTCCTATGTATTCATCGACAATGAGAAGAGGTGAGATAATCTCAACAAGTAGTCTCTAATGTTCTGTGATTCTGCTCAAAAGACATTTTACTTAGCTTAACCTCAGAAGGAGAAAGAATCTCATTTAGAATGAAAGCCTGTTCCCTGACATTATACAACCCTTTCATTTTATAAAACCTAACCTAAATGTGACTCTTACCCCAAATGCAGTCATATTCTGAGGTACTAGGCAATAGAGGTTCAATATATGAATTTTGGAGAGGCATAATTCAGCCCATAACAGTACTGTACAAATATTGTTTTAAAATAGAATCTTATCCCCTTGGGGTTCATTTTCCACATTTGTAAAACAAGGGAGTTTTCCTGAGGGAGTTCTGAGTAACTTGAAACTCAATATTCTGTTGTGCTCTCATTTCTTTAGCCCCTCAGAATCTATAGTTAAGGAGAAGCTTCTCCAGGAGCCACTGCATGCCAGGTTTTAGGAGAGGGGACCGTTTGCATTCATGTAGTGTTGTGAAAAGAGCATGGCATCAGATGACTGAGTTTCATTTCAACTCAGTAATTTTCTTATTAAGAAAACTTGGATATAATAATCAATCTCTCTGGGTCTCAGTTTCCTCCTGGGCAAAGTGGGGCTTGTAAAACCTGTCTAGAGTTGCTCTGAAGGTAAGGCGTATAACATGCGTAAAGTACCTGACACAAAGATTGCTTCACTATGGAGGCTCAGTGAATGGTAGTTACACATTGCACATTCAGCCTTGTCTTGCCTCCCCTAAGGCAGAATCAATCTTGCAGCCGCGAAGCCTCAGTGGTGTTTGGAGACTGTGCCTCGTGCTTCCCTGGGGTGACTGCGGCTATGGTGCTTCCTTCTGAGCCACACTGCTGACATGAGAAGCAAAGAGCAACCTGTCTTTCTCCCCATTGCAGAGCCACAGATCCCTTTCTAGGGGCCAGTGAGAACAATGGTTATTCCAACAACTATCCATCATTACAACCTCATGTACTTTTTGGATGCAAGCTCTGGAATTGAAACACCAGAGCTTCACTTTCGAGTAGCCAGTTCTTTCTTAACAGCATCCTCGAGGAAGGTAAGAAATGCTGCATCAGGTCCAACAGCAACTCTAGAGAAAGCTAGCTCTAGACCCTATGCTAGGTCAATTTTCCCAGTGCCTGACCACCTGGTAGAGCTTTGGTGAGTCTTTGACTACTTTAACTTTCTTTCCCTATTTCAAAATTACCTAAAGCACAGATTACCCTGGTGCTTCCTGGATAAGTCTCTCTTAGGAGGGGAAGCTATGCTGTCATATTTAGGCAATTACTTAGATATTACATGAAATGTGCAAAACAAGGGCATTAATAATCCCAGCACCCTTAAACAACTATGTTCATTTTTGTATCAAAAATTTCAGTCTAATATTCATGTGTGTATATATATGTACATGTATAATACATATACTTTTTATATATTTACAGATCAAAGATTGTTTTATATAAATACCATTTTTACTGTATCTAGCCAAGAAGCATTTTTCAACTGCTATCATTTTTATGGTTTAATTATATTATATTATGTTATTATATTATATTGTATTATATTATATTAACTACATGGACAAAAACTTCTCCATATCCTATCTATGAGTATTTATATTGCTTTTAATTTTATAAATGGTGCTGCAATGCCTGTTATTGTGCATATGTTTTCCATGCCCTCCTTCTCTCAAATCATTTCCTTAGAATAAATAAATTTCTAGAACTTGGCATGAACATTTCTATGTAGATTAGACTTCAGAACCAAGCAACCCTCACTTTCCTGAAAAGTGCTGCAGTCTTTTAAATTTTTGATCCTCTATAGAAGACAGAGCTTCTTTCACTGAAACTTTTAGTAATGAAGCATAGAAAATAGTGCCATCTGCTGCCCTGAAAACATCACTTCCTTCAATTTTCTGCTTGTTTCTGGAGAGCATGACCAGTTATCTGCCAAGATAAGATCTATTCCCAAGTTGGGTATTAAATGATAGGAAGAGTGTTCATTAAGTAAAGTCACATTGCCGTTACGAGGCCCAGTGTAACCTGCAGTTACAGTGTCTAGAGTGCAGCCAGGCACTATTTCCTGCTTCCGTTAGGAAATACAAAGTCCTAATAATTGGATGATGAGAACTTGTGATGCAAGCCACTGTAAAATGATATGTGCTATGCTCTGGGCTGTGATCACTCCGTCCAGCTAATCTTCCTCCTCTCATTATGCAGATGTACCCACCTAAGTGGTGATTACCTTTGGAGTCTTGCCTCAATCCTCTCCTTTTTGCCTTCTTAGGAGTTTTGCAAGATTTTCCTACCCCTGCAATGTCCCTATCACACTACCTCCCATGACTGCTCTTTGATTATTATATGAGATTTTTCTGGAGAGCAAGTTGAGACTATCTTTCATGTCACAAAAGGCTCTTCATAATAGGCCCCTGCCCGTTAATCCACCTTTATCTCTCATAATTAGTTCTTCGTTTTCTACACTCTATGATAGCATTGTCCAATAAAAATATAATTCAGGTTATATATGTAATTTAAAATTTTCTAGTAGCTACATTAAGAGAGGAAAAACCAACTAACCAAATAAAAGAAATACCTCCAAACAACGATAGGTTACCCAGAATATTATCATGTTAATTAACTTGATACTACACACATTTCAAGTGTTCGATAGACACGTGTATTCCCAGCTCTAGGAAACCCAAGCTAAATGTAAGTTCTCCAAATACGCTAGTTATGTTTCAAGCCATGGACCTTTGCACAGTCTTCTTTCTGCCTGGAATGAGTTTTCTCTCATCTGGTAAACTCCTACTCATCTTTACATGCTTAGAAGAAATATTACCTTTTCTAATGATTCTTTCTTGAGTCTCTGCAAATGTTATTAATCTCTTTCTTCTCTGTTCTGTGACTCTACATTTGTACAGGCTTCTACTTTATATTTATCACTTTCTTTGTTGATATATTGATTCCAATTTATAAATAATTGATTCATAGCTTTATACCTGATTTTGAGCTTCTTTAGGGCAGAGATGTCTCTGTATCACAAGCATTAAGAGCAGACCACATTCTCACTATCAATGTGCAATAAATAGGTGAATGAATGAATGTCTATTAATTGAGCTATCACCCACCGTCACTGTTGATGCTTACTCTGTAGCCCTATGTAATATTACAGGGCTTCAATACAAGCCTGATGGAAAGATGTAGCTAGACAAGCCATGATTTCTGTTATTGCTCCATTTCTTGGTCAGAGTCAGAAACAAAAAAGAAATAACTGGTAAGAATAGGGAAACATTGGTAGCTTAATTTCGATTCCTGTCTTCACACTGATTTCCTGGGTGTTTTCTGGGATAATTGGCTTTTCAGGTTAAACTTAGAACACTATTTTAAAGTATTCAAACAGGAACGTCTTCATACTTTGAATAAGGTATTTCCCCCACAAAAACTCTTTCTTCACAAAATCTGCTTAGATGTGTGCATGAGCTGGGACTTAATCTCGTTTATAGTTAAATCAAACTCGCTTCTTGTTAAAATCTCCTACTATATGCTCCTGACAGAAAGCTTTTCGGGAAGGCCGGATGGCAAGATTATTGACATAGTGGATTAGGTTGTTCTTGAGTTGCTATGAAGAAATACCCGAGACTGAGTAATTTATAAATAAAAGAGGTTTAATTGGCTCAAGACTCTGCAAGCTGTACAAGCATGGCTCCAGCATCCCGCTTCTGGTGAGAGCCTCAGGAAGCTTACAATCATGGCAAAAGGCAAAAGGGGAGCAGGCAAGTCACATAGCAGGAGAGGGAGCAAGAAAAAGAGAGAAGGTGAAGTCCCAGACTCTTTTTTTTTTTCTTTTTCTTTTTGAGATGGAGTCTCGCTCTGTCACTCAGGCTGGAGTGCAGTGGCACCGTCTCTGCTCACTGCAACCTCCACCTCCTGGGTTCAAGTGATTCTCCTGCCTCAGCCTCCTGAGTAGCTGGGATTACAGGTGCCTGCCACCACACCCAGTTAATTTTTGTATTTTCAGTAGAGGTGGGGTTTCACCATGTTGGCCAGGCTGGTCTTGAACTCCTGACTTCAGGTCATCTGCCTGCTCTGGCCTCCCAAAGTGTTGGGATTATAGGCGTGAGCCACTGCACCTGGCCCCAGACTCTTAAATAACTACATTCCCTGTGAACTGAGTCAGAACTCACTTGTCACCAAGGGGATGGTGTTAAACCATTCATGAAGGAACCACCTCCCACCACCCCATGATCCAAACCTCCAACCAGGCCCACCTCCAACACTGGGAATCATATTTCAACATGACTTTTGGAGGGGCAGATATCCAAACCACATCACATACTTTTTGGGAAAAAAAAAAAAGGTTGCCTTTCTTGTTTTGTTTTATTTCACTTAGTTTCAACTCACTGAGTATTTTTGAAGTGTGCACTTTTAACACTGTTTAATTCCCAACAGCTTGTGCAGGAAAGCAGCACTATGACAGGTCTCGTATATATACTACTATCGCTAAGTAGAGTTGCATGTAAATGACAAAAGATCAGCTCTGCATTTGAAAATGTTGCAAGCCATAGGGAAAGAAACTGCAATAGTATACCTAGATGCTATGCTTCTTAAGATCAGAAATCTATTACTAAATTCAGGTAAAATATTACAATAAAATATAAATATTTTAAAAATAGAAGAGTACACCTGACCCTGTAATGTAGATTCATTACTTTAAATCTGCACACATCATATATACATATATAAATTTTTAAGTAGGTTTTTTATTATATACTGGCCAATGTGGACATACAGATATAATGCCAGGGATTTATGGCTTTTTTAGCAGATGTGAAAGATACAATTTACCGGCCCCTAAATATGAAAAATCATGGTGACATTAATTCAAAAATGCCTAGTAGCCTTAAAATGTAATATTATATAAGCTTGATTAATAGTTAATATTTACAAACATTTTATAATATTTGAAAACAATTTGTAGGTTAGGTTTCCTCACTTACAAGAATTCTGAAGCATGTACCATGATTGCTGGATACTTGATGATCATAAATTAAATAAACTAGTCAGATCCAAAGAACTTAAAAAGGAAAATTATAAAAATATTTTCACATTTGTATAGCAAAAACAATGTTTACTGTTGGATGTGAGGATATTTTAATAATGTGTTTACTTTCATGTCAGTCACAAGGCTATCATAAGAATGAAATGAAATGCTGTTCATAAAAATTCATTGTGAATCATAAAGGTTCCTATAGAATTTTTTTTGTACACACTGCACTCTTTACCAAGTTGTAGCTCTTGTCTTCAGAGAGGCTAGCATTTAAGAAGTTTTTGACAGCACAAGTATAATTACTCATTTATTCCTTCATTCAAAAATGTTTATGGAAGCACCAACTATATCCCAAGAACTATGTATGAAAGCATTGCCAAGAGCATAAAATGTCTCAAAAATGTGATAAAATATAATACTTAAAACACAAAAAGCAAGCAAACAAGACCAGTAATTAGTAAGGAGGGCTCTGAAGTCAGGCATGAGCATCTCAGTTGCTGACAGCTGAAACAAACAATAGCATGGGAGCTATCAGAGGATAATAGCTACTCCCCTGCTCCACTTGTTATGGGTTATTATATGTGCAAAAGAATCTGGAGTTCGATAGCATAACCCACTGAATATCCTCAAGTTATCTTTTAGAGCTTATCATAGATATGTAAATGTGATATATTCTCATTTAAAAAGTGTGGCTTTGATTATTCTTAATAAATTCATTTGTCATAAAACCCCTGGTCAAAAATTATTTTAAGTTATATTTGGCTAGTTATGTAAAATTGGGTTGGATGGTTCCTACATGACTATTAGGATCAGGATTCTGGGACTACAAGTATGTGCCACAATGCCTGGTACACTTTTAATTTTTTTGTAGACATGTGGTCTTGCTTTATCACTGAGGATGGTCTCAAAATCATCCCACCTCAGTCTTCGAAATGCTGAGATTACAGGTGTAAGCCATCATGCCTGGCCCCATCCAATTTTTACTGAGTGTCACCCCTATGCTAAACTCTGGGAATATAGATGAGTGGGTCCCAGCACTGCCCTTTTGGAGTTCACAGTCTTGTATATATCGGGTAAACACTCGTGATTCTATCTGGAGATTTTTAACTTAGTGCAAATAACTGGGATGAGTGTGTTTCCCTTCCCTTTACCTTTGATTGTTGGTTTGCCTTATGGCCTTTTGTGGTTCCTTGCCTAACACGTCTAAGGGATCTGAAGTATATACTAGGCCGAGTGGTGATATCTGAGGTGACACCAGCTCCTTCTAATTGTATTCGGATGTGTAGTCTTAGAGAGGACTGGAGCTTGGGGACAGCATTAGAGAGACTGAGCATCGTTGATGCTTTGTGAAAATGTTTTGTTGGCAACTTTTAGTGTAATTTCTCATTTGTGGTATACGGTTCACAAGTGGCTTCAGTATTACCTTTATTGATTGTTTTGTAGACATAATCTCAAAGTGTCTATGGCCCTACCACCCTGAGCACACCCAATCTCATCTGATCTCAGAAGCTAAGCAGGGTCTGCCATGGTTAGTACTTGGAGGGGAGATAGAATTTCAAAGTGACAATGTGTGAGTTAAATAACAGAAATAATTTTCAATACACTTTGTAAAGCCAAACAGATATTCTTTGTGTTGTTTGGGTTCTCAGTGTTTACTTTTTGGATCGTGATGAAAAAAGAAAACCCTCATATTAGTAATGCAACAAAATATATCTTGAATCCTCATTGTTTATAAGACTTTTAATGAAGCCAACTAGATATCTGTTTGACAACTTATTTGGGTATTATTGTTTCTCTTCTTTGTGAGAGAGTTTTCAGTCATTTCTAAATCTCTCTTAGACACTTGATTCTTTCTTATCACAGAAGAGCTGTTCTGGCTATATTTCAAAAAAACTCAGCAATATCAGTAGTGGTCTAGTGTTTAGAACAGTTTTTGAGTCTCAGATCCTGCCATGATTCTTCTTATTGGGAAATACCATGAAATAAAATGGGGTATAGCTGGTGAAACAATGTATGTCTCCTTGCTTGTTTGGCTTAAAGCTCATTGGACCATAATCCAAATCTAGCTGATTGTGGTACCAAGTATTAGAGAAACAATGACACCCTGAAACAGGGATTTATAAATCATTTTTCTTTTGGGAAGTGGTATCATGTATAGATTGAAAACAAAAAAGGATTTCATAGCTATCAATTATCATATTTCATCAATTAACAAGATGCATTTTTTCCTGTACATGTAATATTTCTGAAATTGAGTCACGATGTTGTAATTGATGGCATGTTGTAGTCTAATTTGCCATATTTTTGTCCCCATGAGTGGTAAATGAAACAATAATGTTACTGTCATCCTAGATTAGATGATGATATGGCATTAACTATGTGAACCATAGAAAAGTTACCTAAATGCTTATATATCACATTGACGTAACAGGATAATTTCTACTTTTATAGAGTTGCTATGAAGATTAAACTAAATAATGCATATAACTCTCATTGCACAACACTTAGCATTTACTAAACTACAGAAACAAGATTGCTTTTCTATGCTTTATCTCATATTATTTTAGATTTCTTCTTTATCTCTGCGATACAGAGTAGAACATAAATTAGATTTATTTGCATATTAACAAGTATGTGTTTTTGTGATTACTTGTTAATGTTATTACTCTAATTATCATATGATGATTTATTTATTTTTATTATGAAATATGATCATGGGTGGGGCAGAGAAATAAGTATGGAGAAGAATAACTATATATATTTGCAAAATGTCTTATGTTTCCTACCCTGACTGCCACTGCCAGCGCCTGTGTGCACCATCCAGAAGCCTAAAGATAGGCCTGGCCCATATGCTGCTGGCTTTGCTGGCACCTGGACACATCTTCTGGAGACTTGGAGATTCATCTATGACACCTGCCACCACCAGTGCCTGCATGCACCATCCAGGAGCCTGAGGACAGGTCTGCCCTGCCTCCCAGTGCCTGTGTACATCTACCAAGGAGTTGCCATGCCTGCCATTGCAGGCACTCATGCACACTGTCTGGGGCCTGAGGGTGGTCTATCCCACCTACTGCCACTGCCCATGCATACTGTGCAGGGGACCTACAAATTGACCAGCTCTGCCTGCCATTACTGGTACACATGCAAGCCATCCAGGGGCCTAAAGATGGGCCTACCCCAACTGCCACTCGTGCTTGCACATACTTCCTGAGAGCCCAAAGAGCAGCCTGCTAAGCTTACTGCCAATACCACTGGCACCCACTCATGCATGCCACCCAGGGACCTGGGGACTGACTTACCCAGCTGGCTGCTACCACTGCTGGCCCCCTTGTATGCCACTCGGAACCTAAAGGTTAGCCTGCCTCCCCACTATTGCCACTCCAATGTCATGCACACCACCTGAGGGTCTGAGGACCTACCGACCTGACCCACTGCTGCCACTGCTGGCACCTGAGCATGCTTCCTGGAGGCTTGAGGACCTCACCTGGATCCTCCACTGCTGGTGCTTACATATGTCACCTAGTGGCCCAAATTCTCAATTCTTGCAAGAAACATAGACAGTCTGAGACAGGAAGCTCAAAATCCCCAAATAGATTCAATTCAAAAAGGTCTTCTTCAAAGCACATTATAGGCACAGTGTCAAAATTCAAAGACAGAGACAACTCTAAAAACAACAAGAGAAAAGAGTCCAGTCACATATATGGAGATTCCCATCAGACTAACAGCTGGTTTCTCAGTGGAAAACTTACAGGTCAGGAGAGAATAGGATGATATATTCAAATTGCTGACAAAAAAAAATGCTGCCAGCCAAGAAAACTTTTACTCAGGAAAGTTATCCTTAAAAACTACAATGAAATCTTTTCCATATAAACAAAGACTGAGAGAATTCGTCATCACTAGACTGGCCCTGCATGAAATGCTTACAGAGGTACTATATCTGGAAGTGAAAGTATGATATTTGCTGTAATGAAAACACACAAAATAAGAAACTCACTGATACAGGAGTCAAATATTATCAAGTGGGGTTTATCCCAGGGATGCCAGGATGGTTTAAAACACACAAACCAATAAATGTAATACATCACACGAACAAAATGAAGGATAAAAATATGATTATTTTAACAGATACAGTAAAAGCATTTGATAAAATTCAACATCCTTTCATGATAAAAATTCTCAACAAATTATGCATAGAAGGAACACGTTTCAATATAATAAAGGCCGTTTTTGATAAACCCACACCTAACATCATACTGAATAGGGAAAAGCTGAAAGCCTTTCATCTAAGAATTGGAACAATATAAAGATGCCCACTTTCATCACTCTAAAAACTTAATACTGGAAGCCCTCACCAGAGCAATCAGGCAACAGAAAAAAAAATGAAAGACATACACATTGAAAAAGAGGAAGCCAAATTGTCTTTCTTTGTAGAGAACACAATTTTATATGTAGAAAAAACTAAAAACCCCAGCAAAAAACTCTTAGAACTGACAAATTTGGTAAAGTTGCAGGATGCAAAACCAACATACACAATTCAGTAGCAGTTCTACACACCAATAACAAATTAGCTGGAAGAAAAATCAAGAAAGTTGAACCTGGGAGGTAGAGCTTGCAGTGAGCCGAGATGGCACCACTGCACTCCAGCCTGGCCACAGAGTGAGACTCCGTCTCAAAAAAAAAAAAAAAAAAAAAAAAAGTCAAGAAAGTAATTTCACCTAAAATAGCTATGAAAAAGCCTAGGAACAAATTGAACCAAGGAGGTGAAAGAATTCTACTATGAAAACTACAAAAAAACTGATGAAAGAAATTGAAGAGACCACACACAAAGAATATAAAGACATCCCACGCTCATGAACTGGAAGAATTAATTTAATGAAAATGGCTAAACTACCCAAATCAATCTACAGATTCAATGCAATCCCTATCAAAATACCAATGCCACTGTTTACAGAAATAGAAAATACAATCCTAAAACTTGTATGAAACCACAGAAAACCACTGATAGTCAAAGCAATCCTGAGCAAAAAGAATAAACGTGGAAGTGTCACATTATCTGGCTTCAACATATAATACGAAGCTATTGTAATCAAAAGTATGGTATTGATATAAAACAGACACATTGGCCAATGAAAAAGAATAGAAAATCCAGAAATAAATTTACACATTTATAGCCAACTGATTTTTAACAAAGGTACCAAGAACATACATTGTGGAAAGGACACTCTTTTCAATAAATGGTGCTGGGAAAACTGGATATCCATATGCCAAAGAATAAAACTAGATCCCTGTCTCTCATCATATACAAAAATCAATTCAAAATGAATTAGAGACTAAAATGTAATCCAAAACCTATAAAACTACTAGAAGAAATCATAAAACACTTCAGGACATTGGTCTAGGCAAAGGTTTTATAGCTAAGACTTCGAAAGCACAAGCAACAAAAACAAAGCTGGACAGATGAAATTACATTACAGTAAAAAGCTTCTCCATAGCAGAGGAAACAATCAAGAGTGAAGAGACAACCTGTAGAATGGAAGATAATATTTGCTAACTATGTATCCAACAAGCTACTAATATTCAGATTATACAAGGAAGTCCAACAACTCAACAGTAAAAAAACAAAGGATCTGAATAGACTTTTCTCTAAAGAAGGTATATAAATGACTAACAAGTATATAAAAAATGCTCATTATCACATTATCAGGGAAATGCAAATAGAAACTACAATGAGATATCACCTTACCTCAGTTAGAATGGCTATTATCAAAAAAATGACAAATGCCAGTGAGGATACAGAGAAAAAAGAATGCTTGTCAGCTTTATCAAAGATGACAAGATGTCAGATGGTTGTAGATATGCAGCCTTATTTCTGAGCTCACTATCAGAATAGAGTGTCTTCTCCTTAATTTTTTAGAATAGTTTCTATAGGAATAGCATCAGCTCTTCTTTGTACACCTGGTACCTGTTTTTGTACCAGTACCATGCTGTTTGGTTACTGCAGCCCTGTAGTATAGTTTGAAGTTGAGTAACATGGGGCCTCCAACTTTGTTCTTTTTGCTTATGATTGGCCCAAACTGGCCATAAACAAAATCTCTGCAGAACTGTGACATGTTCATGATGGCCATAATGCCCATGCTGGAAGGTTGTGGGTTTACCGGAATGAGGGCAAGGAACACCTGGCCCCCCCAGGGCAGAAAACCACTTAAAGGCATTCTTAAGCCACAAATAATAGCATGAGTGATCAGTGCCTTAAGGGCATGCTTCTGCTGCAGTTAACTAGCCCAACCTATGCCTTTAATCGGACCCATCCCTTCGTTTCCCATAAGGGATACTTTTAGTTAATTTAATATCCATAGAAACAATGCTAATGACTGGCTTGCTGTTAATAAATACGTGGGTAAATCTCTGTTCAGGGCTCTCAGCTCTGAAGGCTGTGAGACCCCTGATTTCCCACTTCACACCTCTATATTTCTGTGTGTGTGCCTTTAATTCCTCTAGCACCGCTGGATTAGGGTCTCCCCAACCGAGCTGGTCTCGGCATTTGGGGATGAAGAAGAGTTGGTTAACGAATACAAACAGAGTCAGATAGACGAAATAAGTTCTAGTGTTCAATAGCACACTTGGGTTACTATAGTTAATAATGATATTTAATAATAATTCATAATAGCTAAAAGAAGAGATTCGAAGTATTTCTAATACAAAGAAAAGATAAATATTTGAGGTGCTGGATATCCTAGTAACCCTGATTTAATCGTTACACCTTGTATGCATTTATCAAAATATCACATGTACCCCCATGAACTATATAATTATTATGTATCAATAAAAAAGTTTTAAAAAATTAGCTTAGAATTTCTACTACATAACATTAAAATGTATCACATAAAAAGTTCATATTTCTACTAATTTTATGAGTATTAAAAATTTATGCATTGTTAATATTTAGCTACTTACTCAAATATTTAAAATTTTTGAAGAAATGCAAAAATTGCCTAAGTGTTAAGATCCCTGAGAAATTGTAGGAAAAATGCTAATGAGACATCAGAGATGAGCTCACAAAGGCTGGGAGATTGAAATGGAGCTCCAGGACAAAAGAAGTCAGAGAAGGAAGAAGAAAGGGAACTTCTGAAAATGAGAAGAGTAAAATGTCAAAGGGCTCATCAAAGAGAAGTTCCAGATATAAATACTTAACTAGCTGTAAACAATGAGGGTATGTGTAACATATAAGATGAGAGTACTATTCTGTGGACTACATTTCATGACACTGGGAACAAAAGTTAAGTGCATCAGAGAAATATATTAAATGTGGCCATGGTAGGATATTTCACCGAAACATCTACTTAGTTATGAGTGCTGTTTTCACTGCATACATGAGAAGCAAAAATGAATCTAGACAATTTATATACAAGAGAGCAAATGAATTACTGTCTACACTTACTAAGAAACCACATGACTTTCTTGAGTTTAGCAGTTGTTCCAATTAAGTGTTGTTGCTATGATTATTGTGTTTCCCACAAAAAAATAAACATAAAATAATACAAAAATGCCTTATGTTATTAAATGGTCTTATCCCCATTCCATTTTTAAATCTTCCCCATGAGGTAAAGAGAACAGGTATTATCCTCGATCTGCAGAGAAGAGATTGAGTGACTTAAAGACGCTCATATCATTCAGATACTTTTAAAATTCCTGGTCCAGAGCTCTCTTCCGTGTTTAAAATCTTATCCATACTCGCAGCGTCAACTTTCACTATATTTAGATTGTCATTTCTACTTCCACGTGTACCTCCTCATATTTCTAAGATATTTCCACTATGTGTCAATGCATCATCCCCAGCTCCACATGCCTTACACAAACTTGCCATCTTTTCCTTGTAGCATACCCATTAGAGTTTTCTTCCTACATTTACATCTGTCAGCAGCACAGTTACTCTCTCATAGAAATTTGGAGTCTATTTAACTGCTCCCCTTTCTTTGATATCCTGTATTACAGTTTATCAATACCAATTTTTTTTATTATTCCTCTATGGTGGCTTTCCTTAAAACTTTCTCCAGTATTGTCTTCTAGACAGGTCTTTTGCAATAGCTCTTATTCTCTAACTCATTCTGTACTTGGCCAGATTATTCTTTATAAAATTCACTTTGTGTATGTCACAGATAGGGGGCAGAACGAAGCCTAAGGATTGATACCAAAGGAGGATCTCAGATCTCATTAGTGTTACCTTTTGGTCACAGAAGGTTGGGAGATAATGGGACTGGGTTGACCAAGAGAAATTTAGAATCGTGAATCCAGCAAAGAGAAGATAACGCTCATCTAGACAAGCAAGGTCCTCAAAGATCTGACTTCTCCTGAACTATTTTGACTTATCTTTTATTATCTGCAACATAAAATTCTTTCTTCTGCACAGCTAGTACTTTCAATGAAATCGGAACATGCTGTGCTTATTTCTGCCCTGTGCTTTTGCTTGTATTGCTTTGTAATCACTCAAAAATGCACTCAACAAATGTTTATTGAGCACCTTCAGACTCTGGAAATACAAAAATGAAGATCCTGCTCTGCCTTTTAGTAGTTCATACGGATGTAAGGAGAGTGTGTTGGGAGGGGAGGGAAGGGGAGAGGGAGTAAGCAATTAACTACAATATATTGCAACAAGTGCCATTGCTTGGAAAGCATTAGATGGAAACCTAAAGAAGCTAGTAGCTCTGGAGGTGACATTTGAACTGATCCTCTTTTTCCCCTCAATTTGTTCAGATCCTATTTGGGTGTCCACATAATGCTACAATTCCTCTCAAATACCCACGGCCTTTATTGAGGTGTTAACCTACACTTTTCACCTTCTGAAGCTCCTTTGGAAATTACTGTTATTATCTCTGGTTTTGCCATTAATCATCATCTATTTCCTGTGTACTCTCCTGGGTTCCTCCAACCAGATCATCAACTACTAAGTGCCAGGGATCATGTTTTACACTTTTTAGTATCCACCTCCAGACATAGAAACCAAATTCATGTTTTAAAAGATTTCTTTCAATCCTTTGTGTACACACAAATTTTCATGTTTGAGAACTCTTATATTTGCAGTCACATATTAGTGTCTACAAGCTCTAGTGATCAAAATAAATTTTTCAGAGAGAAGAATGGACTTTAGTACAGTTATAATTTCTAAAGAAATGTGTCATTAAATAATTTTAGTTACATATCTACTGATCCTAAGCTGAGTATTATGTTGGTAATGATTCTGTTATTTAGTGCTCAGGGAAAAATGTGCAAATGTTTGAATGAAGCACTGCAGGCAAGAGAAAGTGATGATGTATGGTCAGCAATATATGCCATGTTATGACAACAAACATGTTGGGTAGAATGTTTATTGATTTTTTTAATCCTTAAGTAGGACTTCTGGTCTATAAAATATTTAATATTGTTTCCCAGGATCAGCTTTCCTTGAACAAACATAGGTGACTGCTCTTCCCTGACACTTTTTCATCAATGATTACCAGACTGGCACCGCGGTGTACCCTCTTTCTTTCTTCCCTGTGTAGGTAAGGAAGGCTTGAACTGTGATTATTTTTATTTCAGTCACTTAAAACAAACAAGAAAGACAGATGGAACTGGACCAAATTGAGGGATTTTATAGCAGAGGAAGTGTGTATGCCTGAAAATAAATTAACCATTCAAAATAGACTCCATTTGCTACTTAGGGACAATTCAATCCATGTATCTAGATTTGAATTTTCCAGATTAAATGCCCAATTTAATAATCATCCTCTTAAAAAAAGAAAGTAAAGCTAATGCTATTTAAAATTTTTAGCATTGAGGAATTCCCTGTTTCTTCAGGTTAAAAAAAATCATACAATAAAATTTAAGCAGAACACTATTGTTGCATTCTACGTAATACTTTTAAGGCATTGGAGAATACATGAATTTTCTCTCTACAAACAGTTATATCTCAAGATCATTATGTGTGAACACTAGTCAAACTTGGAATCATAAAAGTAGAACAAGTATATACTTTACTGGTTACCAATTTAGAGATTTAAATTTATAAATGATTTTCTTAATAAGACTTTCTATTTGACTTAAGGAACAGATTAAAAAACGATGAAATAGTTCATGTAGCACTTTAAAATTATTAGAGAAAATAACATCATGTTTTATAGGAAACATTTATAAGCTATAAAAAAGGTCATAGAGGAAAACAGAAAAATATTTGTAAAAACTCAATAGATGAGATTCTAGTTTTATTGTGTATCACAATATTTTAAGATTACTCAAATAATTTGTATGTCAGAGAAGTTGCTTTATGTATGGGTTATAAAAGGTGTAATTTCAAACACTTTCTTCTGGTCATATGCATTAAACAAAGAAGGACTCAAAATGTAACATTACAAATATTGAAGTCTAGTGTTATGATTCACTTGGCATTGCTCATTTCATAAGAAAACTCATACAAATATAATCAGTGGTATATTAGATATGACTTAGGAGATTGGAGACAACTTCTAAATATACATTTTCATTTTCAATATGTATATACATTTCATAAATATATATATTCATCTAGCATTTGCTCTTCCACAACAATCATTGTATTTGTTCACCTGCTGCCTTTTTATGGTGAGGTGAATAACAACTGCTCCTCTCTGTTGCCTTGGATTACTTGAATAAAAACCTTTCATACAATCAGGGCCAGGCCCTCAGTTTAAGCTAATATTGTTATGTGATTTGAGAGACATAATTTTGGTTTGGGGGCTTATTTAACTGAATTTTTATGGTGATTTTTAACAAAATACATTCATTTCTTTAACTTTTTAATATGGATTAGAATATTAGCTAAATATTCAAGATAAATCAGAGGGCAATAATTTTAAAGAATAGGAAAGCAAGATTGCTCAAATAAACCTATTCTGAAATGTATTTGTCATGCGTTGACATTTCTACTAGAATAGGTGACCGATTCCTCAATAACATGGGTTTATTATTGGTTCCAGCCCCTGATTGTTCCGGATAGTAAACAACGGGACGCTCAAGCAACATCTTGGAGTAAAAATTTAACTTTTATTGTCAAATGCATTTTTACCTGATACAACAGCAAGTAAAAGATTAAAGGACTAACATAAGTCTGAGGGTCTCAGTAATTAACAAATTTGATTGCCTTTAGCTTTTCTTATGCTTTTTACTATATATATGTATATATGGAAAAAACACTTCTGGATACTTTATCAATTGCTCATATGACATTTCTTGTTTTGCTACTATAGGTAAGTCATATTTCCCTATTGAGAAGTGGGAAAAGTTAGGCCAATATGCCAATAGAAATACCTATGATAACGCTACTCCTTTAAAAATCATTCTACTGATTTTTTTTATTTTTAAAAATGACTTACCTCATTATGTCTGTGTGATATTCAAAGTTAAAGCTCATTTCTTTTTCCACGTTGTAGGGAGGCTTCTGTGCTGACCATCTTCTGGCTTATTCATGAAAACATTGTTAGCAGAGGAACGAGAGGCAGTGAGTAAAACAAACATAGAAACCCAGGAGAAAAAACGTGCCCTGGAGACCTGTGCTAATGGCAACAAAGGGAAGGAAGGGCTCCTCCTCTGAAACTTTCCCCATGTTAGCATGGATAGCTCACAGATCCCCTTTTCAGATGCTGAAATTGTACTTTAACCCAGAAATGTTTAGTCCAGAAATGTACTGAAACTAGTTTTTCCCCTGCATAAACAAGGCATGTCATACGCTTGCATATCAATATAGCATAGAGTGTGCAAAGATAATGTAGCTTCTTGACATCTCTGATATATAGAGTTATACCAGGGCATAGAAATTTAATCTCCTGTTTATTTGAGTAACTTTAAAATGGCTTAGTTTGGTTTTCAACTCAAGTAATAGAACAGAGTTGTTTTAAAAGCCCATTTTTACAGCAGTTTCTGGCTAAAAGCCCTGAAAAAATCATCATGCTAGCAATGTATAGCTGGTTCTGAGGGGAGATTAACCAGTCAGGAAAACATGAGCAGTTTCGCTGCTTTGAAATGATTGGCATTTTTGATGTCTCTATCCATGTGCAATAAGATGAAAAAGTAATATTTTCAGAATAGAGTGCCCAGAAATAAACTCATATAAATATACTCAACTGATCTTTGGCAAAGGAGCAAAGGCAATACAATGGAGAAAAGATAGTCTTTTCAACAAATAGTGCTGGAACAACTGCATATCCACGTGCAAAAAAAAAAGGATCTAGATACAGAGCTTACCTCTTCTAAAAAAATTAACTGAAAATCAATCATAGACCTAAATGTGTAACATGTAACTCTAAACTTCTGGAAGATAACATAAAAAACAATCAAGTGACCTAGGGTTTGGCAATGACTCTTTAGAGACAACACCAGAGACACAATCCCTGAAAGAAAGAATTGATAATCTGGACTTTATTAAAATTAAATATTTCTGCTCTATGAAAGACACTGACAAGAGAATGGAAAGAGAAGCCACCTATTGGGAAAGATATTTGTAAAAGAAATATCTGTTATAGAATTGTTATCCAAAATGTACAAAAAATTATTTAAATCGACAATAAAAACAATACGATTAACAAAAGAGACCAAAGACCTTAACGGACACCTCACCAAAGAAGATATACATATGACAAGCATATGAAAAGATGCTCCACATCATATATCATCAGGGAAACACAATTAAAACATCAGTGAGCTACCACTACAAACCTATTAGTATGGCCAAAATCCAGAAGGCTGACAACAACAAATGTTGGTGGGAATGTGGAGCAATAGGAACTCTCACTTATTGCTGATGGTGACGCAAAATAGTACAGCCATGTGGGAAAACAGCTGGGCAGTTTCTCACAAAACTAAACCTACTCTTACCATGTGATTCGGCAATTGTGCTTCTTGATATTTACCCCAAGGAGTTGAATCTTATGTCTACACAAAAACCTGCACATGGATGATTATAGCAGCTTCATTTATAATTGCCAAAACTTTAAGCAAACAAGATGTCCTTTACTAGGTGAATGGATAAATTGTGGTACATCCAAACAATAGAATATTATTCAGCATTAAAAAGAAATCATCTGTCAAGCCATGAAAATATGTGGAGGAACCTTAAATGCATATTACCAAGTTAAAAAACCCAATCGACAAAGACCACATACTGTTTGATTCCAACTATATGACATTCTGGAAAAGGCAAAACTATGCAGGCAGCCAAAAGATGTGTGGTTGCCAGAGTTAACTGGGGAGAATGGGATGAATAGGCAGATCCCAGAGGAATTTAAGGCAGTGAAACTACTCTACGTGATACTTTGATTGTGAATATATGTCATTATTAATGTGCCCAAGCCCATAGAATGTAAACACCAAGAGTGAACCTTAATGTAAACTATGGATTTGGGATAATAATGACTTCTCATTTAGGCCTTTTTTTTTTCTTTGTGGCTCACTAAAATGTCTCGGGTTCACCTTGTGTCTTACCTGCTCAGGATTTGGAGTCAGTCATTATTTTTAGACACTGTTCCTCCTAGAGAGGAGTGGCAGTTTGAAATAAAGTTCTGAGTGCTAGGTATTTTCATTCCTACAAGGATGTTACTGCTTCTAGGCCACTTCAGTAGACAGAGCCAGGAAATAAACTGTTAAAAATTATAAATTTGTGTTGATATTTTGGGGTTAAATTTAATATATGGAGCTTTATATAACTTTTTTTATTTTATATTTGTATCTCTTTTTAACATGGAAAAATCATTTTGTAGTAACAATATATTTATTTTAAATTACTTATTCTACAATATTCATAAGTGGTTTCAAATTATAATACCAGTATATTACTATTAAAAATTTAAGTATAGATTTTGAAGTTTTCTCTATAGTTTAAAACTTTTTTAATTTTTTGGTCTGTAGAAAGTATTTTATAAAGGATGGAAATTTAGAACACTGTACTCAAAACTTCTTTGAAATAATACTTCTCTCTGTGTAGCTGTATTATAAATTTCATGTATTGACTTATCTGTATCTCTATGATTAATTGTTATTGTTTTTTACTGCTTTAGTTTTACATTAGAATATATAGTCTTGATTAAAATCAAAAGTAAGTAAAAATTATACTCAAAGTAATATGGTTTTTATTCCTATTGCTCCACCTCATTTCTACATCCATACATAGGTAATGAATTTCATTACTTTCTGGCTTATCTTTCCTTTGTTTATTTTAGAAACAGTAGGCAAATATGTGTGTAGGTAGATTAATTCATATTTTATTTTCATGCAACATTCAACATATTATATAAAATACAGAGTCACTAAATTTTGTGTAAGAATAAATCAATGTCTTGATTTTTTCTACATATTTCCTATAAATCATTTTATCTTAATACATAGAAATTTTGCTTATTCTTTTTCATGACTCTATATCATAGACCTATTATTGCACCTCTGTTTACTCAATATATCCCTTATAAACTAAAATTAAATGAAATTTTGCGCCTACAAGTGAGGTCTAATGTGTATGTTGTTTGTATTTGAGGAGTTATATTCTAGCATCCATTTATAAGTTCTGTCTGTAACATTACCAACAAAGTGTTTTTTCAAACTTTTGAATTTCTGCCAATCTTAGAAATACCACTGACATAGTAGTATTAATTTCAATTTCTCTCATTATCGGTAATATTAATCCTTTCTTGTTTAGTGGCCATTTTCCTTTTTCTTTTATTTTCTGTGATTGGCTTATTAATGTCTTTTTTTTCTTTTTTTTTTTTTTTTTTTTTGAGATGGAGTCTCGCTTTGTCACCAAGGCTGGAATTCAGTGGTGTGATCTTGGCTCACTGCAACCTCTGCCTGCCAGGTTCAAGCGATTCTTTTGCCTCAGCCTCCCGAGTAGCTGGGACGACAGATACCTGCCACCACGCATGGCTAATTTTTGTTTTTTTAATAGAGATGGGGTTTCACCATGTTGGCCAGGCTGGTCTTCAGCTCCTGACCTCAAGTGATCGCCGGCTTTGGCCTCCAAAGTGTTGGAATTACAGGCTTGAGCCACCGCACCTGGCCTATTAATGTCTTTTGACTTAGATACTCAAACTTTTTTTCAATTTTGAAAATATTTAGATGTCAAGAGTAGTGAAGATGGTACAGAGTTCCCGTATACACTTCACCCTGTTTCCCAATGTTAGCATTTTACAATACCATTGTACATTTACTGAAACCAAGAACTTAGCATTGTTACAATACTGTGAACCGAACTGCAGACTTTATTCAGATTTTACTAGTTTTCCACTAATATTATTTTTCTGTTCCAGGATACCGCATTGTGTTTAGTTATCTTGTTCATCTCTTCCAATCTGTAATTGTTTCTCAGTCTTTATTTTCTATGACTTTGATACTTTTGAATAGTATTGGTCAGGCATTTTGGAAAATGTCTCTTTGTGTTTGTCTGATGTTTTCTAATGACTAGACTGGGCTACTGGGTTTTTAAGAAAAATACCACAAAGCTGAAGTGCCCTTCTCATCACACCATGTCAGAGGAATATGGTATAAACATGATTCCTGACTTGTGATATTAACTTTGATTACTCGGTTAGGATGGTTTTGATTTGGTTTCTAAATTATAAAATTACACTCCCCCAATTTTCATTTTCTGTATGTTAAAATTGAGTAACTAGGTTTAGTTTATACTCAAGAAAAGGAAAATTACACTCTACTTCTTGAAGGGAGGGCATCAAGGAATTGGTGGATATATGTTAAAACCACCATATTATTTTTTTTAATTGCATGAATACACTTTTCAGACATGAAAATATCCTCTTTCTCTTTAAAGTTTTACCCACTTACTTTAGCATTTGCCAGTGGATCTTGCCTGTACAAATTATCGTGTGATGTTCTAAGGTATTTTTTCTTTCTCCCATTCCTTCTACATTTATCCTTGGGGATTCTTCTGTAAAAAAGTATTTGTTCCTTAAAACTCATTTAGTTATTTATTGGGACATTTAATTTTATAAACATAGACTTACAGGTTTCTATTTTATTATTTTACTTATAATCTAACATTATTTTTATTTATTTTGTTGTTCAAATAGTTTCAGACTATTGGGAGTTCTTTCACACTGACTCCTGTATTTTTTCTTTTACTGTCTATTTTTTAGCACTACAGAATCCATTATGCTGTACTTGTATTTTGCCTGCCATGTTTCATGAGCACATAGAGAGGCAAAAAACCTTTTTATTTTGAAATATTTGTATGCTTACAGAATATTTACAAAAGCAGTGTGAAGTTTTTTTGTTTTGTTTTGTTTTGTTTGAGGCAGGGTCTCACACTGCCTTGTACGGTGTCAGGGTCTCACACTGTGGTCATACGGTTGCACGGCCACAGATCACTGCAGCCTCAGCCTCTGGGCTCAAGTGATCCTCTCACCTCGA
Source organism: Hylobates moloch (assembly GCF_009828535.3). Lineage (NCBI taxonomy): Eukaryota > Metazoa > Chordata > Mammalia > Primates > Hylobatidae > Hylobates > Hylobates moloch. Next base: position 88,077,289 of record NW_026652288.1, on the reverse strand, counting down.
CCTCTCAAAGAGTTAGGATTACAAGCATGAGCCACCGTGCCCAGCCTCGAGTTTTAATATATCTGTCATTCAGCTTTTCCTAATGGTAACATCTTATATAACCATAGTACAATTGTCAAAGCAAAGCAAACAATTCCTCCATCTTTTCTTATCATTTATGAACTTGACACTTTTCTTTTTTCTTTTTTTTTTTTTTGAGACGGAGTCTTGCTCTGTCGCCCAGGCTGGAGTGCGGTGGCGCAATCTCGGCTCACTGCAAGCTCCGCCTCCCGGGTTCACGCTATTCTCCTGCCTCAGCCTCCCGAGTAGCTGGGACTACAGGTGCCCGCCACCACCCCCGGCTAATTTTTTGTATTTTTAGTAGAGACTGGGTTTCACCATCTTAGCCAGATGGTCTCGATCTCCTGACCTCGTGATCCACCCGCCTCGGCCTCCCAAAGTGCTGGGATTACAGGCGTGAGCCACCGCACCCGGCCCGACACTTTTTAAGAGTACTGGCAAGGTAGTTAGTTCACAGAACCACTACCCTCAATTGGGTTTATATCCTGTTTTCTCTTTTTCAACTGAGGTTAAGTGTTTTGAGGAAAAATACTACAGGAGTACTGAGTTGCATATTTTAAAACCTGTTTAAGTCCCAGTTTTCTTATCTATAAAATGAAATAAGTGCCTTCCTCATAGGTGTGCTGTGATAATTATTAAATGAGGCACTAAATAAAGTGCTTAGCACAGGACTTGATGCAAAGTAAGGCTGTGATAAAATGTTAGGCATACAATATCCATCATCATCATCATAGTTGTTGTCATTATCACTATTATCTTCATTTCCACCACTATTGTGTCAAGAGATAGGTATTGAACACCCAATGGTTTGGTCTTCTGGACTCAAGTGTCACACCTCACCCTCCTCATATTCTTCCTACACACATCGACTATGTTAATCCATAAACAAACCAAATATATATTTGATCCATTTGATCAAGTTATCTCACTTCTTAAAATCTTTCTCTTATATCACGTAACTATCCATCACCTACAGAATTAAGTTTAAACTTCCTCATGTAACACCAAAGTCCTTTATGACCTAGATTCTGCTTCTTTAGGCTTATCTCCAACTAGTGCTTTGAAAATCTGCTTGCAGTTCCTCACATTAAAGACACTCTGTCTCCTCTTTGTGTCTTAACTCATAGTTTTCTCTGCCTGGCTATTTTTCCACAGCATTCCACATCGACCACCAACAAACTTCCATTATCGTGTGAGATTCAACTCCAATTTCATCTCTCTCCAAAAGCTTTTTTTTCCTTTTATAACTTGTGATAATACCTGTTTCCTTTTATTCCCATAACACCCATTCATGCATTCATTTATAGATTAAATAGATATTTCTTGAACACTTACTAGATTCCAGGCTGGGTGTTAACTGGCAGCCTCGATAAGAGCAATCCTATAAGAAATAGGATTGCAGGTGTCCGACCAGAGAGCTATGGCAAGAATGATGACCAACTGTATACATTCTGGTTTGTTCTATATTCAGATTTCTGGCAGAGGTAGCAAAAAATAAATCTGTTTTGAGTCACTGAAGTTTTTAAAGGCAAACCCATTTAGAACTTTCTGAACACTTATACTCACTATTAATACTTATTTGAAGAGAGTCAGAAACTCAAGGGGTAAGCTTCCTTTAGAAAACTTTATCCCTCCAAGGATTAAAAAAGGGGAAGTCTTAAATTTATGTCACAGCATTAACCATGCTCTTCCCTACAAAGATGGATACTTGTAGAACAAGGGCAAAAATATAACTTCAGGAGTAAAATTACTTGGAACACATTATAGAAAGGAGAATTAAAATTTAAGGCTAAGAAAATAGGTTATGATTTATTAACCTGACCACCTATTCTTGCTTTTCAGAAGTTGCTCAGAGTGACTTTTGGCTATTTCAAAATATGCACCTCAAAAGATCATATTTGGAAAGAATAAGATTAAAACTAGATGGTGAAATTTTAATAGATTCTTTCAGTCATTCAATTTCCTTTCTTTTTTGTAAAGTACAGTAAGTTATTGTTCAATGATTCTGTTTTTGTCCTGTCTAAGCAAAAATATTCTAATTTTTCTTGACAATATCTGACCATTTTAATGGACCATTTCACTTGGATGTTAGCCACTGTTTTTGAGAAAAATGGGAAGAGCTTGAAACTCTCTATGGATACCTATAGTGCCCTTAAATTCAGCTATAATTTAATAAATTATTAAAGAAATGTGGTCAATATGTGTAGAGTAGCAATGATAAATTGACAATAATTGCTTTTTAAAAATTAAACTCTTATGTGCCAATGGCTATGCTAGATGCTTTACATACATGATCTAACTTGACTTTTACAATAGTCCTTTAGATGAACTATTAATATATCCCTGTTGAGCAGCATCTCAAAGAGATTTTCACTTGCCTAGGGTCAGTTAGTTAACAGGGGGTCTGGGATTTAAATCTGTATATGCAGGATTTGAAATTCTGTGCTTTTTCCATATATTTATTTGTTGTCATGAGGATGCTGGGATGAGGGCAAAAGTATGGAATAAGATGATAGCAGAGAGACACCCTCACTCGGCCAAGCATCACAATAATTATAAGTAGCTTTTTCAGAATATAGAACTCCAGGATCCATTGAGATGTAGTGAATCCTCAATGATTTTTAAAGGCATTGGGTGATTTAGATACATCCTGTCCATGGAAAAGGGTTGAGCAACCACTGAAATTGCATATTAACAAAACATCTGAATTATATTTTATAAAAAGACAAGGACATTTGTCCTTGCAGAGAGAAAAAACATAGCTTAGTGGGAGAATTACTTGGGAATCTTTATAGAAAGAAGAAAGCATTTATGGCTAAGAAATTAGGTTATGATTTATTAATCTGATCTCCTAATCTTACTTTTCAGAAGTTACTTTGAATGACTTTTGACTATTTCAAAATGTGCACCTCAGAAGATTGTAATTTACTACCTCTGAAGTTATTCAAAAGAATTTGCTACAGGCTCTCAAAGGCAATTCCAAAATAGGAGTTTCAGAAATTATATGAGTAATGGAAGTTTTGTGTAGTTTCTCAAAGGAAGAGGCCAGGGCTTACTTGTATAGGTCTGACACAAGTTTCAAGAGCTTTTTCTATTTTTCAAACAACATATTTAAAATAATCACATAATTTTGTGTTAAAAAGTGAGTTTCCATATTGCTCAATTCACAGTTTAAAATGTGCCCCTATAGTGTAAAATGACAATATAAGATTGGACAGTCAATTGAAAGAAAATAAAATAAATTTGGCATTATAATTAAGGGATAATAAACATGTTTAAAAATGAGAGTTTGTGTTTTTGTATTTTATTGATACATATATATATGTATCATATAGTTTAATATATAAGGAACAATTTATAGAATTCCAGGTCTGGGAGGATCTTTACCTCTAGCCCCACTGCCCATTCTTTAGTTGAAACCCTTTTTCAATATTGTTGCAGAGATGAGATAATATGTGATCAGACACATCTAGTGGTAAAAATTTAATTTCTTGAATATCCCTTTTAATTTTAGTACACTCTTGATATAAAGAAATTTTTTCTTTTGAGATGAAATCTGCTTTCCTCTTACATCTACCCATTGCTCTCTGCTCAACTCCCTAACACCCTACCAACTAGATTATCTTCCTTTGCCACACTCTAACCTTAAGAGTTCTGGTGATTGCTAAAATGACCAGATTAAACTAATCATTTCCATTCCTTTAATGTCTTTATATAGCATGATTTCAATACAACATTATTTCAAGCCACTTCATTCAGGGTGTGCTCCCTTAAAACAATCTTAGTTTCTCTATAACCCTCTGAAATGTGTGTATCCACAAGCATTTTGAAATTAAAAAAATGTTCACTAGATACTTTGTATTTATGATGCCATAATAATGGAATATGTGTAGTAGAAGGACATCTCATCTGTCTAGGTTAGGATTTTTTTTTGGTTATTTCTCCTTTCATGTTTGTCTTTCTGCATTGGACTATTAGCTCTCTGAAGGGAACAGAATTTATTTTTGGTCATTACTCTAGTATTCCCCATGCCTAGCATAGTGCCTGTGCTGTGCACAGTTAATATTATATTTATATCCACTAGTTGAACAGATGAGTGGATGGATGTTAAGGTCTGTGGCATAATTATGATTTTAATTCAATAATAAATTACTTTTACTTTCAGTTGGGCTCTGATACAAACTGGTTCATGATAGTCAATCTCATAATCTATTTTTTCCAGAGCTATAAAATCTTTCTAGTATGACTTTTTTTACAAAGAAGAAAACATGACATATCAAGAGGATATATCTTGGAGGATGAGGTGATTTTTGACTTGTGTAGTAACCAAGTTATTGATGTCTTTTTTCGCTTGCAATTTTTTTTTTTTTTTTTTTACTGGTCTGTCACTTTGGAGTGACATAAGTATTAGGTGATTATTTAGCGGATTTGAAATAGGCTTGATGTCATGGTCTCAATATTTTAATCAATATTATGGATGAATAGAATTATGAGAGGCTGATCAATGTACAAATAGCATCGATATGGAATATGCTGCGAATACACTGGAATCTTAATCAAAATTGACCTCAGCAGGTTGGAATGATGCTGTAATTTCCTCCTTTTTAATCTAATGCCTAGACAAGATACAAAAATAAGTCATAATTATATAGCCAGACTTGAAAACTCATGGTGGGCCAGAAGCTATGAAGACATCGAAGAGATGGGAAGCAGATAGGAAGCGGCATCAATCTGCTGGGTTTTCACAGTAAGATTTGAAGACTATTTTAGAAATCATGCAGGGCACCTGTGGGAGAACCTTGTCCCATAAAATGGCATATAATGAAACAAGTGAAAGAGATTCGGGGCCTAGAAGGGTTTTGCTAATGCTGAAAAGGGAACCAAACTATCTTAGGCTGCATTCATTGAATAAGGGAGGTGGTAGCCCTGTTTCCTATGGATGTATGGAGTTTTATATTCTTTATCAGGAGTCATTATTAATAAAACATGATTAAAAGCTAATACTTCTCAAAGAGTAGCAGCTGAGATGGAGAGAAATTTTAGATTTTCTCATTTGAGAAAGAACTAAAGAGATTGAAATAATGGTACTGAACTCAGTGTATACTTTGGAATCATTGGAGATTTGTGTTTATTTTTAATACACATATGGATACTCCTCCTCTGAAGGATTCTTACTTCTTAGATCTGGAAGGAGCAGAGTATATGCATTTTAAAAACATTTACAGATGGTTCACATTTATACCTCTGGTTGAGAATCATCAAACTAGAAGTAGCTTAGAAAAGAATATTAAGTAGGATATAATGATTGTCTACAAACACAAAAATGACAAAGTTCGTACTCACTGAATCCCCTGGGAAAGCCTGTTGCTCGATTTCCACCTGGGATCTTTTACAAATTCTCAAATTAATAGCTAACTAGATGTGGGCCAAGGGAAATGGCTTTTGGGTAACTGGTGGGCTGGGATAAATATTGCTGGCATAGAAACATTGTGCTTCTTTTTCTCTACACTCTATGTTCTCTTTTCAATCCCCACTTCAACACTCTTCTTGTGCCAGGGTAGCCCAGGCCCTTGGGGGTGATATGGGTCTGGACTCGGACTAGGACTAGGATGGTACTAGACCTTAGATGATTATGCATGGTTTACAATTTAGCAAAGGTATCAAATTCAGTAGCTCTTTATTTAGAATCTTTCTCTCATTATTGCCACAGCAGCATCAGGTTTGGAAACAGACTTAACTCATTGAGAAGTTAAGTCACTCATCTGTCCTGCAATCTCGGCCAACTTGGTGTTTGAAAAGTGAGATAATTTTCTGCTTTGAAAAATTCTGCAATATTTCCTTTTTATTACAAAGTAGTTAAAGGTAGTCACACATGCCCACAGTTCCTTCACTCTTCCATCTCTGTCCACCGTAAGTTACTCTCCAAATTTAGTAGCTTATGGACAAATGGGGGATTTTTCTGGTTGTGTTTGTAATGATCTGACCTTGAAGATGACGAAAGGTAAGGTAGGGAGTTTAGGAATTTTCCTCCCAAATATTCTTATGATTTTCTCACCTAGGAAAAGGGTGGCAGAGATCATATGATGTCTAGCTTAGAATGTGGGTATACTTTGGCTTTAAACTTACAATGGTTCAAACATAATTTCACTCTAGTATCTGAGACTTGCCTAGAAGGTTGTTTCACTTGCTTGAATGTTACCACAGATTGTCTTCCTAAATAAACTAAAGCAGTCAGGCTCATAGTGGTCTCATGGCCCCGAAAGAAAAGAACCAGTAAGATCAGACAGGTCAGCTTCTCATAGGTAGAGTGGGGGCAATGTTGGGAGAGAATGGACCTGTGATGAGGAGGTGGAATGGACACCTCACATTTATGTCTTCAGAAGGGAATCTAGGACCCAAATATACCCTGCCTGGAGGAAAACCACATAGTTAAAAATAAAGCCTCAGTTCAGACAACTAGCTAGCCAAAGCATCTTTTGTGTCCCCTCTATCAACAGTCCTGTCTATCCTAAAGAAGAAAGAATACCTTCTTAGGTATTCCTTAGGACCAAGAAGATGAGAACAGAGAATTAAGGATCTGGTTACTTTTATCTTTTCCATTTTTGTCTGCAGCAGACAAATAAATAGGCTCTTCTCCACTGCTCCCCTCATTTATCTTAGTATTAGTATAAAAGATTTTTATAATGCATTACTTAATTCCTCAGTCTGTAAAACTAACCTCCTACTATTACTTTTAAGAGAAGTACCAATAGAAGTTTTTCCTTCAGCTCAGGATGAATTTAATGGGACTCTTGAAGCCATGTTCATATTTTAAGCCTCTCATTTAAAAAATAAACCTCTTAGGCTTTATTAAAGAAATTTCAGACATGGTGGATGGAGATGAAGCTAGTGTGAGTGTGGAGTATATTTTGGAACATATAGCTGCCTCAGAGCTCCTACATTTTATACCAAGAGATGAAAACACTACCAAGTCCTGATGATGGCACTAAGAGCAGACTCCTGTATTAAAATCTCCATCACTCCTGAGCCCTGTATTAAAATCTCCATCACTCCTGAGCTTTTCCCAGCTATAACTCCTATATGCACAAAGGGCCCTTTAAAATGAGTTAATGACTTTGATTTTGTATCACCAGCTCCATTTATTTATTGATATTCTTACCCTCAAAAACCTATTTCAGGCCGGGTGCAGTGGCTCACGCCTGTAATCCCAATACTTTGGGAGGTGGAGGCGAGCAGATCACGGGGTCAGCAGATCGAGACAATCCTGGCTAATACGGTGAAACCCCGTCTCTACTAAAAACACAGAAAATTAGCCGGGCATGGTGGCAGGTGCCTGTAGTCCCAGCTACTCGGGAGACTGAGGCAGGAGAATGGCGTGAACCCGGGAGGCGAAGCTTGCAGTGAGCAGAAACTCCGCCACTGCACTCCAGCCTGGGCGACAGAGCCAGACTCCGTCTCAAAAAAATAAATAAATAAAAATCTATTCCATCACTTCTAAATGATTGACAGAGAAAGTTCCTATCAGTAAGGTCATAATGCACAGTTATTTTATGTTTGGGCCTTGGAGTAATCGGAACCTAGGCTTGGATTCCAACCCCTACATTAATTAGGATGACCTAGAGCAAGCTACTTAACCATCCTGATTCTCAGGTTCCTCACTGTAGAAAGGAAATGATGTTCAACCTCAAAGGGAAAAGACAGAGTATCTATTAAGTGCCTGCTGTAGAGTAAGCAGCAAATAAATATTGGCTCATATTTTGATGGTCACCTAACTTACAAAACGATCTTCTTGTTTTCTTTTTTCCATCGGTTAAGCTGAGGCATTAAAAGTCATAGCAATGATGATTTTAAAACTTATTGATAATGTCAACTAAGAAGAGGTGAAAAGTCAGACTGCAAAGCAGTAAGACAAGGTGTTTATTGGGGTCTTAGGAATTGCAATTTGGGAGACACAGATTCAGCTAGAAGCCAAACTGTGTTCTGAAGAGAGGGAAGAGTGTAGGGTTTTTTTTGTTTTGTTTTGTTTTGTTTTTCAGAAAGCTCAGGGAAATTACACAAGTTGTTTTGAAAGAATTATCATTCGTGGAGGTAGCTGTCATAGCACATGGGTCCATAATTCATTGGTTGTTGCCATTGAGGAGCTGCAGTGCTAGAGAAATTCAGCTGTTTCCAGGATGTTGTGGTCTGGTGGTTTGGCCCAGTTGAAAAGTTCCAGGAAAGTTTCTATAAGTTTCTGGGTTTTGTTTTTTGTTTTTTGATTTTTTTTCTTGGTTGCAGGTCTTGCAGGCAGTTGTTAGAATGGCTTCTTGACTCTGTTTTAGAGCTCTGAACTTGAGTGATGACATTTTGTATATCACATTTCACAATAATAATTGTAATTTAATTTTACTTTTACTATAGTGGTAAATTTATGTGAATCATCTGGCATATAATAAATATTCTTATCCTCGTGTTTCTGAGGAGGAGAGCAAAGCTGGAAATTAAAGCTAAATATTCTAAGTAAAACGTATACTAACCCCACTGCCTCATCCAAAAGAAATCCTCTATGCTGTTTTTGAATTTCAATTTTTCCTTTATCTTTTTTTGATTAAACTTGGCCTTTTTCACAATGAGTGCTATAAAAATCCAACTCTGAGACAGTAGTGGAAAAGATAACTTTAGGGGATGATATAAGCTGGAAACACATTTTGTTTATAGCACTCACTTTATCCCAGGGCATTCTAGATAGAATGAGGGCTGCCTTGGGCCACTGGCTTTTCAGGTATTCATTAATCCTGAAGAAAGCTTCAGGTTGGGGTCATTACTGCTTAATTACAGTTTGTGATTACTGGCACATTCTTCAGTGACCTTATTCTGTGTGTTGGCCTGTTTGTTCACAAGAGAATCCATGCAGCTGGAAATTTTGGCTGACTAGAAAGTTTAAATGAGGATTTTTTTGGCTTGAATTGAAGGCTGTTCTTGCTGAAATGTCAACACATTTTTCTCCCATCTGGATATAGTTAATCACGGTGCTTGCTTTTATATACTTTTTTTTAAATAAGCTTTGCTTTTGAGGTGTGCTTGAACTTATCAAAATGCTGTTTTAAAGCAGAGCTTTGAGCAGAAGTGCTCCTCTATCATTATTTACTCTTTGTGGGCATAACAGGGGAGGTTTTCTCATGAACACTTCAGCATCTTCAAACCTGTAATCTAGGCGACATCCCAGACTATGAAAAATTTGGAGGAAATTTAAATTTTATGAAAAATCTAAGAATAATGTTGTTCTACCGTCATAGAAAAGGAGACCTGATCTAGTAGCAAAGACAACTTGGCTAGGAAATGGTAAATCTGGCTGGATTTTATGTTGAATTGCAACTGATTACTGGGCAAAATAGTTTTACTTCCTTATTCACACGTTATTCATGCCGCAGATACTTACTGAGTGCATCCTTTGAGCTACACGTTGGGGAAGATATTGTGGATACCAAACTCTGAAAACTGGGATAGTGCTCTTTCCTGATTGTATCTACAACACCTTCACGGTGTGTGACAACACATAAACAAATGAGTGTGGCTGGGCTCCAGCAAAATTGTATTTGTGGACAATGAAATTTGAATATCATATAATTTTTTGTATGCCATGAAATTTTTATTTTGAGTTTTTTCAACTATATAAAAATGTGAAAACTATTCTTAGCTTGTGGACTGTACACAGATAGCATCTGGATATGGCCTATGGGCTGTAGTTTAGCAACCCCTGATGCATACCACAAACAAACAGTAGCATGATCACTGTTAGTAATAGATCTTCTGGGTTTTATGGGAACATATGGAACTCTTGAGTGTCTGGGTATTGCTTAAGGATATGATGGCTTCTATGCTGGAACCACAAAAAGAGAAAGGATAATAATGTTAAAGCCAAAGAGAAGAGTATGTACAAGAGCCCAGAGGCAAGAGAATAAAATACAACCAGAGTGTAAGATGGGAAATAGTGAGAAACGTGCAGTCTATAGAGGTAAGCAGGGGCCATATTGTGAATAGCCTTGTATGTCATATAAAGGATTTTGGAGCCATAGGAAGCCTTTGGAAGGTTTTAAGTATAAGATTAAATTTGCAGTTTAAAATATCCCTATGGATGCACATGGAAAATGGAATAGACATAGCTGTGTCCAATGTAATTTTACTTACACAAACAAGTGGCAGGTCAGATTTGGCCTGTGGTTTATATTTTCTAAACCCTACTCAGGAGTCTGACAGCCTGATTACAGTCTGATTTCCTAACTGACTGTTGTTTGTTTGTTTGTTTTGTTTTGTTTTTGTTTTTTCTGTTTGTTTATTTTGGCAAATTACTAAAATTCTTTAGTATCCTGTTCTGGTGAACTCTTCTTTTCAAGGAAAGGTCCATCAGAAGTCCATAAATCTAAAGGAAGATTGGAAAAACTTGAAACTTTCATTTAGTATGTTTAAAGAAAGCAGTAATTCTGGGTAAATATCAGACTAAAGCTACTTTATTTCATTTCATTCAATGCCATTACCACCTTTCCCCAGGGAATCTGTCCTTGTGTAGGGTAATTTGCCCCATTACTAGTTTTGATATTTCCTTTTCCTCATGTCTGGGTCCTGTTTCCCAGCTCATGCTATTGAGGTTCCTGCATGACATTGGCCACACCGACTTGAGTTGTAAGATGATCAGCTAGTTAACTTGAAATCCAGGCTTAGTTTTCTAATTTCAGTAACTTCAAATCAAGTAGAGGGGAGGGAGGGATGAAGAGAAGCTGGTTAATGGATACAAATATACACTTAAATAGAAGAAATAAGACCTGGTGTTCAATAGATCAACAGAGTGACTTAATTAATATTAATCAATTGTACATTTCAAAATAGCTAGAAGAGAATAATTTGAATGTTCCTAGTGTAAAGATAAGAGAAATAAGGTGGTGAACATCCCAGTTACCCTAACTTGATTATATGAATATATCCAATTAGCACATGTATCCCCAAAAATGCACATCTATGTATCAGTGAAAAAAATTCAAGTAGAGAATGGCAAGGACTGTTTGCCAGATTATTTAATTTTAAAGACATTTTGCCAATCTTGATACAAAAAATAACAATTTTTCAAGTGGTGAGATCCCAAAGATTACCTAGAATTCAAATGTGTGTGAGAAGCAAAGTGACATAAAATGACAGGCTCACATGAAAGTACTAATAAAGATGAATATGAGAAGACTCTATATAAAGTAAAGGTTTCTTTTTTATCAGAGGATTTAGTGCAAAAATCCAAGGTTGAAAGTTTTAGCTATAAGAATAGGTATTAGAAGTTTGAAATGTCATGAACTTACTGATGTTCTGAAAAATTTGTGTAATTATTATTTTTTATTTTTAAAAAGAAAAAAAGCCAAGAGATCTTTACAAAGTACATTAGTATATGTAATGTGTAGAAGAAAGATTCCTGAACTGGAGGGCCGATAAGACCAGGGTTATAGTCTGTCACTCACTAGTTGCTGTTTATCTTTGAGCAAGTGATATGATGCCCTGTAAAATGAGAAGAAAGGGGGTATGACTGTATTACTATCTTGCCTTCAAATTTGCTCCCTACCTCTGCCGCCTCATCATTCCAGAGCAGATGTAGAATGTCAGTAAGGGTAATTTTCCCAAACATGAGTCAATGTGCATGCTTAAAACATTAGTACTATTTATAATACTAATATAACAATTAATACAATATTATATTAGTACAATTATGCTAACAACAATTGTTCATAAGTTAACCACTCAAAAAATTTTTAAAGTAAATCGTATGTTGATTGAAAGGCTTATAGTGTATAGACGAAATTCTTCCAAAATGTATCTGTAGATTTTAATCTCAATCAAGGTCCTAGCAAGTAAATTATTCTTCCACTTGGGATACCAAGAACTCAAAAGACTGTTACCCCTAGCCTAGCAATAAGCAAAAGCCAGATAATCTACAAAATAATAGCTTTTATTATAGCCATTAGAGAGTCCTGAGGTCACAAGACAATGAGGAAAACTGAATTCTGAATAGTAACAGATCCTTTGGTAGAGGGAGGGCTGACACAAACCTTTTCAACTTTCACAGATCATTGGAAGAATAAACAGCTTTCATAGAAGCATGTCAGAAAAATGTTAGCTAAGAATGTAAATGCTTTTTAAAGGCCAAGAGTGGGCTAAGATTTCAGTTTAGATAAATGGAGAGCCCCAAACACAAGGAGCGTTTGCCCTAACTCACAAACTGTTCTCCATGGGTCTCTACTGGTGCTCACAGAGAGACTGGGTGCAAGGCAAGAGGCTGGAAAGCCCCCGACCCCTGGCCTATAGTGGGGTAGACGTGTAGGAGCTAACTAAATGCCACTGAGTGACAGGCAAAAACACTGTCCACTTCTGCAGATCCTTCTTCCATAGGAAACAAAGGGCTTCAGAGACTGGGAGAGGACACAAAACACTCTTAACATAAGGAATGCTGAAGAAAGAGCAGAAAAACCTCTTGGGTCAAGAATCATGCACCAGTACAAAGCAGAGATATGTTACCACTTGCAGAGGACCAGAAAACCATCTCTTGCCTGACAATTGACACAGATTTTAAAAAGAGTTTGGGTGCTATGGGAAGGAAAAGGAGAAGGAGAAGGGGAAGGAATGCTAAAAATACTCATTCACAAGACCTATATGAAGAAGCCTTGCCTTACTTGGCCTGAGGTTGAACCAGGGGAACAAGAACCCTCCTCACTCCCACCATGTAGCTAACACTAAGTAACTGCAGAAGCAACCTGCTGATGGAAAAGGGTGTAAAGAGACTATTTCTGTGATTCAGACATTCAGGAACTGCTGAAATGGAGGGATAGAAAAAGAACACTAGAGCCCCTCCAGCAGCGCCATCTTCTATGCAGAAGATGGCAGCCCAACGCTGAAGGTATTTGACGACTGGGTCACTGAGGATAATGACAGCAACAAAAAAAGCCAAATCCAACTCAATTATTGACTAGATTGAGTCAAACTCTCCCTGTACTAACAACCTGAGAGAACTCATTTCTAGGAATAAATACTATTTGCCTCAGACTCTACCGCTATTTGATATGTTATGTTTAGCATCCGATCAAAAGTTATGTGACTCACAAAAAGAAAACAAAAGACCCGTTGTAAAAAGATAGTAATTTGCAGAACTAGACACAGAGAGAATCTAGCTATTAGAACAATTAGATAGGAGTTTAAGATTACCATAATTAACAGGTTAAACTATCTAATAAAAAGGGTGGACAATATATATGAGTGAATGGGGAATTTCAACAGAGAGAGAAAAATTAGTTTAAATGGCAAAATACTAGAAATTAAGAAAAATGGGCTATCGGAGCTGAAGATTTCCTTCAACAAGTTGATGAGTAGACTAGACACATTTGAGGAAAGAGTGAGCTTGGAAGTAGGCTAATAGAAATTACCCAAAATAAAACACAAAGAGAAAAACAATGCTAAAACAAAACAAAACAAACAAACAAAAAAACCAACATAACACCCCAGGGATGTGGGTCAATATCAGATGGTCTAAAATATTAACTAATTGGAATCTCAGAAGGAGAAAAGATATAGAAATAAGCAGAATAAATATTTGTATGAATAATGGCTGAGGATTTTTCAAAATTAATGATAAACAGATCTATGTTGTTCAAAACAGATCATTCAACAAATAACAGACCCATGAAGCTCAGAGTACCCCACAAAGAATGTTTATGGTGTAAACATATCTGTATATGTCATAGACAAACTGCTGAAAATCAAAGATAAGAAGAGATTATTGTAGGCAGCTGAAGAAACGTGAACATTTTAAACATGCTGTCTCTACATATGAACACACAGTGTCTCAGTCCATTCAGGCTCCTATAATAAAATATTAGAACCTAGGTAGTTTAAAATCATAATAAATTTATATCTCACAGTAGTGGGTAGTGGAGTAGTGGAGCTTGGGACATTCAAAGTCAAGGCATCAGCAGATTCAGCATCTGGTGAAGGCCCACTCTCTGGTTTATAGATAGCACACTCTAGGTGTGTTCTCACATGGCAGAAGGTGCTAGCTAGCTCTCTCGGGTCTCTGTTATAAGAGCCACTGTGTTAGTCTGTTCTTCACTGTTATAAAGGAATACCTGAGACCTGCTAATTTGTAAAGAAAAGAGGTTTATTTGGCTCACAATTCTGCAGATGGTACAAGTATGGTACTCGCATCTGCTTGGCTTCTGGTGAGGCCTCAGCAAGTTTTTACTCATGGAGGAAGGTGAAGGGGAGCAGGTGTGTTATATGGTGAGAGAGAGAGAAGAAGGGAGAGGGGTGGAGGTGCCAGCTCCTTTGAACAACCATCTCTTGTGGGTGAATTAATAGAGCAAAAACTCACTCTTTACCAAGGGATGGGCACCAAGCCATTCATGAGAGATCCGCCCCCATGACCCAAACACCTCCCACTAGCCCCACCTCTTACATTGGGGATCATGTTTCCGCGTGAGATCTGGAGACGACAAACATCCAAACAATATCAGGCACTAATTCTAATCATGTGGGTTCTACCCTTATGACTTGATCACCTCCTAAAGGCCCTTTTACTAATTCCATCAACTTGGAGATTAGGATTTCAATGTATGAATTTGGGAGGGAAAAGTATTAAGTCTATTGGAGCATAGGTCAGTAAGAAGTAAAAAGATAGATTATATTCTATCTTCATAGATTATAAAGTGTTCAATAGATCAACAGAGTGACTTAGTTAACATTACTAAAATTCTTCAGTTAACTTACAGGTTTGTTTTTGTTTTTGTTTTTACTAAATCTCTTCTTGTCTTTACAGATTAGAATATAGATTATATTCTAATCACTAATTACAAGAATACTGGAGTGGCTGTATTAATGGAAGACATAATAGACTTCAAAATTAAGGATATTACCATGGATAAAAAGGGATATTACACAATGATAAGTAAATTAACTCATCAAGAAGACATAACAATCTTAAGAGTTTATGTACCCAATTACAAATCTTCATGTATGTATGTATATATCTATCCCAATGTATATATGCATATATGTGTGCATACACATATATATATATGTATCCCAATGAAATGCTCAAAAGAAAAATTGGTAAATCTACAAAGATAGTTAAAGATCAACATTCCTCTGTCTAATTAATAGAAAAAGTAGAGAAAAATCAGTAACGCTGTATAATACCTGAACGACACAATTAACCACTTGACTAAAATGACATTTAGAGAACAATTATTTTAATAACAGCAAAATACACACATTGAAAGTACATATAAAATATCTACTGAGATATTTTATATTCTTGGCTGTCAGATAAAGCACACCAAATTTCCTGAATGGACTTATGCTAGAAATAAATAACAGAAAAATATCTGGCGAATCTTCATATATTTGGAAATTAAACCACATATTTCTAAACAACTATTGTATCAAAAAGGAATTTAAAAGGGTCATTAAAAATAATTTTAATTTAATGAAAATCAGAATATATTATACTTTATGTTATGCAGCTAAAGCAGAGCTTGAAGGAAAATTTATAGCATAAAATGCTTACACTTGAAAAGAAGAACGATTTAATGTGATTTATCTTAATGTGCTAAGGTTCCACTTTAAGACAATAGCAAAATAAAGGCAAACTAAATCCAAAGCAAGCAAAAAAAGAGGATATAATGAAGTTAGGAGCTAAACTAAAAGTAATTTTAAAAATAGGGAAAATCAATAAAGTCAAATGCTCTTTCTTGGGAAAGATCAAATTGATAGACTTCTAGACACAGACGATAAATATCAGCAAAGAAATGTTATCACTAGATCATACAGACCTTGAAGATATTAATAAGAAACTATTACGAATATCTTTATTGTAATAAATTTGATGGCATGGATTAAATGGATCAATTTATAGAAAGACACAATCTACCAAAGCTAATTCAAGAGAAGGCAGATAACTTAAATAGCCTTCTATCTGGCAAAGATAATCTTTGCACAAGGGCACTCCAAAAAAAGATGGCTTCTCTGATTAATTTTACTAGACATTTACATGCTACAACAATTCTTCCAGATAATAGAAGAAGAAGGAATAGAATACTTCCAATTCAATTTAGGAGGCAAATATTATCCAAATACCAAAATATAGACAAAGACATTACAAGAAACAAAAACTATAGGTCAAGATTTCTTACAAACATAGATGCAAAAATCCTTAAAAATAACATGACAAAATGGAATCCAGGAATAAATAATGATAATGCATCATAACCAAGTAGGATTTATCTGAGAAATGCAAGGTTTGTTCAACATTCAAAACTCAATATATACAATTCATTCAAACAGACATAAAATCTACCAGGTTACTCTTTAGAAATTGATAAACTGATTCTAAAATTTATTTTGAAATTGGAAATGTCAAGAATAGTCAAATCTTGAACCCAATTCTCGAAGAAAAAGAAAACCAAAGACTAACAATGCCAGATGGCAAAATTACAGTAAATAAGACAATGTAATATTGGCACCAGGACAAACCAATAGAACTGAAGTGCAGTTCCAGGAACAGGCCAAGACACATGTAGTCACTTAATTTATTACAAATTTTGCAATGTAGCACTGTAGGAGGAAGGTTGGTCTTTTCAACAAGTACTTGGTTAACTGAATATACAGACGAGAAAAGTAAGTCTTGATCTCTACCATAAAATATAAACAAAATAAATTCAGATAGTAGTCTGAAATTTGAAAGTTAAAATAGTAAGTTTTTTTAAAAAACTGAAAATTATATGTGCTTAAAATGGGCATTTACTTTAAAATATACAAAACTTACTAACTTTAAAGAAGAAAAACCAAATTGAGCTAGTAGATTAAGAACTCCTGTTCATGAGAATACTTCATTAAGAGAATAAAAATATATGTCACAGAGTGGGGGAAGATTTTTTTGTAACACAGATGTCTAACAAAGGATTTTTACCCAGAATATATTAACAACATCTTCCAATTAATGAAAGAGGTCACAGGGAGAGGTCAGCAACACGATAGGGAAATGATTTAAATGGGCACTTTATAACATAGGATACCAGTTGGCTTGTAAACATAAGAAGAGATCCTCAACTTCATTAAGAATCAGCAAAATTCAAATTCAAAACTGCAATATGATATCACTACCTTCTGGGGAAAATGTAAAAGACAGAAAATACCAACTGTTAGTGAGGATGTGAAGCAACTGAAAATGTAAATTGGTATAACCACTTTGAAAAAATAGTTGGCAGTATGTAACAAACCTGAATATATATATTTATATTTATACATTATATGACCCAGCAATTGGACTCCTGCCATATTCCTAACAGAAGTGCATACATTTGTTCATCAAAAGACATATACAAAATAAGCTTTGTAGAAGTCTTATTCATAATAGTGAAAAGTACCCAAATATCCAACCATAATAGAAGGATAATTAAATATTGGTATGTAGCAATACAATAGAGCAGTGAGAATTTTAAAAACTCTAACTATATGCAATTACATCGATGGTTCTTAGAAATATAATGCTGAACCAAAAAAGCAGAGATAAAAGAATACATAGTTTATGATTCCATTTATATAAATTTTAAAATGGAATAAAATATTTTTTGCAACACTAAGATTCTAGATGGTCACTGCTTTTGAGGGCAGATGGTAGGAGGTGGTCACAGATGAGCTTCTGGAGTGTTGGTGATTTTTATTTATTTATTTTTTTTCTGAGACGGAGTCTCGCTCTGTCGCCCAGGCTGGAGTGCAGGGGCGCGATCTCGGCTCACTGCAAGCTCCACCTCCCGAGTTCACGCCATTCTCCTGCCTCAGCCTCCCGAGTAGCTGGGACTGCAGGCGCCCGCCACCACGTCCGGCTAATTTTTTGTATTTTTAGTAGAGACGGGGTTTCACCATGGTCTCGATCTCCTGACCTCGTGATCCGCCCACCTGGGCCTCCCAAAGTGCTGGGATTACAAGCATGAGCCACCGCGCCCGGCCTGCTGGTGATTTTTAAATTTCTTGATCTGGATGCTGGTCAAATGGGTGTGTTTACTTCATGACAACACATTAAGCTGCACATTTGGAATTTTTGTACTTACTATATTTATGTTTTATTCCAATATTTAAAAAATTTACATACAATATGCGCTATTAAATTTGGAAACCACAGACAATATTCATGAAAGATGAGATTAAAAAGAAATACATCTCTATGTGGGCAGAGAATAGTAAAACTTCTCAAACAAGGTGAAAAAAATATTCTGCCATCAGCCAAGGTGAGGAAACTGTGACTGGATTTACCCTTCTGCCTAAAACAGCTAAAATCCCAGGAAAAATCTCTGAAACAGAAATTTTTTAGACATTGGACCTTAGGCAGCATGGGACAGTTATACCTGGGAGAGAGGAAAAGCGAACCAAGTGAACACTGTGATCGCACCAGGTAACTGTCTAGAGAGTTTCCAGGCTGCAGCATGAAGAGAAGATACCAGGCAAAGCCTGGCAGTCCCTGAGTTGAGGAGACAGAGTTGGGTGTCCTCAGAAACCAAGATATAAAGTATATAAAGAATACCCACAATAAATTTCTAAAGATAAAAATTACAATGTTTAATATAAAAAAAAGGATGAGATTAACAGCATATTAGACAATGCAGAAGAAAGATTAATGACTTGTATGTAAACAGAAACTATAATAAACAGTATTAAAAGATTGAAAAAAATGAGTATTACATCAGTGAGATAGGGGACAACTTTAATTGGCCAAATATCCATCTAACTGGAGTTCCCAAAAAAGAAGAGAGAGAAAAATAGTGTAAAAATACTGATAGCCCAGGCCATGCTCTAGAATAATTGAATCAGAATACCTGTGGGTGGCATCTGCAGATCAAGAGTTGGACAGGAATGGTATATGCGTGCTGAGAACAGGGTAAATCAATGGCCTAGCCCGGTGAAAGTGGCTTTCCAAACCAGGATATATGTTATTGACCAAAATGGAAGTGGAATCTGACATTGGTGGGTTTTTGGAAGGAGCAGAACCTATGACATGAAGGAGAAAGCCAAAGCTACGGGAATTTACATAAGGGCAGTATTTTGTGAGACTTGGCAAGGAGACAGTAAAACATTGATCTGATTGGTGGTTAAGAAGGTGATTATTTCAGAGAACCCGTAATAAGATCATAGGATCCTATTATAGGATAATTTCTGCTCCTCACTTCTCTAAGTTGATAGATTTTCAGGACCCAGTCTTGCCATTTCCAAGTAATATAATCATATTTTGTGAGCAAGAGATATGATCCTCAAAAGATATCTTCGTGGCTGGAGCAACATCTCAAATGGAATCAGCTGAAAATTTCCAAGATTCAAATTGCACAAAATTAATCTTAACCCACTCTTAAAAGAATATATATCTCAAAGGGGGAAGTGAGGGAGAAAAGACACACACACAGTGAGGGAGAAAAGACATATACAGATTATCTTTTAGTTTTAAACTCTGCTATTATTTTATCTCTAATCTTGTCTCCCAAAAATGGTTTGTAAATATTTTGTAAATACCATGAAATTAGGAATATATCTTATCCTTAAGCTTTTACCACTAGCACCATTTGGTGTTTAATTAATATTTGTTTAGTAATTTGATAGGCAAAAATGTGTTCGTTGTGTGTGTCTAACTGATTAATTGAATGTTCCCTGAGAGTTTGTTACAGCTCTCAATCTATGGGAGTTGCTATCTTGGGCTAGCTAATGACAGCTCTGCTTTATAAACACGTATACATTTTGATGTAAACTTTTAATTGAAATATATCCACAAAAAGCACAGAGATCAATAGTGTATGGCAGAATAAACTTTCACAAAGTGAACAAACTCATGTGACCAGCACCCAGATTAAAAACAGAACATCACCTGGATCCCAGAAGGTCTCTTCTGTCTCCTTACATTTGGTAGCTTTCTAAGAGTAACCACTGTCTTGAATTGTGACACCATAGATTAATTTTGCAATCTTTTGAGTCTGGCTTCTTTTGCTGTATATTTATGACTTATATCTGTATTTTTGTGTATAGTTACAGTTCATTCTGACTGCTAAATAGTACTTATTGTCTAAATATGCCACTATTTATTTATTCAGTCTACTGTCGTTAGATATTTGAGTAGCTTCCTATATGGGGATATTATAAATAGTGCTGCTGTGAAAATTCTTGGACATGTCTTTTGGGGAATATGCTTATGCATTTTGCTGAGCTTGTATCTAAAAGTAGAATAGCTGGGTCAAAGATATGCACAGCTTAGCTTTAGTAGATACTGCCAAGCATTTCTTCAGTTTATACTCCCACCAGCAATATATGAGAGTTCCAGATGCTCTGCATTGTTACCAACATTTGGAATTGTTAATTTTTTTAATTTAAGCTTTTTTTGGTGTGTAGCAGTACTGCTTTGTGATTTAAATTATCATTTTTCTGATTCTTAATGAAACTGAGCTCCTTTCCTTATGAATATTGGCAAATGCAAATTGATATGTGCTTTTGTGAAACACTTGGTAATATCTTTTGCTCACTGGTTTTCTTTCAATTAAATATATCATGTGTTATTGATTTGTAGAAGTTCTTTGCATATTATAGCCATAAATCTTTGTTGGATATATGTGTTGCAAATCATTTCTCTGGCTTTGTGGGTTGCATTTTTACTTGCTTAATGCTATCTCCGTATGAGACTGTATAAGCTTTATTTAGTCTTTTAGAAACTTTCTTTTTTTTATTTCTATCTTTTTTTTTATTATTATACTTCAAGTTTTAGGGTACATGTGCACAATGTGCAGGTTTGTTACATATGTATCCATGTAGCATGTTGGTGTGCTGCACCCATTAACTCATCATTTAGCATTAGGTATATCTCCTAATGCTGTCCCTCCCCCCTCCCCCCACCCCACAACAGTCCCTGGAGTGTGATGTTCCCCTTCCTGTGTCCATGAGTTCTCATTGTTCAATTCCCACCTATGAGTGAGAACATGCGGTGTTTGGTTTTTTGTCCTTGCGATAGTTTACTGAGAATGATGGTTTCCAGTTTCATCCATGTCCCTACAAAGGACATGAACTCATCATTTTTTATGGCTGCATAGTAGTCCATGGTGTATATGTGCCACATTTTCTTAATCCAGTCTATCGTTGTTGGACATTTGGGTTGGTTCCAACTCTTTGCTATTGTGAATAGTGCTGCAATAAACATACGTGTGCATGTGTCTTTATAGCAGCATGATTTATAATCCTTTGGGTATATACCCAGTAATGGGATGGCTGGGTCAAATGGTATTTCTAGTTCTAGATCCCTGAGGAATCGCCACACTGACTTCCACAATGGTTGAACCAGTTTACAGTCCCACCAACAGTGTAAAAGTGTTCCTATTTCTCCACATCCTCTCCAGCACCTGTTGTTTCCTGACTTTTTAATGATGGCCATTCTAACTGGTGTGAGATGGTATCTCATTTTGGTTTTGATTTGCATTTCTCTGATGGCCAGTGATGATGAGCATTTTTTCATGTGTTTTTTGGCTGCATAAATGTCTTCTTTTGAGAAGTGTCTGTTCATGTCCGTCTTTTAGAAGCTTTCTGTTTAGATTTTAATTTCCTGCCTGCTACTGTTCCAGAATTTGGTAACTGTCATGAGAAGAAAGCTAGCAATATGATTTAGACTCCCCATGTCTCTGCCAAAAGTTTAGTTCTGTTTTCTCTGTCCTTTTGTAGCATTCTTGTCTGAGTACATAATTCAGATTCTCATTGTATTAGTCAGGGCTCTCCAGAGAAACAGTATTCATGGTATAAATAAACAAGTTATATGTATATATGCAATATATATGTATTACATATATAGATAATTCAATTAAATATGTATATTTCAGTGTTGCAATTTAGTCTGAGTCTGAAGATTTGAGAACCAATGAAGCTGATTCCAAATGCTGAGAAGAGGGCTAGGAAAGCCTCTGGTATAAGTCCTGGAGTTTGAAAACCCATGAACCAAAAGCTTCAGTGTTGTGGAGCAGAAGATGGATGTACCAGCTCAAGAAGAGAGAGAAATAATTTACTCTTCTTTCATGTTTTTGTTCTATTCAGGCCATCAATGGATTGAATGATGCTGCCCGCATTGGTGAGGATGGATATTCTTTGCTCAGTCTACTGATTCAAATGTGAATCTCTTCCAGAAACACCCTCACAGACACACCAAGAAATAATGTTTTACCAGGTATCTGGGCATCATTTAATCTACACACATAACATTCATCCTTTGGCCCATGCACAAAATTGCCAAATGCCACAAGGGTAAATATAACTACAGAATTCTGTTTGTTTCTGCTATGTTCTTCCCTCTCTGGAGTTACAGTTTTTCCACTTCTCTTTTCTGTTGTAGCAGTGTGAAGACTTCAAACAGATGATTACCATATGTTATCTGGCTTTTTTCTTTTTATTCTCAGGTGCAGCATTGGCCTGCCAAAATCTACTTCTTCCCATTTTTAAGCAAAAATCTACCACGGCATATTTTGGATTGATGTACCCTGATATCAGCTATCATATATCAATAAATGAAGAAATACCAGCGGAGAAGTATTTTATGTAAAATAAACCACAAGTATTGCTAATCTGAGTACTGACACATTTCTTACTGACCCTGGGCATCAGCAGATCTGAAGAGTAGGCTCTCTTGATAATTAAGGGACATCTCAGTTTTACTTGCTTTTGGGGATTGAACCCTGATTAGCAGTATTGGAAAATTAACGTGGAGTTGATTATCCTAATAAAGTGAAAGAAGTGAAACAGAACATATTTAAGGATGTTTAAAAACATTAGTTATGATTGTTTTGTGCATGACTAGTTTTTTTTTTGCCAATTCGAGTAATGTTAACTGAATCATGGGTTTGATCTTTCTCAGAAAACCATGAAAAGAAACTGAAAAATTAGTTGGCAAATCACACACACACACACAATGTGATTTGTTTTGAAATGAATTCCTAACCTAGATTACCAGCCTAATTCCTGTTTTTGTGCCAAGGGTGGAACTTGAGCATATGACATCTTAGCTATGGCTGGCTAAGGCAAAAACACTGACTTAGGTTGGCAAATCCCATGGCTGTTGCTTACAGTGACAACTGGAACAATCTGAGTTCTTTCATGTACACTGTCTCTCTTACTGGTATTAACTGAGGCCACTTAATTGAGCCTTAGCAGTGTTTGTATACACGACAATTCCTTTTTAAAAATCTAAATAGCTGTTTCAAAGTGAAGAAGAAATATTAATAATACTTGGACCCCTCCAGGGGATACTTCTGGACTTTAAATTTAGAGCTTAGAGATTTCCTGAGAATGATTCAAAATATGTTTGTTTCCTTTTAAAAAAAATTCCATATCCAAGCAACATTCAGTAAGGGTTGGCACAGATAATGTGACACTTGAATAATAACAGTTAAATATCTAAGTCAAAGATGTTTGCTACAATTCTAATTTTAAAGATAACATTTATTGACTTTTTCTAGTTATAAAGATAACACCTTTCTGTACGTAACTTAAAAGAAAATTCTTATCATTTCATCCTAAAAAGAGTTAACAGTTTGTGTAAAACTTTATTTTTTATAGAAGATATATATGTTTAAGTTGGATTCACATAACACATGATCATGTATTTGTTTATATATATGTTTAAATTATATATGCTTAGATTTATGTGATATATAATTTTATAATCTGATTTTTAAATTTAACTGTATGACAAACTTATCTTGTCATCATATTTTCTGTGAAGTGTTATTTTAACAGGTGCATAATGTAGCAAAATATGTATACACTGACATATTAATAGACATGTAAGTTCTTTGGAACTTTTCACTGTGTTATGTGGACATCGTTGTATATAAAATTTTAATACACATCTGATTATTTTATTAGAATAACTTTTTAAAATGAAAATATGGGCAAATATTTTACAACTTTAAAGCCCTTGTATCATAATATAAAATTACCCTTCAGAATGATGGTAAAGGTATGAGAGCATCTATTTCACTGAATATTTGCCAGTACTGAAAATTGTGCATTTAATTATCTTTGCCAACTTTATAGGTGAAAGAAATGCTGTTTTATGTTCTTTTTAGTATGACTTACCATTTTGCATTACTGGCAAGTTGGACATTAAAAAATGCTTATTGGTGTTTTGTATATGTTTTTCTTTAGTATATTTATTGCCACCTCATATACTTTACTTCCCGTTATATTGGGTGGTTTACGTTTTTCTAACTCTTTCAACGTGAGACCTCTTTCAACATGAAGGTTGTTAGCCCTTTGTCTGCCATACGTGTTTCAAAAACTTTCTATTTATAATTTGCCTATTAATTTTCTGACACAACAAAAATTTTACTGTGTACATAGTAAAAATCTATCATACTTTTTCTCCCTGGTTTTTAATTTTGATTTTATGCCTAAAAAGGTCTTACAGCTTCAAGTTCAGTTAGATGTTTACATAGTATCTATGTAAACATAGATACATGTTTACATGTTTACATGTATCTATCTATACATTTGTGTCTTAAATTAGCATTTTTATTCATACGCTGTACAGACTGATGGAGTATATGTGATATTTTGATACAAGCATACAACATGTAATGATCGAATCAGGGTAACTGAGATATTCATCACCTTAAATATTTATCATTTATTTGTGTTGGGAACATTCCAAATCTTCTAGCTATTTTGAAATGTATAATAAATTATTGTTAAGTATAGTCATCCTACTGTGCTAATGAACACCAGAACTTATTTCTTCTATCTAACTGTATTTTTATACCCATTAACTAACCTGTCTTCACTCCCCATCCCCCACACATACACACTTTCAAGCCTCTGGTAACCACCATTCTACTTTCTGCCTCCATGAGATCAGCTCTTTTTAGCTCCCACACGTGAGTAAGAACAAGTGATACTTGTCTTAACTGTGCCTGGTTTATTTCACTTAACATAATGTCCTCCAGTTTCATGCACGTTGCTGCAAATGACAGGATTTCAGGGCTTTTTTCAAGAGCTGATATTCCATTGTGTATATGTACCACATTTTCTTCATGCACTCGTCCATTGATAGACACATCAATTCCGTATCTTGGCTATTGTGAATAAGACTGCAATAAACATGGGGTATTTACTTTTGCTTCTTTTATGGTTTCATTTTCTTACACTTAACCCTTCAATTCATTTAGAATATATTTGGAATGTGATACTAATCTAATTTAACCTTTTCCAAATATCTCATTTACTATATAGATTTTATTATATACCAGATAGTTATATACATTAGGTCCTTTTGCTGTGCTTTCTGTTTGTGGTCTGTCATGTAGTAATATTGAACTCTTTTACTATTTTAGAGTATACTTGGAAATTTAGACAGTGGGATAGGCAAACTTTCCCTTTACGATTATTCTCTTTACAAAAATGTCTTGAATATTTTCACCTGTGTGTTCTTCCATGTTAAATCTAAAAATAATTTTATAAGGTACAGAAGTTATATAGCTTGTCAAAAGGATGAGTAAGCTTTTGGTGCACTCTTACATATTTAACGGCCTTTGAGAAATATTGATAAGTAAGTAACAAATGTGAAAACTATGTATAATAAAATACCTTTGGTGTTAAAAATGAATAAAATTGCTTGACTATACAAAGGATTTCTTTGGAAGGATACATAAGAAACAGTGGTTTTGAGTTAGAGGATAGCAGTGGTGGAAGATTTACGTGTAACCAAATATTCTTTGGCATTTTTGAATTTTGTAATGTTCATGTTAAATATAACAAATTAAAAATTTTCAAAGATAAAATAAAAACCCTGAAGGTAGATATAAAACTACCTCGATGTTTACAGATTGAAAGTTGTGAGGATAAAGCACTTGCTCCAAATCATACACGGCTAGTAAATGGTCAGCCAGGACCCCCTCGACTACCCAGGATTTCTTCTTCCAGGCTTCATTGAAGGAGGGAAGAAAACAAAGGATTCACAAGCAAATTTAGCCCAGGAAGCACATTCTTTACTGCTTCTTAGTGTTTGGCTTAAGTCATCTTGAGCAAAAGATTTTTAGTCTGAATATCATTCAGTTTCTGAATGTAGCTTGTAACTTTCAAACATAGTTGAGGATAGGAAACTAGTTTGGGGAGACAAGTTGTGAAAAGTCCAGTGTAAAGAAGGTAAATAGCTGAGAAACTAGAGAGACTCAATAAAACCTATATAAAATTTGGTAAAAATAAAAAAGTATATATGTAATGACCAGAGCTATTGTTATGAAATAATGTTTATGTATTAGTTAATGCTATCACATAAGAATGTCACATTCCTGCACAAACAAGTGACCACATTCCAGCTGGGCACCATGTAGGTAGAATGCCAACAAAAGACTTTAAAATGTTTTCTGTATTAATTGCAGAGGAGAGAATGGAGTCCACTGTGCAGAACACTGAGAAGCCAAGTGCCTCACTCAGAGTAGAGACATAGGGCTAATAATTTACCAATAACATCTGGAAGGAAAGCAATGCTTTTCATGGCAATAGACTTCATTACTTTGAAATATATTTGTTGGCTTTTGAAGTTAGATAGAACTGAGTTATACCTCAGCCCCAAAACTTACTAGCTGTGTACAATGGGACTTGTTCTTTGATAATGTAGAGGCAAAGCAACATTGATGAGCCTTAATGTTTTTCATCTGTCAAATATATATTGTAATACCATCAACATTCATTCATTAATTCAACGAGCTACACAGTAGACAGTGTTCCAGGCATGGGTGGTTTCATAGTGTATAAGAAAAAAATGTCTCTGCATTCATGAAACTTATCTTTTACTTGGGGATAACTAAGTGAAATAAACACAATGCAGTGTTTACTAGAACACTTAGCACAGTAAACCCTGAATGAATGATATTATTTATATTATAGTCATAAGAGTATATATATATATATATATGCTAACATTATTTATTATTTTCATTATTTCAATGAGTAGCTAAACAAAGTTCTAGTGTGAGTTTTAAAGGTCTTGGCACAAACTCTAATGGAGCAATAGCAACATGGCACCCACCAAAGGCGAACCAGACAGAAGCAGAACTCAGTCTTTTAACTCCACTGGCAAAGGAATTCCCTTAGTCCTTAGCTAAGAGGTATTCAGTCTCAGAACCAACCTAACCGTCTTTCTTAGTTGTGTCCTATATGTTGTAAGCCACATCTGATTCTCATTATATTGCAGGTTTCAGTTCTTTACAGTAAAACCTTCTACCATTTTTACAAAATATTGAGTCACAGTCCCTTTTAATACGGTTCTGTATAGATACCTAGATCAGGAGAACACAAGTCTGTGTCCTGAGTGGAAAATGAAAGGGCCATTCTTTGTTAATGAGGGTACATATTTCCCCTGTAGTTAGAAAATTTCAATTTGATGGGCTTAAGAAAATGTGCCTCTTTCAAAAGAAATTATGACCTTCCTCTGACCTTTATTATTCATTTAACATTTATTGAGCAAGTCTTTCATATCGCTCAGAAAAGAATAAGGAAACGGTGAGGCAGTAGATGGAGTCTATTCTGAATCTCAAAAGCCTTTTGATTTCATCCCTCAAGGGTTTGTGAGGAGACATTGATAGTCCAGCGGTGAAGTACAAAGCACAGGACTTTATCACGGAAGATTAAATCACTGAAAACTATGCTGGGAATCTACTGAGTTCTCTTTTTGAATGAGAAAAGTGGTATTTTTAAAGGCAAAGTAGAGAAGGGTAAATTTGCTTGTATTAATCATAGAATTAGGACATCAACATTAAATAGTCCAAGTGCACTTAAGATAATAGTGGAGTTAACAGAAATGAAGTGACAAGATTTCAGAAGTTTGGATTACCAGGCCACAAGAGCAATAGCAACCCCTTTCTTTTCTTTTTTAGCAAAAAGCTTTTGACCGTTCATTTCCATTTAAGAGACTCAAACATATGGCATTACCCATTGCTCGGCAGGCATTTTCTTAATTGGAAAACATGTGTGCCTTTCTTTTAGATTCGTCAGGATACTCTGGAGAAAATGTTTTACCATCCGTGGATGTTCACTTCTCTTTCTCTTTATCTGCAGCAAAAATTCTGTGTTAACAAACCCAGTTTCATTTGTGAAACAGCAATTATGATTTCTAGCTTGGTTAAATATTTGTGCCAAAGGTGAGAAAGGGAAAACTTCCTAGAATTCAAAAAGAATGCTTTTAAAGTTTTCACCATAGCCATTTCAAAGGAAAACTGTATGACAAAGGTAATTGAGAGACTCCCATATTTATAAATGGTTCCTTGGAATTAAACAGATCTTTTCAAAGAAGTGGAAGTGGCCTTCCACTCCCACTCTTACCATCTAGAAATGGGTTCAAAAGGAGATTCTTTATCACAGCCAAGTGTTTAGGGGTTTAGGGGACAGACACTACTCAGGAAGGTTTCTGGCTGTCCAACAGCTTTTTTCTTTAATCTCCCAGCAGCCTCTAGGAGAGGATGTGAGTAGGATGATCCAGCTGGGACATCTTGGGTGGCAGTAACCTAGTATGTATTTGAACACTTCTCCATAACCTCATTACCATTGCACTCCAGGAGGATTGCATACTAGGGAGCAGATGCTGTAACCCTTCTCTTCTAATGTGACCACAGGAAAATTAATCCAGGTAGTTTGCTTTGAAGAAACTTTTTGAAGTACAAAGTATGAAGGTGAAAGATTAAAGTCTTATAACACAAAGAAGATCTATCACATCTCCTGCCACCCCAGAACTGACAGTATTTGCTCAATTTCAGTGTTTTTGTGATCAATGTATGGGTCATTTTTATTTCCAGTGGCTGTCAGCCCAAGACTACAGGACTTGCCGGTCCTAGCAATGCAAATTTGCATTGTATCTCCATTTTAAGGGACCCAAAACACATTGCCGTATTTCTCTGCCTGTTTTCTTACCCTCTCATTAGATAATGCATGTCTATCTGCTGCAATACAATTCTAGGCAATGGTGGATAGAAAGTAATTACAGTAGTCTGAAGAGACTGTTTAAAGAGACTGGCCATAGTGAAACCAGTGTCTAAGGTTTCCATCCGCCTGTCTAGCCATCTCTGAAGGCTTTGGACACTGTGACAGAACATAGAATTTGGGGCCAGCCTACCTAGGTTTGAGTCTTAACTCTACCTGCTAGGGCCAGTGTGGCTTCAAGCCAATATTTTTATGTCTCTGTGTTTCTGTTTCTTTTTCTGTGGAAACGGTGAATAATAATAGCTACTTCTTAGAAGAGTTGTGAGGGTTAAATGAGCTAATACATGAACAGCACTTAAAACAGTACCTGACACATAGTAAGTGTTAGGAAAGAGTTTGCTATCGGCCAGGCATGTGGCTCATGCCTGTAATCCCAGCACTTTGGGAGGCCGAGGCAGGTGGGGATCACAAGGTCAAGAGATGGAGACCATCCTGGCCAACATGGGGAAACCCCGTCTCTACTAAAAATACAAAAATTAAACGAGCGTGGTGGGGGCACCTGTAGTCTCAGCTACTCCAGAGGCTGAGGCAGGAGAATCACTTGAACAGGGGAGGCGGAGCTTGCAGTGAGCCGTGATCGTGCCACTGCACTCCAGCCTGGGCAACAGAGCAAGACTCTGTCTCAAAAAAAAAAAAAAAAGAGTTTCCAAGAGTTTCCTAGAACTATTACTAGTTCAGGTTTTGTTTGTTTGTTTGTTTGTTTTTTACAGCCTGACTTTCAAATGTTTTATGCACTCCTTGGGGTTGTGTGCAAAATTTAGTGTGGCTGCTCAAATATAAAATTTCCTGGCTGAGTATTCATACTGTTTATCGAAGTCATCTGTAAATTTTAAAAGTTTGGGAACTACTGTGCCAGGCTCTGCAGGTCTCCCAACATGAATAGATGGCTTCTATCATTAGTAAAACTCAGTGAACCATTATGAGTTTTGATTCCTACAAAAACAATTAGATCTTCAAGTAAAAAAGTCCTTAAGAATTTATTTACAACATACATGAAAGCTATTGGTGAGATATGTTCATTTTGTTTTCTACAGCTTTCTTTGAATCATTTTTTAAAAATACACAATTATAAACAGCAGCTATCTAGTGAGATCAATGGGCCACATTAATCAAAGAGAGCATACAACACTGAATATCACAGAGATTTGAGAATTCCCACAGCTTTTGAGCTGGCTTGCATTAATGCAGTGACCCACTAGATGTCAATGTTTCCATGAGAATGAATAAAGGCATTCTGTTGTTATCCTTGAAGCAGAGGATTAATTGATTGCTATAAAAAGTTAGATGAAATAAAATGTTCTCCTTGCTCTTCAAACTAAGATAAGCTAATAACTTTGGACACAATTTCACTCCTCTGCTTTCACCAAATGTCCAATTACATATTCTCCCCGCCTGGACCTTCAAAACAATATAAAACTGAATGCAGGCAATGAAAGAAGTCACAGGAGGATTTTTGCAGAGCTTCCATCCAGTTCAGAAACAAAGCAATTCAATACATGTCTTCAAGATTTCTAAAGGCAATGACTTAGTAAGTAATGTTCTTCCCATATCATCCTCTATGTCCTTTTTTTTCCGCTTTATTTGATACATTTTTTAAAATGTCTGTGTGAAAACAATGTTTTAGCTATCTTTGTTCAAGTAGGCTTGCTTAATTGGGACAAAGAAGATCCTATTTGAATCATAAGTCAGCCAGGAATACTTTCGTGTTTTCAGATGTTCTGTTTTCACCATTTATCTGAGCACACATTTTAGATTATGTGCCTCAGCCGTCAGATACCGACAATCAGGAGAGCCACAAAGAGCCATCTAAAGAGGCAAGAAAACACAATAGATGGGATATGGGAAAACATATATAACTAGAACATCTAAATGAGTGAGGAGGATGCTGAAAGCATTAACGCAGGGAAAATACCAGCACACGGGCTCCTTTATCTCCCTGCTCTTGTAGTTTCATTTAGTACATGTCCCTTTTCCTCCTGAGAGCAGAGAGCAAAGCAAATGAGACTTTACAGGATTCCATTGCATGTGCACTGAAACTTCTCCAACGTCAAATATTGCTTTCCTGGGGATATAAAGTCTATTGTGTGTACTAAAGAACCAAACCTAGGATGTTCGTCAAATATATGCTTGAGGTAAAACACAGAGATTGATTAGAGTGGAAATGTTTTCCTAATGAAACAGTAGGAAAAATGTGTTCCAAGAATTCAGTCATCTCTGGTTATTTTCAGCGCTGAAAGCAGATGGCCTCAGAGGCTGAGCTGGACACTGGTTCAGAAATGTAACACAAGGTTAACACTAACATATGCTGTCGTTCATGGGCTACCAGAGTTCCAAGAAATATACGAATTTATCCCAGTAAGACCCTTCTCTGAAATATTTTCTTCATGCATTTTCTAAAAGTTAATGTAATCAAGGCTTAAATTGGCTCAGGAAAAGGGGACATTTTATTTCCTTCGGATCCACTGGGAAACTTCCATAGTATCCAGTCTCTTTCCTCTGTCTTTTACAGTTTTCTCTGACATGTTGAAAGTAGAAGTGGTTATTTGTCAATGACAGTTCATTGTTTTTATTCAGACAATATTTCAGTGTAATAGTCTAAGCATTTAAAATGTAATTCTTCATTTTAAAAGCAATATAGACAAATTATCAATCTAAATCTAGGATGCTAGACTTAAAAATATCCATCTAATTAATGTTATAGTGAGGTTTAGGGGTAGCAGTTGCTAATAAGACTAACCATTTCCAAATATTTTCCCTTGCAGCCTGTCACTGATATCTGAAATGAACCAATAAGAGACTCATAAAAGAAATAGCTTTGCCATTAACAGAGAAGTCCATTTATCAAATTACTATCATTAATGTCTCAGTATGAACTCATTTATTTTCCTCTTTCTACGGAAAACATGACCAAAACAGGGAAGTACATAGGGTTCTTCTTAGAGAAGATGGTTTTGGTAGATTGCTCAGGATAGCGAGAGTCCTAAGAAACGCTGGATTTCTGGGGCTGTGAGAGAAATAGAAGCATCCAAAAATTAAGATGTATACATAAAGATTTATTAATAAAATACCAGGAGAACGTTTTTCTATACTTTTTCCTATTTTGCATTGGTAAGACCCTAAGAACAGGGTATTTGTTCCTGTAAATAATGTAGCCAGTCCAGAGAAGTGCCATTTTTTTTTCTAGTGGAAAATGTAGAATAATGAAAGAGTTATGGATTGAGTTATTGCTATGACAGTACATTGAATTTGGAAATTGCCTGACCTCCCGACTACTATGCTAGGGGCACTAGGGAAGATCAGCTGCCTCTCTCCCTCTTTCGCTCAATTGTGCATCCCACACATAGGAACAGGGTATCATAGTTTTAGAGGCAGATGAATGGTTTTCAAGAATCATTTTACCATTTGCATGCTCTGTTAACCTTGAGAATTTTCCTTAGCATTTCTAAACTTCAATTTTCTCCTTTTTAAAATGAAAAAAAAAAAACCACTATAATCTGTCCAAACAAATCATAGAGTGGTTTTAAGTTGACAACAACTATGTGCAAATGGGCCTTTGTGAACTCTGATGGGCTTTACACAATCTCCTGAGTATATTATTTATATAAATAGTGTAATTATATTCTTTCATGCTCTTTTAGGTCATGAAATCTGATGTAATTACAAGCAAAAAATACATCTGGTATTTACTAGGTTAGAAGGCATAAAAATGTGTGTAACAAGATTAGAAAAAGGTTACTTCTCCAAGAAAGGAAAAAATAAAAGAAAGAAATGCTGTGGGATTGTATTGGACTCCTGACAATGGCACCAACTTCACAATGTGATATTAATAGATTTTGAAGGATGGAGTGAGAGTGCCGAAGTTATGACAGTATCCTTCTGGTGTTTTCTTTGGAGATGAAAGAGATAAGGCAATTTTTAAAATGTATATCCTAGACTCTTATTTAGCTCATGACCCTTTCAAAACATTTGCAATCACTCATTTTGATGATTTTTCTGATGTGACTAAATCTTATGAGTTATTTTTATTAAGATCTTGCAAGGTTGCCAGACAACTAATTGCGGTGGAAAACAGCCAAGGAGCAGGGCCAAAGTGGTGCACAGTGGGGACTGTTTCTCCAGCCTATTAGTTATCTGCGTTCCTAATCATTCCAAAAACCTTTTTTTAAATCTGAACAAATATTTGTCTGGATACTCTTTCTTTTCAATTTTTGTGTCTGTGTCATGTGTGCATTTATAACTTACTTATCTCACTAGATTGCCATCTCCTTCCAGGCATAGTCTGTGTCTTGTCTTATCTTGAAGACTACTGGTAGGATCTAATATAAGTTTAGGCACACAGGTCTTCCTCTAACATGGATCCTTTTGGCTGCAGGAAAAGGAGTTTGGGTTGTAGATAGGACTAACCTCCTCACTAGATGTACACATTTTACAATTATCTTTACAAAATTTGCTCCTTATCTTCTCATGACGACTCCAAAGAAGAAAAGAAACTTAGCTTATTCCTTCACATGAATTCTATGCATCAAACACTATTGAGTGCATATTGCATGCCAGGTTCTGTGTTAGCAACTGGAATGACCAAACAAATGTGACAAGAATTCTGTCTTAGAGGAACAGTTGAATAAGGATTTCAGAGAAAGAGAAGCTCAGAGAAGGAGAATTCCAGCTGAATAAAGTCATGGGAAGCAACACCCCAGCTGCGGGGCTTTAAGATTAATATGTATTTGTGCCTTATGTGTTTTTTCTATCCTGGCTGACTTTTTTTAATCAATTAATTTCTTTTGTAATTTGCAAACATTTTATATATTTGTAATGTAAAACATAATGTTTTGATACATCTGATGGTTGTGACTCAGAGTGGGCTCTGGTTAGCACACAAATTGCATCATTAATTCCATATTAGTCTATTTTAGATAGACAGATAGAAATAAATCAAAGGGAAGAAGATGACTTGGAGTTTGTGTGAAGCAAATGAGACACGTACATACAGAGAAGGTCAAGACATGGGATGACTAATCTCACCAAATAGGAATATCTCTCTTTGTCAATAAATACAGTAATATATGTAGAAACACACTCATTACAGTATCGTTTAAAAGAGGAAAATATTGAAAACCATGTAAGTATCAAATATATTAGCAACCACAGAAATATCTTCTTATCATTTCTTCATTTCTTAGGGCTATTTTGGGGGGGATACTTTTTTCTCAGTTTCTATTCATTTTTAAGAGCTATTTTTTGTATTAATACATCATATATGTTGTAAATATTGTCAGAGTTTATCGTTTGCATTTAATTATTTCCTTTGCTGTTATATGTGATATTCTAGTTTTTAATTAGTTGTACTTATGAGTCTCGTACTTTTGGTTTCTGCTTTCGGTATCATGCTTAGAAAGACTTTCTCAGGAGTACAGCTCTTTCCTTTCCGTCTGGCGGCAGCCATCAGGTAAGCCAAGATGGGTGCATACAAGTACACCCAGGAGCTATGGAGCAAGAAGCAGTCTGATGTCATGCGCTTTCTTCTGAGGGTCCGCTGCTGGCAGTACCGCCAGCTCTCTGCTCTCCACAGGGCTCCCTGTCCCATCCGGCCTGATAAAGCACGCCAACTGGGCTACAAGGCCAAGCAAGGTTACGTTATATATAGGATTCGTGTTCGCCGTGGTGGCCGAAAACGCCCAGTTCCTAAGGGTGCAACTTACGGCAAGCCTGTGCATCATGGTGTTAACCAGCTAAAGTTTGCTCGAAGCCTTCAGTCCGTTGCAGAGGAGCGAGCTGGACGCCACTGTGGGCCTCTGAGAGTCCTGAATTCTTACTGGGTGGGTGAAGATTCCACATACAAATTTTTTGAGGTTATCCTCATTGATCCATTCGATAAAGCTATCAGAAGAAATCCTGACACCCAATGGATCACCAAAGCAGTCCACAAGCACAGGGAGATGCATGGGCTGACATCTGCAG
Organism: Hylobates moloch; assembly: GCF_009828535.3. Lineage (NCBI taxonomy): Eukaryota > Metazoa > Chordata > Mammalia > Primates > Hylobatidae > Hylobates > Hylobates moloch. The sequence continues at coordinate 88,042,231 of NW_026652288.1, read as the reverse complement.
GCCGAAAGAGCCGTGGCCTTGGAAAGGGCCATAAGTTCCACCACACTATTGGTGGTTCTCGCCGGGCAGCTTGGAGAAGGCGCAATACTCTCCAGCTCCACCGTTACCGCTAATATAAGTAAAGTTTGTAAAATTCACACCTAATAAACAATTTAGGACGGTCATGTCTGCTTACAGGTGTTATTTGTCTGTTAAAACTAGTCTGCAGATGTTTCTTGAATGCTTTGTCAAATTAAGAAAGTTAAAGTGCAATCATGTTTGAAGACAATAAGTGGTGGTGTATCTTGTTTCTAATAAGATAAGCTTTTTTTGTCTTTGCTCTATCTTATTAGGGAGTTGTACGTCACTGTATAAAACATACTGTGTGGTATAATAGGCTTAATAAATTCTTTAAAAGAAGAGAACTGAAACTAGCCATGTAGATTTATCTGGTGCATGTGATGAAACCTGCAGCTTTATCGGGGTGATGGCAATACTCTGCTGGTTTATTTTCAAGTGGCTGCGTTTTTTTAGTTTGGCAGGTGTAGACTTTTTAAATTGGGCTTTAGAAAATCTGGGTTAGCCTGAAGAAAATTGCCTCAGCCTCCACAGTACCATTTTAAATTCACATAAAAGGTGAAAGCTCCTGGTTCAGTGCCATGGTTTCATGGTATTCAATGACTAGTGGTAATGGTATTAACACTGGTATGTTTTGAAGTTGAAAGTGAGATAAAATGATTAGCCTTAAGATTGGTAAGCTAGCAATGAATGCTAGGGTGGGAAGCTGCTGAGCCAGTGGCCATTAGATAAATACCTTTCAAGTGTGAGCTTAGACGTCAACCCTAAAATAACCGTAATGCTAATTGTGATCATTATGAATCCCTTCAGTCACATTAGGGGGAAAGTAGTTGGGTATAAGTACCTCATTCTTAGTCCAGTCAGTCTTTTTTTTTTTTTTTTGAGACGGAGTCTCACTCTCGCTAGTCCAGTCAGTCTTAAAAACATCTTGGATTACCCACTCTGTCCACTCGCGTAGGCTACAGAAAAAGTCACAAGTGCATGGTTTCCAACCGTATGTGTTTTCTGCAGTTATTTCTCGTTCCTGGCCAAACTACCCTAAAAATCCTTACCATTCCACAAAGTTGGACCATCACTTGTGCACTCACTTTGAGTATACCACCACATTGCATTTCTGTTTGCATCATGTCTTCCAGGAGACTAGACTACCGTTTTCCAGGATGAATTTGAGTGTAAAGAAAATGTAGACAAGGAATTGCCCAATTTTAAATTCTGACTTTGCTGACTTAATTTAAATGCTCGTTCTGAACCAATTTTCTCCTATATTCTCTAGGGGTTTCAAAAGGCTCAGTTAATTGATTTCCAGGAAGTACTCATAGCAAGTTCATAAAAGTTCTTGAGACCTAAATTTCTTCACAAAAAAAGAAAAGATCTTAAGTCATACATTTTAATTGTGTAGAGGTTGTTCAACTAAAGGAATAAATGTCTATTAAACTAAAAAAAAAAAAAAAAAGACTTTCTCCACCACGATGTCATATAAAGTGTTTATTTTCTCCTACTGTCTGTATGGTTTAATTTCTTTATATGTAATTATTTAATCTTGATAAAACTTATAATGATAAAAAGTAATAATCTAACATTCTCCCCTCCCCAAGTAGTTAGGCAATTTTCCCATTGCCAGTTGTTGGAAGTATCTCTTTTATGACAAGCTTCTGTTTTAGATGTGTCTGGTTTTGCACTAGTACAACACTATTTAAATATAGTTCTGTACCACATTAATTCTGACAGATATTATCCCCTCCTCATTACCTACTTTTATGTATTCCTACTGTACTTTTTATTTATCCAATACCAGGAAGAAACTAAAATATCAAAACAAAAAGGCAATAAAAAGGCTTTAGTGATAAAGAACCAGAGCATCTCTTGTAAGAAAGAGAAGCAAGAGTATGAAAGACTTTGTTGGATGGTTTCAAAGAGGATGAAGGTTATCTAACAGAGGCATCCAATTCTGATTCAACTTTATTAGTCTCTAGACTCTGTTGACCCAGTTAATCCTGTAACAACTGCTACTTCAACAGATTTGGAAAGCAATTTAATAGCCTACAGATAGCTGCCGTATAATACCCAGAACTAAAATAACTACTGACTGACCAGACATTCCATTAAAATAGGTAATATTCGTACAAGTCATTCCTACTTGGGCAGAAAGTGCTCAAACCATGACTTTCATGACCAACCAGTGGTAATGAGATATTTCTGTCTAAAACAGCAATGTAGTTCTAGTGACCACACCGTACCTAATATGTAAGGAGTCTCAGGCCTGCCCTTGGGGATGCACTATTCTTCTTTTCTCAGAGTAAAACTTTGTGGCACAACTATTACAAACAGACTTAAAAAAAGAAATCAGAGATACAGAAGCATAAGGAACTGAAGAGACTTATTATCCCACTCTAATCCCCAAGGGTGGAAGTATTTGTTGCTTGTTATAGGTCTACTTTTTAATAATCTTATTACTAAAATTATTTTCAAGGCAAATAACATAGCATAATTTTCAAGTTATAAAATGCTAATCTTATTACTTTTTCATATAAAGGGAACCAGTGAGATTGAGTCTTCCAACACCACTGGTCTTACTATCTCAGATTAACAGATTTAAATTTAACTTCATTCAAGAGCCAAAAGCCCCATTAGGATATTCTGACAAGTTGATTATTCAACCTCTACTTGGATATATCCATGGTCTGAAAGCCTTTGTAAGCTGGCCCATTTTGCTCCTTAATTTTATTAGGTCAAAATATCTCTCCCTATGACTTCTATGGTTTTGTCCCCCGGTGCCCCACGGAACACATCTACCCAGTCTTTGTTAAGTCAGCACTTTAAACGTTTAAAGAGAGCAAGCTTCCAAAGATCTACAAAGATCTCCAAGCTGACCATTCTCATTGATCTCTGGGAGCTAGCTGCCCCTCAGATGATGCTATTCTCTGGATTTTTTTGGTTCCTTTCTGGGTTTCTCAGAATCTAGAACTCCAAACCCAATGAATCATTTTTTAAAATCTGCTGTATTTCTCCTTGCGTTCCCAATGTCAAATAGAGTTCAACATGTACATAGTAGGTTCTTATTAAATATTTGAGAACATAAACGAATTAATGAGATACTCTTGATTGCTTTCATGACGATTTTAACAATTATACAAACTCAGTTCTGTGTTCTAACCAGAACAAAATTCTTCCACACATATTGCTGCATTCCTTGAAGTGTGTGAGAAAAAAAATCATACATGGGCAGGTTAAATAAATTTTGGCTTACAATTTGCTTAAGGAACTTCAAGAGTTATACCAGTTGTATTTTATTGTTATTTTGTTACAGTTCTAGGATCCAAAGCAGAAATTTGGTGTGTGGCAGTTCTACGTATCTCACAAAGGAAGATTTCATGTGGAAAGTTCCTGCAATGTCCCAGTGCACAGACACCGGTCTTTTTTTAATGTTCTGGTGCTAAAGTAGTGTGCCTCTTCTTTTTTTTTTTTTTTTTTTTTTTTTTGAGACGGGGTCTCGCTCTGCCGCCCGGGCTGCAGTGCAATGGCACGATCTCGGCTCACTGCAAGCTCCGTCTCCCGGGTTCACGCCATTCTCCTGCCTCAGCCTCCTGAGTAGCTGGGACTACAGGCGCCCGCCACCACGTCCGGCTAATTTTGTTTTTGTATTTTTAGTAGAGATGGGGTTTCACCGTGTTAGCCAGGATGGTCTCGAACTCTTGACCTCGTGATCCGCCCGTCCTGGCCTCCCAAAGTGCTGGGATTACAGGGGTGAGCCACCACGCCTGGCCGCGTGCCTCTTCATTTAATGACCTAGTAGTTTGTTTCTCAGCTGCAGATTTCTTTTGTTAGTGTTCTGCCATTGCCAGAGGCATTTCTGTTGAACCTGGCATCTGTTAGTAAACTTCCTCCAAAACAAAGCTAATATAGCTTTTGTAGTTTATGAAGCCCTTCTAGCTCTTTCCACTTTTGATTTTATTTCATCCCTAAATTGCCATCGTATGGAGGTCATTTTTAACTGTCTTTTTCCCAGTGATTTATTTTTCCTAGTATATTTTTTTTTCTCTTGGAATTTGACCTTGGGCATGTGTGCATGAGTTTTACTTGGAACACTTTCTATTAATACCCCAACACTTTTCCAATTGTCTTCTGCCCTCTTCCCATCCTCCCGCCTCAACTTCTTGGTCCAAGTTGAATACGAACTTTCCTTTGCCCATCTCTGAGACTTGGATCTCTACCTTACACTCTATCATCACTACCATAGTAGTATATTGTGGGCTATTCTGAGTGGGATGGAAGCCCTTTCTAGGAAGTGAAAATGAATTATCCTCAATATATAGGAACATCTCAGAAACAAGTGAGGGTCCTCAAAATTTCCATATGAAAAAATGTAGGTGTGATTATCTGGTTGAAAGAATGAAAGGAAGAGTGTGCGTATGAGGGGTTGTGTTGAAGCTGTTTGTATATAAAGCAAACTTTCTACTTAGAATATATCTTTATTGAAGGGAGGAGGTGATAAAGATTATTGTGGCAATGAAAGCCACTTTCATTAACTCTTCGATCCAGCACTCTTGTGCTTTCGTTCCAGATATTAAGTGACCTGACAGAGATCCCTCCTGAGTGCTTGGCATCTCCTTTCCATTTCGATTTGTTCTACAGAAACTCCCTTGTTTTATGAAAAGATTGAGATGACACAGGTAGCTCAACAGTGGGAGTGAGAACTCGGGAAGGAAAAAGAGTCATGCCTGCTTCCCTAATTCTTTCTGTCCAGCTTCCTTCCTTCTTCTTCTTTCTGGGATACTCCTGACATGTAGCAGGGTAAAAAGGAAGTCACATTAATTTAAGAGTTGACGGATAATCGACAAAAAAAATTAGAAAGAATGAATAAAACCTAGTATTTGCTAACACAAAAGGGGGACTGTAGTCAAAAATAATTAAAGTGTTCATCTTGAAATAACTAAGAGTATAATTGAATTGTTTGTAACACAAAGGATAAATGCTTGAGGTGATGAATACCCTATTTACCCTGATGTGATTATTACACACTGCATGCTTATATCAAAATATCTCTTGTATCCCATAAATATATACACCTACTATGTTTTTGCAAAAATTAGGAAAAAATTAAAAAGGAAAAAAATGAATTGACACTTATGTTGGGATTCTGGGTATAGCACCTAGGAATATGAGGTCTGAGACAAGTAATTGAACATCTCTGAGACTCAGATGTTTTTATCTGGGAAAACCGGAATAATAAAATTACCTTTTAATTTAATTGGTTAATGGGAGGGTTGAGACAGATACTGTATGTTGAAGTTACGTTTGTATTAGAAAATGTTGAACAAATGCTATTCATCCTCCTTCCCTAAGGAAACAATGAAAATGATGTAACAATATGAGAAATATAAAGAGCGTTATCTTCTTTCTGGTTGAATTTAATTCATTTCCATTCAATACATTCTTTAATTGGGCTGCCATAGCTAATGGAAACCTGGTGAATGGAGAGGGAAATCTAGGATTATTGATGGTAGTTCTTTTGCATTAACTTGGTGTACAGGTATATAGGACAGTACTTGTACTGTGGTCATAATTTAATAGAAATACTTCATAACGATACAAATATCAGTTTGTAAGAAAACTGTTTTTAGAAAGTACAACTGTGATATGATAGAGTTTTGTGTGATGTGTCTGTATGTAAGCACGTGCACCCATTCAAGCAGCAATCATCTCTTCCTTTTTACCCAAATAGGGTGTGTGTTTCCTCGTTCTTCTCTATGTGAAAGACTTCTGACCGACTACTTCAGAGGCATGCAGGCATGTAATGATACATGAGTACACACAGTGGTGCAAAAGGCTGTGTTTAGGCATACAGATACTCTAAAAAACGGTGCAGAACATTAGCAACATGACCTTTCCTTACATCTGAATATCTAATTTTGAGACCTAGCTCCACTATTAATGTGCTGTATGCCCTGATAAATCACCACCCTGAGTTTGCTTTCCTAGCTGTAAAATAAGAGATTTTAATTCTTAAAATTTCCAACTTGTAGGGTTCGGGACAGATTTCACATAATATACGTGGAAGAAATCTGTGGATTTGTAAATAAAAGTGCTATTCATATGCCAGTTACTATTAATTCAGATGGGAGTGTGGGTTCCTTGAGTGATGAGCCAGCCTTGCTCTCCCAGTGGCAGAGACCATGTGGACATGAACAAGGACTCCTAGGTGGATGCACTATCGCTACTTGTTCTAGCAGCTGGAGTGGGAACAGCTTCTATCCACTGAGATTCCCCCTTCCATTTACTTTGAGATTATATAGTAAAAGTAATGGTGACAGAAGGAAGAATATCAGAAATGAGAAGCTTCCTTCCAAAGCTCACAGGGTCACACATTAGTATTTTATCACACAGAGTGAAATAAGAAAAAAAAAATCCAGTGTGTTAATTTTAACACATCTTAATTCAATCCTGATACACTTTTTTGTTGTTGTCAGCTGAAATCTTTTAGAATTGCATTGGCTCCTAGAAAAGAGTCACATACAAGTATATGAAAAGTGAGTCATCAGGTAAATGAAAAAACATCGTTCTAATATTGTGTTATTTCTCTTTACATGAACCTGATTACCCCATTCAATGGAAGAACCACCTCCAACCTTGTCAGATGAGACTTCGCTAATTTTTGTGCAAGAGTAAAAGTAAGCTTGAACTCAAAATGATGCGGATAATCTTAATCATAGATGGTATTTACTAGAGTATGTGTTGGGTGGGGGACAGAGTAATTTTGCACATGCATTCAGTGACTTCAAAATGAACATGACGTTGGATGAATTTACTTTCTTCTCAAGTATAGTTTTATTTGAGAAAGATATGCATTTATGAGATTTGGGGAGGATTTGCATTATTTTTATGTGTATGAATCTGGGATGTTAATTTTGCTCAAATGTATGAAAGAACACTGAGTTCTCTTTATGACTATGTATGGGCAACCATGGCACTTGCACACAATCAGGGATGCCAGTTTGGCTCATTGATCTGTAAGATCCAGGTCCAGGTCAAAGATGCAATGAGGGCAACAGATGGTTGTGAGGAGTCTTCTTACATGAGGAGATGGGCAAAGTCGTAGTTCTATTGGGAAAGGATAAGTCATACACCAAGCGCTCCAGGGACAAATATCAACCTTGTTGCTGAGAGCATTTTTGCCAGTCCTACCACGGGCCCCTAGTCTGTTGTTTTTACAGAATTATCTGTGTACTCAGGAGCATCATATAGTTCAGCTACATGAAGGTCAGATCTAGAAGAGGGGCTATAATGTTGCCAGCATTAGGGCCCCTGTGGAGAAAATATGTACCAAATGGGAAAGAATGGCACGAAAGGAGGATTTGTTCCTCCTTTCGTGTCATTCTTTTTCATTTTGTATGCACTTTCTGAGAGTCCATACTGTAACAATGAATCTCATGACTAAAGCTGTTCTGGGGCTATCCAGTGTAAGCACTGTGGGAAGATGGGTGCTGGCTCTCTACAATATGCAGCACCAGGATTTGCACAACCTCACATTGTCATCACTATTGTACAGTAAATTGATAGATCCTCAAATTAGGATTTTATTAGAGGATAAATATGCCCTGGGAGGAAATCATAGCCTCTTAAGCCTTGGGGTGAGTGCTGCTCGTGTCACACTGTCTACGGAGTCAGAAAAGTTATCTTAACCGCCCCAAAGTGGCAATCTTTAGAATACACAAAATGAGGTGAATTTAAATTACCATACCACCCAATCCATCTAAATTAGAATCTGAAATTGGTAATGCATCTCCCTTAAGCTTCTAATTAATTTCCATAATGTAGTTTACTCCTAACACATTCTAAACAGCCAGGTATAATCTGTCTCATCCAATTTCCTTGAGGTTTTAAACATTCTATGTAAAAATATGAAATACTTATTGGTTTCCCTGGGCTTACCTTTCAATTTTCCTACTGTTTATGTATTCAGAAAGTTTGATGAAGTCAGGTATAAGAGTGCCACAAGACAGAGTTAAATCCAATTTCTCTCTATTCCACACAAACTGGTAGATATGGCAGCACCCAGCTAAGTGGATAGGAATTCAAGGTGATGTTCTTTTCATTAAGCAGCTATGGCTCACTAGCATGTCTTGTCTTTTAAGGTGTATGTATTAGGCTGTTCTTGCATTGCTGTAAAGAAATAAAGGGATACCTGAGACTGAGTAAATTATAAAGAAAAGCGGTTAAATTGGCTCAAGCCTCTGCAGGCTGTGAAAGCATGGAGCCAGCATCTGCTTGGCTTCTGAGGAGGACTCAGAGAGCTTTTACTCATTGTGGAAGGCACAAGTAGGAACAGGTATGTCACATGGTGGGAGCAGGAGCAAGAGAGAGAAGACAGGAAAGTATTACACTCTTTTAAACAACCAGATCCTGCAAGAACTCACTCATTATTGTGAGGACAGCATCCAGCCATGAGAGATCTGCCTCCATGACCCAAAAACACCTCCCACAGGCCCCACCTCCAACACTGGGCACCACATTTCCACATGAAGTTTGGGGGGACAAATATCCAAACCATATCGGTGGGATTAGAAACACATACTGATGTCTTTAAACTAGATCCTGAAATAAGTGTTTCACCCAATCCACATGCTTGTTAGTGTGAACTCTAGTTCCGAGGACTGCAGCCATAATTGTTTGGCATGCGATCATCTCGTAGAGCATGTGAATCAGAAGGATATGAAGAAAGCATGGACCATAACAGTCTCACCATCTTTGCTGAGACTTACACACAGAGAATATTCACTGTGTGTAAGGCATTGTCCTAGCCATAGCATATCTCAGTACCATTCACAACAACTCCAAGAGGCAGGTAGTTCACTTATTTTTATTTTATGTATGAGAACTATGAGGCTAGCTTGTTGAAATAATTTTCCCATGGACAAGTTGCAAGATGGATAGAGAGCACAAATAATCTGATTGTATACCCATGTCCTTGGCCATCACCTGTTTTTCAGTTGGCTTTTTTTGTTTGTTTGTTTTAGCTTTTGTTTTTGTTTTTTGCCTCAAGCCTTTAGACATTTCAGTGTTTGATCTGTTTGTGTAATAATCTGGCTACACATCTGTCTGTCTCATCTAGACTCTTAGAGAAAAGAAACCTAGCTATTAGTAAACTGGTCATCCACTATTTCCTGGTGTAAAGAGTCTACTCAAGCATTAATCAAAAGCCAAGTAAAACAAAGCTAAACAGAACAAAAATATCAGACTGAAATCTTAGCCTTGAACCATTGATCAAAGAAGACACATTTTGTGCTTTCGTATATTTTTTTTTATCCTGAAGTTTCCTCTTCCAGGAGAAGCTTCCTGAAGAGATGTACAGATATGCAATTTAGAAAGAAGAGTAAAACATACAGTTTTCTAGGAAGAGAGCATATTTTTAGGAAAGCCTTCTCAATTTGATATATGAAAGTCAGTTTGGATCTTGATGAATTATACTCAACATAATTTGCAATTAAGATACTTGAAAATAATCAACTTAAATAACTCTTGTATATGAAGCAATATAATACAGTGATCAAAATCATGGAGTCTAGCAGCCTTAATTCAAATCCCAGATATGCCACTATTTGTGTGGACTTAAGCAATTCATTTAAACTGTATAAGACCTTGTTTCCTCCTGTATAAAATGGAAATCATCATATTTCTACTTTAAAAGGCATTGAGGAATTAAACCACATGTTTAAAGTTTGTAGTAGAGTTCCCATGTAATAATGAACAATCAATAAATAATGGCCATTATTATATGGAACTTTAAGTTATCTGGGATAGTGATAAATCATAGGGTCATAATTATATAGGTATTAATTATAGCCATGAGTTTGGGTTATTTCCTTAGGGCTTATCATATAGTAAAAGAAACAGAGTGGTAAGAGTAAACCAGTTGGGGTGGGAGGATGAGAAGTAAACAGCCCATGAGGAAGATAAGAGGTGACTGGAGAAAGGAAAACCAGAAGCTTAGGAAAGAGAGACTTTACAGAAAAAGGAGATTAACAGCACCAAAGGAAGTCCAGCAGTCTAGTAAGATGAGAAAAAAAATAGTCCATTGATTTTGGCAGTTATGTATGTTATGATAACTTGAAAACTGTGGGTAGAAATGATATTCTGAGTGTGGATGACAAGTGAAGTTATGACACTTGAGAAGGAGGAGGGTTGGCAGCTAAAGGGCTCAAATGTAAGGTTTTGTTATTGTTGTTGTTGTTACTGTTAGTTTTGTTTTTCAGGTGGGAAAAATGTGTGTGCTGAATGGCAAAGGGCCAGTACTAGTAAGAGACTGGTTTAAAGGAGAAAGTGGGTTGCAAGCCCTTGAGGAGACTGATGGGCTGGGATACGGAGCTGTTTCATTCATGTACTTATTTACTGTTATTCTACAAGCCCAAGCATTTACTTCTTATCAGACACCAAAACCTGTGCTGGAGACATTGTGGCAAACCAGACATATGTTACTCTTATTGTCATGGAGCTTCTACTTTATACTCTGGATTTTATTCTAAGTCCAATGAGAAGAATTTACTGAAGAGTTTTAAGCAGGGAAATGGTACAGTTGTTATACAGCATTACTGCAGTAATATCTAGTACTACATAGAAATAACGTAATGTGTTAAAATGCAACATGGGAGCAATCAGAAACACATAAAAATGGGCCCAGGTGGAACTCATGGTGTAGCAGGGAAAACCCGGCACCTTTGTCCTACCTCTTTCCTCAGCCTGGGTCCCCCTTTCCCTCAATATTTGTAAGGCTAGATCCTTTTTGTAATTTATTTCAGGTTAAACTTCACTCTCTCAGAAAAGCCTTTCCTAACCTTGAGTCTAAAGTAGCTTGCAAGTTGCCCTCTACTACTCACTTTAATTCTTTGATACAACTGATACAATCTTATGATTTTATTTAAATATTTATTATGTATTTATTTTTATCATCTCTCTTGTTCTGTTAGATTCTAAGTTCCATGAAAGCAGGCATTGTGTGAATTTCTCCTGCATCTGGAACTAGCCTAGCACACCATGTAAGTGCTTGATAAATGAATATTATGAATAAATGCATAAAAGCATAATATGATGTAGCCGCAGAAACAGAGACAAGCACCAAACACTACAACAACACAGAATAAGAAAAAGCACAGAGACTAAGTGTCATTTATGTATCAACAGAGAAGTATACCAGGGGACATTCTATCTCAGAGAAACTAGACTTGTGATCAATTAATAGCTTGTCAAACTGCCAGTAAATAATGAATAATGAAGGTGGGATCTGAGCTCAAATTGAAGTAGGTTCAGATTCCATACACTTTACACTCCTCCACATTGCCTTTCCTTTCCCTTCTCCCATGGACAGGGTAGTTTTTATTAGCTTCCTACAGACAAAAGATACAACTCCTCTAGCTTAAATCAAGAAGAATTAGATATCCTGAACAGACCAATAACAAGCAGCAAGATTGAAATAGTAATTTAAAAATTATCAACAAAAAAAGTCCAAGACTAGACAGATTCACAGCAGAATTCTAACAGACGTTCAAAGAAGAATTGGTACAAATCATATTGACACTATTACACCAGATAGAGAAAGGGGGAACCCTCCCTAAATCATTCTATGAAACCAGTATCACCCTAATACCAAAACCAGGAAAGGACATAACCAGAAAAGAAAACTACAGACCAATATCCCTGATGAACATAGATGCTAAAATCCTTAACAAAATGCTAGCTAACTGAATCCAATAACACATTGAAAAGATAATCCACCATGATCAAGTGGGCTTCATACCATGGATGCAGGGATGGTTTAACATGCACAAGTCGATAAATGTGATACACCACACAAACAGAATTAAAAACAAAAACTTATATGATCATCTCAATTGATACAGAAAAAGCATTTGACAAAATCCAGCATTGCTTTATGATTAAAACTTGTAGCAAAATTGGCATAAAGGGGACATACCTCAATGTAATAAAGGCCATCTATGACAAACCAACCCATAGCCAACATAATACTGAAGGGGGAAAAGTTGAAAGCATTCCCTGAGAGAACTGGAGCAAGACAAGGATGCCCACTCTCACCATTCCTTTTCAACATAGTACTAGGAGTCCTAGCCAGAGCAATCGAACAAGAGAAAGAAATAAAGGGGGTCCAGATCAGTAAAGAGGAAGTCAAACTGTTGCTCTTTGCTGATGATATGACCGTTTACTTAGGAAACCCTACAGACTCCTCCAGAAAGCTCCTAGAACTGATAAAATGATTCAGAGAAGTTTCTGGATACAAAATTAAGGTACACAAATTAGTAGCTCTTTTATACACCGACAGTGACCATGCTGAGAATCAAATCAAGAACTCAACCTCTTTTACAACAGCTGCAAAAAAATAAAATAAATAAAATACTTGGGAATATACCTAACCAAGGAGGTGAAAGACATCTACAAGGAAAACTACAAAACACTGCTGAAAGAAATCATAGACGACACAAACAAATGGAAACACATCCTATGTTCATGGATGAGTACAATCAATATTGTGAAAATGATCATACTGCCAAAAGCAATCTACAAATTCAACGCAATTCCCATTAAAATACCAATGTCATTATTCACAGAATTAGAGAAAAACATTCTAAAATTCATATGGGATCAAAAAACAGCCAGCATAGCCAAAGCAAGACTAAGCAAAAAGAACAAATCTGGAGGCATCACATTACCTGATTTCAAAATACACTATAAAGCCATAATCACCAAAGCAGCATGGTACGGGTATAAAAATAGCTACATAGAGCAAGGAAACAGAATAGAGAACCCAGAAGTAAACTCAAATACTTACAGCCAACTAATCTTTGACAAAGCGGACAAAAACATAAAAATCATATGTTGGAACTTAATCCTCAATGCAACAGTGTTGGGAGATGGGCTCGAATAAGAAGTAATTAGTTCATAAGGGCTCTGCCCTCATAAACGGATTAGTGCTTCTATTGCAGGAGTGAGTTTGTTATCATGGGAGAGGGCTTATCTGTAAAAGGATGAGTTTGTCCTTCTTTTTGTTTGTGTGCTCTCTCTCCCTCTTTCTCTCTCTCTCTCTCTCACACAGACACACACACACACACACACACACACACCCCTTCTGTTTGCCATTCCACCATGGGATAAAAGAGGAAAAAAGCCCTCTTCAGACACCAGTGCCTTGATCTTGGACTTCCCAACTTCCAGAAATGTGAGCTAATAAATTTCTGTTCATTATAAATTACTCACTATGTAGTATTCCACTGTAGCAAGACAAAACACAAAAATGCTATATGTTACACTTTCCACCTTCCAAGCCTCCTTTTGTTATTCCCAACCCCTCATCAATGGATTTTATATTTTGAAAGGTTTCATTCAAGTTGCATTTATTTAGTATAATTTCCTCACTTTTTTTTTAAAAAAGTGTGTGTACATGCCAATAAGAGCCCATCCTCAGTCTGAGATAAACAGTGGTATGTGTGATTTGAACTATAGCAAAGTATTGGTCTCTGAAGGTTTAAACACTCATGGAGGTACATGACACAGTGACAGTCATTTCACCCAGATTTGTATTTGCTTTAAATGTTATGGAGTTGATGAATGAGCTGGTAGGGAGCCTGGGTGCCTGCCCAGTCTTCATCTCCAGGCAGCACTCTTGACCTATGCTTTTCATTAACCATTTGATGACTCTTATAAAGGGATTAAAACTTTATTTTTTCACAAATTCATTGTATTTGAGGTTAGCATTATTATCCTGAGTATGCTATGGCAATATGATTTACAGGTTTTTGGGTGTATGTGTATGTATGAGAATTTATGTTAATAGCGATAGTCTGGAACTAAAAAATTAAGGATATGTAAGCGTGCCATTCATTTTCAGATATAATATATATCACTTCAGAAGATATTATATACTATGATGTATCCATGAAGCAAAGTTTCTGGGATCACCTTGGGATCATCAAAGGTGTGATATAACTTTAGCCAAAGCAAAGAAAGTTGCCATTTTAGTTAGCCCATACAGTCTCATTGTGTGCAAATACAAATTATAGCTAATTAAATTTCTGAAATATTTAAAGTAACTTAAGATTTCTATTAATATCTTTGGGAACCCTTAGGCAGCAAAGAATTTCAGGTTGGAAACAACTGCCCTCATAGGGATCTAATTAATGTTTTTTGAGTTAATGAAATAACATTTTGTCTCTGAAAAGTTCAACCACTTCCTCATTTAGTACAAATTTGAGAGTTCAGTAGAAACACAGTAAATGAGAAAAATATAAATTTTGGCATGATAAAATGAAATATGGGCACAAGAGGATGTACTATTTATATGAGAGAAACGAAGAAAGAAAAATGGAAAGAAGAAGAAAGAAAGAAAGAAAGAAAGAAAGAAAGAAAGAAAGAAAGAAAGAAAGAAAGAGAGAAAGAGAAAGAAAGAAAAAGAAAGGGAGGGAGGGAGGAAGGGAGGAAGGGAAGAAGGGAGGAAGGGAGTTATCTGGAGGTTGAAAATCTGTTAGTACAATAAGGTTTGTCTTCAGGGGAAATTTTGAAATTGCCATAGTGTAAATACAAAGGAAGACTAAGAAAGCTAAGACCATAATTTCTTATGAAAATTCCAACCTGAATAAAGGAAACCATTGCTAATTCATATTTGCAAGTCACCTTATCTAATTCCCATTTTTGGTAGGTACTTGTAATCCATAACATGCCTGCCAAAAATGCTGGCTGAGAGGAAACAATATTCATGCCAGTGTTGAAATACCTTGCCAGATTTCAGAGGCAATTTTAGGTCACCAGTCCCACGCCAATTACCTTCCCATTTTAGAAAGACTACTAATATATTAGGATAGGGAACATGGGAGAAGGGATTTACTAAGACTCCCTCTCTATTAAAGCTCCTCCAATAGACATTACTTCAAAGTTAGATTTCTTTCTGTGTTTCTCCAAAAGGCTGGAATAAAAATCTGACTGCTAATGACAAGTCATTTAGCAGAATGACAGTTGCTTGATGCTCACAGGGAATGAAGCAAGCATTGCCAGATGTGTGCCATACCCTCTTTTAACAGCCTCACTGCAGAGTGTCTTTACTATAATGACCATTAGAATAAACCATATTCTGTTAATGAAGAAAAATCTTACACTATCAATTAATAGCCTTTACAAAATGTGAGAGAGCAGAAGGAAACTCTGAGAAATAGTATAATGCTTTACTCTTTGTACTAGATGAATTGATCGCTACAGCATTTAAATCTATGGGGTAACAACGCAGTAGGGTTTTCGGACCACAGATACGTCAACATAAATCCTTATTTACATTTATTTAAGAATTCATAGCACCATTTGTTATGAGGAATATGGCTTTTTTAGGCTGCCCATCTGTGTGCAAGCACACTCTCTCACACACAGTAGCATTTGTATGATTTAAAATTTAAATAGCAGTAAGTCTGGATTCTGAATAGTTTTAAGTAAACTTTAATAAAAATGCAAAAAAGGATTCTTTTTTATTATACTTTAAGTTCTAGGATACATGCGCAGAACGTGCAGGTTTGTTACATAGGCATACATGTGCCATGGTGGTTTGCTGCACCCATCAACCTGACATCTACATTAGGTATTTCTCCAAACATTATCCCTCCACTAGTCCCCAGCCCCTGACAGACCTGGGTGTGTGATGTTTCCCTCCCTGTACCCATATGTTGTCATTGTTCAACTCTCACTTATGAATGAGAACATGTGATGTTTGGTTTTCTGATCCTGTGTTATTTTGCTGAGAATGATGGTTTCCAGGTTCATCCATGTCCCTGCAAAGGACATGGACTGATTATTTTTTATGGCTGTGTAGTATTCCGTGGTGTATATGTGCCACATTTTCTTTATCCAGTCTAACATTAATGGGCATTTGGGTTGGTTCCAAGTCTTTGTTATTGTGAATGGTGCTGCAATAAACATACGTGTGCATGTGTCTTTACAGTAGAATGATTTATAATCCTTTGGGTATATACCCAATAATAGGATTGCTGGGTCAAATGGTATTTCTAGTTCTAGATCCTTGAAGAATTGCCACACTGTCTTCCACAATGGTTGAACTAATTTATACTCTGACCAACAGTGTAAAAGTGTTCCTATTTCTCCATGTCTTCTCCAGCATCTGTTGTTTCCTGACTTTTTAATGATCACCATTCTAACCCGGGTAAGATGGTATCTCATTATGGTTTTGATTTGCATTTCTCTAATGACTAGTGATGATGAGCTTTTTTTTTTCATGTTTGTTGGCTGCATAAATCTCTTCCTTTAAAAAGTGTCTGTTCATATCCTTTGCCCAGTTTTTGATGGAGTTTTTTTCTTGTAAATTCGTTTAAGCTCCTTGTAGATTCTGGATATTAGCCCTTTGTCAGATGGATAGATTGCAAAAATTTTCTCCCATTCTGTAAGTTGCCTGTTCACTCTGATGACAGTTTCTTTTGCTGTGCAGAAGCTCTTTAGATTAATTAGATCCCATTTGTCAATTTTGGCTTTTGTTGTAATTGCTTTTGGCATTTTAGTCATGAAGTCTTTGCCCATAACTATGTCCTGAATGGTATTGCCTAGGTTTCCTTCTAGGGTTTTTATGGTTTTAGATCTTATGTTTAAATCTTTACTTAATCATGACTTGATTTTTGTATAAGGTGTAAGTAAGGGGTCTAGTTTCAGTTTTCTGCATATGGCTAGCCAGTTTTCCCAGCACCATTTATTAAATTGGGAATCATTTCCCCATTTCTTGTTTTGTCAGGTTTTTCAAAGATCAGATGGTTGTAGACGTGTGGTGTTATTTCTGATAACTCTGTTTTGTTCCATTGGTCTATATATCTGTTTTAGTACCAGTATCATGCTGTTTTGGTTACTGTAGCCTTGTAGTATAGTTTGAAGTCAGGTAGCATGATGCCTCCAGCTTTGTTCTTTTTGCGTAGGATTGTCTTTTTTGGTTCCATATGAAGTTTAAAGTAGTTTTTTTCTATTTCTGTAAAGAATGTCAATGGTAGCTTGATGGGAATAGCATTGAATCTATAAATTACTTTGGGCAGTATGGTCATTTTCACAATATTGATTCTTCCTATCCATAAGCATGGATAGGAAGAAATGAGTTTTCCATTTTGTTTGTGTCCTCTCTTATTTCCTTGAGCAGTGTTTTGTAGTTCTCCCTGAAGAGGTCCTTCACATCCCTTGGAAGTTGTATTCCTAGGTATTTTATTCTCTTTGTAGCAATTGTGAATTGGAGTTTGCTCATGATTTCATTTTCTGTTTGTCTATTATTGGTGTATAGGAATGCTTGTGAATTTTGCACATTGATTTTGTATCCTGAGACATTGCTGAAGTTGCTTATCAGTTTAAGGAGTTTTTGAGCTGAGACGATGAGGTTCTCTAAGTATACAATCATGTCATCTGCAAACAGAGATAATTTGACTTCCTCTCTTCCTATTTGAATACACTTTATTTCTTTCTCTTGCCTGATTGCCCTGGCCAGAACTTCCAATACTATGTTAAATAGGAGTGGTGAAAGAGGGCATCCCTGTCTTGTGCCAGTTTTCAAAGGGAATGCTTCCAGCTTTTGTCCATTCAGTATGATATTGGCTGTAGGTTTGTCATAAATAGCTCTTATTATTTTGAGATAATACCATCAATACCTACTTTATTGAGTGTTTTCAGCATGAAGGGATGTTGAATTTTATGGAAGGCCTTTGCTGCATTTATTGAGGTAATCATGTGTTTTTTGTCATTGGTTCTGTTTATGTGGTGGATTAGATTTGTTAATTTGTGTATGTTGAACCAGCCTTGCATCCCAGAGATGAAGCCAACTTAATCATGGTGGATAAGCTTTTTGATGTGCTGCTGGATTCGAGCTGCCAGTATTTTATTGAGGATTTTCTCATTGATGTTCATCAGGGATACTGGCCTGAAATTTTCTTTTTTTGTTGTGTCTTTGCCAGGTTTTGGTATCAGGATGACACTAGCCTCTTAAAATGAATTAGGGAGGAGTCCCTTTTTTTCTATTGTTTGGAATAATTTCAGAAGGAATGGAACCAACTCCTGTTTGTAACTCTGGTAGAATTCGGCTGTGAATCTGCCTGGTCCTGGGCTTTTTTCAGTTGATAAGCTATTAATTTCTGCCACAATTTCAGAACTGGCTATTGGTCTATTTGGGGATTTGACCTCTTCCTGGTTTAGTCTTATGAGGGTGTATGTGTCCAGGAATTTATCCATTTCTTCTAGATTTTCTAGTTTTTTTGCTTAGAGGTGTTTATAGCATTCTCTAATGGTAGTCTGTATTTCTCTGGGATCAGTGTTTATATCCCCTTTATCATTTTTTATTGTATCTATTAGATTCTTCTCTCTTTTCTTCTTTATTAGTCTGGCTAGTGGTCTATCTATTTTGTTAATCTTTTCAAAAAACAAGCTCCTGAACGCATTGATTCTTTGAAGTGTTTTTCATGTCTCTATCTCCTTCAGTTCTGCTCTGATCTTTGTTATTTCTGGCCTTCTGCTAGCGTTTGAATTTATTTGCTCTTGGCTTCTCTAGTTCTTTCTATTGTGATGTTACAGTATTGATTTTAGATCTTTCCTGCTTTCTGATGTGGGCATTTAGTGCTATAAATTTTCCACTAAACTCTGCCTTAGCTGTGTCCCATAGATTCTGGTATGTTGTGTCTTTGTTCTCCTTCGTTTCAAAAAACTTATTTATTTCTGCCTTAATTTTGTTATTTACCCAGTAGTCATTCAGGAACAGGTTGTTCAGTTTCCATGTAGTTGTGCAGTTTTGAGTGAGTTTCTTAATCCTGAGTTGTAATTTGATTGCACTGTGGTCTGACAGACTCTTTGTTATGACTTCCATTCTTCTGCATTTGCTAAGGATTGTTTTACAACCAATAGTGATGCTGATTTTAGAATAAACGCTATGTGGTTCTGAGAAGAATGTATATTATGTTGATTTGGTGTGGAGAGGTCTGTAGATGTCTATGAGGTCTGTTTGGTCCAGAGCTGAGTTCAAGTCCTGAATATCCTTGTTAATTTTCTGTCTCATTGATCTGACTAATATTGACTGTGGGGTGTTAAAGTCTCCCACTATTAATGTGTGGGAGTTTAAGTCTCTTAATAGGTCTCTAAAAACCTGCTTTATGAATCTGGTTGCTCCTGTACTGAGTGCGTATATATTTAGGATAGTTAGCTCTTCTTGTTGCATTGATCCCTTTACCATTATGTAATGTCCTTCTTTGTCTTTTTTTTTATCTTTGTTGGTGTAAAGTCTGTGTTATAAGAGACTAAGATTGTTACCCTTGCTCTTTTTTTTTTTTTTTTTTTTTTTTTGCTTTTGATTTGCTTGGTAAATCTTTCTCCACCCCTTTATTTTGAGCCTATATGTGTCTTTGCACATGAGATGGGTCTCCTGAATATAGCACACCGATGGGTCTTGACTCTTTATCTAATTTGCTAGTCTGTGCCTTTTAATTGGGGCATTTAGTCCATTTACACTTAAGGTTAATATCGTTATGTGTGAATTTGATTGTTTCATTATGATTCTAGCTAGTTATTTTGTCCATTAATTGGTGCAGTTTCTTCATAGTGTTGATGGTCTTTACATTTTGATTTGTTTTTGCAGTGGCTGGTATCGGTTTTTCCTTTCCATATTTAGTGCTTCCTTCAGGAGCTCTTGTAAGGCAGGCCTGGTGGTGACAAAATCCCTCAACATTTGCTTGTCTGTAAAGGATTTTATTTCTCCTTCACTTATGAAGCTTAGTTTGGCTGGATATGAAATTCTAGGTTGAAGATTCTTTTCTTA
This sequence comes from Hylobates moloch, assembly GCF_009828535.3. Lineage (NCBI taxonomy): Eukaryota > Metazoa > Chordata > Mammalia > Primates > Hylobatidae > Hylobates > Hylobates moloch. The sequence continues at coordinate 88,022,352 of NW_026652288.1, read as the reverse complement.
AGAATGTTGAATATTAGCCCCCATTCTCTTCTGCTTTGTAGGGTTTCTGCAGAGAGATCTGCTGTTAGTCTGATGGGTTTCCCTTTGTCAGTAACTCAACCTTTCTCTCTGGCTTCCCTTAATATTTTTTCCCTCATTTCAATCTTGGTGAATCTGACCATTGTGTGCCTTGGGGTTGCTCTTCTCGTGGAGTATCTTTGTGATGTTCTCTGTATTTCCTGAATTTGAATGTTTCCTGTCTAGGTTGGGGAAGTTCTCCTGGATAATATCCTGAATAGTGTTTTCCAACTTGATTCCATTCTCTCCATCACTTTCAGGTACACCAATCAAATGTAGGTTTGGTCTTTTCACATAGTCCCATATTTCTTGGAGGCTTTGTTCATCACTTTTCATTCTTTTTTTCTCGAATCTTGTCTTCATGCTTTGTTTCTTTAAGTTGATCTTCAACCTCTGATATCCTTTCTTCTGCTTGATCAGTTCAGCTACTGATACTTGTGTATGCTTCATAAAATTCTCATGTTGTGTTTTTCAGCTCCATCGGGCTATTTATGTTCTTTTCTAAACTGGTTATTCTAGTTAGCAATTTATCTAACCTTTTTTCAATATTCTTAGCTTCCTTGCATTGGGTTACAACATGCTCCTTTAGCTCAGAGAAGTTTGTTATTACCACCTTCTGAAGCCTACTTCTGCCAATTCATCAAACTCATTCTCCGTCCACTTTTTTTCCCTTGCTGCTGAGAAGTTGTGATCCTTTGGAGGAGAAGAGTCATTCTGGTTTTTGGAATTTTCACAATTTTTGAGCTGGTTTTTCCTCACGTTCATGGATTTATCTACCTTTGGTCTTTGCTGTTAGTGACCTTCAGGTGGAGTTTTTGCATGGTCATCCTTTTTGTTGATGTTGATGCTATTGCTTTCTCCTTTTTAGTTTTCCTTTTAACAGTCAGGCCTGTCTTCTGCAGGTCTGCTGAAGTTTGCTGGAGGTACACTCCAGACCCTGTTTGCCTGAGTATAACCAGTGGAGGCTGCTGAACAGCAAAGATTGCTGCCTGTTCCTTCCTCTGGAAGCTTCGTCCCAGAGGGGCACCCACCAGATGCCAGCTGGAGCTCTCCTGTATGAGGTGTCTGTCGACCCCTGCTGGGAGGTGTCTCCCAGTCAGGAGGCATGGGGGTCAGGAACCCACTTGAGGAGGCAGTCTGTCCCTTAGCAGAGCTCGAGCACTATGCTGGGAGATCTGCTGCTCTGTTCAGAGCCAGCAGGCAGGAACATTTAAGTCTGCTGAAGCTGCAACCACAGCCACCCCTTCCCTCAGGTGCTCTGTCTGAGGGAGATGGGAGTTTTATTTATAATCCCCTGACTGGGGCTGCTGCCTTTCTTTCAGAGATGGCCTTCCTGGAAAGGAGGACTCTAGAGAGGCAGTCTGACTACAGAGGCTTTGTGGTGCTGTGGTGGGCTCCACCCAATCCAAACTTCCTGGCAGCTTTGTTTGCACCCTGTGGTGAAAACAGCCTACTCAAGCCTCAGTAATGGCAGATGCCCCTCCTCCCACCAAGCTTGAGCATCCCACATCAACTTCAGACTGCTGTGCTGGCAGCGAGAATTTCAAGCCAGTGGATCTTAGCTTGCTGGGCTCCATGGGGGTGGGATCCACTGAGCAAGACCTCTTGGCTCCCTGGCTTCAGTCCCCTTTCCAGGGAGTGAAAGGTTCTGTCTTGCTGGCATTCCAGGTGCCACTGGGGTCCAAAAAAACTCCTATAGCTAGCTTAGTGTCTGCCCAAAGGGCCGCCCAGTTTTGTGCTTGAAACCTAGGGCCCATGTGGTGTAGGCACCTGAGGGAATCGTCTGGTCTGTGGGTTGCAAAGACCATGGGAAAAGCCTGGTATCTGGGCCAGATAGCCATGTCCCTCATGGCAGGGTCCCTCAAGGCTTCCCTTGACTAGAGGAGGGAGTTCCCTGACCCCTTGTGCTTCCTAAGTGAGGCAATGCCCCACCGTGCTTCTGCTTGCTCTCCATGGGCTGAACCCACTGTCTGACCAGTCCCAGTGAGATGAACCAGGTACTTTAGTTGGAAATGCAGAAATCACCCACCTCCTGCATTGGTCTTGCTGAGAGCTGCAGACCAGAGCTGTTCCTATTCGGCCATCTTGCCCAGGAATCCAAAAATGTATTCTATAATATCATTTTGGCTACCACATTTGATTTTTTTTATGAGGCTTTGGATACTTGTTTGATTTGCTATTTTTTTTAAACTCATCAAAACAGGACTGGAGATGAAGGGATAGCAATTGCTGACATTTCTGCTGCTCAGCTTGTTACAGTGATTGTGCTCTGTAAACAGAGCCCCATTTTGTTTAGCTGCTTGTGTGATAACTATTACAAGCCTTTTACAAAATGTTAAAAGAAATATTTTCATTCAATTTTATATTTTAGGGAAGAGTAAATTGTTTAGGAATTTACATTTTGGAGAAAAAAATTGCTTCTTTTTTTTTCTAAGACCTAGGATTCCTTTTTGTAGCAATGCACAGTTGGCTGCATGAGCATAAACAAATGTGAAACCACATACTGAGAGACCCTACATTAAGAAAGCAAAATAAATTCAATACATAGACAGGAAATATCATTCTATGTCATTCTCTGAATGAAAGGATAATATGTTTCCTTGTGCCAGAATTGCTGTTTTTTTTTTTTTTAAGAAAAGCCTAGACAGCTTCTTTCAGTTCTTAATAACTTCTCTTGCTCTGAGCCCTTATTTATAAGCCTGAGAAAGTTATGTGTTTTTCTGCCTTACACTGCCTCATTCTTATTTACTCTAGGCCAACATGTTTTTAGAAAATGTTTAAAACCAATGATTTGATATGACCCCTTACTAACACTATAACATCCTCCAAAAAAACCTCTTCCTGCTTTGTATGTCCCGGTGGGAGATATTTTCTGGGCTTATTTTGAGGACAGATTCATTCCTTGATTAAGAATGAAAATCTGGAGGGAACAAAGTCAATAAAGTGTGGCTGCAGTATCTTTTAAATAAAGATAACTTTCCCTGAGTCTGCTGGCAGGAAGTAATCTGACTCCTTCTTTGAGGTTAAGCCAGTTTATCATTTTATCTCTTGTTTTCATAGCACTTCTTTTTTTTTTTTTTTTTTTGAGACGGAGTTTCGCTTTTGTTGCTCAGGCTGGAGTGCAATGGCACCATCTCGGCTCACCGCAACCTCCGCCTCCCAGGTTCAAGCAATTCTCCTGCCTCAGCCTCCCGAGTAGCTGGGATTACAGGCATGCACCACCACGCCCGGTGCTTGGTGTATTTTTAGTAGAGACAGGGTTTCTCCATGTTGAGGCTGGTCTGCAACTCCTGACCTCAGGTGATCTGCCCACCTTGGCCTCCCAAAATGCTGGGATTACAGGCGTGAGCCACTGCACCCGGCCAACACTTCTTTTAAGAAAAGGTTTTATTTTGTTTTCTATTGACATATAATATTTGTATATATTTAGGGGATACAATGTGATGTTTTAATACAAGTGTATATACATTGTGGAATGATCAAATCAGGATAATTAACATATTCATTACCATAAATATTGATCGTTTCTTTGTGGTGAGAACATTTAAAATTCTTTTAGCTATTTTGAAATATACAATACATTACTATTAACTGCACTTACCATGCTGCCCAATAGGTCACCAGAACTTACTCCTCCTGCCTAGCTGAAACTTTGTACCCTTTGATTATTAACATCTATTTTCCTACTCAACATCCACTCCTCTGACCCTAGCATGAAAACAGTTATGCGGTGATATATTATTGTGATTTTAATTTGCATTTCTCTGATTAGACTTGTTGAGCATTTTGTTATATATCTGTTGGACATTTTCATGTCTTCTTTTGAGAAATGTCTTTTCAAGTCCTTTGCACATTTTTTAATATGGTTATTATTTTGTTGTTGTTGAGTACTCTGAGTTCTTTGCACATTTTGGATATCGGCCCTTAATCCAATGTATGACTTGCAAATATTTCTCTCAGTGTGTGGATTATCCCCTTACTCTGTTAATTGTTTGCTTTGGTATGCAGAAGTTTTTAAATTTGATGCAATCCTACTAGTTTATTTTTGCTTTTGTTGCCTGTGTTTTGGGGAATGTAACCAAGAAATTGCATCCCAGACCAATGTCATAGAGCTTTTCCCCTATGTTTTCTCCTAGTACTTTAACTATTTCAGTGCTTATGTTTAAGTGATTTTGAGTCTATTTTTCTTTAAGCAGTGAGATAAGGGTCTGTGTTTATTCTTCTGTATGTGGATATTCAGTGGAATTTTTTTTTCTGGGCTCTCTATTCCATTCCATTGATCCATGTGTCTATTTTTATGCCAGTGCCATGCTTTTTGGTTACTAGAGCTTCGTAATATATTTTGAAATCCAGTAGTCTGATGACTCCAACTTCCTTCTTTTAGCTCAAGACAGCTTTGGCTATTCAGGAATTTTATGGCTCCATATGAGTTTTAGGATTGTTTTTTCTATTTCTGTGAAGAATGACATTAAAATTTTGACAGGGATTGCACTGGATGTGTACACTGCTTATAGTAGTATGACTATTTTAACAATATTAATTCTTTCAATCCATGAACATAGAATATCTTTCCATTTATTTGTGTCTTTTTCAATTTCTTTTATCAGTGTTTTATAGTTTTCTGTATATGAATTTTCCACCTCTTTAAAATACTTACTCCTAAGTATTTTATTTTTGATGCTATTGTAAATGTACTGTAAATGAGATTGTTTTCTTAATTTCTTTTTCAGACAGTCTGTTTGCATAGAAAAGCTACTTATTTTTATAGGTTGATTTCATATCCTGCAAATTTACCAAATTCCTTTATCAGTTCTATCAGTTTTTTTGTAGAATCATTAGAATTTTCTCTATATAAGATCATGTCATCAATAAACAGAGACAATTTCACCTCTTCCTATGTAGATGTAATTTATTTTCTTGGCCAATTGCTCTGATTAGGACTTCTAGTACTATATTGAATAGAAGTGGTGGAAGTGGGCGTCTGTTTCTTACTCATGATCTCAGAGAAGAAATCTTCAACTTTTCACCATTGAATGTGACATTAGATGTGGATTTGTCATATACAGCCTTTATTGTGTTGAAAGGAATTTTTGTATACCTAATTTATTGAGAGTTTTTATAATAAAATGTTGAATTTTGTCAAATTACTCTTTCTGCATCTATTGAGATGATCATGTGGTTTTTTGCATCTATGTTCATCAGGGATAACGGCTTGTAGTTTTTATTTTTTTGTATTCCTTTCTGAGTTAAGTGTCAGGGTAATAATGATTTGCAAAATAAGTTTGGAAGTACTTTCTCTTCTGCAATGTTTTGGAAGAGATTAAGAAGGATTAGTACTTGTTCTTCTTTAAATGTTTGTTACAATTCAATCATGAAGCCATCTGGTCTTGGGCTTTTCTTTGATGAAAAATTCTTACTGCTATTGATCTGTTCAGATTTTGGATTTCTTCATAATTAAGTCTTAATAGGTTATATATTTATAGGAGTTTGTCCACTTATAGATTGTCTGATTTTCGGCATATAGTTGTTCATAGTAGTTGCTTATTACCCTTTGTATTTTTTTATCAGTTGTAATGTCTTCTTTTTCGTTTATGATTTTGTTTACTTGAGTCTTACTTCTTTTTTTGTCTAGGTGTTTGTCAAGTTTGTTTAGCTTTTCAAGAAACAACTTCTGATTTCATTAATGTTATATATTGTTTTTCTAGTCTCTTACTTCAGTTATTTCTGCTCACAACATTCTTATTTCCTTTCTTCTGATATCTTTGGGTTTAGTTTGTTCTCCTTTATCTGGTTTCTTAAGGTGTAACATTAAGTTGTTTATTTGATTTTTTTTTTGGATGTAGGTGTTATTGCTGTAAACGTTCCCCTTAAATCTGCTTTTGCTATATACCATAAGTTTTAATGTGCTGTATGTTCATATTTGTTTGTCTCAACATGTTTTTAAATTTTCCTTTTAACTTTTCTTTTATCCCATAGTTGTTTAGAAGCATATTATTTAATTTCTAATATTTGATAATCTTCCATGATTCTTTCTGTTATTGATTTCTAGTTTCATACTATTATGGTTGGCAAAGATAGTTGATATGATTTTGACCATCTTAAATTTATGGCCTAATATGTAAGGTGTTGTCTGGTGTTGAATGTGGGGTATTAAAATTCCATATAAGTATTGTGTTGTATCCTGCCTCTCTTCAAATCTTTTAGTGTTGGCATTGTATACTTAGGTGCTCTGATGTTGGGTGTATATATATTTATAATTCTCATATTCTCTTGATGAAATGATCCATTTGTCACTATATAATGACATTCTTTGTGTTATTTTTACATTTTTGGCCTAAAGTCTATTTTGTCTGAAATAAATATAGTTACCTCTCCTCTCTTTTGGTCTGCATTTGCATGAAATATCTTTTCTCATCTCTTCACTTTCAGTCTATGAGTGTCATTTAAGGTAATGTGAGTCTCTTGTTGGCAGCATACAGTTGAGTCGTCTGTGGTGGTGTTTGCTTTTTCTCAGGAATCCTTCACCAAGCTCCAGACTAGATTCAGTTTTTTGTTATTATTGTTACACTCTTATAGGATCACATTTTTCTTTTCTGAAGAACACTTATATTTTTCTTACCTCTGTATCTATTTGTGTTATTATTTAACTCTGAGCTCTATGAGACTAGGAATTGCTTGTTTTCTTTCACCACAATCTTGGCACATAGCATAGTTCCTGGTACTTAAGTACATAATAAAATGTTGTTGAAGGAACGTATAAATATATTGGCAAAAGACTTTGCACACAAAAAATTTTCAATCAGTAATTTCAGATATAGTCACAGAAAATAAAACAACTTTCCTTTTAGTATGTTAGAATTAAAAGCATTGATTTTGCTCACAGAAGAAGACTCTTTGGTGCTTTATTATATATTTAAAAGGAAAGTGTAAAGGACACAGCTTCTTCAAATAATTATAATAAGGCCATTTCTTAATTGTGAAATGAAAAAGACTCATAATTATGTTAGTTGACTCTACTTATTATATAAGTACTTAACCAGGTTTTCAGTTTACATTGGATGGTAAACACTGGTAAGGAAAAGTCTGCATAATGGAAAGTACTTTGACACCTGACCAGCTTTGCCAGGATTCAATTTCATTAAATTGTTGTCAACGGACACATCAAGTGTGTGAGGTGGAGTTGAAGGGGTTGCCTTGTAAAGAAATGTGGGAATTATATCTCAAGGCATATAAGGTGACTTAGCTCTCAAAGAAGGTGTTCCTTTTTAGGGCAAGTAACAAAAGTGATTTTCATTGTTATCCTAGGATCATTCTTAATAAAAGTATCATTTGTTTCTTCCCTGAATACAACATGTTCTGACACTCGCTTTTGCTCCTACCACACTGAATTTCTTATCATACTCTGAATTCAGGCCCTGTTATACTTCTCCCTTTGTCTTTGCACATATTCATCCCCCATCATTCTTTTCCTTGTTTTCCTAGCTGAAACAAGATGTGAATTTGGTCCTTGAACAGTCAATGCACTTGCATTTCATTAGTGCTACCTGACAGATTTTTTACACTCCTTTTTGATAGGTATGCTTCTTTATCCCTCAATTCTATCTTTGTCGTTATTGACATTGGACAACTCTCTTGCCTTTTTGTTTTGTTTTGTTTTGTTTTTGAAAGCATAGTCTTTTTCTAAGCCCCCTTATAGGTCCTTGTTTTTATGTCTCAATGACCCTTTCCCTCTAAAGAACCATTCTTGTCATAATCTTGGTGCTGATCCCATATTCTCCTCTGAAGGACATTATGCTCATACTTATCTTACTCTGTTTAGAAGCATCAATTTTATTTTGCTTTTTCTTGCTCTCAATGTTTATATATTAAAAGTCTAATTCTTTTCATCTATATAAATAGACTTTTCACAGATTTTATTGTACTTTGTAGCTGTTGATATACTTTGTATCATTCTTTTTAGCAACACAAATCCATTTTGACCACCCGTTCCCCTTGCTTCTGCCTCTGCCATTGCATTGAACCCAGCATTTACAATGTTGTTATATGTTCTTATAATCAGATTTAAAAGCTTCTCCTTAGTCCTCTTACTTTTTGACATCTCAGTGCTATTCTGATTCTGTTGGCAATTTCAACTGCTTTCCAAACTTTTCCTTCCCCTTGCTCTCATTGATGTAGATGATTCCAATTTCTCTTTTTGGTTCATCTCTTTGTGGTTTATCTTCCCTCCATCACCAGGTCTCCTTTCTTCTTCCGCCTCTCAACTGTGAGAAATATCCAAACTTTATTTCTTGACCCTCTATTCTCAAACTTTATTTTGTAGAAGCTGCTATCCTCTATTTCTGTCTTAAATCTTCATCTATAAATCAATTGTTCCCAAAACTTAATCCTTTGCCAAATCTTTTCATCAGGCTCCAGCCTTTTAGTTCGAACTACCTACAAGAAAACTTTCCTTGAAATTTCCTAAAAAGTAAAAATTTAGTGTGACTATAGCAAAACTTCTCATTTTTGTCCTTAAAAATGTCCCTTTTGTCCTCATCCTCCTTTCCAGTTGGGCCACTAGTACTCCTCAAAGTTCAAATGCTTGTAATTAATGACAAAGCCCAGTATATTTTCTTAAAGGTTTCCCTTTCTGTTTTTATTGCCTTCTTCTTCAATTTTCCTTCCTACAGGAAGACGTCACAACTCTTGTGTGAATATAGTTGCCTCCTAGCTATATTTTCTCTTTTATATCTTCCAGTTTTCCAAAACGATATCTTACCTTTCTCTCATTTTTAAAAAAATATTACCTTTCTCTAACTGTTTTTGCATTTAGTAATCCTATTATACAATTGGGCCCTTCTATTATAAATAGGCTATTCAGAAATCTGTTTACTAAATCAAAATAACACTATCAGTAATCATACTCTACTGCCTCCTACAACTGACAGTATTTTTACTGCCTTTTAAAACTTGCTATATATAAGAAAGTTAATAATGTTTGTTACACATCTCAGAAAAATAAGCACAAACATAGCTAGCAGGCAGGCCATTATGTAAATAGAGAGATGAAAATGTTAATATACAACTGAATAGATGTCTGTTGGCGATGGACACAATCTCCCTGGCACTTAGCTTTGTTCCTTTCTATGGAAGTTTATGGGGAGAGGGTTTGTGAAAAAAGCTTTGATACTGTTTTATTCTCTTACGGTATTGTATGGTTTAGCACCCATGTGTTTCCTAGTATTTTATAAATTTTAGTCTTTTAATTGCCTCCATATGAATAGAAGCTATAATGCCTGTCATCTTGGCTAGTATATCTAGCTTCACTGTAAGAGTAAAGCCAAAACCAAAACAAAATAACTATAATTTATTGACTAAATTTTATTAGAGGCATTTTATATACTAATTTTATATTAAAATTTAGACCAATATAGGCAATTTGAAGGTAGAAATTTAAGGCAAGTAAAGTGATAATTTCGTAAAGGTATTCTACATCATTAGATAATTGGAAACACGTACTTAGTTTTCTGTTTTTAAATGTAAGCCCTTTGGCAAGAATTCAAGTTATACATTTATTTATTTTTTATGAAGCCTAAGTAGTCTCCAGTCCAAATGATCTTAGATCTAAATGTGTTTACACATGATTTTTAAAACTTAATAACTATATAACCAACTAAAAATTTAGCAAATTCTGAAAAAATTTTATATGACCCTTCTGTTAATAAACATTCTCTTTTAATCTTTTTAAAAATGTTTACGTGTTTTGCATGCCTGTAATCATAGTGTTTATGCTTTTTTCCTGTGGAATTTAAAAGACAACACTGTATCACAACTATTTCCCCTGCATATCCTGTATAGCTTCCACGCTTCTGTGATTTTTTTTTTAACAACAGGGTCTAAGGAGCGAGCAGGGTAAAGTCTAATGACGCACAGCCAAAGAATTTCTTTGCCTTGATAATAGGCCAGCTGCCCATTAACTTACCAGCTTCTAGCTCACTGTCACACACTATTGTATGACATTTGTTCTAAAATTGTTAATCTACAGGGAATAATTAAGGCTCATTGCCTTGAGATTAAAAAAAAATTGGCTTTATATGAGAGATTCTTCCTAATGTAATGCACACAGAATAAAACAGGAGTAATGTTTCAATCTGTGAAATAAATTCTCAATTTGAACATCCTCATGCCGAGAAGGAAACATCCAACTATTTCAGTGTATAGAGATGCAAGAAATTTGATATTTTTCCCTTGACATTTCTGTCATATTCAGCCATCATCCTGGGCTGTCAGCACCTGGCCCATTACTTAAAAATCTTGCTTGATCTGTGTTCATCAATTACTGCATCAGCAGCTCTACCTCTCAGTTAGTTTGAATGAACTTAAGAAGAAATGGGCCTGGGTTAACTAAACAGTTGGTTCTCTTTTTAGTGTGTGATACCCTATACTTTCCCCTTGTATTGAAAAGAATATTGTTTTGTTTGCTCTATTTATTTGCTTCCCTTCTCAATGTCCTGTACTTTCCATGTGTTTCAAATTATATTTTGGTTGTTATTTGAGGGTTATTTTTATAGAATGTTAGTTTTGTTTTTATTATTCATTATTATTTCTCATTTTATCTTTAAAAAATTATATTTTTAGTGACTACATCTGTATTTAATATTAATTGAAATATGTTTACCTTCATCCATTCATTCATCAATTTACCACTTATTTATTCATTAATTGTAGCCCTCTTTTATGGCAGGAAAAAAGTTTGATTACTTTTATTGAGTTGATTCACTTACTTTGGTTTTAAGAAAGGACCAATTTAGTCAAATTAGGATTTGTGATCAGCTGATTTTTCCGAAGCATTCATGTACGAAATCAGAATTTCTTTATTTCGTTGAAATGGAGTTATGTAGCATATCTTGTTGATAATATAAAATGCATCTTCTAATAATTACTTTTTATTTTTAATATCTTCATTTTAAGAGCTCACAAATTTGGTTTCCTAAACTGTGTATTGGGATTAAATTGACATTGTTTCTACTTAGAAAAAAGTGTCTATTTTTTACAGGTTAGTTGTCATAATGTTTTACTGTACTTACTGGTGCTAGTAATTTGTGTATAAATGTGCTTTAAAATTTGGGCTTATTTGTCTTTTGTTTATGCAAGGGTACGAAATCTCATTTTCTTCTTCCTTTTTTTTTTCAGGCCTTGCTTTCATTAATCTTTTTTTCTGACCTGTATGTAAAGACAAACAATTATTTCATTTTCTCATCCTCTTCAATCCTTTTTGCAAAATTCTTCCTTTTTAAAATATTATTCTCTAGATAGTCTTTAAATATAAACTTACACAATTATTTTGGTCTAATAATGACTGACCCATTCCCTAGCTCTTTACAGCCAGTTTATTACATTTTAAATCCAGAGTATACTGGATTGAGGCCAAGTAAACATTGTTGTGATATCACAATTTTCTCTTCTCTGGCTCACTGTGGCCATACTCCTGATAATGTTTTCATGTTGTGTTTTGCAGGGGAAAATGTATTTCTTCACACGAATATTTTAAGTTTAGTGCCAGCCATTCTTTGCCACTCTTATTAGAGACATTTGCCCTCTGCCTAGTAAACATTTGTTGAAAATGCTTCCATGAATAATTATCTATTCCTACACTATTTAAACTCAAAGTTATTCATGTACATCTAATCAACTGAGAATAAAATCCCATTTTTTTAGAATTTGTTTGGATTTCTTCACAGCAATGAGTAATCATTGCTAAAGGAAGATTTACTGGAGAAAGAAGCACGATGAGTCCAATTTCATCAGATTTATATTTTATGTCTGAGGCATTCCATTCCTTGGAATAATGGTTTCCCAGCCTACCCACTCAAAATGCATTTATAATTTAACTTATTTATGCCTAATAGTTGCACAAATTTTCTTTAAATTACATTAATTTTGGTATTTTACGAATTGACTTCCACTTTTGTTTCTGTAGTAATCGAGTTTGATTTATCATAGCTTGCCATGCAGCCACTGACCAGAAAACATTTACATCATAAATCAGAGATCAATAGTCATGACAAATTTCCTTCTATTATATGAATTTACACTTTCACAGTTTATAGAAACACCTATTTTCCCATTTTCTTGCCAGTACAGAGCTTCTTATCTGTTCTTGTTGTAGCAGCCTGAAGTTAGTTAGGGATCTATCCATGTTTCCTCCCTTGGTCTCTCTGTATCTCTATTATACAGTTAATATTTAAATACTTTCTGGCCTTCAAAAAATTCAAACAATATACATGTATGTTAGTAAAATTCAAATTTCTCCTTCACTCTTTTTCAAGGGCTACTGCTCTCAACAGTTTATAGTGAGTGTTTTGTAAATTTATTTTAAAACATGTTTTGTTGATATGTACCTGTTGTATTTTTTTACATACACATATTAAATTATATGCATTGTACTGTCTTTTTTCTTTGCTTAAAAATATTGTAGTGACATGTCTATTTTCAATAATTGCATGCATGTTATTATGTTCCCTTTTAGCCAACCTTTAGTTTGTTTCCATTTTTTCTGTATTATAACATTTAAATGAATCCTCATAATTGGTAATTCTGGGGCATAAAAATAAAAATATATCTAACTTTATTGGATATTATAAAATTTATAAAAACTTTTTTACTAATAGTGTAGGTCACTTTTTCTATGTCCTTAATTATTTTTAGCTGGTTTATCTACAAAAATGATGATGGCAGTGTCCATTTGTATATTACATATTAGTAAAGCATAATTTAAAATTTTGTTCTAAATACAAATTACTTTTCTTTGGTTTATTTTATTTTCCCTGTTACAATGAATTAGCTAATGTAGTGATTCTCAGAGTATGGCCTATGGACATCTGGAGGCCTCCGAGAACCTTTTTTGGAGGTCTATGAAATCAAAATTATTTTCATAATAATACTAAAAATTATTTATATTTTTGCTGTGTTGACATTTGCACAGATAATGAATATACCATCGTAGGGAAAACTTCTAGATATGTAGCATGAATCAAGGCAATGTGAAAAAAAATAAAAACTGTACTGGTAGACATTGTATTATTTGTTGCCAAGCACATACAGAAAAAAAAAGCAAGTTTTACTTACAAATGTATTGGAAGAAGCATTAAAATTATGAATTTTTATTAAATCTTGATCTTTGGTTACATGTCTTTTTAATATTGTGTGTAAGTAGGAAGTAAGCATAAAGCATTTCTGCTACATTGAAAGTGTAGTTGTATGGCTGTGGCATTGCTGAGAGCTGAACTGGCCCCTTTGTTCATGAAATGTTATTTTTTTCTGGAAGGAAACTGGTTATTCAGACTTGGGAATTTGGCAGACATTTTCTCAAAAAAGGGTGAAGTGAGCTTGTCACTTCAAGGAACAAAACTGACAGTATTTGTGGCCAGTGATAAAATTTGAGCTTTTAAATTAAAATCAGAAGTTTGAAAATGTGTATCCACCACTATAAACTTGACAGCTTCTCAATACTTAAAGACAGGGCCAGCTACATAATTTGCAGGGCTCGGTGCAAAATGAAAACGTGGAGCTCCTTGTTCAAAAAGCAGGAAAAAAGTGTCACTAAAGTACTAAAATATAAAGCTTTTTTTTCCGTTCCATGGTCTGTCTCTTGACTTGCCATGGTGTTTCATGTTTGCTATTTAATGCTGCTCTAAGCAAAAAAAAAAAATTAAAATTTCATATTATTAGCATGAACTTTACTGTTTAAATTGCAAAATGCCAGTTTTATATGCAAATATAGAAACATTTCGTTTACATGCAGAATCACAAATTTGAACAATTTGTATTTCATAGTTCATACATGCACTTTTTTTATTCTCACCCGAAGAGTGGAAATCATGCACAACCGTAATTAGCTGTTTTTATTTCATTTCTTGACACTTGCACATTCTGTCAACACTATCTTTAGCTTACTTATGAGTAAGGAAGGACTGAAAAAAAAAGGAACTATAAGTTGCCCTGTTTTTCCTTTTCTTACTCTCATCATTGTTGGCTATTATAGGAAAGGAACACCAGTAAGAAAGAATATGACAGAATTACCTGTCGATCTATCTTTCTCAGAATGTACTGCGTTCTTTCGACATTAGAAACAAGTTCTGGTTTGATTGAAAAGTGTGGCCTCTGAGGATTGTTAGTACCCTCATTTAGTTAGAAGCTTAATAAGGTAACTGTGATAGTTTGAATGTTTGTCCGCTCCAAAACCCACATTGAAATTTAATTGTCATTGCAACAGTATGAAGAGGTAGGACCTATAAGAGGTGATTAGATCATGAATAGACCATGCCGTTATCACAGGATTGCGTTCCTTATCATGAAAGTGGATTTACTCCCTATTGCTCTCTCTCTCTTGCCCTCTTTTGCTCTTCTGCCTTCCACTATGGGGTGGACTTATCAACAGGGCCTTCATAGATACTGGCCTTTTGACTTTGGACTTTCCAGCCTACAGACTGGTAAGCTAATAAATTTCTGTTCTTTATCGATTACCCAGTCTGTGGTATTCTGTTACAGCAACACAAAACAGACTAATACACTTACCTTGTACTTCCTGTGAATCTCACTAAATTCCCACAAATTGTGGGTTCACTAGAACTTTGTGATTGTGGGGTGTTATGAACACTAAATGCAATAATACACTGTAAATTTATATAATGCTTTTGGAAAGCAAGCTGTCAACACTATAAAAAGACACTTAAAAATCTGCTCTTAATTCAGGAGTCTTAAATTCGTGGAAATGTAGCATAAAGCAATATTGGAACAAAGGTAAAAAGCTATATGTACAAAATTGTTTTTATTGTATTAATTATCCAATATTAGTGGAAACTAGAATAAATCATTGTCTAATGAAGTGATTAAATATTATACAATCATGAAAATAACAAAAAGCATATGTAAAATCATGGTTGCATGTTAAGTAAGTCAAAATCTTAATAAAAATTAACAAACACTGGGATTAGAGCTGCATAAAATTATTAATGCTTTTGGATAAATATCATTGGGGAACACATGAAAAATAGAAAAGTTATTCCAGGTAATAGGATCATATTTAATTTGTTTCCATTTTGCTGAACATTCTTTTTTTTTTTAAATGTTTCTTTTTTTAATTATTATACTTTAAGTTCTAGGGTACACGTGCACAACGTGCAGGTTTGTTACATACGTATACATGTGCCATGTTGGTGTGCTGCACTCATTAACTCATCATTTACATTGGGTATATCTCCTAATGCTTTCCCTCCCCCTTCCCCCACGCCACAACAGGCCCTGGTGTGTCCAAGTTGAACATTCTTTATTATTGACTTTTTGCAGTAAAACAAACACATAAACCAAAAATTCAAGAAGCTTTCTGAAATAATTTCAGTGTAATGCATGGCATTTGGAATTGAGAGTCAGGTTGGAGACCTGACTCTCTTATTTATATTTATATTTTTATTTTTATGTGATTTATATTTTTATTTATCATTTATATTTGTATGATTGTAGATCAGTAACTTAATTTTGTGAACCTTAATTTCATCATCAGTTAAATAAATATTTCCACTAGCTTTTTAGAGTCATGAGATTAAGATGACGTATGTGAAAGTGCTTCTTTTTTTTAACTTTTAAGTTAAGGGGTTCGTGTGTGTTTGTTATACAGGTAAACTTGTGTCATGGGCGTTTGTTATACAGGTTATTTCATCATCCAGGTATTAAGTCTAATATCCATTAGTTATTTTTTTCTGATCCTCTCCTTCCTCCTTTCAATGGTAGTTTAATAGGAACAGCATTAAATCTATAAATTGCTTTGGGCAGTAGGACCATTTTAATGATACTGATTCTTCCTACCCATGAACATGGAATATTTTTTTATTTGTTTGTGTCGTATCTGATTCTTTTGAGCAATGTTTTGTAGCTCTCCTTGTAGAGATATTTTATATCCCTGGTTAGCTGTATTCCTAGGTATTTTATTCTTTTTGCGGCAATTGTGAATGGAATTGCATTCTTGATTTGGCTCTTTGCTTGATTGCTGCTGATGTATAGGAAAGATAATGATGTTTTTTACATTGATTTTATATCTTGAGATGTTGATGAAGTTGTTTATCAGCTTAAGAAGATTTTGAGCCAAGACTATGAAGTTTTCCAGATATAGGATTATGTCATCTGCAAACAAGGATAGTTTGACTTCCTCTCTTCCTATTTGATGGGCTTTATTTCTTTCTCTTGCCTAATTTCCCTAGCCAGGACTTCTAATACTATGTTGCATAAGAGTGGTGAGAGAGGGCATCCTTGTCTTGTGCACGTTTTCAAAAGGAATGCTTCCAGCTTTTGCCCACTTAATATGATGTTTGCTGTGGGTTTGTCATAGATGGCTCTTATTCTGAGATATGTTCCTTAAATAACTAGTTTATTGAGAGTTTTTAACGTAACACAGTGTTGGATTTTATTGAAAGCCTTTTCTGTACCAATTGAGAAAATCTTATGGATTTTGTTTTTAGTTCGAATCATATTTATTGATGTGCATATGTTGAAACAATTTTGCATCTCAAGGATAAAGCCTACTTGATCATGGTGGACAAGCTTTTTGATGTTCTTCTGGATGATTCAGTTTGCAAGTAATTTGTTGAGGATTTTTGCTGCAATGTTCATCAAGAATATTGGCCTGAAGTTTCTCTTTCGTTGTATCTCTGCCAAGTTTTGGTATCAGGATGATGCTGGCCTCATGGAATTAGTTAGGAAGGAGTCCCTCCCTGTCAATTTTTTGGAGTAGTTTCAGCATTAATGGTACCAGCTCTTCTTTGTACATCTGGAAGAATTCAGCTGTGAATCCATCTGGTCCTAGGCCTTTTTTGGTTGGTAGGCCTTTTATTACTAATTCAATTTCAGTGTTTGTTATTGGTCTGTTCAGGCGTTAAATTTCTTGCTGGCTCAGTCTTGGGAGTGTGTATGTATCCAGGAATTAATCTATTTCTTCTAGATTGTTTAGTTCCCGTGCATATACGTGTTCATAATATTCTCTGATGGTTGTTTGTATATCTGTGAAGACAGTGGTAATATGCCCCTTGTCATTTCTGATTGTGTTTATTTCAATCTTCTCTTTTTTTGTTATTAGTCTAGCTAGTGGTCTATCTACCTCACTATTTTTCTTCAAAAATACAACAGCTCCTTAATCCCTGGATCTTTTGAATGTGTTTTCATGTCTCAATCTCCTCCAGTTCAGCTATGATTTTGGTTACTTTTTGCCTTCTGCTGGCTTAGGGATTTGTTTGCTCTTGGTTCTCTAGTTCTTTCAGTTGTGATGTAAGGTTGCTAACTTGAAATCTTTCTAACTTTTGGATGTGGGCATTTAGTACTATAAATTTCCCTCTTAACAGGGTCTTAGTTGTGTCCCAGAAATTCTAGTATGTTATATCTTTGCTCTCATTAGTTTCAAAGAACTTTGTGATTTCTGCCTCACTTTCATTATTTGCCCAAAATTCATTCAGGAGCAGGTTATTCAGTTTTCATGAGATGGTATGGTTTTGAGTGAACTTTTTAATATTGATCTCTAATTTGACTGCTCTGTTGTCTGAGAGATTGTTATGATTTCAGTTCTTTTGCATTTGATAAGGAGTGTTTTGCTTCCAATTATGTTATCAACGTTAGAGTAAGTACCATGTGGTGATGAAAAGAATGTATATTTTGTTGTTTTTGGATGGAGAGTTCTGCAGTTATCTATCAGGTCCATTTGAGTACTGAGTTTTGGTTCTGAATATCTGTTAATTTTCTGTCTTGATGATCTGTCTAATATTTTCAGTGGGATGTTAAAGTTTCCTACTATTATGTGGGAGTCTAAGTCTCTTTCAATGTCTCTAAGAACTTGCTTTATAAATCTAGGTGCTCCTGTGTTGAGTGCATATATATTTAGGGTAGTTAGATATTCTTGTGGAATTGAACCCTTTACTATTATGTAATGCCCTTCTTTGTCTTTTTTAAAAATTTTTTTGTCAGTTTAATGTCTGTTTTGTCAGAAACTAGGATTGCAACCACTGATTTTTCTGTTTTCCATATGCTTGGTAGATTCTTCTGTATGCCTTTATTTTGAGCCTATGAATGTCGTTGTATGTGAGGTGGGTCTTTTGAAGACAACATACTAATGGGTCTTGGTTCTTTATCCAGCCTGCCACTTTGTGTCTTTTAGTTGCGGCATTTAGTTTGTATACCGTTAAGATTAGTATTGATAGATGTGAATTTGATTATGTCATCATGATGTTCGCTGGTTATTCTGTAGACTTATGTGATTGCTTTATAGTGTCACTGGTCTGTGTATGTAAGTGTGTTTTTGTAGTGGCTGATAATGTCTTTCCTTTCCATATTTAGTGCTTCCTTCAGGGACTCTTGGTGACCTTGAGGGTTTGATTGTAGTAGAAGGTGGATTCAGCCAACTGGCTTTCTTTCTGAGAGACTTTAGGTGGCCATTCCTTAGCTCCCAATTCCTGGACTGTGTGCTCTAACTCTGAGGGACTTGTATTGGGCCTTGAGTTTGTTCTTTGGATCTGGATCCTTGAGGTTTGGAATTCATTGCACTGAGGGAGCTGAGGTGCAGCAGCTATGGTAGAGTGCTAGTAGGTGCCAGAGTGCCTGCCTCCCTGCAGGCATGTACCACAGTGGTGGAGGCAATGCAGCTGAGTTGGCAGGGGCCCATGCTGGAGACTGCACATGGTTGTGCTGTAGGTGGTGTTGGCTTCGGGGTGAGGTGTTGGCAAGTTCAGGTCTGGGTGCTTTCTCTGTACCCTACAAGCAGGAGTGATTGCTCAGGGTGGAGGAGGATCTGCTGTTCTCTGTGCAATGTTATTACAAGGAAGGTGGTGAGCCTTGCTGGCTCTGTGCCCACCAAGGCTTTGTCTGCAATGGCAGGACAGCAAGGGAAGGGCAGGCAGACTGAACTCCTGTGCCTGGGTAGGGCGAGGAAAGCAAACCTGCCTATGTAGACAGGTGCCAGCAAAGCAATGTAGGGAGTTACCACGGTCACAGGGGAAACTGCAGTATGGGGAGGGAGCAGGTTGGCTGATGTACCACCATAGGGGCCACCTCTCTGGAGTTCTCCACTGGTCAGTCATAGTCAACCAGCACAGAAGCTATTGTTCAGGCCCAAAGGGTACCCAAGACTGCCCTGCAAGCAGCCATGGCCAGGCTGGGGTCTCAGGAGAGGACGGCAGACCAAAAGTGTTTAGATTTGACCAGCCCCATCTGATGGGCAAGACCACCCTGCAGAGATCAGGTCCAACAGTTCCCCAAGGGCTAAAGTCTCAGTGGGAGCAACTTGAGCCTAAGAAGATGGCTGTCCCTGGACATGCTCTGCTGCAGATGTTCTCACACCAAACCCTCTGATTTCCACATCAGCTGGCTTCTGCCCCTACCACTTCTCTAAGCTTTCTTAATTTTTCAAATTCTCTAAGCAGGTCTCTCTGCCAACTCATGTGTCAGTGGTGGTCAAGGGGTCTCCTCATGCTAGGGTTCCAGAGGCCTGTGGCAAGAGCAGGTTGCTCCTTACCAATTCAACTCACTCATTCCCCTGGTGCTGTTATGGTCCAAAAATGAGTTCTGGTGCACAGCAACCCTGTGTGGAGTTTCCAGCTTTCTCCCCCTTCGGCCTAGCTTCTGGGTCTTCCCTCTGTCCACTCTCAATACCGTCCCTCTGAAGATCTGTTAAAAGCACGCCAACTGTCTCAGACCCTGTGTGGGAGCTGTTCCACCTGGCTGTGTCCTCCCCCTTTGAAACTGTTCCTTAAAGTCCCTGAAGCATTGGTATTCAGTATATTTTAGTTTATCCTAAAATTAGAGAGACTTTATTTTTCATTTTAGTGTTTTTAAAATGTTAATAAACTTTGCCAAAAGGCTTAACATGCCGGATGAGAAAAGGTTATACACTTTGGGAATTTTACTTGATAACTGTACTTACTGCTTTCAACAGTTCTGAATGCATATGCTTGAATGATTTTAAGTAGTAAATCCATTTTTACCTTCAAAGGCCATTTATTGTCTGGTAGGACAACAAAATAGATTCAAATGCAGGTGCGTATCTAGTTTAGGCAAAATATTTTGCCTTATCAAAAAGTAACAATCTCCAATAAACTTCTGTAAGAGGTCTTTTGATTTTAAATTCTTTAAATATTTTGCATTGTACAAATAGTTGCAAATGATTATAAATTCTTTGGTGCTATTTGCAAGATTCTGTGGAAACGTCTAGTCAACATTTTGGTGTAGTGGAAATAACATGAGAAAGGAATCTGAGACAATTGTGTTCTTGGAAATTCAGCATCGTATCTTTCCTTTCATCTGGAAAATCAGTGGTTGCATTACCAATTATTTAAGCTTTCTTAATTTTTCAAATTCTGTGATCTCATGACTCCATTTCTTTCTATCCATCTATCATCTATCATCATCATCATCATCTATCTTTCTATCTAATGGCTATCACACATTTCTTCACATAGATCAAGAACTTAATAAGAGGCATTTTTTGTTGTTGTTGTTTGTTTGTTTTTGGATGGAGTTTCACTCTTGTTCTCTAGGCTGGAGTGCAATGGCGTGATCTCAGCTCACGGCAACCTCTCCCCCCGGGTTCACGTGATTCTCCTGGTTCAGCCTTCTGAGTAGCTGGGATTACAGGTGGAACCCCCACGCCTGGCTAATTTTTTGTGTTTTTAGTAGAGATGGCATTTCACCATGTTGGCCAGGCTGGTCTTGAACTACTGACCTCAAGTGATCCACCTGTCTTGGCTTCCCAAAGGGCTAGGATTACATGTGTGAGCAACCGCACCAGGCCCAAGAGGTAGTTTTTACATCCCTTATCAGTCAACAGTGTGTTCACATGTACTGCTGTGGACCTGAAGTAAACCCTGTTAAAAAGGCCACATAATTCCCTTAATATGCTTGTCTTGTGGGCTAAATTTCTTCATTCTATATCCAATAAAGGAAAAAGTTATCTATCTCATTACTGTAGAAAAACCTATGATATTATAGCATAACCAAAACCAGCCTTTCCTGGGAGAGGTGGGGCTGATAATTTCTGAGCATTTATTATATTCCAAGCTCTTTTTAAAAAACACTTTACATACATCATTATATCTAAAACCCAAAGTAATATTCTAGGCAAATACCATTTAATATATAAGGAACCTGATACCTGGAGAACATACAGAACTCTCCCCATGGTCACACAGTTAAATACCAAACCTAGAATTTAAGCCCATATCCACCTGTGTCCAAAGCCTGAGCCCTTATGCAATATGCTGCACTGCTTTATAAGAGGAGTCTGCTAAGGAATGTCTCCCCAAATGCCTCTCTTGTTTATAATCATACATTTATAGTTATTCATAGGTGGTCTTTTTGCAAGTAGAAATAAAAATATCTGTTTTAGGTTTCAGGACTTCCAGTTAGCCAAGGTCAGAGAATAAAAACAGAGAGGAAGCTTTATGACAATTTTTCAAAAGGCACCAGAAATTGGAACAGCTATACTAAAATGAAAAATTGGAGCAAAGGAGGATGAGGCGGGATAAGACAACAAAGGTGTGATTGAGAAAGTGTGTATATTGAATTATTAGACAGTATGGGGCAGAAAAAAGATGTTTTCACTAATGATGACTGATAGTTGGCAAAGATTTTTGAAACAAGATAACCCATTCTCCACAAGTCAAGTGAGAGGACCAAGTCCAAATTTTAACAAAAATGTTGCTATGATAGAGTGCACTAGTATGAACATCACAGGCATAGTTCTGTCTATTGATGTTTCCTGTGACTAAAGCAAGATATTACTGAAGTTGCATGTTCGTCACTTTCTAAACCAGATGTCAGAGATCTTAAAACACTCCAAAAGGAAAAGGCCCATCTTTTATATTGTGAAAGAGATAAAACACACAGCAGGAAATGTAATTCTCTTGAGGATTCTTCCCAAAGGATTTGATAGAGCATAGAATTTCTTGTTTGGCTTTAAATAAATATCTGTCACAGAAATTTTCGCTTTTAGGTTCAATTTAGACCATAATTCCTTGTGTTAAATACATGTAAGGACAAAAGAGATTGGAATACAGTGCACTTCCATGAACCTGAAGCTTGACGGCAGAGCAGGTTTCAATCAGAAGTCTGCAAGTAAGCCAATGACACTTCTGTGATACAACTCAATAAGGTGTAAGATGGTGAAGGTGGGGCCATGGCCGTGAATTTGGTTCACGTGAACTACATTTGGGAAGTCATAAACTATTCATTTAACTCCATTCATCTTCTTTGGTTCTCAATATTGGATTTTTATTTCCTGACCCCAGGGACAGATAGCCAGGTTTCTTATCATCATATCTGGAGAGATTAGTACTTTCTGTTTCCTTACTTGCACAAAATTGAGACTTGACTGTAATTTTGTTTCAAACATCTTGGTTTAGCCACACTCTCTTTTTTCTATATGTTAGCTTGTCACTTGAAATTTTATTAATTATTTAATATTGGTAGAAAAGAAATGAGATGTATACTAGTTATCTCTTTCTTGTGTAATACATTACTCCAAAATTTAGTGGCTTGAAGCAACAAACATTTATTTTTCTCACAGACTATAACCACCTGGGGTGGTTTAGCTGAATGGTTCTGTCTCAGGGTCACTGACAAGGTTGTAATCGAGGTATTGGCCAGGTCTGGAGTCATCTCAAGCTCAGTTGCAGGGGAATCTGCTTCCAAGCCTTCTCATTTTACTGTTGGTAGGTTTCAAATCCACACAACATGGCAACTGCTTTCTTCAGAGCAAGCAATACAAGAGAGCAAAATAAAATAGCATTTAAGGGTGAAATGGTTAAATTAAACATTTATTATCAAACCAAAATGACACATTTTTGTTCTATAATATAATTTTAAATCTCATGCCCATTGTCTGTGGTCATAGGTCAGGAGTGTCAGAATTATAAACTTTTTTGAGTCATGTGAAAAATTAGTCATTGTAAATTGCCCTCATGTAAAAGAGTAAAATAATGATAGTTGTAAAATATATAGAAATTTAACAATAAAACATAATAAATAGGATATAACATAATGAATTATATTAGAAATGAACAACATAAAGGTGTAACCATGACATATCTGTGGCCTTAAACACATTTTTTTTTAAATGAAAGCCAGTAGAACTATGTGAGCTGAGCATTTAAGATAGAAAGTCAGAAAAAAGGTCAAACTTGTGGAAAAACAGAATAATAATATTTATAAAATAAATTAGTAAAATAGAACTAAGCAATGAATATTTGCTGGTTATGTTAAATAAATACAACAGCCGTTTTTCTAAATGAAAGGAAAAACTGATAACCCAAACTGCTAGCAAATATAATAATGATTTACGCAGAATGATATTTATTGTGAAAGAGGGATACAGTAGGGTAAGTCATGATATGTCTAAATAAAGAATACTCTGTAGTATATATAAATAATGCTTTGAAAAAATATCCTTTCTTATAAAAACAGTAAATACTATATGCTAATTTAAAAATTTTGATAAAGTGCATAGATTTGATTATTTTGACTATCGCAGGTAGTATTTGATTATTTCCCTAACTTGCTGTAATTACCCCATCAAATAATATTATTATAGTTAAATAATAGTTGTCTTCTTATAGTATAAATTTTTTAAAAAATATTTAACTTTACGTTTCTGCTTCCTATAATGGCAGATTAGGTAACTTGGTCCAACTATTCCCTGGAAGTCAATTGAAAATCTTGTCGATATATAAAAAATTTTGCTTGAAAGTAATAGGGAGATAGCATAATAGTGAGGAATTATCAGGCTGGGATATGTGGAGAGATTGAAAATCAGAGGAATTTGAGTTATATATTTCACCTGGGAGTAAGTAAAAAAATCTACGAGGCAGATGAAAGAATAAAAGGATGGATGGCTCATTTGATAGCCTCAAGGCTACAGTAAAAACCTCTGGGTACAAGGCCCACCAGTAAAAGCCCTGATGCATCTTCCTTACAGTGAGATGGAACTCTAAAGAGCCTCACTGGAGAGTAATACAGAAGAAGATGGCTTCTGCAGGGACTGCAGTTCAGCTTTATGGGCATCTCAGCTTTGAGTAATCCCAGATGGCTAGGTACTCTGAATATAAAAATTTAAATACTTTCGGGAAAAACAAAATGTTTCTGTTACTCAACTATCTACAAAGTTTTGAAAATACTACCACACATGACATAAGTATGGAAACAATAAACATTACAGACTACTAGAGGATGGAGGGAGAGGGGCTGGGTTACAAAAAATACCCATTGAGTACTATGCTTACTACCAGGGTGACAGGATCCATACTCCAAATCTCAGCATCAGGCAATATTCCCATGTAACAAATATGTACATGTACCCCTGTATCTAACATTAAGGCTGACATTTTAAAAATGAAAATACAATATTTAAAACATGAAATCAAAATGCTAGTTATATAAGTTGTAAAAATAACATGACTGGAAAGTAATATCAATAATGATAATAATAGAAACAGATCCACTGGGGGAAGTTGTCAATTCCAGGTTTTAAAATAAGTATGCTTACTAAATTAAGAAGTTAAGGGCAGGAATAAAATAATTTAAGTTTGAAACTGGGAAGAACCACATTGAAATTCTATAACTAAGAAACCTAAACACCAAAGTGAAAAACTCAAATAGTGGAATTAACAGCAGACAAGAGAGAATTTGTGAACTAGATTACAGATTAGAAATAAATTTCTAATAACAAAACAAAATTATATATAAGTCTAGAAAATATAAAGAGAAAAAAAGAGAGACAGTATGCAGGTCTGCTTATATGTAATCTAATCCCAAAATAAAAGAGAAGAGAGGATAGGACAGAAATGATATTAGAGAACATAATGATAAATAATTTGTTTTTAACTGAGGAAAAGCATCAAGCTTAGAAGCCTACAAATCCTACAAATCCCAAGTAGAAACATTTAAAAGAAAGTCACATGCAGGCTTATGATCATAGCAGTATTGAAGCTAAATTCGAAGAAAAAATATTAATATAGATTATATGAATAAATTATTTTCAGGGAACAACAATTAGAATGAAAGCCAAATTTTCAACAGAAATAATAAAGACAGGAAGGAAAATAAATGGTATTATCAAAGTGGGGAAATGAAATAATTGCAAACCGATAACTATAATTTATTGAAAATATTCTTGAAGAGTGAGAGTAAAATAAAGACACTTTCTGACAAACAAAATGAGAAAATTTTTCAGTGTACCATCACTGAAGAAAATTCTAAAAATTTTTTTCAGGCAGAAGAAAATAATCTAAGATAGAGCTCAGAAATATAGAAAGAAGTGTAGTGAATCAAGAAGAGTACATAGAAAAGTAAAGGTGAATTAATATTGAAAGTATAAAACAATAAGAAAGATGTATTGTGGAGCTGAATTAATGTTGAAAGCATAAAACAATAAGAATGATGTAATGTGGAGTTTAAAACATCAAGATAATTAAAATGTAAGACTTAGCAGCATATGCTTTTGGAAGTGGATAACTGGAGTTAAATGATTCTCAGTCCCTTCCTTCAAGAGGAAATGAAATAAAGAAATTAATGAGAATTTGGCCTTCTGGCTTGGAAGAGTGGGTGCCTAAACGGCCAATTTCTTCTACAAATAACAGCTATAAAATTTGAAAAACAAATCAACAACAATAGAATCTAACAGAGGACTCTAGAGGTTGAACAGTGGTGGTAGATTTTGGATTGGAGTAGAAACTTGTAGCAAGTGACTGGCATAAAATGAGTTCCCTGGATTTTGTGACTTTTCTCTGACAGTGGCCATAGGCATTGCCTTGAAAGCAAAAACAAATGCAAATGCAAATCTGTGATAGAGACCCAGTCCTTCTGGCCATCAAGGAAGATCAAACAACCAAGGCTACCAGAGAATAAAGAAAGGTACTCAGAAAGCTGAGGCACAGAGAAGGTGAACCCCAAGTCTTGTGGTTTAACTCAGCCTGTCACTGGCTGACTCTTGAACCTGTTATTTATGACACAAACTGAAAATAGCATACATCTAAAGATTTAAGAATTGATCTGATATCTGAGCCACCACCCACCACAGGCATGAGAATTGACAATATGATTCTAACTAAGTGAATTGCCTGCTGAAACAAAACAATACTCCTTAAAACAATATAATACAATAGAGTCTATACAACATAACATTCACAACTTCCAGGAGACAATCTAAAATTACTCATATGTGTGTGTGAGAAAAATGTGGCTTTATTGCAAAGAAAAAGGCAAACAACAGATGACAGATTAGAGATAACCCAGTTGTTAAAATTATATAAAGCATAGTGGAGGGTTGTGGATAAATGAACTTACTATTTTGCAAGGTTTCTAAATATTAATACTCTAAGTAGACTGAGAAAAATAGGGTGCACACAGTAATCCCTAGAGCAACCACTTAAAAAGAAAAAATGTGAATAGACATAGTTAAAAAGCTAAATTCTAAAACACTACAAATAAAAGAAGACAAGAATGGGGAAAGAGGGAGAAATGTTATACACAGTGAACAAATAATAAAATGGTAGACCTAAATTTAACCTAATCAATAATGCCATTAAATATTGATTAAAAACACTCTGATTAAAAGGCAGAGATTATTAGAAATAAAGGAAGATGAAACTATATTCTATCACAAAGAGAAGCACATTAATATAAAGAAACAAGTTGAAAGTAATTGATAGAAAAAGATATATCATGCAATAAGAAAATATAAGAAGACTAGTGAAACTATATTAATATCAGATAAAATAGAGTTGAAGACGAAGTATTATTAACATATAAGTATTAATAATATAAAGAACATTATTTTATAATGTTAATAGGCTAATTGATTTGGAACATATAATAATCATGAATGCGTATACACCTAATAACAGAACCTTAAAACATATAAAGCAAAAACAGGATTAAAGGAAGAAATAAATAATTGGATGATCATTTTAAAATCTCTCCCTTAGAAACTAATATATATATATATATATATATATTTATATTTTGTTGTTGTTGTTTGTTTGTTTTATCAGTAGGACCTTGGAGAATTGCCAATGCTGACTAGATGTAGCCAGGAGAAATATCTCCCACTGAGAGACCGGGACATTGGAAAGACTATAACACACCTCTGAGCAGATCTTCTGATGGAAGGCATTAAGAGTGTATGCAGAGAGGATGCAGATGCTGGGTGGAAGAGAGAGGAAGCTGGGAATCCTGCATAGTGTGGCTGAGCCTCAGGACTTGTACCTGGCCATCAGAGACTCCCGGGCGAAGGGAGAGTTTACAGGTGAGGAGTGGCTCGCTCTCACCATGGACCCATTCTGGTAGGTTCCTCAACCTCTATGGGCATCTGAGATGGTAGGATATGCTTTTTAGAGAGGTCATATGGGCAAGACTCCAGCCTGCGCAGAGCCCAGAGTGGTGGGAGAACAGCCGCAGTGAAGCACAGCCAGGGATGTCCATCCTCCAGGGCTCACTATGCTTCTTCAGGATACTTTAGCCTCAATATGACTGTTAGAGCTAGACAAAGCAGGGCAGTCTTGCTAGTGGGATGTGGCCTGATGCCTGATCTGATGCTCTCTTACCTGCTGGCCTCTCTTGGGGAGCCAGTCTGGTCATGCTTGCTTGAAGTACAGCCTTGGATACCCAACAGGGGTGCTTCTAGGAACCCTCATCATAGCTCCTTCAATGGCAGACTGTGCCTGATTATCAGAGAACTCCAGCAGACCAGGCCCCACTTATATGAACCAGCCCACCCACAGCTTCACCCCATCACAGCCCTCCCATAATGCTTTATTGACATGCATTTGCTCATGGCCATCCTCCATCGCTGTGCTTGTATGAGTCCACCCTGTTGCCTCCCACTGCCATTAACATGCAGGTTCCCTCCTGTGCCAGCACTAATGTGTGCACAGATGCTGGCAACACTGATCTCCCCACAACCCCCACCACCACCAGCACCACCAATGCTGCCAATGTGAATGCATACATGGACACCAGCAACTCCATCTCTGCTAGTGTACTGCCCTTGCTGTGCTGACATCACTGGCATAAACATGTGCAGGAACACCACCTCCCTGCTCCCACAGTCGCCCTGCCCAAGCCAACATGTGTGCACCCTGCCACATTGCTGTGGCTGCTGGTATGCATGAGCCAGCATGGATCCCACTGCCACCACTCCAGTGACATGCTTTGACCAGCACCCCTCCCCATCAGAGTGTGGTGGCTGGTGGACAAGAACACCTCAGTCTCTCCAGTGCAGCAGCTTCCTAACCTTGAGGGGCCAGAGAACAAAGCCGGGGGCCCAGTACCAGCCCCCCAGAGTTAAAACATACAGCCCAGCAGTGTTGAGCTGAGCCTTGGCTTTCTAAAATCTTCCAGAAATGAAGCCAGTTGACTGAATCCATAATATGCCACAATCAAACTCCCAGGGCATCAAAGAAGATAAAAGCCAAAATCCCCATCCAAAGGACAGTAATATCAAAGATGAGAAAGAACCAGTGCAAAAAACTCTGGCAACTCAAAAAGCCAGAGTGTCTTTTTACCTCCAAATGATGACTCCAGTTCCTCAGTGATGGTTCTTAACTAAGCTGAAAAGACAGAAATGACAGATGCAGACTTCAGAATATGGATAAGAATGAAGATGATCAAGATTTGGGAGAAAATTGAAACCCAATCCTAGGAAACTAAGGAATACAATAATGCAATACAGGAGCTAAAAGATGAAATGGCCATTTTAAGAAAGCACCAAACTGATGTGATAGAGTGACAGAGCTGCAAAACTCACTTTGAGAATTTCACAATACAATTGCAAGTATTAACAGCAGAGTAGACCATGCTGAGGAAAGACTCTCAGAGCTCGAAGATCAATTCTCCAAAGTAACTTGGTCAGACAAAAATAAAGAAAAAAGGATATAAAAAGAATAAACAAAACCTCCAAGAAACATGAGATTATGTAAAGAGACCAAATCTCTGATGCATTGGCATCCTTGAAAGTGAGGGAGAGAAAGCAAGCAACTTGGAAAATGTATTTCAAGATATTGTCAATGAAAAATTCCCCAACCTCACTAGAGAGTCCAATATTCACATCCAGGAAATGAAGAGAACCCCTGCAAGATATTATACAAAATGATGATTCCCAAGACACAGAGTCACCTGATTCTCCAAGGTTGAAATGAAAGAAAAAATGTTAAAGGCAGCTAAAGAGAAGGGATGGGTTGCTTACAAAGGCAACCCCATCAAGCTAACAGCAGAGCTTTCAGCAGAAATCCTACAAGCCAGAAGAGATTGGGGGCTTAGATTCAGTATTTTTAAAGAAAATAAAATCCAAATAAGAATTTCACATTCAGCCAAACTAAGCTTCATAAGCAAAGGAGAAATAAGATCCTTTTCAGATAAGCAAATACTAAAAGAATTACCATCAGATATGCCTTACATGAGGCTGTGAAGGGAGTACTAAATATGAAAAGGAAAGATCATTACCAGCAACCACAAAAACACACAAGTACATAGACCATTGACACTATAAAGCAACTACACAATCAAGTCTGTATAATACCAGCTAAAAACATGATGACAGGATTAAATCTGCACGTATCAATATTAACCTTTAGTGGCGACGGGCTAAATGCATCAGTTAAAAGGCACAGCATCGCAAGCTGGATAAAGAAGCAAAACTCATTGGTTTGCTGTCTTCAAGAGATCCATCTCACATGAAATAACATGGATAGGCTCAAAATAAAGAGATAGAGGAAATCAACCAAGCAAACAGGAAACACACAACCATTAAAAAAATGTGTATGTCCTTTGTGGTGACATGGTTGGAGCTGGAGGTCATAATCCTGAGCAAACTAATCAGGACAGAAAACCAAACACTGCATGTTGTCACTTATAAGTGGAAGCTAAACACTGAATACACATGGAAACAAAGAAGAAAATAACAGACCCTGAGGCCTACTTGAGGGCGGAGAATGGGAGGAGAGTGAGGATTGAAAAACTATCTATTGGGCACTATGCTTATTACCTTGGTGAAAAAATAATCTGTGCAGCAAATCCCTGTAACATGCAATTTACCTATAATAAGCCTGTGCATGTACCTCTGAACCTAAAATGAAAGTTACGAAAAGAAAAAAAAAAAGAAACTATACAAAACATATTTGTAGGAAAAATGAGTAAAGTGAATTCAGTGTTGGACTCTTTGCTGATGATTATTAAAATTATGTAAATCTATGTAATTTAAGTAGACATTTTGCCAAATGTGGTTTCAGTGAAGACTTTTAATATCATGGTATTTTTGTTTTCATCTTACAGGATCTTTCTGCGTAATAAAAATAATATTTTCAAACAACTACAAAAATGTATTAGTAAACCTTATAGGATCTAAACAACACTATTAGCCATCTTGATCTAGTTGACATTTGTAGAACAAGAATCCAACAACTCCAGAATATACTTTTCCACCCTAAATACACATAGTACGTTCACCAAAATAGACCAGGAACTTCAGTCAGGAATGAGATAGATGTCATGACTTGATGTTTGAGAAGAATCTATTACCACCAAAGCAATCACTTTGCAAATCGATAAAACCTATATTTACATTTTGAAATATTTCCTAATTTATTAAATTGTTGTTAGAAAAGTGAATTAAATATACTTAAAGTGCCACAACAAGACCTGTAATCATAGCTGTCTTTTTTTTTTTAATTTTCACATACAACCTCGTTGTTTAATTAGCAAAAATATCAAATTATAACTTCGGAAAATAAATAATATAGAATTCATTTTAGGAGCATTTTGAAATGGCACTATGTCTGTGATCATATGGAAGCTTATGTATCTTGACATCTAAGAAACGCATAATTCTATTTCAAATTTCTCCTGTTCTCAGCACTGTTAGCCTTGAATGATATGCTCTTGGCAATTTTTATTTTGTGATCACGAAACTTACTGCTTTAACTTCTTGTTTCAAAGTATGATTTGGAGGTAAAATTAACCCTGTTCAAAAACTAATCCTTTCCACAGTCACTGCCACTATCCCTTTAACATTTCCTAAAGGTCATTGTTGAGATTTCAATATCATGTCGTTGATTTTTCTGCCCCCCCCTTTTTTTTCACTATCAGGGGAAGAGAACATTCTGCAAAATGTTTGCTGGTCTCCCTGTTCCCCTGCAGACCCAAAAGAAGAAAACGGATTCCTTAAGCTTCAGAATCTCTAGACTAGCTCCAGATTCTTATTTAGATACAAACACTCATGGATTTCAGAGACCCAAAGAATCTTAGAAGGACAGCACTGAGGGTTTACAAAATATTTTTGAAGGCTACAGTCTCTATTTTGAAAATAAGAATGAAAAAGGTATCAGTATCATCACCACCTCTGAAAACTGTACCTGCCCCGCAATCAATGTGCAGTGTTTTAGTACATCCAGTTTCTGTTGGGGACAAAACCCATATGCATATTAAGACATAGGCTCAAATTCAGCATCAAAAGCCTTAAATGATTAGCCCAAGTATTAAGAAATGCATAAAAGAAGGCCCGGACATTTATTAGGCACCAAAAATGCTTTCCCTTACACTTCATAGTTTGGCAAGATTATATTAGATACTTTGTTTTAAATATATATTCAATAGCCTTCTTTTTAAAAAGGATAAACTATATCCAAAGATATGAAACACCTTGCCCAAATATACACAAAAAAATCAATCTGACCAGTTTTTGTTACACCCATAGTCATCAGTTGCAGACTTCTCAAATATTTTTGGACCAATTTTATTTGGGTTTACTTTCCTAAAAATCTTCACCTTGTTGTTGATCTTTAAAGGTTTGCAGTTGTTCTTCTTATTAAAATCATTTAAACCTTAGCCTAGGGATCTGTATTCTCCCAGAGAACTATGACAACAGAGGCAGGATTTGACTTAAAGCAATTAAAGCAGGCCAGAGCTGCATCCCTTCAGTAGGTAAATGTTGTTGATAACTTCAGTGTAAGGCAGCAATGTGGACACTGCTTGTTTCAGCCACTCAGAGGCTTTCAGCTTAATCCATAGCAGTGGGCAAAAGGATTGCTCCATTTAATTGGTTCTGTAGACTGCATTATTCAAGGAATAGCAAATATTGTTTGGGGTCTGTGTGTAGGGAAACAGAAAAACAACTGCTGCAAAATGGGAATACAACAATTTCTTATCGACTTCTCTGAAATATTGAGAGATTAATGAGTCTCGGCCCATAACATAGTTATACTCCTAAAAACAGTTGACATGTATGCCAAAACCTTTTCCAGTTTAGTTTACTGCTGTTACTACTGGAAACAGCATAAGACTTAAAGCCAAAGTTCTAACCCTGAGTCCTGGTTCTGCCTATAATTACTTACGAGACTTTGGGAAAATTATTTCACCTCTCTGAGTTTTTCTTTCTACATCTTTGAAGTGAGTATTGTTATACTGACTTCACAGGGTAATTTGGAGAATTAAATGCATAAAAACACATACTATTGCATTGTAAGCCATAAAAATGTGTACAACTGGTTGTTTTATACTCATATATCATTAAACATTTAATGTCATACCCATGCAGGAATATGCCAGTAGTTTTCAAAGTATGCTCTGCAGATACTTAGTGCCATATATATTTTCTGAAAAATGAGTTTTGGATCTTTTTGGTTCCAAGGTACTCGATGCTGCAGTCCTAATGTGTTCTCCAAAATTCATGTGTTGGAAACTTAATTTCCAAAGCAACAATGTTGGAAGGTGGGGTCCTTCAGAAAGTGTTTAGGTCATGAGGATTCTTCTCTTATGAACCAATTAATGCCTTTATTAAAAGGGGTTGTGTGAGTGGCCTCTCTCTCCTCTGCCCTTCTGCCATGTGAGGACACAGTGTTTATCCTCTCTTGCTTTTCCACTACCTGCCACAGAAAGATTCAGCAAGAGGGCTCTCACCAGATACAGACTCTGTGGTCTTGAACTTCCCAGCCTTCAGAGCTGTGAGATTTCTATTGTTTATAAATTACCCAGTCTGTGGTGTTTTGTTATAGCATCACAAATGAATGAAGATAGTCATTGAGCCCTGCTAGACGCTCTTCTCAATTAATAATAAAATAAGGCTCATAATTTTCTGTTTTAAGAGGCTCATAATCATACAAAATTCTTTGTAGTCAGGTTCAATTTCAACAGTGTAAGTGTAGTCTTTTTCAAGACAGGTCATTCCCATTCCCCTTTGTTTGCATTTTTCTCTTGAGCCTCAGCCTGTGCCATGGCACCTCTTTTCAAGGTATATAGATACAGTACAAGGAATAATAATAAAGATGAAATAATTTGGCATTTCCTAGTCTCAGAAGAAGAAGTAAAAAGAGCAACTAAAGCTGCAGTCTATTGATTTTTTTTAAATTCAAACAGCTCAATTTATTGTTGGATTCTTTTTATAGTATTTCCAATAATTTTCTCCAAAGTTGTTCATGAGACTTTTCTAACTTCCCTTATTTTCTCAAGTCACTTCATCTAAGGTCTTTACATCATAAGTCTGAAAGTTATTTATTTTTGTGGTAAAGATCTTTTTTCTCTTTTTAGAAATGAACACCTGCTTCTGAAACTAACCTGGCAACTTTTCAGAGGTGAAGGACAGAGCTCAAAGGCTGGGAAAGATAGTTTTCATTTTTATGTTGAAAACTCAATACTCCAACCCGAACTTACTGTGGACATGCCATGTGTTTACTGGTTCTAAAGTTGAACTACATGTCTCTGCTTCTTTGTACAATGTCACATCCAACATGCCACAAACTTGGACGACTCCAATTGGGACATACTCCAATCCTAGAGTCATAGGCTCTTAGAAATAGAAGTCCTTTTGTCTTATTACATTATCTACCAAGAAAGATGTTGCATATTTTCAACGCCTTTTAATGTCTTTCCTCGAGATCCCCTGAAGTTTTAAAGAAAGCACCTGTTTTGAGCAATGACTAAAAAGCTGAGAAAGTGGACTCAAAATTTGAGACTAAATTCAGCTAATATATAGACCCACACTGGGCAGGCCTTAAGTTGATTCCTTAATTCACATATTTATTTACTTCATTAAACATTCATTTATTTTTTAAAGCACCATTTTGTGCAAGACCCATAGGAAAATTGGCTTTCACCTAGGTCCAGAATAGTCTATTTTTTGCACACTTGTTTCCCTTAGGCCCATCCTGCTCTTAGGGACAAATCAGGCACAGTACTCTTTCTACAGAGGTCTTCTCTGAATTATTGTCAGCAAAATGTTCCTGAAATGCTCAATCAGAGCTGACATGCAAGAAGCAAAAATGAACACCTCTGACCCAGCCAGTAATGGCAATAATATCTGAACAGCTATTGAGCTGCTGTGTTAAGCATTTCATGTAGTTCATTTCAATTAATCTTCACAATAATCCCAGCAATGCAGGTACTATTATCATACCTTTCTGGCAAATAAGGAAATTGAGCTCAGCAGAGTTAAATACCTGGACTACAGTCATGCTGCTAGTTAATAGTATAGCTGAGATTGAGCCCACGCAGTTTGAATCTAGAGCCAATACACTGGGAGGTAGTGCTGAGAAAGTTTTTTAGATCCAAGAGTATCAACAGAAATACCTACTGGTTCATATACAGGTGGCACTGGTGAAAATGCAGTTGGCTTAAAAATCTTGAGTTCCACTTTCAATTCTGACATTCAAAACTGCATGTTTCTTTAAAATTACAATGGTAACAAATTACCTCTATCATGAGTTTTAAGAAACTCATGAGTGAAATGAGATAAATCGATAGTACATAAAAGAGAGCAATTATGGTGAATAATATGTAATGGAAACTCAATACACATGAAGTTGCTCTCTTTTTTTCCTAAAGTCATAGGGGATGAATGGAGGTTTCTTATCTTTCTCTTCCTTCTAACTCTTAGTTTAGTAAACAAACTTTTTCTTCTTCTGGACATTTTTTTGAGAATAGAGTTTTTGCTCCTTGTTGGGATAATCGGAAAGAGGCTACACTGTAGAAGATGGCAATAAGATTCGTCACCTTTGTAGGAAAATCCACAATCACTATGATGGATTTTTTCCTATTTTGTGTAAAGACTTGATACTTGTAAAATATGTATTATTCTGGGGTGAGTAGAAGTTGATGTTGTTGTCTGCCTTTACATTTTAGTGTAAATTGAAATTTCTGTGAGATTATCTTTTGGAGGTCACGATTAGAATGCATTGGTTATTATTAAGAACTTAGATGGTATCAATATGAAAGAAAAGGATAAAAAGTACAAGTGGAGAGTCAAAATAAACACATCACCCACTTCTGGTCATGCCTGACGTGGCCCTGCATCCATAGCTGCCTAATCTGAAGATGCAAATAAATGATTCCAAAATATGCATGTATGTATGATAGACAACATCCTCGGTGCATAGATATGAATGGCATGGCATTTTATGGTTGGAGAGACAGAAAAAGGAGGCTCAGTCTAGGGTTCTACTTAAATCAAATATACTTCAAAATTACGCCTCATTTTGAGTCTGACATCATTTTCAAAGGCTAGCTGCCTACTGCCAAGCTTCTGGAACAGCCTTGGCGTATACCTATGGAAAATGACTTAATATTGGTAATCATTCCTTTATCTCATCAAGACCAATTTATAACCCAGTGGTTTAGGAGTTCTTCTAAAGGCTAGTTTCAAACCCAGTAAATATGAAAGTTGTTTATGAAAGAAAAACTTCCTAGCATACAAACCATCATTAATCATAAGCCTTGCCCAAGTAGCGAAGTGGTGAAGTCAATGAGGAATACTCAGTGCTGAAGGAAGAGTGGGAAATAGGGCTTAAAATGAGATAACATGAGTTCAGATGCCAGTTTTGCTATTTCACATCAGTGTGAAGCTGATATTATTTAACTCCCCTGAACATTTATTTGTTTAAAAAAAGGGATATCTATGCTTTTTTTCCTGGATGGTTGAGAAACCTAAATTAGAAGAGTATGTGAACATGCTTGGTATACTAAGATGACATGTTCTGGCCCTGTCAGCTAACTATACTGGGAATTTTCTGCTCTGTTCCGGAGGCATCTGGTATAGAAGCACTCTATCAGACACTTACATAATCTCTTTATGACCTGGTGGCTTTCTAGGAAAGGGGTCTTTATCTGGCAGCTGAATTCAGAAAGCTTGTGACTAGTGCTAGTACCTTAAAGTGATGTTTTCACAGAGCACCATGAAGCTCAAGTTCCATGTCTGGTGTCCCTTTTCCTTGTGATTAGGACCACCACTCATTGTCAGTGAGAAACTTGGTGGTTCTTCTATCACTTATCTTCCTAGTAGGAGAAGCCATATTATGCAATGAAGATGCTGAACTGGAATTCAGGAAATTCAAGTTTCAAATTATAGACAGCCTTCTGGATCTTTAAATTTTTACTAATAAGCTGTGGAATGGGAGGAATGGTGGCAAAAAATGTTCTTCAATCTAATTTGTAACTCTCTGACTCTCTTTCTTATTCAATCTTGATGCCTTTTGACCTTCATAACTCCCCACCTTTCTACCTTTCTTGATATGTCTAAAAAAAATTGGACAATTTTTCTTCTGTGTTTTGTTGTTTAAGGTCTTGACTTCCTTTAGAGAAAGATCACTATATAAATGTGAAATAGAATGTTATGACTTCTTAGCCCATCTTGTTCCAAAAATATTATACTGTGGCTAAGACTATATAGAGTCTCCACATTTTTTCCTGTGATGCTGTGTATGAAAATACAATTATTTATTTTAATTATGTATTCAAGTAAAAGAATGCTCCTCTAAATGAGTACTTCCCTAATGAGAATTGTTGGAGTTTCAAAAACAAATCTTTTCCATGCCAGTTATCATGC
This sequence comes from Hylobates moloch, assembly GCF_009828535.3. Classification (NCBI taxonomy): domain Eukaryota; kingdom Metazoa; phylum Chordata; class Mammalia; order Primates; family Hylobatidae; genus Hylobates; species Hylobates moloch. The sequence goes on along the minus strand of NW_026652288.1, from coordinate 87,985,424 downwards.
TATTTTCCTTTGTTGGTGATATTCAACATTTTCTACTCTAGAGGTCAGTATAATGTTAAAAATGAAAATCTTTTTTCTTCCATGATAAGATCTTAAAAACAAAGTCCTTAAAACAAATCTCACATAAAACAGAAAAAAAGAAATCTCTAACCACAGAAAAGTACTTGTAAAATGAAGATAATCCAGAACAGAAAGTCCAGGAAGAAATAAACAATGATTGAGGTTGGTAGGTGAATTAGGTGCACAAAATATTTCTTCAAAGTTATCTAATCTGGGGAACAACAATATATAACCAGTAGAATGTGAGAAATAATACAAGAAAAATGCAAAACAAAAGAAAGCCATCGTGAAGTATCAGATAGAGTGGGAACAAATATATATTTGCAGATTCTAGAAGTGCTTCTATCATGCTTAAATGACAGTGATAGGAAAATAAAGAAAGGAAATACCTGTCTCTACATTTGGAGTATCTACACTTTATAAAAAATCACTGGTCTATTAAAATCCTTATTCAACCCCTACCTTTTCATGCTTAGCTAATTACCTTGCCTCCTTCATCTAGAAAACCAAGGTCATAGCTATGATATCCTCCAAATCTTTCTTACATGTAACTCCACAAGCTAGTTTATATCTGCCATCAAATTCATTGCCTTCCTCTCAGTACCAGAAGAAAGGATGCCTCACTTTTTGTTTAAATCCAAACCCTGACCATGTCTGAGGCCACATCTCCTCTCACCCTGCCAAGATTTGCTCCATTAGATATTCAGCTTCTTCAATTAATATCTTTCATTTTCCCCCACTCTCACCCCCCCACCCCTGTTCATTCTCCTCAGCCAATCCACTCTCACCTCCCCACCCCTGTTCATTCTCCTCAGCCAATAGGCATGTTTATTTCTTACCCCAAAAAGGGAAAACAAACAAACAAACAAACAAACACTGTGTTTTCATCTTCATTAAGCAACTGTTCCATCTCTCTGCTCTGTTTCTCCAAATCTCTGATAAGAAGTCTATAATTTCTTCTAATTCACTCTTCAGTTTATTTCAGTCTAATGTTTGGCCTTACCACTCCTCTGAATCTTGCCTTGCTGAGTCACTGATAACCTTCTAATTGAGCAATCCATGGATATTTTTAAATCCTTGATTTATAGGACTTTTTGTTGCCCTTGCCATAGCAATTAAATCATTTATCTTGAACTTTCTAATCCCCTTTCTTTGGTGTCATTTTATTCTCCTTCTGTCTACACACTGGTGGCCTTCTTGGACTACTGTTCATCAGCTGACCCTTTATTTATGATAGCCCCCATATTTCTCCTATATTTGAAAGTCTTCAGTAGCTCCCCATCACCATCAGATAAAACCAAACTCCTTAGCATGGGACAGCAGGCATTCCATAAACTGGCACCTTGCCTAAAGCAATACTTGAGCATAAAATTATAAATGTTTGTAAAACTAATATTATATATATATATATATAGCAGTAAATAAAATACATAAAACTAATATTACATATATATATATATAGCAGTAAATAAAAAGAGTTCTAAGATTTTAATGTTTGCAACTAATCTGGGTCTTTATGTTTCCATGTGCTTATTCAAGTTTGAACCAGGCATCACAGTTTTTTTCTTGGAGAAATTAAGACTCTGAATATTTGATTGGTATAATGTCATAAAATACAGCTATAGTGAATCAGTCTAGTCTACCCTCTTAATATAAGAAATACTGTATTTTTGGCAGGGCGTGGTGGCTCACACCTGTAATCCCAGCACTTTGGGAAGCCGAGGCAGGCGGATCACGAGATCAGGGGTTCGAGACCAGCCTGACCAACATGATGAAACCCCGTCTCTACTAAAAGTACAAAAATTAGCCAGGCATGTTGGCGGCTGCCTGTAATCACAGCTACTCAGGAGGCTGAGGCAGGAGAATCCCTTGAACCTGGGAGTGGAGGTTGCAGCAAGCAGAGATCATGCCACTGCACTCCAGCTTGGGCGACAGAGCGAGACTCTGTCTCAAAAAAAAAAAAAAAAAAGAAAAGAAAAAAGCTATATTTTTGTCTATGGGTCTTTTGGGAGGTACATACCTCCTATGACAACATGTGACTAAGTTTTGGGTGTGGAATCTCTTTTTTGTCATTATCATGATAGTCCAAGTATTTTCTTGAAAAATAAAAGACTAATAATGTTGCATTTATTGAGCCTTACATTTGGTTGAGCCTTGAAATGGTTATTTACATTGTTTCTTTTGTGCATTGTTCATTATCTGTCAACTACTCAACTCTGCCCTTGTGCAAAAGCAAGTATTGACAATATATAAAAAACAAGAGTAGCTGTGTTCTAAAAAACTTCACGAACACTGAAATTTGAATTTTATATTATTTCAATATGTTGCAAAATTTCTTCCTCTTTTGAATTCTTTAACTGTATAGAAAAAAAATTCATAGGCTTGCAGGTTGTACAAAAGTAGGCAGTAACCAGGTGGGTATTGAGTCACTGGCCTGGAATCAAATCTGGACTCTAACATATGCTAGGACTTTGATAAAACAATTCACCTTTCTGAGTTTTTCCTGGACTTTAAAATGGAACTGATGATATCCACTACACAGTGTTTGGTGAGTATTTAAAGATAATAGGTGAGGATATGCCAACACAATATATTTCCAATAATAGAAAAATCCATATCTGAGTTATTTTTGTCTTACCTAGAATCATGGTAATATCTGGTGGAGAGAATAAATATTCACTCTCCTCTCGTGTATATAGCAATAGAATAGGCCTTTTAAATATAATTAAACTCATTATGTTTTCTTTAACATCCACTGGGTTTTGCTCTTCTGAGTGTCCCTCAACATTCACACATAGTTATTTCCCATTTCTAAGGTTTTTTATTCTGTAATATTCTCCTGTTTCTTCGGATAATGGTTTACTGGGTGATGTGTGGGATGTGCAACACAGGTTACTGAGAAGCTTTACAACTTCATTTTTGGTTTAGAGCAGTGGAATGGTCAACCGTGATATTTTCTCTACTTTGAAAGGTTTTCTCTTATATTTAAAAAAGTAATTGTAATTTTTACCACTTTTTGAAATGTTTTCTGACACTGTTAAGCTTTAAAAATAAATTTCTAGAAGTATCTTGAGCAAACACTTCATTTAGAAACAATGGAACAGCAATACCTGACCTCTGAGTTTCTTCTGAGCTTCTGTGAAACTTGTTGGGCACTACTTATTAGGAACAAACGATTATACTCACTTCTGCGTTTCAGTAAAACGTATTGAGCACTCACTAGGTGGGCTTTGCTCCACCCTAACTTTGTTTCCCTTGTGTCTTACGCTCTTCCCTATCCTCCTTCCTCTAGATCATAATTGTCTAACTTATGTCCTTAAAGCAATAATTGCAGGTAGACAAACCCCTGGCTCAAAGATACAACATTTCACAAAGCTTTCTTTCTTCAAACTGCAGACACCCTAGTGACTGTGTCCAGAAATGGTTGTCATTTGCACTGCTGTATTTTCAGCCACTTCAGAGAAATTAAAATATTTGAAATGGAGAGAGAAAAATGCAATAAAAAATTGAGGCTCAATGGCTTTTGTATTTACACCTCATCCTCAACCCTGAGCATCAGACTTTCATATCCAGCTGCCAATAAACTTTTCCACCTGGATGTTCAAATACTCTATTGTTGTGTATCTTGCTATGTGAAAGGCCCAGTATTTATTACAAGCATTCTAAACTCCAGTCACTCACATACTATTTGTTTGTAGAACCTCCCTAGCACTTTCTTCACTGTCTGCCCCCTGCTCCACTATCCTTTTCCGCCTGGGTAGCACATACACACTTCTGCAAAGCCTCCCCTGACTTCAGCCCTCTAAAGCTCCTAATATAATTTGATGTCCATTTCAGTGTTTTACCACATTGTATGGCAGGCAAGCATTTGTTAACTAGGCCAGCGCCCCTACTGCACTGTGAACCTGGAGGGCCAGACTGTGTGTTTTATTTCCAAACCCCTAAATCCAAGCATAGATCAGACCCAAAGCTAGATACTTATTATTCTTAACCTCGGTATTTTTCCTGAGTCCATATAAATGACACATCCAGGGAGGCAATTGCATTAGTGTGTTAATGATCCCTTCATCATTGATAAGACAGAGAACTAGTTCAAAGCTACTTTCTAATTACTTGATTTGGGCAAACCACTCATTTTCTCTGTGTTTCTGTTGATTCTTCTAAATGAAAATAATAGCACTTACTTTGGCTTAAAGGTGGATATATTTATCTAAACAATAGATTCCATGCAAATACAAGATGTTTTCATTATCATCTGCTAATGTTTTTTTTTTTTCTTTTTCTTATCTTCTAAGAAAAAAGAATGGGGGAGGGAGTTGTGTTGTGAAAGATACGCACAGGTTCTTTTAGAGCTGGAAGAGAAATTGAAGTTAAATCTGCCAATCTCTAAAGTTTACAGATGGGAAAAGTGAGATCCAGCACAACACAGGCTTGCTGGAGTCATGTGGACCATGGGTAGCAAAGCCAGAAGTGCTTTCTGGCCAGTTCCCAGCCAACTATGATAGCTGGTTGCTTCTCCTAGCAAGATTAGCAATGAGCCCTAGGCAAATATATGTTTAAAAAGTACCAGTGATTCTATACCTGCCAACCAATTTCCAGGGCTGGAAATCAGGCCTCTAGGGGAGGGGACAGTCTTGTGGGGGAATATTATGACTGGGAAGCTTCTTGACATGGAGGCACCATTAACATTCAGATTGTTTTCACAGAGGGTAGGCTCTGTTTGGTCTGCCAAGGGGAGGAGGAGGAAGCAGCAAAATTCTGATTTCTCCTATTTCCTACTATTCTTTGTGTCATGTTTACAGTGCAGGGGGTGGATAGGACAGACTGGCATCTCTCCTGATGCCACCTCCCTCCATGGAGCCCCCCGCCAAGGCTCACTAGCAGTCCTGTGAGATGAAGATTTTATGCTGGTATCCTGGCCAGCTTCCATCTGGCCAAAGGATTTTATCTAAATATTTCCAAGGTGCCTATCTCTGCAGTATTGAAGTGTTCAATTAGATATGGCCTAAGTCTCTGTAGCATATCAGTGTGCACTGCTGAACAGCTGCTGCATTCCAACAGAGGGTGAAGTCATCTCTATATATAGAGCGTGGCAAGCTGTTTGGAACTGTGGCAGATTTAAGCAGGCAAATGCACACCTGAGTTATAAGTCAGTCACCTGCCCAGAGTGACAGAAGGGTCTGGAAAAATCTCTACTTCCTTCAGGGGAGACTAGCAAGAAGACACAGGGTTTCTTTTTCAGCTATATTTTTTTTTCTGTAGTTTACAGACTCTCCTTTTTTTTTTTTCTATCAACTCCACAATAGTAAAAATCATGATCTACAAAACTGGCTTTATTTTCTGCCATGATTTTCTCTTAACAACCTGTGATTTGTTTATTGATAAGAAGTTTGACATATATTAGCTGGTATCCAGGGGAGTATTGTCATCCATTAAATACCACTGTAGGAATTAAGGCATTGAGTACTTCTTCATTTAATATCTATCTTCCCTATTGGATTGTAAGCTCCTAGCTCTTGGCACAACAGACTGAAATAAATACATAAGTTATGACCATTTATAATCTTCTTGGAGTGTGATTCTCTGGTTCTCACTAAAAGACTGTAATTATTGCTCCTTCCAAAGTAATTTGGAAATCTACTAAATCCTTGGGCTAGTTCTGAGAGATATGTTGCTATTAATATGGTGACTGATACCTGTCATTGGAAGGGTCCTGGAAGGTCATCTAGATCTCTACTTCATTTGAATAAACATAAGTTGCTTTGGTTTGGGGACAGGGAGGCAGGGATAGGACAAATAGCTAATTGTGCAAAAATGCTTCGAAATGACTCAACCACTTAATACCTGTGTTAATCTTGGAAAATCACGGAAGCACAATGGGCTTAAGTTCTGTCATCTAAAAAATAAATAAATAAATAAATAGAAAAGAAAAACCTCATCTGAATTCCAGTTCCCTCCCAGGGCTATAGGGAGGATCTCCTTCAGAAATGTGTCTGAAAATGCTATGCAAATTATATCACACTCAGACATGAGAAGCATATTCTTATTTTTATTACCATGTCTTATCTGTCAGAAAAGGTCAGATAGTCACATTAGCATTCCAATTCTGGTCAGCTAGAGGCAACAGCTCCATTTCAGCCATTTCTTCTTGAACAACTGTAATGGAGCAACTGTAATGGTGTATCAAGCAAACAGGCAGGTGAGAGAGAGATTCCTGGGGAAGTTCAGTTTCTGGCTTCTGGTGTTGCAAATCAACTGAGCAGATAATCACTGAGACTTCCTCTCATCCCTCTTCACTCTGCCCTTTAGCAGGTAGCAACTGTATCTCATTTCATGATGTCAGAAGCCACCAAAGGTCAAAAAGCACCTAAATGAGGAACACCAGACTAGAACATTCCATTTATGACCAATACCCTGCTTATCCCACAGCTCTGTTATCAGTTATTAAAGCTACAGCATGTCTGTGGGGATGGGGAGATAAATTACTTCCTGAGATTATACTCTGTCTTGGCTGTCAGGACTAAGATTCCTGTATGATGAATTTATAAACTGAACTTTGACTTCTGTGAAGCAGGCAAGATGCAAATCCTTGCCTAGTGCTGATTTGTGGGACATGCCTAGTTTTTCATTGATTGGTCATTAAATCGAGCCAGGATGATGTAAGCACATACTACAAGAAATGTGAATCAAGGAGCCCAAAGCAAAGAAGACCTCTCTGGATGAACAACTTCCTTAAATCGGTTATAAAATTCTGCCATGGGTCATGAAACTCTATTCTGTGTAGAGAATAACCCAAGGTAGATGAATGCCTTGCTAGTGCTAATACTTCTTTTTTAAGTTCCCTGAAGGCAATAGATGACAGCATGTAAGTCTTCGTTGTCCCTTAATTCTTCTCATTCCCACCTCTGTCAGTATTCAGCCTGTGTAGGCTTTTCCAAGTCACCTAAATTGCCAGTCTGACAGCTAGCTACTCACAGGCAAGAGGGGGAGGAATTGAGCTGATTACCTTTTAACTTCAGCCTGAATTAAATATTTCCATATTGCTTTAAAATTCAGAGTTCTTTCTTATGCATCCCCCCTGGGTTTCCGTGCTCTATATATAAAAAGGCAATGTGACAAATTCCTTTGCCAAGGCTTGGATGTTGGGAACTCAGAGTTTTTATTTAATCATGGTGCTGAGTTCCTGTCTGGCCTTGTATATGCTATTTTACATTTCAAATATTCCATCTGTAAAGACTGAATGATAATTCTTACCGATCTCGCAGGGAGTTTGGAGATGATGGATTATTTAGTGTTGTAAAGAGCTTTTGGACACACTGAGTGCTAAATAACTTGTATTATTAGACCCTCTCTGCATTGAAGCTGAAACATTGGCCACCTGACCTGTTTTGGCATCAGATCTCCTGAGGTTCTCTTTCCACAGCACTCACAGAGTGATGATTCTCTGTATGTGTAGCAATAAAAGGAGTCTGGGTTGTTAACTTGGGTTGTTGAAATACTGCAGTTCTTTATTTCCTGTCCTATTTTATTTTATGAGAACACAATTCTAAACCATCATATTTGTAGAGATTCCATTATATAATAAACATGCCTCAAAAGAACTATTTTATTATGAAATGTGCTAGGTTTTTTCTATGACAGCTGGTGGTTGGGGTAGAGGATTGCTGGTCAATGCTAAGTTTTGAAAGCAAACTAATTATCTTTGAGGTTTACCACTTCTGTGATGCTGACGGAATCTCTGACATTTGGGGAATTCTTCCTCTATTTGCATATATTTTGTATAGATTATTTTGTTTGTTGGCCAAACAGATGTTGAATTTCTATAATGATTCAGGTCCTAGGTTAGGACATAAGTATAAAATCTATATCAATCATGTTGTCTGTATCACAAAGGACTTTATAATATTAGGATAAACATTTAGTGATAAGTGAAATACAAGATGAGATACAAGCAGGGTATTGTATGAATGTAAATAAGGTAATTATTGCCTTGAGGAGTCAGAAAAGATTTCTCAGACATTGGAGGCATTTAAATTGAGACTTTAAAGAGGCCATTTGCCAAGTAAAGAAAAAAGGATGAGAAATGGAACATTTTCTTTGCATAGCGTGTAGCACGTGTCCTGAACATTTTGGCTTTACTACACTATTTACTGACAGGAAATGAAAGTGGCGCATAGATTTACCTATCAAGTCCCACTTAGGCATTCTATAAGAGGCCCTTTTAGCTTTATTGATCACAATTAAGATCTCTTGCAGGAGGGGCTTCTGTTTTGGAAGTACTCTGCAACACAAGTTTACTCGGCTTTTCAAATGAGTGGAGAAAAAAGATAGTGGCTCTTGAGGGTCCATCCCCCTTAATCATCTAGAATTGCTCTGGATTATTATGCTCGCCCCCTGTACTTCCAGCTGCTGGCTGGAATCATGAGAAACCTCTTCGTGTTGCATTGCTGCTCCTCGGCAAGCCCACATTTCCTCCAACAGAAAGGAGAAAATGTGAGCTTGCTGAGGAGCTGCCATTCACTATGAGGGTATTCAATTTTGCATATTAGTGCAAGTTGTAGGGAGCCATAGAGGGCTTGGAGAGTATCTATGATGAGTTTTTTGGGATGAAAGACATGAGACAGCTATCAAGATACCATTACATTATGTCATTCTCTTTGGGATTCATTAGTCTCCAAGGCCGAGATATTGGAGAGGCTGCTTGGGCAGCCTTCTGGTACTTGCAGAGGGTTGTAACATTATAAATATAAATTAAGGCTTCATCTCATTCAGCTTATTTTGATTATACATACTACGACAGTTACTATGCTAGGGATTTTCACATATTATCTCATTTCCATGTATTTATAATAGCTCAGTATGGTTAGGTATTATACTGATCTTATAATCTTATAAATTTTTAAAGACCACATATTATGTATCTTTTTCTCCTTATTGTTGGTATTGAGGATGGAGACTCTTAAAAGTAGTGTTATCCATCTACTTGGAAGTTGGAGTCGGTGTTCTGCTCTGTAAAATCCTCGAATTCTTTCCTTTTCTGGCATTCTAGATGACTTTAACATGTACCATAGAATCAATTTTCTTTTGTTGCTGTTTTTGGATACTTCTTCACTTTATGACTGTAAGCTAAATGTGTATCAGCACGTTCACTTCGTCTTCTATTCCCTGTAATATCTAATGAGGCACATAGGAAGTATGCTGTTTCAAAGTTATCAGTATGATTTTGACAGAACATTTTGGGAATTATGTATTAGGTTGTCAGATAGGCTCAAATGAGTGTGAGGCTGAGTTGTGCAAAACCAATGAAATGTACTAGTTTCTATCTTGCATAGCAAACTACCACCCACTTAAAGACTCAAAACAACATAGATACATTATCTCTCAGTTTCCATGGGCCAGGAATCACACATGGCTTAATTGGGTCTTCTGTTTGGGATCTCACAATGCTATAGGCAATGTGTCAGCCAGGCTTTGCTCCTTTCAGAAGTTTAGTGTCCTCCTCCTGGCTCATGTGGTTGTTGGCAGGATTCAGTTCCTTGTGGGTGTAGTACTGAAGTTCCCCTTTCCTAGCTGGTGGTCAACTGAAAGCCACTCTCAACTTCTAAGTCTGCCCACAGTTTCCCACCACATGAGCCTCTCACAGGCTCTTCCACACCTCAGCTTACTTCTTCCAAGCCAGGAAGAGGATCCCTCCAGTCTACTAAGATGGAGGTGTATATATTGTAACACAACTATGGGAGTGACTGTCCTTTCACCTTTGTTGTATTTCATCAAGTAGATGAGAGTCAGAAGCTTCTCCTGCACTTATGGGAGGGATTATATAACAGCATGCATATTGGGGGTTATTTAGGTTATATCTGCCACTTTTTTTTTTTTTTTTTGAGATGGAGTCTCGCTCTGTTGCCCAGGCTGGAGTGCAGTGGTGCGATCTCAGCTCACTGCAAGCTCTGCCTCCTGGGTTCACGCCACTCTCCTGCCTCAGCCTCCTGAGTAGCTGGGACTCAGGCACCTGCCACCATGCCTGGCTGACTTTTTTTGTATTTTTAGTAGAGACGGGGTTTCACCGAATGAGCCAGAATGGTCTTGATCTCCTGACCTCGTGATCCGCCCGCCTCAGCCTCCCAAATTGCTGGGATTAGAGGCATGAGCCACTGCACCCGGCCATGTCTGCCACTTTAAGAGTTAGATCTAGAAGAATGCTTATAACCGCCTAATGAGCAAATGCCCCTAACTCCCATTCACCTGGGCTTGATATAACCTAATAAAACAAAGTAACAGTTGCACTAATGGTATATACATATAAGTGTCAGAAGAGATAAGAAGGATAGTCATGTTTAAGTAGATTATTCAAAAGGAGTTTATGGGGCCTGGACCTAAGATTCAGAGTCATCAAGTGAGGGTAGAAAAATTCCTTATTAATAAAGATATAGAAGCATCATTCTAAATCTGAAAATATACATTGTAGCCTTTCATAGAAATGAAAGGCCCTGAAGGGTAAGCTATGAATGAAGGGGCTTGGATCTATTAGAAAAAAAATAAAAGAGAATGACAAATAGAGATTCAGAAGAACCTTTTAGATTAGGAGAAAATATAGTCCTGGGTTACAGACAAAGATGGATGAGTGGAAGAAAATCTTTGAAATCAAGTCATCTGGAGGAACCTGTTCAGAGAGCAGACACTTACCCAGACAGGGCAAAGTCAAGCAGAGGGTAGTTTCACAAGCGGAACCCAAAATGCTACCAGTGATATTTGGATCAGTTAGCTTTAAGAGAAGCATCTCTAACCAACAAATAAAGAATAAATTTTGCTTTGCTAGAGACTACAATTGCTGAAAATAATAGCCCTTGAATAAGCAATAGTGGAAAATTACAAGGGAAGTTAACATGATTGTAAAACCTAGACCTCTGGGTACATAGAATAGATAATTTGCATACAGCTTATTTTCCAAGTTTTCCTGAATTGTTATAAGATGGCCTGCATACATTAAAGAACTAACTGGCCACATTTTTCATGAAGGACCACTGAGGAGTGAGCAACAGGATCCTGTCCAAAGATTTTTGAAGGAGTGGTCTCTTGTCACCTTTCCAGTGGGAAAGGGAGAAAGCCAGCTACAGAACCCGTTTGATGACTTCTCTTGGAAGGTTTTCCCATGATTTTCTGGAACCACAGAAAAGCAGCTAACTTTACATGTCATGTCAGAAGGGACAATATCTTCCCATGATTTATTTCTTTAATTTAGCTTATATGTCCTCTCCGTTTGTTACCATGGCACCTGTGCTTGCATGCATGATGGTTTTTATCACACTGGATTTTTGCCTTGTCTGCCTCTTTCTCTCCCCTGAGAGCTTCCTGGGGGCAAAAAACACATTATTTTGTCCGTAGCTCTAGCATTTACCACATATTTGATTCACAACAAATGTTTTCTAAATAGATTAATGGTGTTAGCACATCAGAATTCTATAAATCCAGATCTTTCAAGTTGTGACGTTTCTATCAGAATACTCAATACAAAGAACCTACTGCTCTGACCAGAAAGAGCATTATAAACATGATTAGAGACATAGAATCCCAGAACTCACATAAATTCGCATCTATAGTTAGACGTGAGGTTAACAAAAATTGCAAAAACATTGCCAGAAAATTCTAAACAATTCATGGAGAACTCATTAGTCTATTCAACAGACTACTGAGTTCAACAGACACCCTACTGGGTGCCAGAGATTTCTGATGCATAAAACAAGACTTCTGTCCAGGATGTGCTGTCAATCTAGAAGGAGAGACAAATATGCTTAACAGATAATTTCAGAACAGTGAATAAAATGTTCATAGAGATTTGCACAAAAGGTTTTTTTGAACATAGAGGGAAGAACAACCAACTCAGTCTGGAGTTGGAAGGGGTGGTGGGTAAGGCTTCACAGCGTTGCTGATAAACATCATTACTTAATAAAGACAAGCATTTCACATGAAAATGAGAATGTGCAAGAGAAAATGCATGTGAAAATGAGAACATGCAAGAAGCATAAAGGATCATAGAGGGGCAACAGGCATTAGGAGGCTAGAGGGTCCATGTAGAAAGAAGGGTAGGACAGGAAAGCGGCAAGGAATAGGTGGTGAGGTTGTTTTTGTGCCATTCTAAGGGGTTCGGGCTGGGTAAAGAAGAAAAAGTCTGTATGACAGACAGTCTGAGAAAGAACAAAACCTTTTAAACAGAAGTACAGTACAGCTGCTGCTCCTCAACTGCTTTAAAAGTCCGAATTTATACTCCTTAGATAACAAAGCAAAGCTTTTTCTACTCTTTGTATAGAACCTGTTGTTGCCAATATGAATAATAGAGCTAGAGGCTGGATTCACTCTCTGAATAATTATGAAAATAATCATTTTTGTGTCTTCCTCTGGTCTTATACCCCAAGAAAGGAGGAACAAATGTAGAAAAGCCCCCAACTTCTTTACCACTCTTTTGCCATACATTTAGAACCCAGAAGTTCTTTCCCTTTACTGCTCTGTCTATTGATAAATAATACTGATTTTCAATACCCCTATGCTAGACCCCTTACTTGGATTATCTCATTTAATTCTCATGTCTCTTAGCAAAATGGATTCTATAATTTGGATCTCATTTAAAACTTTAGGGCATGTGAAATCCTGGGAAGTCAAATAAGTCACAGGAGGACAGCCCAAGGCACAGGGGCCAAAAGCCAAAACATGAGAGACAAAGGAGCTTCAGGTATGGAAAGCAATGTTTCGGGATTCAGGACTTATGGAAAGGAAGCAGTCTCCAGGTTCCAGTGGAGAGCAAAGGGAAAGGGCTCTGGAGGAGTTTCTGGAATATTCACAGTTGCATGTGACTTGTTTTGCTTTTATTTATTTATTTATTTATTTTGAGATAGGGTCTCACTCTGTTGTCCAGGCTGGAGGCCAGTGGTGCCATCTCGGCTGGCTCACTACAACCTCTGCTACTTGGGGCCAGGTGATCCTCCCACCTCAGACTACCGAATAGCTAGGACTACAGGGACGCACCATCACACCCGGCTAATTCTTTTGTAGTTTTTGTAGAGACAAGGTTTTATCACCTTGCACAGGCTGTTCTCGAACTCCTGGACTCAAGCGATCTATCTGCCTTGGCCTCCCAAAGTGCTGGGATTACAGGCGTGGACTTGTTTGGCTTTTATGCCTCACCTGAGGCACAGGACAGGGACAGAATGAGGAAAAAAAAGAATAGAATGGATACATTTAAATAACCGGCAAACATTAGTGTATTAGTCAGTGTTCTCTAGCGAGACAGAAATAATAGGATATATGTATACATGAAAGAGAGTTTATTAGGGAGAATTGACTCACACAATCACAAGGTAAAGTCCCACAGTAAGCCGTCTGCAAGTTGAGGAGCAAGGAAGCCAGTGGTGGATCAGTCTGAGTCCCAAAACCTCAAAAGTAGGGAAGTTGACAGTGCAGCCTTCAGTCTGTGGCCAAAGGCCTGAGAGCCCCTGGAAAACCACTGGTGTAAGTCCAAGAGTCCAAAAGCTAAAGAACTTGGAGTCTGATGTTCAAGGGCAGGAAGCATCCAACATGGGAGAAAGACAGAGGCCGGAAGACTCAGCAAGTCTGCCCATTCTACTTACTTCTGCCTGCTTTATTCTAGCCTCACTGGCAGCTGATTAGATGGTGCCCACCCAGATTGAGGGTGAGTCTGCCTCTCCCAGTCCACTGACTCAAATGTTAATCTCCTTTGGCAACACCCTCACAGACCCACCCAGGAACAATACTTTGCATCCTTCAATCCAATCAAGTTGACACTCAATATTAACCATCACAGTTACCTTTTAATTTTTTCGCTGGTATGTAATGTTCATTTTTAGAAAGGGAAATTTAAGCCAGAGGTATAAAGGTCTAACTATTAAATTATATGGAACTATGAGCAAAACTTGGAGACAGTTTGAAGAGGCTGGAGTAAGGTAGAGCATATTCTGAGAGTCACTGTCATGACTGACGTGGACAAATGTCTTTGTTTGTATATAACAGGGGTCCACAAGCTAAGCCAGTGGACCAAATTCAACCCATGACGTGATTTTTAGAGCCCCCTCATTAAAAATAATTTTTAGATTTTTAAAGGGTTGTAAAACACACACACACACACACACACACAACCCCCCCATAATATGAGACAGAGGCTGTTTGTCACCTACAAAGCTGAAAATACTTGTGAGTTGGCACTTTATAGAAGAAATGTTCCACCCCCCTGGTCTGTATAATTGTCTCTTGTAGAGGTCACATGGCTGACCCCCACCCATCCAGCCTGACTTGATACAAGCCTTCCCATTCCAGGGCTTGTTTCTGCTCTCACTTGCTCTACAGTATTGTTCCACAGACCATAAAGCAAATCAGCAGACTCCATTTCAACTCTTAATGGATTGTGACATGAAAACCACTAGTGCAAATGAGGCCCTTTCTGGGAGTCCCTGCAGAATTAAACAGCCTGTGGAGACCAAACCACCATCCTTTTGTGTTGTGAGGTGGCACTTCACCAAGACCTTTAGAAGTTTTAATTGCTGATGCCTTTTCCTAGAGATAAACAGTAACTGGTGCTGTCAATCTGTCACTTTCAAGAGTACTAAAATCATGAAGAATTCATAGGAAGCTGCTGTAAATGTCACCCATTTTCAAAGAAAGCTTTTAAATCAATTTTTCAAAATAATGTATACAAATCAAAACTCATGGGATTTACATAATATTCTTTTTCATTGATCAAGAAACTATTATTGATGCTTACATTACTTCTGTTTTGAAATGCTAGTTAATAATGATACATGTCAATAGTTCAGAAATCAAAAATGATTTAGAAACTCAAGTCTTCATTTTATGCTTATGGTGATAATAATAATGACAACAGTATTACCACCTTATATTTCTATGAAAATTTATAGTTTTTTCAAGCATTTCAAAAATATATTTCATTGAATTCACATAATGATAATCAACATAATGACCCTATCAGTTATGAATGGCAGCAGCTGGTCCTAAATCTTTTCTTCAGTAGAGGAAATTGTACTTACATTAAGTAAAAAATCCAAGGTCATCAAGCCAGACTATGGCAGAAGAAGGAAAATATAAAATTGTTTGTACTTCTGACCTGTGGTATTCTACCATACCAACATAATACTTGCCTAATATGAAAAAACTTCATGTTTAAAAATTATCATTTTAGAATTACGATTACAAATGCATAAGAACTATAATACAATTTCAAAAATGTTTTAAGTGATAGCAATTACTACTCCACAACTTTGAACAAATTCCATAGGCCTGAAAGATAAAAAGTAGATTCTAAATATGTTCCAGGTAGATCTATCCCAATTATTTGTCTCTGGTAAATATTTTTCATTCTTCCACTCTAGTCTTTCAAAAGATAGAAAAACAACCCTTTCATTACTTCCCTGGCTGGGCTGCTTCTGGGCTAGTCATCTTCCTCACAATCACCTAAGGCTGTGATCCTAGCTTAAGAGATTCCTTTCCAATAAACTTCAAAAATCGTTTTTATATCCTGTCAAATTCCTTTGGAATTTGTTTTTGAGTTGACTGCTCTGTTCTGTGTGTAATGGAAAAAGCAAATGTAGCATAAATTATCAATTCAAAAGTTAAAATTTTAAAGGCTACCCACAGTTAATTAAAAATAAAATTATTTTCAACAAAATATTTTAGTAATCAATTGATATTAACAAAAGATACACTTGAAAGATGAAAAAAAAGCTGTGCTTTAATGTATCTAAACTTAGCAGGGAAAATGTTAAAGGAAAGGTTAACATGCTGGTTGCAAAATAAAACATCCCATTTTCAACTGTACACTAAAAACGAAAGGAAAAAGAGCAGCCTGGGAACGTATGAAAAGAAAGAGAAAAACATGTAGGTGAGGCATTTTATGTAGTACCAATTTTTAGACAGAAGAATATTCATAGTGCTGGTCTCCACATCCTTGGGATATGATCAATAGGTGAGTTTAAGGAAAATAAGATAACAAACTCAATTCCTCTTAAAGTAAATTATCTTTACTGTGTTTCATGAACCATTATTTTTAAGTAAATGTTACTTTTCTGAACACAAAACAATTCTTACTGTATAAAACTTGGAAAACAGAAAAACATAAGAAAAAATAATTACTATCATATTACCTTAATATTTTGTTATTTTTTTCTAGTCTTTTGGTTAAAAAATTATATATATATAATATATATGTATATATATATTTAGCTCAGAATACATACTAGATTGACAGAACTACTAATGAAGTTTTTCTAGCCAAATGGCAAACACTTGATCCAAACTAAAGTGAGACTAGACTCAGTAGGTGGGACTAGACTCCGGACCAGACTGCAGACTCCCCAAAACTAGGAAGAGACCCTGAAAGCACGGCTCCATAAGACATGCCTACCAGCACCATGACAGTTTACCATTGCCATTGCAATGCCCAAAAGTTACCGCCCATTTTCTAGCTAATTCTGAAGAGCCTGCTCCTTAAGCAGGAGCAGTCACAGTGCTCTAACCCTGCC
Source organism: Hylobates moloch (assembly GCF_009828535.3). NCBI lineage: Eukaryota > Metazoa > Chordata > Mammalia > Primates > Hylobatidae > Hylobates > Hylobates moloch. The sequence continues at coordinate 87,968,823 of NW_026652288.1, read as the reverse complement.
ACTGCCTCAATAATGTTGTTTTCTTTTACCACCAGCCAGTTCTTGAATTCCTTCCAGGATGAAGACAAGAACTTGCCTGTATCAAAAGCAATCCAATTTTCTCCTGACACTTTGAAAAAAGAAAAAAAGTAAGTCATGTGATGGCAAACAGATGAAGCTGACAGTTAGCTCCCACTTGTTGGATCCTCAAAACTGTCTTTTGAGTCTGATTCATCAGCTGCCCTTCTACGTTTCCTCCTTCTCCTCCCTAGGCATGATATCTTTTGATTTAATCTAAGCAACATTTTTTTTTCTGTTGCTTATATAAAATATTCAAAATGTAATATGAGGCCGGACACGGTGGCTCACACCTGTAATCATAGCACTTTGGGAGACCGAGGCAGGTGGATCATTTGAGATCAGGAATTCAAAACGAGCCTGGCCAACATAGTGAAACCCCACCTCTACTAAAGACACACACACAAAAAAAAGCTGAGTGTGGTGGCAGGTGCCTGTAATCCCGGCTACTTGGGAGGCTGAGGCAGGAGAATCACTTGAACCCGGGAGGTGGAGGTTGCAGTGAGCCGAGATTGTGCCACTGCACTCCGGCCTGGGTGACAGAGTGAGATTCCATCTATAAAATAATAATAATAATAATATGAATACTACATTTTTGGTTGACTTATACTCATGCATTCTTCTAAATTTGGAATTCTTACTACATGAACACTTTGTGTGTTTATTCTTTTTATTTACATAATGAAAATGTTTATAATCACTTTCTACATACCTCAAAAGGGTTTAGTTACATTCAGTGTAAAAAATGCTTTGAATCCTTTGGAGAAATGTATTATTATGACTTTATGTGACCAATTGCTATAGGAATTGCTTCTACAATTTAGTTTTCTTGACCTAGCATACAAATTTAAAATATAATTTAGTCACATTAAGATATGACTCAGAAACTTGCTTTCCTATTTCCTGTGTTTTTGTTTCCGTCTCCAATGTTAAGAAAAGAATACTACAATTAAAGTATCTACTCAAAGGCATATGTCATTGAGGTATTTGTTGAGACTGTGGTCAGTAGACATTATACAGCATTCATCCTGAATTCAGCCATTTTATATATCAGCACAGTTACCATATTTAATTTGCCAAATAACTAGTAGAGGTAAAAAAATAAACCCAATCACAAAGTTAATTACAGGATAAATTTTCAATGAATTTTCACATTGGTGTTTTTAGATAATGACTGTAATCTGATATGAAACAGAAAGGGAATCCATAAAAATCTACAGAAAAACTTACAGAAATCGAGATTAAATGAAAGACAATCCCAAGTGAGAATGTACATACAGACACATATCCACATTACTTACTTGCATAGAAAATGGAGATAGATTTAGGATGAGGCAGCATCATTTGGTGGTATGATTTAGACTCAAAGTTGTAAGACTACAACAAGTTAAGTCCCTTATATGTGAGTTTATATTTTACTTTGGGCCATGGAGCTTAGGCAGTTCTATTGCCGGGAACACTCCTATTGGTTTAAATCTTCATTCACCTCCCCTTTCATTCTTATTCTTGTATTGCAGTTCTAGTAACTGGAGTTTTTGTCTCCTAGTTCATTATCTGAGGCCTTGTTCTATACCTTCCCGATGTTCATTCTCTGCTAGATGTACATAAAGGCCTCTGTCCCTTGTCCCTAATGTGAGCACTGCCCTTCCTCATCCAGATGACTGAATTTCTGCTGCATGCTTATCACAATAGAAGCACGCTGCCCGCCCACCTAAAAGGTCTTCTAAGAACAGTGTTGCCAGCCTAGTGTCCATTGATTCTTCACATATAAGGAATCTTGCAATTTTATCTTGAGTTCTTTGTTGTTTAATTTTGCATGTCAACTTTCAGGCCGAACTTTGTCTAATAACAATTATAAACAATTACAATTAAGTGCCACTTAATGACGTTTCGGTCAATGACATACCACATGTACAACAGTCATCCTGTAAGATAATAATACTGTGCATTTACTGTACCTTTTCTGTGCTTAAATATGGTTAGAAACAGAAATATCATGTTAAAATTGCTTATGGTATTCAGTATAGTAACATACTGTACAGATTTATAGCCTAGGAGCATTTGTACCATATAACATAGGTGTGTTGTAGGCTATACTATCTGAGTTTGTGTAAATACACTTTGTGATATTTGTGCAATGACAAAATTGCCTAATGATACATTTCTCAAAGCATATTTTGTTGTTACATGACACATGACTATATATATATATACACACACACACAGGTCAATACTTAAGACAGATTCAGTGTCTTCTTCCTAGTTTGATTTGGAGTTGCCTCTACCTACTATATCCAGCAGTTATGAATAAGTCACATAGCTCGTTGAAATGTGATATGGCTAAAAGAAGGGGAGAGAAGGGGGTAGAGGGAGGAGAGAGAGTTTTTATCCTCTGGTTTTAATTATGGCCATGAAAAGAAATGACTTAACTACTCAGAACAGAATGTTATGACTGCCTCTTCATTCATGGCAATACAGTAATTTCAGCTTCTTTGCAGATAGCAAGGTAGATAGGCAGCAGATAGGTAGACAGATAGATGCATACATACATATAAACATACATCTTACATAAATACATATAAAAATGGGTCGATTTTTTTAGATACATGGATGGCTAGATAGATGATATGTAGATGATAACTAGCTCTACAGAAAGGTATAATCAAGGATGTTGATATCTCTGACTTCCTATCAGTTCCGTTAATTTCTTATTCTTCACTGTTGTGTCACAAGATATCTTTGCAATGATTCTTCACCTATTTAGTAACCATCCTAGTATCCACAAAGGTCAAAAGCAACGAACGACATGATTAGATTTTTCTTGAGTTATAGGTTCAATTCTGTTTTTATGTATATACTATACACAGATATGCATTTGAAATGGTTAAAGAATCATCTGAAAGTGAAACGTTTGAAAATATTTTGAACTTTCTATGAAATACAAAGCTGGTAGCATGGTGAAGCCCACGGGGAACTAGACTTTGAGTGAAGATATTTGAGTTATTCCAGCATTACTACTAACTAGCATTTATGACCTTTACACTTAACTGAATGAATTTTCTCATTTATAAAAGAGTTGTCCTTAAAATGTTACATCAAGGCTGGGCGCGGTGGCTCACGCCTGTAATCACAGCACTTTGGGAGGCCGAGGCGGGTGGATCACCTGAGGTCGGGAGTTCAAGACCAGCCTGACCAACATGGAGAAGGCCTGTCTCTACTAAAAATACAAATTAGCTGGGCCTGGTGGCACATGCCTGTAATCCCAGCTACTTGGGAGGCTGAGGCAGGTGAATTGCTTGAACCCGGGGGGCAGAGGTTGCAGTGAGCCGAGGTCACGCTATTGCACTCCAGCCTGGGCAATGAGAGCAAAACTTGGTCTCAAGGAAAAAAAAGTTACATCAATTTTGACATTCTGTGTTTTCTACAAATTGGTTAATATTCTAAAGTGCCATTATAAGATCTCATAAGTGAAATAACCTGAACAACATCACTATTTCATGGTATATTTTAAAATATATTTCATTTTATACATATTATTTGTATTTTGTGTTAATTGTATTCTACTTTCCCTGAACATAATCTTGGTGTGGGGCTGGGGTTGTCCATTATGCAAAAAAGAAATTTTAAATTTAGATTTGACTTTTTAAAATATGCTATCAATTAGAACCACACAATGCTACATAATGATATTTCCAACAGATGTTATGTAAAATATAGTACTATAACTACTGAATATTCAAGCACATATAGTGCAAATCTTGCAAAATTCTTAGTGACACTTGGAAAAAAATTAGAATGTTTATAAGAAGCAATACAAATTAACATGAATTCTTTGTTCCAACCACTACAGAAAGAAATATAAGACTCTGACTGTTTTTACAGTATGTGTATAAACTCTATAATAAGCTGATGTCTTTAATTTAAAGTAAACAGAAAAGTATATGAGGTCAGTAGCATCTGTACTTCAATTTTTTTTTCTAACACCAGTAATTAAATTTCACTACTCCATCCACATTCTCTTAGGCAATTTTTCTTATGACAGTTATGACCACAGATTGCATGCTTGGGACAAGGAAAAACATCATCATTTAGGAATGCAATCAAATTCATGACTTTCTAAGTGCATCATGTTCTAACCAACCCAGTTATGTAGGTAAAGGAAAACTCAGGATAGAATATACCCTTGACATTCACCATGGTACATCCTGAGACTGCAACAAATCCCTAAATTTATAAACATTATTATTATTAAATATATTTTCTTGCACAAAAGGCAGTAAAGTAAAACAAAAAATAAATAAACATTGTTTATTCTGTCCTCCTCTCTTTACACTGTGGAATTCCTATTTATTCTTCATATCTCACCTTTTCCGTGGAGAAATTTCTGGCCAATGCCTAGTTTAGATCTCACAGTTTTATAAAAATCATCTAATCTTAGAATTATCATCATAGCTTGTTACTAATTTCTTGCTTAATAGCTGTTCCATAGCTTCAGGCTTCTTGAATTCATGGATCAAGTCAGCACCGTTTTAGCACTCCTCACAGAGCTGATTAGTAGGTATTTCTTTTGGATGAACAAATGAATAACTCACAATATGTATGTGATTTATGAAAATAGTGATAAGTAATAAAAATAAAGTTGATATGCAGCTGCTGGGTAGTAGCTAAGTCCACTCACTAGTAACTGACTTACATCTGAGCATCAGTCTTAGTAGACACAGTATTTTTCAAAGTTTTGACCAAAAATTGTATAAATTTGTACAAATCATGTTCCTTGTTGAGGGCCCATGAATACTTAAAACTGTGATCATCATATGCCTATGTCCACAGCCTATTATACGAAAGCAAAATTTTGCCATTTACTAGTTTTGTGGTCATAAGCAAGTTGTTTAGCTTCCAGAGTCCATAGTTTCTTCATCTGCAAAATGAATATTATAATTCTTTCTATGTTTAAAACCCATGTGTTGTTCTCAAAAATTGAATAAATTAATTTGTATAAAAATGTCTTGAGGAGCACTCTACAACTGTATGGTGTTTGCATAAACTGTGATTAGAGTGTGATGCCATAGTTATTTCAAAGAGAGTTGTAGCTGCGATGTTGTCTGCTTGAGGAAAGATAAACAAGCATCTGTTATTTCACAGCTATTTCCTTCCAGTTTTCAGCAGACTACTAATGATTGCAATCAATGAATCTATAAAGAGACTTGTGCCACAGAACACGTAATACAGGTTTACCTGGCTGAGAGCCATTCTAAGAAGCAGAATTCGTCACAGGCTTGCAGATCCAAAGGTTTTGAAGGAAGGAAAACCTCCTTAGAAATACAATACTATTGTTCATATTAAAGATTGAGATAGCTCCCATGGCAACAGTTTTTTACTACATACAATCCTTTTGGAAAAATATTTGAACGTTTTTGCAATAAATTCAAATGCAAAAACCAATTAACTGTATATCCCATAATCAAATAATTTTTCAAGCAAGTGCCCCAAATTTCAAGAGGCTTTGAAGGCACTACCAAAGTGAAATGGAACAAGTGAAGTATTTGATGTCAGCAGAGGAAACATTTTCATTGTTTTTTCAGGCACAAATAGAGTTGCATAATATTATGTAACTTACTAAATATATCCAGGTTATACTAATCATGCTTTTTAAGTCGCCAAGATGACTATAGCTTAGTATGTATCAAATATAGGAGATTTAGTTTGAGAAAGACATCAAGCGTTGGTTCCCATAGGTATTAGAGTCAGAGGTCTCTTTAAATGTCTTTAAAAACTAGCTGTGGTTTCTTAGGTAAACTAATTAAACCCCTGGGGTTTTGTGTTGTTTTGAGAAAAAAATATGCCAGGTATGGAGTCTGCACTGTGTTCATCCCACAGCAGGAGCTCTTGTTAATTGTGTGTCCTCTGGGTCAGGAATCATCTTTACATATAACACATGTCCTGTCCTCATGTATCCACTTGCTGGTTAGACAAAGGCATCTACCAATAAACCAAACACATGAGCAATGTAGCTTATTATTATCATAATAATCTATCACTAAAAGATTATGTCTTTAATTATGATATTGTTCCTATGGAGTATGACACAGTGATGGCCGAGGTGCTAATTCAACTGAATGCCAAGGCGCAAGAGGCCAGGTAGTGCATATGACTTCAGGAACCCTGGAGATGTTCCTCATCCATAGACAATCCTGGATGCTTTTGCTTATCATTTTTGTTAGCATTTAAAACTAAACTGATATATGCAAGCCTCTTTTCTTCCTCTTGAAAATGCAAATACCCTGGGAGGATGTCCCTACAGAACGGTTTCAGTACAAATCAAGAATCTTAGAGCTGGGCACGGTGGCTTACACCTGTACTCCCAACACTTTTGGAGACCAAGGTGGGAGGATCGCTTGAGTACAGGAGTTTAAGACCAGCCTGGGCCTCATCTCTACAGTGTGTGTGTGTGTGTGTGTGTATGTATGTATGTGTGTATATACATATATATTTTTTAATTAGCCTGCTGTTATGGCAGATACCTATAGCCCCAGCTACTCACATCACTGCACTCTAGCCAACAGAAGGAAACCTCGTTTCAAAAAACTAAACTAAACTAAACTAAACTAAACTAAACTAAAACCTTATAGCAGGATTTGATAGGAATGTGAGAAGAAGGGCTGTGTGCTGTAGGTATATGGCCATATGGTAGTGCACGAATAAATAATTAGCCAGGTGTGGTGGCACGTGCCTGTAATCCCAGCTACTCGGGAGGCTGAGGGAGGAGAATTGCTTGAACCCAGGAGGCGAGTTTGCAGTGAGCCAAAACTGCGCCACAGACAAACTCCTTTAAAAAAAAAAAAAAAAAAAAAAAATTGTATTTTTGACAGCAGTTGTTAAGCCCTCTGTAAGAACTGTTTTCACATCAAAATTACTAGGTAAATAAAGTTCTGTTTATCTTTAATCTTTGGTTTCCAAGGGTAATTTCTTTTGTAAATACTTTTAAGAAATGTTAGCTGATAATAGTAGACATCAGTTCATTAAAGTGAATGATGTCATAGAGAGAAAACTTTTAATGGACATCATCTACTAATTTGTTGATTTTTGTCAGGCGTTATCTTGTTACCAGAATTTAGCGAGCCATACATACTTTTTTTTTGTTGTTTTTTTTTGAGATGGAGTATCGCTGTGTCGCCCAGGCTAGAGTGCAGTGGTGTGATCTTGGCTCACTGCAACCTCCACCTCCCAGGTTCAAGTGATTCTCCTGCCTCTGCCTCCTGAGTAGCTGGAACTACAGGCATGTGCCACCATGCCCAGCTAATTTTTATATTTTTAGTAGAGATGCGGTTTCACCTTGTTGACCAGGCTGGTCTTGAACTCCTGACCTCAGGTGATCTGCCTGCCTCGGCTTCCCAAAATGCTGGGATTACAGGCATGAGCTACTGCGCTTGGCCCACATTTTTTAAGTGAATTTATTTTGGTATTTGATAGTAAGTCACCTACACTTAAGCAGCTGTCACCTTCCTATATAAATATACTGAGACAGTTCCTTCCCGTTGTTGTTGGAAAATAGTTTGTAATTTATACTGATGAGAAGTCATTAACTAAGCTTTTTAAATGGTGTAATGTACAAAACATTTTCTTAAACGGAAAGATCAATGTTCATGGTTATAAAAACCTAAAAATAAAATTGTCAGAAAGCAAGATAGCAAAATTAGCCTATGGTTGATATTCACGACTTGGAAAGAGCAAGTCAATGATACAGCAGAAGCTGGTGCCGATTTCTTCCTTTATCTTACAGCTCCCTAACAACAAAACAAGAAATCGCACAACTAAAGTAGTTCAAACATAGCAAATTAGTAGAGATGCGGTTTCACCTTGTTGACCGGGCTGGTCTTGAGCTCCTGACCTCAGGTGATCTGCCTGCCTCGGCCTCCCAAAATGCTGGGATTACAGGCATGAGCTAGAATAGAAAGATACCTATTGAGGCATGAAGCAACCAGGTAAAAATTGCTGAAATTATATATACATATTGCAACTACTTTTAATATACCTTAGTTGACATATATATAAAATTCCATTTTGGGGGTCTTTAATAACTTTCGTTTCTTCTAAGTTTTTATTTATTCACTTATTCATTCATTCATTGATTCGCTCATTCATAATGAAACATTCATTGAGCTACAAGCTGTATGGGGTAATGAACATAATAAAACATGATCCATATCCTCAAGAAATCCATAGACTGTGAGAGGAGACAGACATACTAGATACATAAGAAAATACAAGGTGATTAGTGATAGCGGAAAAAGTACAAACAAAAGTTGGCTCATAGCAGAAGGAGTACTCTGCCTTGGGCTAGATAGTAGCTTTAAGGAAGGCTTTGTTGTGGAAATGACGTCTGAGCTTATGGAATGGCTTACACTGCAGTCTTCTGACCTTGAAGTGGGAGTTGGGCATTTCTGCTTGCTTCTCGGTTCTTATTATTTGCCTCTAGTTTGAACTGGACAACTGTTACTACCACAGGGGGAAAAATCCGTAAGAACTTAATACCTCTCGTACCCTCACTTCATATTGGGGAGGTGGAAGGTGAAGTTTCGATTGGTGAAGGTTTTGCCTGAGATTACACAGCCATCGAGTAGTAGAATCAGGGCCACATTTACTAAGATTTCTTGTCTGTCACTCCAAAGCTCTTTGCCCTTTTTCATGCCATTTTCAACTTTTCCCTTCGGTTTTCAGAAAAGCAGCTTTGGTAAACAATTTGGAAATAAGACATAGCTCTTTGATAGTTTTTTGTTTGTTTGTTTTTAACCATTGAACAATTTCAAATCTTGCAGAACAATTGAGTTTTTTTTTCCCTTACCTTCACTGCTTCTATAATAGGAAAGTGTACATTCTCTCATTTTTTTTAACTGTACGAATTTTTATGCAAAGGAGGTAAGGCTAAGAGAGCAAATGTAATTTGTTCAATGCCACACAGTAGTCAATGAAATGTGTGTCCAAGCTGGGAAGGTCTTTCTCTAAGATCTGCACCTTTCAACTTTATACTCCTGCCTATTCAGATCAAGATGAATTACATGATTTCTATTAAGGATTTTATAATGTAGTAGGAAGACACAAATAAGCAAATGTAATAGAACAAAAAGAGATATAATCTCCCATCATAATCCATCGAGAGAGAGAGAGAGGAAGAATTTCTCTAAGATTTCAGAGAAGGAATGTAAATTTGGAATGGATTTGAGGAAAACATGTTATTTGCACTGACATTTTAGAAATTTATGTGATTAAGATGTGTAGATGGCATGAGAATGGTAAGGGAGATTCTAAAATACTCTAAACACAGTGATTGCATCTACAGAGGTCGTCAATTATGACACGTGTGAAATGAGAAGCTCATTTTGAGTGACACATTGGTATACATAAATGATGTGTGGAAAATGTGGTAGAAGAAACAATGGAACAAAGCTATGGATAGAAGAAATAATGGGACAATTTATTGAATGTGCAGGTAAGAATTTGGGCATTTTGTCATATGCTATGGAGAGGCCGATAGCTATTTAGCCTGAGGAGTGGAGTGATCCAAATTGAGCCTGATTTTTTTTTTGTCTCTGAAATAAAAGTAGTCATTTTACCTAAAATCCCTTTTTTTAAAGATAGAAATTTCAAAAACTATTTTCTAGGATCTACTTTTTTAATATTTTGGTTCATCCAATCAATATTTTTAAACATTTTTCCAGTTTAATTTTACTTTTCTTTTGAGACAGGGTCTCACTCTGTCGCCCGGGCTGGAGTGCAGTGGCCCAATCACACCCGACTGCGGCCTCGACCTCCCTGACTCAAGTGATCCTCACAGCTTAACCTCCTGAGTAAATGGGGCCACAAGTGTGTGCCACCACATCCAGCTAATATTTCATTTTTGTGTAAAGATGAAATCTTGCTATGTTGCCCAGGCTGCCCTGTCTAATTTTAAATTTAAGTTTCAGGCTATTATTCTCAGAAGGACTCAGGTTGTGTTTATAGCACAGAAGGAGTCAGTGAGTCAGCAACTATGTTATCAAGTCAACTAAGAATTGTAATTTGGTCAACATTATTTCACCTGAAGTTAACTTATTTTTTTAATGATCAAGAAACTAAGAATCACAACGTTATTCATTTAATAAACTGTAATCTTATTATCTAATTTTATGAGGCAGGCAGAATGAAAAATAGTATGTGGTTCTTTGTGGATGAAAATAAAGAAGAAGCAGCATTTATTGAGTGCCTTCTATAATATGGTCTTTTGAGATAAACCTCACATAGGCTGAAACTGGTTTCCTTGATAATCCTATAAAGTGGTATTATTGTTGTTGCTGCAAACAAGGAAATGGAGATCCAGGAGGCTAACTGATTCACCCAGTTCTCATTGTCAGTGAGTGGCAGAACTGGGACTAACACCCCCATGAATCTGGTTTCAAAGGTAATGCTTTAGTCACTTCTTCACCTGACCTCATAGTTATTATTTGAAATACTATCACCTTGTATGTTCTGTGTAATGCATAGAGCCATCTTCGTAAACACAGACTCTTTTATAAAAGACTGAATTCTGTCTAACAACAAAATTTTTACCACTTTTTTACATGTTTAAATTCCATGTAAAAGAATCATATTAGTGTATAGCCATAGTCAGATTTTATTTTGACTGTTGTCACTGTGAATTTCTAATAAAACAGAAGGCAGAAGTAACTACAAGTTTATAATCTTTGAGAGATGTCAGTATATATTTTAAAACCACTTAACTTGATGTTACAAGAAACTTCAGATTGAGTTTGAAAATATATATATTGTTATGCCCTGTGGCATTTTCTGACCTGTCATGATGCCACTCAGTTTCAAAATCGCTATTCATAGATGTTGAGAATATTCTTGCTGAATAAAGAGGCCATTTTGGAAATGTGTGGAGGTTAATATTATGCACATGAAACTGCTCAGCTTTCTCACACCCTGTCAGATCTGAGCAATTATTCTGCCATCTCGCTGCCTGTCCCCGCCCCCACACCATTTCCTTAAATTGCTATGGAAATTAAATCGTGAAAGACACTCTTCTTGCAAAGATGCCTCCTTCAGAATCCTCTCCGCTTTGCCCTAGCTAATTTGGAATAGAAAATCATCCCACTTTTCCATGGAACTTAGAAAGGCCAGGGGCCAGACCTAAAAGGCATAATTTGCCTGACATCTGTGTTCCAGAATCATGTGGCATCAAAACAATTCGTGATGCTCAAGTGAAAGTAAGCATCCTGTCTATTAACTAAAGCATTTAACAAGCGAATGCCAGTCACTTGCTATTCTCTCATCCATCGAATCACGTCCCATAAGGACAATCATACTTGTAAAGTGCCCAATTCACATTACATTATTTCATGATCACATTGATACAGTGAATATATTTTCTATCATTTTGCTCATTTTTTTCCTCCAGTGGGTGTTATGTGTAGCACAACTGAGGATACCAGAGATTATTCTTAAAGTCTTGATTTATAGAGACTAGATGTCTAATTAACGGAGGCAACAAGCTTACTGAGAACTTGCAGGATCTACCCCTTTGCCAGTCCTACTCAGCTTCAGAATCCAGGTTGTTAGTCAGGCCTGTTCTGTGGCTATTGCAGGCAGCCAACAGTGACTTAATCCAAAGTGTTGAAATGGCCATTGGAAGCCAAACATCTGGGTAAACTACTTTTCATCAGTAATTTTACAGACAAGACATTGTTTCTAAAGTTTTGGAAACTCTCAAATCTGCTCCTTTTACAGTAACCGGCAGTACACTCGAGTTTCTAAATACTAAAATGATCTTGAAGCTTCAGATACAGCCTCCATATAACATACCTCTCTGCCTCAAACAACCAGCTACCATATGTAAGGCAAAGCAAAGCAACTGTATTCTGGATATTAGAAAGATGTCTCTGAATGTAGAGAAATTGGGGCCATCAGACTCTACAGCTATGTAGGATAAAGAGCTGTATCAATGAGATATTCAGTGTTGCATAGCAGAGGAATTGAGTAGTAGTGTAGCAGAAGGACCCACCTAGGAAAGGAACTAAATTTGGGCAATGAAAAATGAGAGTATAGGATGAGGCAAATTTTGCTGATTGCCTCTCAAAACCAGTAACTGTTGAACATTTGGCCATTTGGCAGGTGCAACACGCAACACTTTCTTTTCTTTTTTTTTTTTTTTTTTTTTTTTGAGTTGGAGTCTCACTCTTGTCACCCAAGCTGGAATGCAGTGGCATGATCTCGACTCACTGGAACCTCCGCCTCCCAGATTCAAGCGATTCTCCTGCCTCAGCCTCCCGAGTAGCTGGGATTACCGGCACATGCCACCACGCCTGGCTAATTTTTTTGTAGTTTTAGTAGAGACAGGGTTTCACCAGGTTGGCCAGGCTGGTCTCAAACTTCTGACCTCAGGTCATCTGCCCGCCTCGGCCTCCCAAAGTGGGGGGGATTACCGGCATGAGCCACAGTGCCCGGCCTTGCAGGTGCAACACTTCTCTCCAAAATCTTTGTTCCTTTGGGAAGGTGGTGGAGTTAGGTGCTCTCCGAGGCCCAAGCTAAAAGTTTCTAGTTTCAGTTGTGACTAAAAAATAATGCTGGTTTCCATAAATACATTGTAAAGAAAAGTAAGGTTAGATAATGGTTCTTTACTTCTTGCAGCTTAGATCACCAGTAATCATTTGCTCCTGGTAGTTTGGAAATGACCCCCATCAAATTATTAAATTTTGGCCTTGGAAAATTAGAGCTTAGTTTAATTAAGGGTTCTTTTTTTCCAGTTCAGCTGGATTCTCCATAGTCTTAATTATATTCATTATTATTTATTTTTGTATTTACTTTCTCTATGTTCTTAAGCAAAGCACACCAAACTTCAGTGCCTTTCAACATTTGCACTTAAGTCCACCGAATGCAATGATCTAATAAGAAAGATAAGCCAGGCTGGGTGCAGTGGGTCACGCTTGTAATCCCAGCACTTTGGGAGGCCAAGGCAGGTGGATCATGAGGTCAGGAGTTTGAGACCAGCCTGGCCAACATAGTGAAACCCCATCTCTACTAAAAATACAAAAAATTAGCTGGATGTGATGGCAGGCGCCTGTAATGCCAGGTACTTGGAGGCTGAGGCAGGAGAATCACTTGAAACCGGGAAGTGGAGGTTGCAGTGAGCTGAGATGGTGCCATTGCATTCCAGCCTGGGCAACAATGAGAGACTCCTTCTCAAAAAAAAAAAAAAAAAAAAAAGGAAAGATAAGCCAAATTGTGATAACTTATAGTTCACTCTCCTTTAAGTCTCTGTCCTACAGCAGTCTCCCATCCCTAATCAGAGAACTTTCATAATTGCATCTGTCAGGCTTTCAATAATAGTATGAAAATAAATGCTCATTTTCTTTCTGGAAGACCAATACATGCTTTTATTCTATAGTTGGCAAATGTTCAGTAATGGAGTTTTCAGAAACCCCTGCAAAGACTTTTCCCATCAAACACCCACTGTTGGGTAACTGATGTGAGTCCTGAACAGCCAAAACTTTGGGCTAATGAGCACTGCAGGGTTTGTCATGCTGGTGTTCATCCAGCAAGATGGTTACAGAGACTCATGATTTATGATTTCACAGCCTGGTCCCTTAAACTGAAATTGGAAACAAATGTGCATAGATTTTACCACTTTTTTTGATAATTGCACAATGAGCAAGAGACTTGTGGGAGGCTTTGTTCTCTCTGACATTGTGTTTTTTGATGATACTTCATGGGAATTGTGTAAGATAAAAACCGAATAACAAGGTTTATATATACTTTCTTATAACTAGAACAAAGCCTTCTTTCAGTAGACCTGAAAAGACTATAACTACAATAGAATCATGGACATAATAAAGGTAGGTGTTACGTGGAATCTTAGTAATGGAACCAGTTTTATACTACACATTTATTAGTAGATATTAATGTCAATTTTACAATTACTGTCTCATACTCTCTTTGATTACCATGACTTTTTCTTACTATGATGAACATCCAAAATGAGATGTATCACTCTATTATTTTTCTTAATTTCTATGATTTTTTGATTTTGACTTGGGTATATTTGTTACCAAAAAATTCTAAAATTAGTATTTTATTTTATATTTGAGGGTGTAAGGTAGGAAAAAAGGCTGATATCTGCAGTCTATTTCAGCTTTATGAATAATTAGTTTTGTATACTTAGGAAAATTATTTCAACTCTCTAAGCCTCAGTTTCCTTAGCTGTAAAATAAGAAGTTTATAACATAAGAGTTCTAAAAGTTTTCTGAATGGCTACAATTCATGATTCTATGTTGAAGAATAGTTGTTTCACTCTACAGTATTTTATGCATGACATGATGAAAACTCAGTAGCTTTAAACTCAGAAGGCTTAATTATAAGCCTTCTTCCAGTGGATAAAAGGCTTACGAATACATAAAACAGAAGACACATGATAAACAAGAAGAGAAAGTGACATGCAAAGCTATTTCTGTCCTTTCTGAGTAAACATATTTTTGTAATAAAGTCAGGTATAAATTCTAAATATAATGAAAATTACTTCCATGCATTAATTAATATATATTATAAATTGAGCCTTTTTAAATAAATATTTTTCTTTTCAATATTATGATATAGTAAAAAGCATATTGGATCTACTTTTCCCAGATTTGTTGCCTATGATAGGGAGTGCCGGGAAAGGACAGCATGGTCCCTTTAAATGATACGGAAGTGGGGAAGGGAAGTGCTAGGTAGAGGAGGGTGTGGTCCCCGGCTAGGACTCTACCCCTAGGGACCTAGGTGAGGACAAGCACTTCTGCCGTGGTGCCCAAATGTGGGCATTTTCCAAGACCACCCTGGCCTGCCATGCCCCCAAGCTGGGCCTATAAAAACCTCCGAGACCGTAGCAGGCAGGCAGAAACTGTTGGCTGGCAGAGGAACACACATCAACGGAAGAAGACAAGTGGCTGGACATCAGGAGGACGTTGAGGGGTTCACGCCGGCAGAAGAGCACACTGACAGGCACTGGAATGCCGGCAGGCCATTGACTAGCAGAAGGACGTGGAGTGTGGCTGGGACAGGGGGAGGACAGCCCGGGCCACCTATCGACCCAACTCCATGGGTAAACCACTTCCCTTCTGGCTCCCCCATCTGCTGAGAGCTACTTCCACTCAATAAGACCTTGCACTCCTTCTTCAAGCCCAGATGTGATCCGATTCTTCCAGTACACCAAGGCAAGAACCTGGGATACAGAAAGCCCTCTGTCCTTGCAACAAGGTAGAGGGTCTAATTGAGATGGTTAACACAAGCCGCCTATAGACGGCAAACTAAAAGAGCAAAACTACAGAGCACCCTGTAACAGATGCCCACTGGGGCTTCAGGAGCTGTAAACATTCACCCCTAGACACTGCTGTGGAGTCGGAGCCCTACAGCCTGCCGGTCTGTATGCTCCTCTAGACGTTTGAGGAGCAGGGCACTGAAGAAGTGAGCCACACCCCCATTGCACACCCTGTGAGGGGGACAAGGGAACTTTTCCTGTTTCACTTGGAGACCTATGTGAACTCCACTAAATCACGTAGACACAGTTTTCTTTTATAAAATTAGCAACTTTGAACTTAATTATCTCTAAGGTTTCCTATACTTCTGAAAAGTTTATGTTATGACTTAACGATGATGTATGGGGTAAATCTGTAGTCTGGATTTTGAAGCTGGGCAGACCTGGGTTAAAATTCCTAGTTTTGTTGTTGTTGTTGTTCTAAGCTGTGCAAACTTGGTTAGAATATTGAAGTAACAAAGGTCACCAATGGCCCTTAGTTTTAGAGTTAGTAAAGCTTCAGTAGTTTAACAAACTAAAAGTCATCACTCAACAGTCTAGTGCAGGTATTCCTGGTAAAAAGGCCGCATATTGTCTGTGTATGAGTCAAGGACTTTACTTCTTTTACCTTGTAACTTTACCGTCCAAGCACCGTGGAATCCTCTCCCTTCAAACCTAGGGAAAGACATACAGCAGAGAAGCCTTGTTTTCTTCATTAAAGTTTTGCCCTGAAGGTAGTCTGCATCACTTTTGTTCACATTTTTCTCCTGAGAATCAATATATGGTTATTCTTCAATGCAAGGAGGGTTACAAAATATAACCCGTGTCTCACCAATGGCCTAGAGCCATTCCAGAAAGAAAAACATTTTGTGGACAACTAGTAGAGCCTGCCATAGAAGGCATTCAATGTATTTTCATAATCCACTTTTCCCTTCTCTTGATTAGAGTACTATCTTTCAAATCTTAGCAGAGGAATGAGAAGAAATGTGAAAAGAACTCTAATAGGTAGAATCGCTTCATTCCCAGATGCCGTATTCTGAATGGCATATATCAGATCTTGGTACATGGTACCTGGTTATATATTAATAGTTCATAAATGTTTGAAAAATACTGTGGACCAGAGGTACTTTGGGATAATGCAAATAATAACCTTTCTCTTTGAAAATGTTTCTAACATATCATCTATTTCCTTGTTACAACAAAAGAATTTCTTGATTTGTCCTAATTTCACAAATCATTCTGCATTTCTCATCTTTATACTTTCTTTGAAGTTTGCTTTTCATCCATGTACTCTTGGAAGTAAATTGACAAATAATGTTTCAATCTTATATGAATAAACTCAGGGGCATTGTATATGACTATTTTCAGATGTTTCTAAGCCAAAGCTTTGTTGCTGCTTTGTTTGATTTTCTTTTCTTTTTTTTTTTTTTTTTTCCTTTTGGTATGTCACAAGAACATAATACGCTTCAAAGATTTTTATCACATTTCTTGTGGATTACTGCATACAAATAAAACAGCCTTTAGCCTTCAGCTTTGTGCTGTTTTCAAGGAAATAAAATATGCTTTGTTATTCCCTGGAAGTTGTGCTTTATTTTCTGATTATTATCCACATTGTAGTTGTCTGTGGTATCTATTAGCAAAAATCCAGATGGCTGAAATATAATTTATAAAAACCCACCTGAAATATTTATCTCAGAGTCAAGTTTTACTCTGAAATATGTATCTAAATATTAGGAAGAGTCAACTCCCAGTTTATATCTGCTTTCAGTGGGAACATACCATGCTGTTTTTGCCTACCGTGGGACTGTCATTCTTTTCTGTATTCATACTGCCACTGGCAAACTGATCCTCTAAAAACAGACAACAAGGGGGAGGGAGATGCTTCCATGCTGACTTCTCCACTGCTAGAACTGCCAGCAGGAACATGTTTGATTCAATTAAATTAAACAAGCATTTATTGAACACAGTCACTGGGCTAAATACTAGCAAAAAAATAAAGAATAATACAACATGGCCTTGTCTGTAAGGAGTTCATTCTAGGTGAGGTGACAAACAAGAACAATTACAATCTTCTGTTAAAAGAGCTATAATATGAGTGCTATGGAAGATTACCATCTAATACCAAAATGTGAAATAAAACCCCAACATTATTGGCACAGTGAGAATATTACTACACCCCCAGCAGCATGGCAAGGCCAAAAGTAATACATCTTGGAGAGGATTTGGAGGAAGAAGAACTCTCATACATTATTGATGGGAAGGTAAAACGGTACACGTATTTTGGGAAAAGGTATGTCTGTTTCTTGTAATATACGACTACTATAACTCCCAGTAATTCTGCCTCAAAGTATTTAGCGAAGACACATGGAAAAACATATTCCTAAAAAGACTTGTACAAGAGTGTTCAAAGCTGCTTTGGGTACACTAGAAGTCTCTCATTCGAGAATGGCTAAACAGTGAATTACTACTCAGCAATAAAGAGCAATGTACTATTGCTACACCCAGCAGTATGAATGTCCCCTGAAAACATTTTGATGAGTGAAAAAAGCCTTGTACAAATGAATCCATACTGCACTAACCCATTTATATAAAGTTCTAGAACAGGCAAATATAATCTACATGGAAAAACATCAGAACGCTGGGTGACTCTGGGTGTGTGGAGGTGGGATTGGCTGGGAATAGATATGAAGAAACTTCCTGGAGTAGTGGGAAGGTTCTAATCTTGATAGGAGTTTGGGTTACGTAAACATGCACATTTGTTGAAACTCAGTTAATGTACATGTGAAATTTGCATTTAATTGTGTATAAATTTGATCTTAAAAAATTCTTTTGAATGATACAACATGGCCTTATCTGTAAGGAGTTCATTCTAGGTGAGGTGACAAATGTAAACCAACAATTGAAATCTGTCAAAAGGGCTGTAATATGGTGACATGCAAGATTACCTTCTAATACCAAAATGTAAAACAAAACCCAACACTATTAGCACAATGAGATATTACTACACACCCGACAGATACTGCTACACAGCCAAATAAATATTAAACTTCTATTAATGAAATTCATAACAAAGTTTTTAGTGGAAAGCAATTTACATCAGAATGCATAAAAAAAGTGGATTAATGGAAGGGTTAAGCAGTAAATAGACATATGATAGATCAAATAGAGTTAAATCTTCATGGTAGAATATAGTGGTGCATATATAGGTGTTCACTGAAACATTTTTTCAACTTCACTATATGTTTAAGCATTTTCATAATAAAATAGTTGTCATAAAAAGAGTAGAGCAGAAATAATTCCATTTTCCACCTATGCCTGTGAGTCTCTCATAAGAACTAGTTCCATCCCTTTTATTTTTTGCCTCTTCAATCCTTTTCTCTATTGTTTTTGTTTCCCTCAATATACAAACTTGTTTATCTTTCCAGCATCTAAAAAAATTATCCCTAAATCTGGTATCTATTCAAACTACTTTTTGTTTTCTCTTAGCAAAATTTTTGTTGGAGTGAAAAAGTATCTAAATCTGCCTTTGTGCTAGCTTCCCTTTCTCACCCCCAGGCAGTTTGGAGTTCATCTTTATTATTCATTTAAGCTGCTGTCTCCACGGTTTCTAATAACCACCTAATTGCCAAATCCAATGTTCCTTTCTCAGTCCTCATCTGTTGCGTTTGAGGTCACAGCAACAGGCCGAGGCAGCTGGTTTTGCTCAGAATATTATTATGGTTATAAAATGACATAACCCACTGTATTCTGCTTCCTGTGACAGACAAATAAATTGACAACTGAAAACTGTTCATGGAAGTTACATTTTAGTATCTCCTAAACACATTTTTTCCTGCTTCTCTTCTCCGAATATTTGCCACTGCTGACCATCTGCTGGTCGAAAACCACTCTTCTTCCAGTTTCTATGATTTCGATTTCAGTTGCTATTCTTCCTTCTCTGTTTCTCCATTTGCTAAGCACTATCAAGCTTTTATTAGATATCCCTGCCCTTCTTTGTTTAATTTCCACTTTAAAGTGAGTATGTCTCATTATTTTAATGGCATCTACAATTATTTTTAAAATACTGTAAGATATTAAGAATTGAGGCTCCAGACAAAGCAGGTGTGGGTGGTGTGGGTGAGTCTATCCACCAGCAGCCCTAGCCTACAGGTTGGGAAATATTTTAGATTACTTTCGGACTAAAGATAATTCTGCTCACTACATTGAAGGATGATTTTTAAACATGCTGTAAGCAATAGGTTACATTTTTAAAGTTTGATATGAGACCTCAACACATAAGAGATACAGACTAAAGCCAAACTGCTCTGGTGGTGAAGGGGTGGGAGAGGGTGAGAGGATCCACCTTTGCCTTTGACTTTCCATAGATCTTCACAGTTGCCAAGGTAGGCTCTGGGGGTTTTCTTCAGTACGTGGGCACAATGCTCCTTAACATTTGTGTGCATATTAATAACCCAAGAATTGCATAAATATTCTGATTCAGTAAGTCTGGGGCAAGGTCTGGGAGTCTGTACTTCTAGCAAGCTCCCAGCTGATGCCTGGGCTGTGGGCCCACAGACCACACCTAAAGAGCAAGGCCCCGGATTTTCTCTTTACGAAGTTTCAAGGTAAGTTTTAAACTTACTACATTCTGGAGAACATTGTAATTGTTTCATCCTTTAGGAGATCATTATTTGTTTCTTCAGAGATTAAGAAAGATATTTTATTCTTCATAATGCATGTTTATTCTTCTACAGTGTTTTCAGTTTTGAGTATTCCACTTGGAATTGTACATTGACCAGGTAGAATGATCAAGGAGATTGGATCTTAAATATTCTTTCAGGAATCAAAGTTAGTAGACTTGGAGATGACAGGCATAAGAACAAAAATGAAATCAAAATTCTTCAAGACAACTCAAACTGTATTTGGAACTGGTCACCTACAGTCTCAGTCACATCAAGGCACCATGAATAGACAGTTAGTGACTCCACCTAGTTGCAGATATTTCTTCCCTGTGTTACCATAGAAACGAAGAAAATCTGTTTAGTAGAGAGTAACTCTTGCAAATAGACTCCACAAGTCAGGGGTAGGGCAAGTGTCACCAGAATAGTGAAATCAGTAGAGCTGGTAGATTTTGCATATGTGTTACAGAGTGATATGCTTTGGCTCTGTGTTCCTACCCAAATCTCATCTTGAATTGTACTCCTATAATTCCCATGTGTTGTGGGAAGGACCAACTGGGAGATAATTAAATCATGGGGACAGTTCCCCCATCCTGTTTTCATGGTAGTGAATAAGTTTCACAAGATCTGTTGGTTTGATAAGGGGAAACCCATTTTGCTTGGCTGTCATTCTCTCTCTCATTGGCTGCTGCCATCCATGTAAGATGTGACGGGCTCCTCCTTGCCTTCCACTGTGGAACTGTAAGTCCAAGAAACCTTTCTTTTGTAAATTGCCCAGTCTTGGGTGTGTCTTTATTAGCAGCGTGAAAATGGACTAATACACAGAACAAGGGCTTTTTCACTTCCTAATCCTAATAGGATTGTTCTCCAACTTGAAAACATCCTTTCTCTTCTTTTTATATGAACTTTTCTCTTTTATCTGCATCTCCATTTAAAATCCTACATATAATAGATGACT
This sequence comes from Hylobates moloch, assembly GCF_009828535.3. Lineage (NCBI taxonomy): Eukaryota > Metazoa > Chordata > Mammalia > Primates > Hylobatidae > Hylobates > Hylobates moloch. The sequence goes on along the minus strand of NW_026652288.1, from coordinate 87,947,849 downwards.
TCCATATCTGTATCTTCCACTTTGGTCTTTCTGAAGTCTTTGCTTCTGTTCCAAAAGTTATTTATTTATTTCTCTTATTTATTCATGAAATATAAATACATAGACTTAAGGAGAGAGAAAATATAAACCAATTCTTAGAGTTTCTTTGGGGAAATGGAAAACCCAGTAATTATAATTCAGTGTGTAATTGCCAGTCCTTAGTTTTCTAGCCTTTTGAAGTCTCCCACTTTCTTTCAATCTCTAGATAAAATGGCTTTGGCCCTTACTCCACACACTGTAGGATGTTCAGTGATGCTCCTGCCTCTCATTTTTGAGCAATTCCATGGCTGTTTCTTATGCCTGAATAGCACTTACTCCAAATTCTTTCTTAGTGTTAAATTCTCTATCCTATAACATCATCTTCCCTCCTGCAGCTGCTGTGTTGTCTCCACACATCTTTGTCCTAGGGATGGTTACTGCCCCTTTTATTTCATATCCCGAAGCCCTACAAACACAAGATCTTGCTAGTAATAGACATTTTTACACAAGAGTTAGGGATAAGGGAGGGTAACTAGAGAGCCAGAAGTGGACACAGTGAGACACTGGTGCTTTGCAGGCATTTCTCATTGGTGTCTTTCTCCATAGGTCATAGTCTGCTAGCCCATAGTCAGGGACCTCCTCTGGCCCATGGTACTTTCTTTCCCTTTCTAGCAGTCAGCCCACAACCACCACTTCTCTCATCATAGTACAAGAAGAGAAATGGAGCTCCTTTTCCTGTTTTCCCTCTCCTGACCTTGTACCAGGGATCTGAATGGCTAAAACTGCAAACTTTTTTCTCTGCTATCACACATCAACAATCAACATAAAAGACTTCTGTGACTGAATGTATGAGGATTTTCCCCCACTAACAAGCAAGCAAGCAATTCCGCAGTGGATACCAGTTGGGAGTCCTCCAATTCAATTCTGACACTACGTACTTTGAGACAACATTGGATCCCGCAGGTTAAAGGCTCAGTCCCACCAGACTGCCCATCACAAGCTCCAGGTTGTTTTACCTGTGCTTCTTACCAATGGGCCATAAATATGGGATCTCACAACCCTCTTCATATGTTTCATTAATTTGACAGAGCAGCTCACAAAACTCAAAGAAACACTTACTTACATTTGCCAGTTCATTGTAAAAGATGTCACAAAGAATACGGTTAAAGAGATGCATATGATGAGGTATGGGAAGGGACGTGGAGGTTCAATGCCCTCCAGGGGTGCACCACCTTCCAGGAACCTCCACATGTTCAGCTGTATGGAAGCTCTCTAAACTCTGTCCTCTTGGGCCTTTTATGGGGATTTCGCTGGACAGGCATGATTGAGAATTGTGATTGGACAAAGGGCATATGATCTAATGTAACAGGCTGAGTGGGGAAACCAAGCAAGGCCTGTCTATTCAGGTTCTTCTTGGCCTTTCCGTGCAGCATTTCTTCCTTCATGGTACAGAGCGGGACCCCTCCTGAAATGAGGCTCTTACGACCCCACAATCAGACAAGGTAGGTCACAGCCAGCTCCAACATGGAAAGGCAGAGAAGATTAATGTTCTGCCTTTGGGAGAAAAGTAGCAGGTGAAAGGAAGGCATAAGAAGGTCAGAGAGAGAGATTCTCCTTTCTGAGGCCTGCATCTGAGGCTAAAGGGACCCAATATTATAACAGAAGAGTGTGACAAGGGCCATGGGAGTTATGAGCCAGGAACTGTGGACAAAAACCAATATTTACATTATAATATCACAGGGGCATTTCTTTCACAATCAATAAAGTTCTATCAAGTTGTCTGCCTTTAAAAAAAAAAAGAGAGGACATTTTTCCCTAATAAGAATTTCTTAAGGCAATCACCTCAAACTTAATATAATTTTTTTCCAACCCCACAAAATGTGTGAAAAACTTTTTGAAAACAACAGTAAAAATGAAAGTTCAATGGCTACCCATGACAGAAGTAAATCTCAGAAACATTATATTCAGTATTAAAGGAAAGTTAGAGAAAAAGATTTCTTTTTCTGAAAACTGCAAATTAATTCAAAAGCATATTTTATAGTCAGACATACAGATCTGCTCAAATTATTTTAATGTTTATTTTGAAAAAAATACCTTTGAGTTGCAAAACAGGACAGTGTCATCTCTAGGGGTGGGGAGAGGCAGTAGGACAAGTTGAGGCCGGAGGCTGCAGGTAACTTCAATGCTAATGGTGATCTTCCAGTTCAGTACTTGGGTAGGAGTAATGACGTTTTATTTGCATGAGTAATGACGTTTTATTTGCATGCTTCATAAATGCTACATGTAGTATATAGAGTCTTTGCAAAGTGATATGATGAGGTTTTCACAGGGTTCTCTGATCCCACAGATACTAAATTCAGATTTGCAACAGAGAATTAGAGGAAGCTCCAAGAGAGGATGATTTTTGAGATACTAGTAAAAGGCAAAAGCCACTTCTATCCACCCGGAACTCAAACTCATATTTCATTCTACTTCAATCCAATCAAACTTCTCCTATCTCTCAAAAGTTGTCTCCCCAAAATATCAATAAAGTAACCATTCTAATAAGTCAAAGCTGTTAGCTGCTTGCTGTGGTAAGAGAGAGCATTACTCCAACAATCTTAGTGACATCTTAGAGAGTGGAAGAATGGCTTTGGGATATTTATTGAGATTCTGAAGTTTCCTGCAAGACTGGTCTTTCAATGTGGAATTGGGGTATGGGGAAGGCATGATTGCATAAAGATCATCATTAATAGTGTAGAACCAGTAAACACAGAAAGAGGAAGATTTTGATGTCAGGATTCACAGAATCTCAGAGTGTAAACTGTTGTTTGATACTTTGGATTGAAGACTTTAAGTTCCTGCAAACAGCAATAAAGTAATGTATAACATTTATTTTCCTGGAAAGAGCTTCCTGAAATATTAAGGTTTTGTTGGTGAGGACAGTGGAATATCAAAGTCATGTCAGTATAGATAGTAGGATGCGTAGATGCTTTCAATTCTATTGTTCCTTCTATGTTATTCAAAGACCTCATTAGTTATCCAGTGAGGAGAAAGAGATTAAATTTAGAATCAGAAATTTTACATCTGCTTCCTCATTCTACCTTTGGCAACTTGGATGATTCACTGAACCTCTTTAAATTTCTATTTTGATACTTTCCTAACGAGGGTGGGGGATGGATTATGTTTCCCTTTAAGGATTAGCTCTGGAATTACATGGGGGAAGAGAATTAGCATTACATTGTAGGTTCACCCTAGATCCTATCCACCCACCACCTCTAAACCACTCAGAAATTTAGCTCTGAATGCAGACGCCACTTCCAACATGGTGTAACGTAGGTAAGTTTCACATTACAATGTTCAAAACTTTTAAAAGAATGATAAAAATTATGAAAGAAAAAAATTCAGTCTACTTGAAACAAATTTTGAAGCAAAATTAATCCAGAAATTGATCTTAGATTTAAATTTCACCTGGAATTTGGCATTTCTGCCAATAAACTCTGCTTATTCAATATTATAAATGACTGAAATTCTGTGTATCTCTCTTCTTGATTTTGTGTGTGTGTGTGTGTGTGTGTGTGTGTGTGTGTGTGTGTAGATGGCTTCAGCATTCAGAATGATCTAATTCTGCTTCAGTCACACTTGATGGGAACTCGTGATTCAACTGTTGCAAAACTTTGAAAGCATTTATTAATTCAGGGTTAATTAATGCAGAATGACAATTAAAAGTTTTATGGAGTATATGTCATTAACATGAATATCATGCATTTATTATACTACAGAATATTGAGATGAATACAAATGAATTCCAATGACCAAAAAACTTAGAAAGTTACCTCAGTTGGATAGCTGTAGATATGTGCAATGTACCTCATGTTACTGAATGAGATTTGAAACTACATTTTATGGTCTATGATGAAAATGCAGAGAAAACATTATATTTTTATTAATGGAATGATAGATTTTGTTACAAAATCAGCCTCTGGAAAAAAGACATAGATAATTTCTTTAACTTCTTGCTCAGTAATTTATATGCCCTAAAAATGTTAGAATTCTAGATTCCTGATATTAAAAATTGTCTGTAATTTCAAGGATATTTAGTGTTTCTTGAACTCAAATATATCCTCTTTTGAGAACTCAAATCTACATTAGGTGAATGACTGAAATATGCCTGTTCATTTCAACATTACATAGTTTCATCAACTCCTAGGCTTATATACCAGGTTCTAGCATTCAGCAGAGCCAGAAGTTTTCCATGGCAACTGCTGCATCCTTTTTCAATATATAAAGCAGCAGACTAACAAGAAAGAGCCATTCTCAGATGCTCTTCCAATTCATATATAGCTAGGTTTTTGTTGTTGTTTATTTCTAATGTATAATTTAGATAGAGTGTCCAAAATCTTTGTTTTTGTTTGAAATTTGTAATCAGCATACTGATATTATGACCTTGATTAATAATGTTGTACACAATTTTCACAATTTTTTTATTGTGGCAAAATACATATAACATAAATGTATCAATTTAACCATTTTTAAATGTCAGTTTGATGGCATTAAATACACTCATACTGTTGTGCAGCCATCACCATCACCATCGTCTATCTCCACAACACTTTTCTTTTTTTTTTCTTTGAGACAGAGTCTCACACTATTGCCTGGGCTGGAGTGCAATGGCATAATCTTAGCTCACTGAAACCTCCGCCTCCCGATTTCAGGCGATTCTCCTGCCTCAGCCTCCTGAGTAGCTGGGATTACAGGCGCACGCCACCACACCTGGGGTATTTTTTGTATTTTTGAGTAGAGATGGGGTTTCACTATGTTGGTCAGGCTGGTCTTGAATTCCTGACCCTGCGACCCACCCACCTCAGCCTCTCAAAGTGCTGGGATTATAGGCGTGAGCTACTGCGCCCGGCCCACAACACTTTTCATCTGGTAAAACTGAAACTCTATACCCAGTAAACAATAACGCTCCATTCTTCCCTCCCTAGCCCTTGGCAACAATCCTCCTACTTCTGTCTCTACGATTTTGATTACTCTAAGTACTTCATATAAGTAGAATCATACAGTATTGCCTCTTTGTAACTGACTTATTTCCCTTAGCACATTGTTGTCAAGGTTCATCCATGTTGTAACGTGTCAATATTTTCTTCCTTTTTAAAGCTTAGTAATATTCCATCGTGAGTATATACCACATTTGGTTTATCCATTCACATGTTTATGGACACTTGGGTTGCTTCCACATTTTAGTTATTGTGAATAATGCTGCTAGGAACATAGATGTACATATATCTCTTGGAGACTGAATTCAATTATTTTGGGCATATACCCAGAAGTGGAATTGCTGCATCATATGGTAATTCTATTTTTAATTTTTTGAGGTATAACCATATTGTTTTCCACAGCAGTGTTACCATTTTGTATTTCTACCAACAGTGCACAAGAGTTTCAATTTATTTGCACTGTCACCAACATTTGTTACTTTCTGCTCTTTTGATAGTAGTCATTCCAATGGGTGTGTGGGGTGGTATCTCATTGTAGTTTTGACTTCTATTTCCCTAATGATTAGGAATGTTGAGCATCTTCCCATGTGCTTCTTGCCCATTTGTATATCTTCTTTGGAGAAATGTCTGTTCTGAAATATCTGAACAAGTCCTTTCTTCATTTTTTAATCAGGATGTTCATTTTTCTGTGCTGAGTTTAAAAGTTACTTAGGTATTCTGGATATTGATCCCATATTAAATATATGATTTGTAATTTTTCCCCATTTTCTAGTTTACCTTTCTACTCTGATACTTCCCTTTCATGCCCCAAATTTTAAAGGTTTTCTCAAAGTCTAATTTTTTACTATGTTGAGGTTCTTCCTTCTATGTCTAACTTATGGATAGTTTTTATTATAAAAGAATTTTAAATTTTGTTAAATGCTTTCTATGCATCTATTGAAATAGTCATATAATTTTATGCTACATTTGGTTAATGTGATGCATTAAAATAATTAACATTCTGTTAATGTATGCCACATTTATTGATTTGTGTATGTCTAGACGTATTTGTAATTCAAGCATAAATCTCACCGGATCATGATGTGAGAGAATTTTGGTGGGCTGTTGAGTTTGTTTTTGCCACTATTTTGTTGAGGATTTTTGCCTACGTATACATCAGTAATAATGGCATTTAATTTTCTTTTCTTATAGCATCCTCTTCTGGCCTTGGTGTCAGGACAATGCTGGCAGTGTAAAATACGTTTAGAAGTGCCCTCTTCTCTTCAGTTTCTTAGAACAGTTTGAAAAGCATTGATATTAATTCTTCTTTAAATATTTGCTAGAATCGGGAAACTCATAAATATGTGCAAATACAACACATATGTACAGGGATGTATAGTTTAATTTGTACATATTTATGAGTTTTCCAATTTTCATCCATTATTGATTTCTTCTTTTACACTATTGCAGTCAGAAAACATACTTGATATGATTTCAATCTTCTTAAATTTATTAAGATGCATTTTGTGTCCTAACATATTATTTATCCCAGAGAATGTTCCACATGCACATAAAAATAATGTGTGTTCTGCTGCAATTGGATGGAATGTTCTTTACACATCTGTTAGGTCCAGTTAATCTATAATATTGTTCAAGTCTTCTCTTTTCTAATGATTTTCTTTCTAAATGATCTATTCATTGTTTGAAGTGGGGTATTGAAATCCTCTACTATTAGGGCATTGCTGTCTATTTCTCCTTTAATTTCTGTTAATGTTTGCTTTATTTATTTAGAAGCATTGATGATGAATGCATACATATGTATATGTTTATATCCTCTTGAAGTATTGACCTCTTTTATTATATAATGATTTATTTTCTCTAGTGACAGTTTTTTACTTAATTTCTATTTTGTCTGTTATAACTATAAGCACTTCTATTCTCTTTTGGTTACCATTTATATAGAATGTCTTTTCATCTTTTCACTTGTGTCCTCAAAACTAAAGTGTATCACCTATAGGGAGCATATAGCTGGACATTAGTTGCTATTGCTATTTTTTAATCCATTCAGTTACTCTGCCTTTTGATTGGATAATTTGATCCATTTATGTTTAAAGTAATTATTAGTAGATTAGGATTATTGCCATTTCATTGTTTTCCTATTGTTTTATAGAGCCTTTGTTTCTTCCTTTTGCTGTGTGTGTGTGTGTGCATGTGTGTGATTTGAGGATTTTGTTTGTAGTGGTATGTTTTGATTCTTTGTCTTTTACGTATTGACTACAGGTTTTTTTCTTTTTGGTTACTATGAGGCTTACATAAATATCTTACAGTTATGGCAGTCAATTTTAAGCTAATAACAACTTGACTTTGACCAATACAAGAACTCTACATCTTCTCTCTTCGATTTCAGGTCATTGATGTCACAATTTACATCTCTTTATACTGCATATCTGTAAAACATATCATAGATATGATTTTTTAATACTTTTATATTTTAACTTTTATATTAAATTGATTTATATGCCACCACTATAATATTAGAATATTCCAAATTTGACTATATTCTTATTTTTACAGGAATTTTTTACTTTCATATGTTTTCATGTGGTTAGTAAGCATCATTTTATTTTAACTTTAATTTCCTTTAACATTTCTTGTAAGTCAGGCCTAGTGATGTTGAACTCCCTCAACCTTTGTTTGCCTATGAAGGTCTTTCTCTCTCCTGCATTGCTGAAGAATAGCTTCATTAAGTATAGTATTCTTGGGTGACACTGTTTTCTTTAGTAGTTTAAATGTAGTATCCTAGTTTTTACTGGCCTGTAAGGTTTCTGCTTAGAAATCCACTGATAGTATTGTTAAGGTTCCCTTTTATGTGATAAAGCACTCTTTTCTTGCTGCTTCTAATATTCTCTCTGTCTTTTTAGAATTTGATTACTTGTCTCAGTTAAAATCTCTTTATTTTTAGTCTATCCTGGGTTCATCAGGTTTCTCTCCAGATGTTCATTTTCATCTCCTGATCTGTAATGTTTTCTCTCATTATTTCTTCAAGTAAGCTTTTAGCCCCCTCCTTAGCCCCCTCTCAGAAGAATCTGAAATATCAGCTTCTTCTGAGATTTCCATGATGTGGATATTGGTTTCCTTGATGGTGTCCCATTACAGGTTTTCTCCATTCTTTTTCATTTGTGTTTCTTCTTGTTCCTCTGATTGGGTAATCCCAAACGACCTGTCTTAGAGCTCACTGATTCTTCTGCTTTCTCAAGTCTGCTGTTGAAACTCTGCTTATAATTTTTTAGCTCAGTTATTGTGTTCTTCAGCTCCATAATTTTTGTTAGGGTCTTTCATTGGTTTCTATCTCTTTGTTGAACTTCTAATCTTGTGCATATATTGTTTTCCTGTTTTCATTTAGTTGTGTATCTTTGTTCATTTTTAGCTCACTGAGATTCTTTAAGATAATATTGTTAATTCTTTGTCAGGAAGTTTGTAGAACTCCACTTTCTTGAGGTTGATTATTGGTGTTTTATTTTGTTTCTTTGGTGGTATTATGTTTCCCTGGTTATTCGTAGTATTTATGGTCTTGCACTGGTGACTACGTATTTGAAAAAATAGGTACCTCTTCCAGTCTTTACAGACTGGCTTGGGTAGGGAAAGCCCTACTCCAGTAAGCTCATTCAGAGATTCTGGGCAGACTAACTTGCAGAGTCTGTGGGTTGTTTTGTTGCTACATTCCTTGGGAAGACTGGCCTGGTACCTGGATCAGCAGACAACTGGGCCTGGTGCCTGTGTCTACAGGAGCTGGCATAATTCCTGGGATCCAGAGGGTATGTCTGGAGCCTAGGCCCACTAGGGTAGAACTGGCATCTAATTGACATGATTTAACCTAGCACCAGGGTCTATGAAGGATATCATGTCATTAGGTGGGCCTTGGACCTGAGTCCACAGGGCTGAATCTGGAACCAGGTGCTGTGAGGACTGTCCTGTGTCTGGGTGGGCTTGAAGTCTGTGTCCATAGAACCACGCATAGATACTGGGGCCAGAGTTCAGCCTTGTGCTGAATTTACTGGAACAGTTCTGGTGCTGGGGTCTGTAGCAAAGTTAAGTGCTCATTTCTCCTTTCCCCATGCAAGGGTGTCTCTCATTATACTGCAATGTGTGGGCTTGGGGAAGGAATAATACAGATAATATAAAACTATTCTTTCTACCCCCTTCAATGTGTCTTTTCTTAGTTCTGTGCTGCACCTAGGTGCCATAATTTCTCATGTGGGTACCTTAGCTCTTGTAAAGACGCTTTTGAGCATAGCTGGTTGTTCAAATTGATGTTTCTGAGGGATAAAGTACTGAAAACTCTTATTATTCCATCTTATGATGTCACTTATTTAATCTATAAAACTTTTGAAGATAGCCCTGAGTTTTATATTTTTATATCCCATATAAATGGCAATAGATCTCACATATAGTGCTTCTGTAGTGATGTCTGCAGAAAGAGCTAATAAAAAACCTTACTCCTCATGCATGATATTAGATGGAAAGACTTGAAATTTATTAATCTTTTTTTCTTTTACATTCAGTTAAATTCTATAAAAGTATGTGTTGGCAACATACTATGTTAGGGAGAGCCAAGGCAAATGGGATGGTAATATTTGAGAAGATGGACATTTAAAAAATAAAACAAAATACGCCAGAGGAAAATACACATGTGGAGGCAAGTAGAGTAAAATAGTTTGCAAATTGGTAGGATTCTAGAACTAAATGCATTGAAAAAACTAGAGATCTATAAATTGGGTATGTAAGCAAGTGTGGGTAAAGTAGAGTTGTATCACTGTTTTTGCGGGTATAGGCTAGGAATGTCCTTTTTTTGCTTGCTTGTTTGTTTTTTTGTTTAGATGGAGTATCACTCTCTCTCCCACGCTGGAGTGCCTCTTTGAATGCTGTTTTAGCCATGGTTCTGGAGAGGAGCTGTCTAGGTGGGATCCAGAGGAAAGTATGAATGAGCAGAAGGTAAGGGAACATTGTGTTTCCTTCTAGGTTGTTGAGACTAGGCCTCCAGAGAAGCACAGTCTAATAATAAATCATGTGTAATTCTCCTGAGTATTACTTTACTGAGTCATTCATTAACCTCAGATTTAATAGTATGGAGATGAGGAGTCCATATTGTATCACAGAAGTTGGCAAACTATGACCTGCCTGCCAAACGTTGCCTGTAGTAAATACATAAGTAAAATTTTGTTAAAATACAGTCACACCTATTAGTTCACATCTTGTCACTGCTGCTTTTCTAATACTACAACAGTGGAGTTGAGTGGGAGTGAGCAAGATTGTGTGGCCTGTGAAGCCTGTAATAGCTATCTGGCATTTTACAGAAAAGGATTGCTGGCCCCTGTTCTAGTCTTACATATTTCTCTTTTTTTTCTCAACAATGTAGGTAAAATTCTGCAATCCTATAAAAGTGATGAAATAATACTCAATTTCTAGAGTTCATATACTGTCTGATGTGCTACTGTCTGTCAGATTGTTGACAAATACTAAATAGTTCATGAAAACTCTGTATTACATGTAAGCAGCCATCAAAAACACATCCTATGCTATTTCATGTTGCCATTACAAGATGTTTAGATAAGATGAAGATCATCCAGGTGCTGTGGCTCACACCTGTAATACCAGCACTTTGGGAGGCTGAGGCGGGCAGATCACCTGAGGTCAGGAGTTTCAGACCAGTCTGGCCAACATGGTGAAACTCCATCTCTACTAAAAATACAAAAATTAGCTGGGTGTGGTGGCACATGCCTGTAATCCCAGCTGCTGGGGAGGCTGAGGTGGGAGAACTGCTTGAACCTGGGAGGCAGAGGTTGCAGTGAGCCAAGATGATGCCACTGCACTCCAGCCTAGGTGACAGAGCGAGACTACATCTCAAAAAAAAAAAAAGAAGAAGAACATCACAGGGGATTTTTACATACCAAAGTAAGAATTCACGGCTCAGGCATTTTGAGAGGGTAATTACAAACAGATAATTGATCATTATCTATTATTAAATTTATTAGTGTTATTTTCTATATCAAAGCAAGGTGTTCAAGTATAATTTACTCATCCCAAATGTTGTGATGTTTTTAGTGACAATGTTCTTTTTATACTTTGTTTCCTAGGAGCTTCTGTACTTCATATAATATTTATTTCAAGTATAAATTTAAAGGGCCTTCATAAAAGTTCAGTGAATTTTCATGAAATAGCATTATATCCCTATTGCTTCAATTTGTGAACCTTCATTGTCATCTATATCATAAAGTTATTGTGAGGATTCAGTTAATGTATACAAGATGCCAAAGACATTGCTTGGCAAACTATGTCATTCAACGTACAGTAGCTAATTTTTTTGCATCTTATTTTTGAGCAAACATGTTATATGGCAGAATAAATACACATAAGAAATGATATGTTGACTAGGAAAACAACTTTAGGATATATAGTTGGCTTCTAGGGAACAATTTCTAGGTGGTGATTTCAAATCTAAAACTTAGCTTACCCTCTTTACCTGTTTCTATTTCTTTCTGAGGTAAATATAGAAAGTCACCTGTCCCTTGCAATAGGGTAGAAGATTAAAATACGAAGCAAGATATGATTCTAAGTAGCATGGAATATTCGTTCTTGAGAGCATGTAATTTATGTATGCTTTTGAAGGTTCGTGTTTTCAAACATCTGCAGTACAGTTCCTGCAGGGTACTGTCACAGTCTCTGTTTATTGCAGGGGCAAACTTGTTTACCTAATTCGCAAATGAAAAACAAAATGTTCTTGTGCGGAATTTCAGAGAATTGCAGTTCCTGTTTCAGCCTGAACCTTAGATTTTTCCACCCACATGGAGTTTGGAGAATCTTACAACATGAAGTTCAAAACAGAAACATTAATCGCCTCCACACTTTAATGCCTTGTTTTTCTCCACCACAAAAATGTTTACCCAGGCTGAAGTACTTTTTCTCCTGAGCCCAGACTTGATAATCACTTTCTCAATCTCTGCTTGTTAAATGGCTTCTTAAAATTCTTGGGTAAATATGGGTATGGTTGCATAAAAGAAAAATCACTTAAAGGATAAGCCGAAATTTTTAAGTGGTAGTGCATAAAAGCCTTGTTATCTTTAAGGCTTGTGTTTTGGTGCATAGAGCCAAATAAATTGCCAAGGCAAAAACAAAAAGAAAGAAAATCTAGTCTCTGATTTAGTGCCCAAAAGTTTTTAATGCTTTGGGTCCTCCAGATGCTCTAAGAATTTTTTGTGGTTTTGAAGCTTTTTATCAGGTTTTAATTTTATCCTTATATTTTGACTGATATTTCCATTAAATAAGTTAGGGGATGTACAATCTGCCAACCATATACTACATAAAAGTATTGTCACTCAGGCCTACAAAGTGCCTAACAACCAAACAGAATATTCACTGCAAATGACTCATGGAATGTTACCTGAGAGAGTAATAAATATTCTTTCAACATTCATCCAAGTAAATAAGCTCTGTAAGGAAAGAATGTTCAGAAGCAAAGGGCCCTTCACTGGAAAAGGGGTACCAATAAATATATAAGAAAGGAAAAGAAGATATGAAGATTTTAGATTGTCTAAGAGGAAGTGTTTGTATGCAAAAGGAAAATGTAAAATATGATGACTATCTCTTATTGTATAATATCCCTTACATAAAAATAAATCGATTTGCCATTAATTTATTTTTCTAATGTAGAAATTAGACATGTGATTCATTATTTCCTAGTAGCCATTAATCAAGTATGATCATGTTCTGCCAACTCATCCTCTGGAAGAAGGCTGTTCTCCAATAGGTCAACTTTCTCCAAGTCCCAGCTAATATATCACCCACGTTATGATGCCTTGTTTCTGAAACTCTTTAGCTGAATTATGTTGTCCCTCCGACGACTTTTCCTGTAGCATTATTAAAGCATTAATTACTCTATGTTGGGTTTCATTTCTTCATCTATCTTGCCATCAAGAAAGGAAGCACATCAATGGTAGGAAATGTGTCACATTTATTTTAGTTTATCTTTTGCCCTACCTCAGGGCCCAGGACATGTCAGAACGTTTCTTGAATGCCTGAACAAATGAATGAATATTATGCTGAACTCATTTTGATAACATCACATGCAAGTAGGAGAATATAAACAAATAAATGCAACTTGCCACAAATTGTAGTTGTTTATTCACTCACTCTGTTAAAAAAAAGCACTAGAGTTTCCAGTATTGAGAAAGATGGACAATAAACAATAAATAAATAAACATGCATTATATACATAGTGATACATATATAAAGGTAAAGTGTAGGATGCTAAGAAATAGAAAAGCCTCGTGGACCTACTTAGATTGCATGAACAAAGAAAGCCTCTCCATGACTGTACGTAAGCTCAGACTTGAAGGAAGAGATGCAGCAGGCACATAAAATCGGGGTAGGGAATGTTGGGCAGAGAATGAGCAGCTGGTGAAGAATGGTGACAAGATGTGAATTTCAGTCATAATGTAGGGGATGATGGATGATAGTTGGTATTTAGTTCAGGGAGTTCAGTTTGGGACACGTTAAGTGTGGGGTTCTGGTAGCAATGCCAAGTAAGTAGGTGGCATGAGAATTCAAAGGTAATGTCTGGGCTGGAGATAGCAATTTTGAATTCATTGGCATATAGAGGGCTCAGGACTAAGCCATCATTCAAAAGTAAACTTCGGTTTAGATGTGGATAAAAGCTCACATGCTGAGTGCCTTCTTTGTGCTGCACACTGCTAGATGCCTAACACACATTAAATATCCTTAGTCAATCCAGCTTTACCAAGGAGAGCTCAGTGGTACCATTTTGTAAATTGGAAATTGGGGACCCAGAATGCTAAAGTAACTAATCCAAGTTTATGTTGCTAGTAAGTCCAGAACTAGAAATTGAACACAAGTACATTAGTCCCAAGACACGTATGTCCATGTGCACAAGGTTCTGTCTCTGAATCTTGTATTTAATATTCTTTATGTGCCAGGTATTTTCATCTATATAACCTTGCTTAATCCTTACAACAACTTAATAGGAATGTATTATTATCCAAGTTTTGCTGCTTAAGAAATCACTGTTACATAGGTCCAGTGATTTATTTTAGGTGAGGTGGCTAGGTCTGGGTGAGCAGGATTCACACCTATGGTCCCTCACCTCCTGTGTGTCACATTGCCTCTCTGGCATTGAGAGGAGAATATTAAGATCTTGCAGGTGCGTGTTTGCAATAGTGGGTGTCTATGCTGGAGATTGATGCAAAAGCTTCCTTGAGGTCCAAGGATTCAAAATAATCCCAAGGATTTGTGGATTAGAACAATAGGGGAAATATTTCTTTATTCCTTCTCTAAGAAGCAGTAGATTTGTCAGGACTCTTATTATTTGAGTGACATTAAAAATAGAATCTTTCCAGGAATCAATAGACAGATGAATACAGTATCTGGGCCTCAATACTCTGTAAAATGAGAAGTTTTGATTTTAAAGGTCCTAATGTTTTTCCTCACCCTGCCTTAACATATATGCAATTCAGATATCACTTATATACTCTCTTAATTTACTGGAGACAGCATTCTGTTCCAATTGTGCACAGAGCCTGCAGTTGAGCAGCAGACCAATTGCAAAACAATCACATGAATCAGGATTAGCACACCTTACTTGAAAACTACCCTAATTTCCAGGTAACTCTATTCTCTTTGCCTGCTCAGAACATAATGTACTGATGAGATGCACACAGCATTATGCAACTAAGTTTGACTGTAATTACGGTTAATTTCACCCTCTTATTACTGCAAAAGCAATGCTGAAGTTCAAAAGACATGACTTTAATCTATGTCTATGCCACAGTTCTGTAAATTTCCAGCCCTGTAATATGATGAGAGATTTTGCTTAAAGAGAGGTTTAATTATCTTAAAAGACCTTGAGGAACTCTCAGATAGTGGACATTGGTTCCCTGTTTCACTCAAAACAGCACAGAGGGATTTAAAAAGAGAGAAAGCAGAATATTATAGACAGTTGCTACCTAGCAGGATAGATAATAAACTTTGCTCCTTTTCCAGCTGAACTGTAAAAATCATATAATCTCTCCCTTGACAGAGATTCACCAACTCAGTCTGGCAGTCTTTGGATAGCCTTGAACTTAGGGTTCCTGGCAAGGATAAATAAAAATTGCATGTGACGTGGGTTGATCTATTGACCCTCATTCCAAAGCCTTGCTCAGAGGAAGGAGGAGATATTTTTATTAACGAAAAATAATGCAACTTTTCAAGGACCATTTTCATGCAGAGAGATCTTGATGTTGATCAAGTCAGAGGCTTTTGCAGATGTATGCAGAGGAGATATTTGTAATAATACTTACATTTTAAAGTATATTTGAGATTGAAACTTAAAATGAGATAAATATTAATACATTGTTTGGGTACATAACCTATTAAATTATTTTTTCTCTTCTTTTAAGGATATCACATCTAAGTAGCACAATTTTCACTGTGATATTGGACTTAGAGTTTGGAATAGATGTGAGGACTCCCTTCCCTTTGAATGCTTAACCTAAGCTTACAGATAACTAACATGCAGACTGCTAAGAAACAGATTTTTAAGATTGTGCAAAAATGTACATATGGTGGTTTCTGAATGTAATCACTATTTAATATGCATATGCACTCTTGAACTGTTTTCGGCACCAGCTCCTTCTGTCAATCTTTCGTGACTTCTGCTTTCTTAAGAGTTCCATTCTGGATCACCTTTGGCTTCATATTATATATCCACAGGCGTACCTACTACTGCATTAATTTCATCATGTATACAAATAGTTGTCATTGAAATAGTAATGAATGCACACAAAAGAAAAAACTTAAATGGTACATAGACTGCTGTTTATAGCTAATGTTTATGCGAGTGGTGTAGCAACATCACTTTGTGGGGGACAGAGTTTAAGGACATCTGACTATTATTTCATGGTCGGTAAGTGGTGGAGCCATTACCAGGTGAAGCCTGGAAGTGGGTCTTTCTGGATCTCATGGCTTTAACCACTACGACGCAATATTTCTCATACAACATGTAATCAGAGCTCTACATCAAGATAAACACTCTGTCGATTTTCCTCCTGCTTTAATTTCAGTAACATTTATTTAATGCACACTTCACCAGACATAAATGTAGAGGGAATGCTCTTAAAACCCTCCAATGAGGCTTTCTTTCTTGGCCCCATCAAAAGTATTCTCAATAATGACATTGATTACCTACATGTTGCTAAAGACCAAGATCATTTCTTAATTCTCATGTTACTTAAATTTGAAAACAGCATTTAACATAGTTTGTTTGTCCATTCTCCTTAATATACTTTCTTCACTTGGCTTTGTGGACAGCACATGCTCTTGTTTCTCCTCTTACCTCACTGGTCACCCCTCAGTCTCCTGTACTGATGACTCCTTTTCTTCCAATCATTTAATGTTGGAGTGCTCAGAACTCAGCTCTCTTCTCTTCCATATCTGCCCTCACTCCTAAGTGTGTGTAAATACCATTTATTTGTGAAATCGGTTCAAACATATACTTCCAACCCAAGCCTGTTTCCTGAATTCCAGACTTGATTATTCACCCATCTGCTTGACATTCCCACTTAGATGTAGAGTGTACAACTCAGACCTAAGTCAAGTCCAAAACTGACTCTCTTCACCCCAAACTTTTAGCCTTCATCATCTCAACCAATGGCAACACCTCCCTCCAGTCACTCAGGCCTTAAAGTAATCCTCTTGTATTCTCATCTTCTGCATATGATCCATCAGGAAATCATATTGGTTCTACCTTTAAATATACCCAGAATTCAAGCACTCATCGTGTTGTCGCCCTGGCCTACGAAGTCATCATCTCTCACCTTCTTAGTCATCTTATAAAACTTAAGTCAGATCATGTTACACATCTGCTCAAAATTTTGCAAGAGTGTTCATTTCTCTTAGAGTAAAAGCAAGACCATTATAAAGATTGGCACAGACCTATGTTATCTGCCTTCCTCCTTCCCAACCCTGAGCCAGTTTTGCCCACCTGTCCTACTACTCTCCTTGTTCATATGTCACTTGCCCTAGCCACACTGGTCTCCAAGCTATCTTCCAACATGCTGGGCATGTCTCTATCCTAGGGCTTTTGACCTTCTGCTTGGCATCCTCTTACCCCAATCTTCCTTACCCTGTTCTAAGATGACATTTTATTCTACAGCATTATTGATTCCACTATAGTACATATTATAGTTGTGCATAAATAAGTTTATATTTTATTTCCTAAGATTCACAAAAACAAGGACCTTTGATTATTGTTATTGCTTATTGATATAGTCAGATACCCATAACAGGCAAAATAAATGACTGTTCATTTATAAAATAATTGATTTTAAATACTGGCACTAGGTATTTGGTGAAAGTTATTTATGATTTCTTAGCTTTTATAAATGGGAATGTTTTGGAGGGATCTTACCCCTTGAGAAGCGTATAAGACTTAGCTTGTAAATAACAATATTTTTCTAAAAAGTGAACCTTAAAATGAATAGTATTACATTATTGTTTGTTTACAATAATAACGGCCACTGTTAGGGTTTCGAGATAAGAGAAATTTGTCAAAACCCCGTATATCTACCTCTACCTGATTTCCTCTCTTCAGAGTATCCCCATCTCATCTCATCATGCTGGGAATTTGATGAGATTGTATGCTCTTCATTCTCTTGTCAGCAAGAGTAGTTCTCATAAAATCGTGTAATAGACTAATTTTTAAAGAAAGTATAAAATGCAGGTGAGGGTTAATTTTGTCTCCGTTTCTGGGGCCATTCACTTTTAAAGGGGAATTGAGTGTGGATTATGGAGGCAGTACAAAGAGATTGTGGAGAAGGAAGGAGTCTTCCCTTCTAGGCAGAGTTTACTCTGCTTAGCTAGATTATCAAATCACCTTCTCCCAAGACCGATCCAGAAAAGCAGCATTTAAGAGAGCAAATAGACAAGTATTTGGGGCATTGTTGTTTACAGCTTCATCCGGAATTCATGCAATATTTTTCTTTTATATGTAAATTTACACTGCTATGTCTGCTTGAGAAAATCATCTTGATGAAAGAAAATGAGTGGCCACTCATTCTAAGCAAGAGGGAAATGATGCTAGTTGGCAGTAGAAAGTTATCTAATGACAGAGAAAAATGGCCATGTCTCCTGAAAGATGCTTCATAACTTCCTTAAATCTATCACACTTTGGCAAGTGAACTCATAGTGCTGTTAACTGCCTGTCACTCGGGAACAACTGAAACATCAATTGAGATTAAAATTTTAGAAGCTGTTCATATTCTAAGGAACACAAAAGCAGTTTCCACCTGTTCAGTAATGCAAAAAGAACCTAACCCAAAGATAATAAATGCAAATGCATCTTAGCTCATGTCCTAGCCAAATGATAACTTTTTTTTCATGTGAATCTATCACCATGGTAACTACAGTATAGGAAGATTGTCCCATGTTCTCATTAATGCAGAAGTTTAAGAGCAAAACCAAAGTCCTGTTGTTTATGTAGCAGTAATGAACATCAACAACTCAGGAAAGCATTGTGCTTAGTTATGGGTAAGTTGTATTCTACTAAATAGTGAAACTTCTTTTTACCTTTCTTCTAAGCTTCATTCATGAATTTTAAGGAAGCATCCCTTAAAATAAGGCACAGAGTTGGGATGTGTTTTATACAAATATATTTATTTGAATTCAATACACACTTGTGAGTTTCTATCAGGTTGCAGGAACTTTATCAAGTGCTGGGGATGCAGTGACAAATGGCATGGTCCTTAACCTCAAGAAACTAAAAACATAGTGAGAGACTGACATAAATTTAATAATTATATTCCAATGTAATATTTTCACCAATAAAAACATATCCATGATCTAGCAGTGGTACATGGGGAAGAGAAATGAACCAAAACATTAGAGATGGCTTCACAGAGGAGGACAAATATGATTATATTTTGAAGAACCTGTGGAGTTTTATTTTGTTTTGGGTGGGTTGCCTTTTAGTTTTGAAAAAGAGAGAAAGAGAAAAAAAGAAAGAAAGAAAGAAAGAAAGAAAGAAAGAAAGAAAGAAAGAAAGAAAGAAAGAAAGAAAGAAAGGAAGGAAGGGAGGGAAAGAAAGGAAGGAGAGAGAGAGAAAGAAAGAAACAGAAAGAAACAAAGAGAAAAGAAGGAAGGAAAAGAAAGAGGAAAAGGAAAGGAATGAAGGAAGAAAGAAAGTATGAGATAGGAGAGGCACAGAAGTCAAAGCTAAAAGTTATGGTAATGAAATAGGTATAGAGGTGCATAACATTTACTGCATACCAATTATATGAAAACAAAGTGTGCCAAGTACCTTGATATATCCAAAGATGAATGAGATCTATACCTTTTTTTTCACTCTTGCTTTTTACTGCAAGAGATGTGGAAATAATTACTTTAAAAGGTTCAGGCAATAGCATAGGGCGATAATAGTCAGAAATATAACTTGCAGTGGGACTACACTATTGTGAGCTGGAAAACAATCATGGACAACAAGGATAGATATGGCTGGTATACTAGAGGTAGAATGATGGTATCTGCTTAAGTCTAAGCTCTTGATCCCTTGGATTCCAAAGAGCCTTTCTGCCTGCCTTAGATACACACACACACACACACACATACACACACATATTCATTGTATTCATGAACTCTTCCAAGCCCAGGAATTCCTTCTTAGCATCCACATTGCTGCCTTCTCATTAAACATCTGACATTTCTGGACCTTCTTGCTCTTACATTTTAGTTCCCATTATTTTCTTGTAGTGTATGGATTTGTAGTTGACCTATTTCATGACCAAGCTCAGTGATCTCCAAGACTACTGATAGCTACGATCCACATTTTATGTGCCATGACTAGCTCTAGGAGATACACTCTGGAAGGGAATTCTGGAACCCCTGCTAGAGCCCAGCAGTCATTCTGGGGACAAAGAATAACATGATATAGGAAGGAAACATTATTTTGTACTCTCTTACAAAGATTGTTTGATATAGTCTTGTTCTTTCCTTTCATATTTCCTTTCTTTTCAATGAAATTTTATTAATAACTTTTTCAAAAATAAAACATTTGCTCTCTCACAAAACTTAATGAATCAAAAACTCTGGAAGTATTTCCAGGCATGCATCTGAATATACTAAATGCTAAGCAGATGATTCTGGTGCCATAGAACCCAACAGCCCAATCTTAACAGCCACAATACATCACCCATTAAAATAACAATCACCAAGACTGAAACCTAAACCAATATGAGTGTGATCACATAGACTCACCAATTTATCTCAACCTTAGTTTCACATTTGAGTCATTGAGAGTTTAAAATAAAACATACCAATGTTTTATTGTGATTATTTGATTTATGTTAAATCAAATTCTGCAGGCTGACTTCTGGGTTTCACAATTTAAAGGGCTCTAATATGAAGCCAGGGTTGAGAATCACGTATCACCAGATCCTCTTGTTTTTTGAGCAGTCTAGTGATTAGCTGGGGATCTAATTTGAAATGACTTTTCAGGTGGGTCAGATACAGCTATGGGACGTTTGTAGGGCCAGAATAGATGCTTTCAAGATAAAATGATTAAGAAACACATCTATCGCAAAAGTTATTGGATAATTGGATGGGAATTTGTTAAAGTAGCCCAAATGGACTAAGAGAGGCAACAATACTTTTACGTGCCAGGCAATGTTATTATATGAGTGATACCTATCTTTTTAAATATATAAGGCATATAAGAGACTATATAGAATAATGGAAATAACTTAATTTGAGAACGCAGAAAACTCTTTATAAACCTAATACTCTCTCTTCCTGTGACTTTGGGAAGTTTTTTGTTACATTTCCATTTTTAGAAAGGAAGGTGCTGAACCATGATAGCTAAATTTCTTCATGTCTAAAATACTAATTAAGCACAATCCTCAAAAAAAAAATATTTATCTGTAAACTAATAGTATTGGAAATGGTCCCTAAATTCTTGAACTTTTCACAGTTTCCCATTGTCAAGTCATTATGCATACTAGTCTATTACAATTTCAGTTTTCCTGTTTCATTAGCCAGATTGTAATTTAAATTTGGTTGCTCAAATAGGAACTTAAATTCAATAAGACATTTATTACATAATATGCTATCCAAATGTCATCTAGTTATTTAAAACATATTTAATGAAGTTTGTCATCCAAGTAATTACTGCAATACATTGCTTAAACTAGAAAATATATACATGTAAATCATCTTTTAACATAGAATTATGGCAATTAGACTCATCTCTTTACATTTACTTAAAAAGAATTTTATTCATCTAGATAGTAATTAATCCAAACATTTCAGTTTTTGCCATTTAAAACTGGTATTTATATAACTTTGTTACCAAAATTCTGTCAACATGCTCTGTGGAGAGAAAATATGACACAGGACAGAGACAATGGTTTTCAAGTAAAGTCAGAACAACCTGAATTCAAAGCCCAGATCTGATATTTACTAGGCAAGTAAACTTAAATAAGATTCTTATATCACCAAGTCTCTTTTTTCTTATGAATAGAGATGTTACCTCCAACCTTACAGAGTTGATAGTTGTGTATTAAATAAAATATATGTAACACACCCAGCATACATAGTAGACCAAAAAAGGGGTGTAGCTATTATTATCATTATTATTGTACAAAATCTACAAAATCTACATTAAACAAAAACAGTACTAAACTTAAAGAAAATACAAGTCCCTTGTAAATTCTAGATATTAGGCCTTTGTCAGATTGGTAGATTGCAAAAATTTTCTCCCATTCTGTAGGCTGCTTGTTCACTCTGATGATATTTTCTTTTGCTGAGCAGAAGCTCTTTAGTTTAATTAGATCCCATTTGTCAATTTTGGCTTTTGTTGCAATTGCTTTTGGTGTTTATGTCATGAAGTTTTTGCCAATGTCTATGTCCTGAATGGTATTGCCTAAGTTTTCTTCTAGGGTTTTTATGGTTTTGGATTTTACATTTAAGTCTTTGATCCATCTTGAGTTAATGTAAATTAGTTCAGCCACTGTAGAAGACAGTGTGGCGATTCCTCAAGGATCTAGAACCAGAAATACCATTTGACCCAAGAATCCCATTACCGAATATATGCCCAAAGGAATATAAATCATTCTACTATAAAAACACATGCACATGTAGGTTTACTGCAGCACTATTTACAATAGCAAAGACATGGAACCAACCCAAATGCCCATCAATGATAGACCGGATAAAGAAAATGTGGTACATATATACCATGGAATACTGTATGGTACATATATACCATGCAGCCATAAAAAGGAATGAGATCATGTACTTTGCAGCGACATGGATGAAGCTGGAAGCCATCATCTTCAGCAAACTAACACGGGAACAGAAAACCAAACACCCCATGTTCTCAATCATAAGTGAGAGTTTAACATTGAGAACACATGGACACAGAGAGGGGAACAGCACACACCAGGGCCTGTTAGGGGGTAGGGGTGAGGGGAGGGAGCTAGAGGACGAGTCGATGGGTGCAGCAAACCACCATGGCACACGTACACCTACATAACAAACCTGCACGTTCTGCACAGTATCCCGTTTTTGTTTTAGAAGAAATAAAAATAAAATTTAAACAGCATATTAATAAAGCTTATTAACTATTAAAAATAAAAAAGAAAATAGCTGATTTGTGATGCTTAACATATGATTTTTGGTGTGTGTGCACTTGTGCACGTGTTTCCTGCAGTTCATTTTTTAATTACTTACAGTAAATGCTCAAGAAATATTTGTTGATTGATTATTCAATCTGACTTATAAAAATATTTGAGCTCATTACCCCATAGTGATATTTATTTTATTTCATTTTATTTTATTTAATTAATTAATTAATTTATTTATTTATTGAGACAGAGTCTCACTTTGTTGCCGAGGCTGGAGTGCGGTGGCGTGATCTCAGCTCACTGCATCCTCCGCCTCCCAGGTTCAAGTGATTCTCCTGCCTCAGCCTCCCAAATAGCTGGGATTACAGGTGTGTGCCACC
Source organism: Hylobates moloch (assembly GCF_009828535.3). Classification (NCBI taxonomy): domain Eukaryota; kingdom Metazoa; phylum Chordata; class Mammalia; order Primates; family Hylobatidae; genus Hylobates; species Hylobates moloch. The sequence continues at coordinate 87,924,827 of NW_026652288.1, read as the reverse complement.
ACACCTGGCTAATTTTTCTATTTTTAGTAGAGATGGGGTTTTATTGTGTTGATCAGGCTGGTCTCGAACCTTTGACCTTAGGTGATCCGCCCACCTTGGCCTCCGAAAGTGGCATTACAGGCATGAGCTACCACGCCCAGCCGTGACATTTATAAAGTAATATTTCTCAATGCAAATAAAATCTCTACATTGTTTTGCAGTTTGGATTTTCATATAATAGTATTTCACAAAGTAAAACACAACTAGTATTCTTTTTTTTTTTTCCTTTTAAAGTACCAATGAATTATTTTTACTTAAAATTTTAATTTCTAATTTCTAATTCATATCCATGGAAAATGCCTCATTACAATTACTTTATATCTGAATGCCTTTCCTGAATTATTGAATTAGTTTATCATTCTCAGTGTACGGATGAGAGGCAGAAATTTCCTGAATTACTTTCTCATTCTCAGTGCATGGATGAGAGGCAGAAATGCTTTTTATCAGGTAGCTCCCTTTTCTCTGAAATCAAAAATTCCTTTCTGGGGAATAAGAATTACATTGCTCTCTCCTACCACCACTATGAGACAACATAGAGAAGACAAATAGAAGAGAAATAATTTGACTTCTGGAATCTCGTCACTATAAACAAAGGCAGATTAAAACTGAATGAAAACTCAAACATTTAATCAATTTCCTGCTTCATATGAAACATGATGTCAATTACCATGTCCTGACACATTCTGTTTCACAGTTATCAAAAATTAACTAATAACAGGTTTTATTAATTTCTGGTCAAATGAATATAGTTCATGCTATTTGTTTATTCATATATCACAAATGTATGGAGCTTTTACTAAACTATTAAGCTGTTACTATAATGTAAAACAACTAGTCTAAGCTGGAGAGAGATGGTTAGATTTTGGAGGGAAGGAGCTGAAAATATAAGATCCAATCCTTGCCCTTCTAGAAACTCATGGTGGAAAAAAAACCATATAACTTCGGATACACATATCAAGGGAAATGATACGTACAACAAATAAACAATACAACTTGACAACCATGTGATGACAGACAAATGGCTTCTGTTTGGTCTAGTTGGAGCTCAGTGTTCATTTGTAGAATAGAGGAAGATGAAGCTTGTAAGGCAATTTGAAACCAGGCTGTGTAATCCCTTAAATAACTCACAGTTAAAAGGCCCAGCCTTCAAGAATAGGCTTTAATAATCAGAAGAAATTACCCTAAGTATAATTAAGTGCAGAAAGAACCATATCCTTCTTCCTGTAGATAAGGCAACTGACTGACCTCCAGTATTTTGCAATACTTAATAGGGAAGTTACACACTAACTCAGGAAAACATCCAAACTGCATGCCTACATATAGCTTGAAATAATCCTGAGCTTTTTATTATTTCTAGAATTCCGTTCATTCATATGTCTGTAATGCCAATAACTGCATTTCTATAATTTAGTGTTTACTTTTTTAAAATGAAATAGCTCTCCATATTTTTCTGATGTACATAGGCCATAGACTGTGGTATTTGGGAAATGCCAGTTTTATATATATATATATATTTCACACACCCTGCAGTATAAACACATACATAAGACTTGAATAGATAATTGCTAATAGTATAAAGCTGTATCTGGAATTCCTGTAAGTAAATAATTTTTCTAGAAATGATTTAATAATAATGGCTACAAGAGCTGTATCTCCCAAGAATGTTATGTATCAGACTTCAAATACCATATTATCCATTAATTCTTAGGCATTTGACAATCTTCTGATTAAACCTTTCTCTTTCTCTCCTTTTGGTGGGATCTAAATCAAAATATTGACAGAAACAATTTCAGAAGGGAAAATGGAAAAATACATAGGATAGTCAAAGTTGCATGCATGTCTGTGCATTTGCATGATTTACATTCTATTTAACTTGTGTGGTACAAAATACATAAGAATTTCAAGCACCTTTTTACTCCAAACTATGATTTTGGCAAGGTAGAGAGAAAAGATTTTACCACATAAAGTAGTAATGTTTTATTTGGTAATGTTTTATGTTATCATATAACCATTCGCAATATAATTGCACAGACTCCTGTAACAACTTCTTCAGGACAGAAAAGGTAATTACTGAGTCAGATTAAAAGCAACTGATCCTTAAGCAGCCTTAAGAATAAACACATAAGCTACTAGTTATATATCTCTATTAACTCATCCATTTGTTCTTTCAACAAACGTAACCAGGGACTCTTGTGTGCAGGAATTATTATGTAGGCCAAGCCTGTAATGAAGGGAGACATGAGCCATAAAGTTCAGCAACTGATAAATAGAAAATACTAGAGTCAAGAAAACCAAGGAAGAGTCTATGGGACAACAGGATGGCTTGGCTGTAACTACAAAGATTCTAGGTCTCCACTGCAGGCATGCCACTCTCAATTAAAAACAAGAAAGCAAGCAGAGCACACCAAAAAATAAATATGTGAGGTGATGGGTATATTAATGAACTTGATTCAATCAGTGTATAATGTATGCTTATGTCTAACCTCACATCATGCTCCATAAATATATACAATTATTATTTGTCAATTAAAATAAAAAATAAAAACAAAAAAGCCCCAAACAAGGAAACAAACAGAAGACAGTGAACTAGATATTATATGATCTTGGACAAATGGTTCAACGCTTCTACTCCCTCAGTTTCCTTGTCTGCTAAATTAGAAAATATCCCTTAATTCACAGTTGTAAGAAGGATAAAATTGGATACTGCACATGAAAGCAGTTTGTAAATGATGAAATATTCCTCAAATATAGATTGTCATTTCCGTTCCTGTTTCATCATTAAAATTGGTTTTTAGGAGCGCAAGGGACCAAGCCTGAGGAGGCATCAGGTATGTAGAAAAAGTTACCCTTTGTAGGACAAACTGAAACAAAGTTCTGTTTTGGTGAGAGTAGAAGGGTGTGCAGCATTGTGAGGAAGGACATGTAGATGACAATAATTCTTATCATGGTAGAAAATAAGTATTCATAAGGCAACATAGAAGCAGAAGGCAGAGAATCCGTTTATCAAACCTTTTTTGTTTCTTTATCAATAGCAACTTGGAAGACCTATCAGTTTGTCAGTGCATTCATTAAACTAAATGCATAAAATCCTCCCTTCAGACATAACAAAAGCATGAACAAAATCAGTATTCTGGCAGTATTAGTGGCATTTAACTTGACAAGCTGTGTGGGAAGCTACTTGTCAAGGCCCCGTGATAATGAAAATGGCTTTCTTCACATTACAAAGATATTACTTATCTCCTATAGTTTGAAAGGCTATAAAAATTCTTACACTTTTCCTATTTACATACTAATCTTCAACATACGTTTAAGTGCATGACATTTTGTTTCTGCTATTCTTGCCAGAATATAGGAAAGGACGTGTGGGTTGCTGTTACTTTTTGTTTTAGGAACAAGTCAAAACGTGGTTGCCTGTAACTTTAAAAAACTTTGTAAAACTTTAAACTTCTTAGTTGTGACTGTTGAGCACATTTTCCTCAGCCTGGAGACAGTGATAATAAATTTCAGATGTTTACTATGACACTGATAAGGAGGCTTCCAGATACCAGACTCTTGTGAAAGCAGAGTCTTGCCAGGAACAGGGGTGGAAAAGGGCACCTGCTAGTTTATTTGAAAGTAAGCAGCCTAAGAAACAAAGTGTAGTTGATGTTTTTTAAAAGCAAGATCAAAGGAATGGATCCATGAAAGAGGCTTTACACTTAGTGTTTTTTGGAGTATTTTCCTTTTTTAGAGGAAGGCTTTTTGTTTCACATGGCTACCATTTCTTTTTTTTTTCTAAATGATCATGTATTTTTTTGTTCTTTATTCTATTAATATGGTATTACATTAATTGGTTTTTGGATGTTAAACTGACATTAAATTCCTGGTATAAATCCCACTTGGTCATAGTGTATAATTGTTTTTTTTTTCACTTTTGTAAAGGAACAATTTTATTGAGGTATAATTTGCATATTAAAATGCACTCATTTTATGTGCACATTTGATGACTTTTGGCATGTTTATACACCTTAAATCTTCAGCAATATAATTGTGAATTAATCGATATATAGAACATTTCTATTATCCTAAAAAGTTCCTTGTACCCTTATTTAATTCTCCATGCACTTCTGGTCCTAAGTATCCACTGATGTGCTTTCTGTCATAATAGATTTTTCTTTTTCATACCTTCATATCAATGAAGTCATATATTATGTACTCTTTTGTGTCTAGTTCCTTTCAGAACAACATAAGAATGTTGAGATTCTTTCATGTCATTATACATGGCTACCATTTCTATGTGGGTGAGAAGTACATTGTAAGAAAGAATATCATTTAGCTCAGTGCATCCCAGATCTTTCTGCAAATTGCTACTGTTTCTTAATGTTCCAAGCTGTGAAAATCATTGACAGAAATGAATACATAAGTAAATAAATTTTCAAAATGATCATTTAATAAGTCTTATTTAACTCTACGCATTTTCTGCAAGAAAAGTAAACTTAGTCATGAATGCACTAAGGTTTTACTAAAGTAACTACATCTTATCAGATGCTCAGTAAGTGCCAGCTAACTCAATACATTATTTGTCTTTTATTTATTGCTGCATTGAATCCTAAAAGCATACATATGGGGTAGCACAAGATAAGGACATAGGAATTCAGGACAGAATTTGAGCAAGTTGTCTAGAGTCATGCAACTTCCTCATAGTGGACTAGTAATTTGAACCTAGGTTGCGCTGACAACAAAGACAAAACCACAACACATTAAGCATCTGTATGGACTTATAAGAAGACTATAGCAAATTCTGTTAACATTATTCTGCATAGCATACAATGTTTAAGCAGTAAATCATATAGATAAATGTAAGTCCTTTCAAGTTGTTAGCATTAGTTAGAATTTTAAAATTTACATGGTATCTAGATATACATACGTACATATCATTTAAACAAATACAGATACATCTTATATTCTTTTGCAATATCCATTGTTCTTCCTTTCATGGAGACCATGATTATTAGTATAGTATATCATGTTCCAGTCCATTGTTATATTTTTAATCCATAACCAATTAAAGCATAATTTTGTACGTGCATTTAGTAATATTTACATAAATATCATACGTTTTCCTGTTTTTGTTTTGCAACTTTGTTTTAAAACTTTTATTTCACCTTATATTTCTGAGATTTATCAATATGGTAATTATTTTAACTGTTATATAGTTAATACTGCGTGGTGTAAACACTCCACTAAATTTTTTTCATTTCTTTATGGCTAGCCCTTTCTGTTTTTCCTGTTATATTTATACTATTGATTTCTAGTTTGCTCTTATTGTGGTTGGAGAGAATACTCTTTTGAGGTTTGTTTTATGACCCAGCACATGACCTATCTTTGTATATGTTAGGTGTGAATATTAAAATAATGTGTATTCTGCTGTTGGTAGAGTGTTTTATAAATGTCACTTAGATCCTGTTGTTTGATGGTGTTTAATTACTTTATATCTTTGCTGATTATATATTTGTTATATAAATTATTGAATGGAAAAAGTTGAAGTCTCCAACTATAATTGTAGATTTTTTAAATCTCTCCTTTCAGTTCTATTAATTTTTGTTTCATGTATTTGGTAGCTCTAGTATCTGTACATACACATTTAGGATTACAATGTCCTCTAGGTGAATTGACACTTTTATTATTATGTCCTATCCCTCCTCTGTCTTCGGCAACTTTCTTTGCTCTGGAGTCAACTTTATCCACTATTAATATAGTTTCTACTTTCCTTTGATCAAGTGGTACATTTTTTCCAATCCTTTAATTTTTAACCAGCTTACGTTGCTATATTTTAAGTGAATTTCCTCAAGACCACATACAGTTAGGTGATGTTTTTTCAATTTACTTTGTAAATATCTGTCTTTCATTTGGTATAATTAAATGATTTACATTTAATGTAATTATTGATATGTTAGGGCTTACTGTGACATATTTTTTTCTTTCGGTTTTTCTCTTCCATTTTCTTCTTGCTGCTTTACTCTACATTATTTCAATATTTTTATAATTTTATTTTTCTTTTATTTATATTGCTTTCAAGTATATCTCTTTTCATAACATTTTTAGGTTTTCCACTTGGCTTCCACTGACACCTAAGGAAGGGTGGGGTGGAAGTTCCAGGTCCCTATGTTCCAGGTCTCCACTGACACTGTGGTCAGGGTGACTTCCTTATCACCACCTTGACTTTCCACTAGGTCACCTGTGACACCATCGAGTGCGAGAGTCACATCATACTGAGGTGGTGATGGAATTCCAGTCTCCCTACATGGTCTCAGTCTTCACTAACACTGGAGAAAGTGGATGTTGCTTTGTTATTGGCTTGCAGAGGCATAAATTTTGGCTTTCTACTTGACCTTCTCTTACACCAACTTGGTAGGGTCTCATCACAACTTCTTAAAGGTGGAAGTCTAGACTCCCCACTTGGCCTTTGACAGTTAGAGTATAGGTGAGGCCACAGCTTTTTCAGTGGTGTTTAGATAAAGTAGGATGGTTATTATCTAGAAGTTTTCTGGCTTGCTGGGCTGCCCTATTCCTAGTTCTTTATCTAAAAATAAGTAGGCTTTTGTTGGGATTTTTTTTTTTTTTTTTTTTTTTTGGTCTGTGCCTGTTGGTATGTCCAGATTGCTGGCTTCTTCAGCTCAAAGTCTGGAATATATGAGGCAAAAGAGAAAACCTGGGTAATTTATCACCATTTCTGTCTTTGTCAGCTCAGGCTGCTGTAACAGAATATTATAAACGGGGAGGCTTAAACAACAAACATTTATTTCCCACGGTTCTGAAGACTGAAAGCCGGACATCAAGGTGTCAGCACAGTTGGGTTCTTGCTGAATGCCTGCTTCCTGGTTGACAGGTGGCTGCTTTCTCACTGCATCTTCACATGGCTGAGAGCAGAGAGAAAAAGAGAGCTCTTTTATGTCTCTTCTTAGAAGGGCACTAATCCTATCATGACAGTTCCACCTTCATGATTTCATTACCACTCAAAGTTCTCATCTCCAAATACTATCAAGTTGGGGATTAGATAATAATATATGAAATTGGGACTTGGGGGGCACAAACATTCAGTCCATAGCAATATCTGTCCTCAGGTCCTGAGGTGCCTAGCTAAGCTGACTTCTTCCTTCTACCTTTCAGATTCCTTTTAAGTTTCTTGTATATGTAACATCCAGGGTACTTAATTGTATTTAGCAGGATTAAAAGGGAAAAGTCACCTATTCTATCTTCCCAGAGTTGAAAGTTCCAATTTACGTGTGTGTATTTTCCATCTGTATGGCAAATGTTTGGTGAAATGTTCAAATCTTGTGTCCAATTTTTAATTTATTAATGTTCCATTGTTTGTTGTTTGAGAATTCATTATATAATCTGAATACAAGTTCTTTGTCTTATGTATGCTAGCAAATTTTCTCTCAGTTTTTTGATTCTCTTAAGAGTACTTTTTGAATAGCAGAAGTTTTATGTGTTGATGAAATTCAATTTTCAGTTTGTTTTTTATGTATCATACTTTTGGTGTTGTATTAAATAAATCTTTGCCTAATTTAAATTCAGGCTAATTTTGTCTTTTTCACAGAGGCTTTATAGTTTTAGATTTTGCACATAGATCTATTATCTATTTTGAGTTTAATTTTTGATATGGTGTGAATTAAAAGTTGAGTTTCATTATTTCATATTGATACCCAAATAGTCCAGCACTATATCTATTTTCATTTTGTCAAAAGTCAATTGCCCAGAAATGTCAGTCTACTTCTGAACTCTCAATTCTGTTTCATTAATCTATTTTTCTATCTTGATGCCAATACCACACTTATTACTTTATAATAAATTTTGAAATCAGTTGTTAGACAGTCATCATTGTTCTGTTTTTCAAAATTGTCTTGATTATTCTCTGTAATTCATATTTTCATATGAAATTTAGAATTGTCTATAATTTTAGTTACCACTTGTTTTTATATACGTAAACAGACACACATGCATATACAAAAACAAAATATACAATCACAAAAAAAGAGAAGTTTAATTTATATTTACCATTAATATAAAATTGTTTCTTTGTTTACTATTGCAACTTGAATTCGGCTCTTCTTTTCTGGGTTTATTTTCCTTTTTACAGATATAAGTCTTTCAGTAGTTTTTTCTGTGACAGTCTATTTTTTATAAAATATCCTAGTACTTAAAAAACAAAATATGTTTTTATTCATTCTCAAAATATATGTTTGCTTTTCATAGAATTTGATGTTGATGGCTAATTTTAATTAGCATTTTGAAGATATTTTTCACTTTTTTTTTGGAGATGTTTGTTACAGGCAGGAAGTCTACTTAATCCTGTATCATCAGAGTCTAGAACCCACACAGCAATTTGAACAGGAAATATTTAATATATAGAATCCTTAACTACCATAGAAAATGGGAATATCAAATAATTGAATGGTGAGAAGTAAAGCAGAATATAAAAAGTATGGGAATCCTGAGAATAAGACAGATTTGCGAATGCTGGGGCTGAGATAAGCACTCAACAAAGAGACTTCCCTTTACCCCTAGGGTTGAGATCCAGACTTTGTTGAAATGGGCACACTACTGACTCACTGTATGACAGATGTTTTGGTGTGCCATGCTGGTAGAACTTGCCAGAAATTCACCTTCTAAGATGCAGAAGAAAGCTGCTTATGGGGAGTTACAGCATCAGAGACACTCTGCTGCGAACCATCTGTATAGTAAAGATTTAATTTTACCAAAGAGAAGTCTAGCCTTTGCCCCTGGCTTATGGGACTCATTCTCTAAAATTTGGAATGTCCTGCCTGAAGAAAGTATCTTACCACATTCGATAGTCTTACGATGTGATTTATAGTAGAAACTTTGGGCCATGTGGTATCAGCTTGACTTCTGGAGGAGCTGAAAACTAAGGTGGTTAACTATGTCTCTGTTACTGAGCTCCAATAAAATCTGTGGACACAAAGGCTTGGGTGAACTTTCCTGGCTGGCAATTTTCCCAGCATATTTGTATGTATCATTGCTGGGAGGAGTTAATATGGACGTAACTTCACTGGGTAATGACAACTGGAAACTCGGATTCATGTATCGCTTCCCTTGGCTGATTTTAATCTATATTATTTTGCTATTGTACACCATGTATTAGTTTACTCAGGCTTCTGTAAGAGAAAGCCATAAACTGTGTGGCTTAGAGACAACAACAATTTATTTCTCACAGTTTTGGTGGCTGGGAAGTTCAAGATCAAAGGACCATCATATTCAGTGACTGGTGAGGGCTCAGTCACTGGGTCATGGATGGAGGGCTATCTTCTCACCATGTCCTCACAAGGTGGAAGGGGTGAGGGATCTCTCTAAGGTCTCTTTTATAATGGCACTAATCCACTCAGGAGGGCACTATCTACTTCATAACCTCATCACATTCAAAATTCTGTACCTCCTAATACCATCACATTTAGAGATCAGGATTTCAACATATGAATTATAGGGGGACAAACATTTAGTTGATTGCAAATTATAATTAGTGTAACAACTTTCAGTGAGTTTTATGAGTCCTTCTAGTGAATGATAAAACTAATGGTAGTATTGGAGACTTCCAAACTTGCAATTGGTGTAAAAAATAAAGGTGGTCTTGTAAATTGTTCCCTGATTTTGCACTACCCAAGAGGGATGCCAAAAGAAGCTGCTGGGTGCTGCTGACAACTGGACACTGCAGAAGCTGGGTGCTGGTGAAGCCATCTGTTAACACAGAAACCCAGTACTGGAGAAGCTGCCTTCATTTCTCTGCAAAAGCTGGGATCCGGGCAGGGAAGCTGTAGTTGTTGCAGGAGTCATGTTCTGGTGAAGTAACCTGTGCTTGTAGCAGTAGCTGGGCATGTACTGCCTGATAGGAGAGTACACGGAACTCAAAATGAAAGCCTCTACTTTTTGCTGTCTCTCCAGTATCCCTTACTGACAAACTTTAGCATCATTTCAGTGAACAAAGGAAAAAATGTAAGGAGTCAATCTATGTTTTTGCATAGCAGGTAATACAGGATAAATTTGAAGCTGAGCAACCATAAACAGATAGCTGTCATTGTAAGATTTTAATTTCTTTCTAGGGTAGGCATCTGTTTTCTTTGATGAGTTTTAAGTTTTTTAAAAAAATAGTCTACTGTTTTACTATAATGTTTCTAGGCTCCTTCTTATTCCTACCTTCTTTCCTTCTTTTCTTCCTTGTTGACGCTTGGTTGGCACATGATGGGAAGTTCAATCTAAGGATACATGCTTTCATCTAACTCAAAAAATACATAGACATTATCCTTTTACTTCAATCTTATTCTTTCTATTTATTTCTTCTAGGACTGCTATTAGAAAGATTTAGTTTCTCTATCTTCAATGTCTCTTAAGTTTTCATTTATTTTTTCTAATTTCTTAATCTCTCTGTGATACATTTTGAAAATTTTTCTCAGTTCTTGATTCCAAGTACATTTTTTTCTTACTATGAGCTAGTCTACTATATGTAGTCGAGTGATACTTTTATGACTATTCTTAATTGAACTTTGAATTGGTTCATTTTTAAACCACCTACTCATATTTATACATCTAATTTTGTTGTCTTGAATGCCAGTCCTTATTTGCCCATTAGAGATTTTAAAAATACAATATATTCACTTTTTGGTTTAAGCTTGTCAGATTATTGCTGTGGAACATTTGTAGAGCACTTTTCTTTCCTATGTGCTCCATTATTTTTGTTTTAGTGTTGAGTTTAAAATACATTTTTTTTAATGTTGAAACTTTCTTCAGGATGATTACTGATATGCTTCAATCTTGACTCATGGAAGCTGATGTTGTGAACAAGCTCTTACTATGGTTTAAAATTTAGTTTGAACCTCCAATTGCAAGTGCAGAGCAGTATTTTTCAATCTTCTTTTTTTCCCCCATAGACAAATCAACTTATTTGAATTCATGCGGGAAACTCTACTAATCAAATATCTAAACTTTCTTTATGAAGAAGAGAATGCAACTAAGATTATTTTCCACTTTACCTTTGCATCTTATCTCTAGCAAATTCTAAAATTTGCATCTTCCCATGCATCACAGTTCTAAGGAAGAAAGCTTGTGAACTATCATCTAAAGATTCTTGAGTATTTTGTTAAAAAAAAAGTTTACTAAATATGCATTTCAGTTTTGTATATTGACATAACTGAAACATTCTGAAATCCCTGGATGACAGGCATCACATTGAAATATGTGCAGAGAATTATTCCTAGGGAATCATTTCAAGACAGGCAATTTTTCAGATGTAAAGTATGCAATTTAAAATTAAGTGTTGAGGGACTAGATGTGCACAGATATTTACAGAATATTTTACATATGATACTACAGAAGAGTTTCTAGAAGATGTTAATGAAGCCTCATTTCTCAGTGTTACATATTAGAGAAGGAAGAATTGCAGAAAAAAATTATTAGTTGCAAAAATGGTGTGACCAAAATATTTAACTAAAAAATTAAGCTTTTATTGAATCAATTGCATTAATATGTTTTCCCATTGCTGCTTTGTGTGAACATTGTATAAATAATTCTGCAGTCTGTTTAGTTAGAAAAGCTGATGGTAAAAATGTACTATTATATAGCCTTAGGACAAGATAAAGACAGGTGCTTCTTTTGTCTGACAAAGAGAGAAGCTGAGTCTCAGTTTGAGAACTCTCACATAATAAAAAGAGACACATTTAGTCATTAAGTATGAGACTCCTAACTAGAAGATTAGTTTCAACTGGTAAATTTTTTAAAAAATGGAATTTGGATATCAGCTTCATAATTTTCTAGTCTAAGTGATAATCCCTTGATTGGACCAAGGTAATAGCTTCCTGACTGTTCTCTCTGTTATGATATGTATTCTTTCATCATAGTACCATCCCTCTTCCAAGAAAAATACTGTACAGAATTGGGTGTTTATTATCACAATTTTATGCATTTCTTGATAATTTGCTATACCTATATGTACACCTATATTAGATGTAGTTTTGCTAGATATGTTTTAAAATTTGATATGTGAAGCTTGTTTTTTTCTTAATATTATGCTTGTGAGGTGCATTTATGGTGACCCATAAAAGTTTACCTTTAAAATTTTCATTTTTCTCCCATATAATATTATTTTTATGAGTATAACATAATTTATTCCCATCCATAATGTTTTTCTACTGTCAACAATGCTGCAATAATTATTCTTATTCATATGCTTCTTTGTACTTATGCAAGAGTTTCTGTTCATACATACTTAGAAATAAAATTGCTGAGGGGCAGCATGTGTATATCTTAAATTTACCTGATCTTGCAAAATTGCTCTCTAAAGTGGTTTTACCAATTTACTTCTGACAGTAATATATGAGTTCCATTACTCTACATCCTAACTAAAATGTGTTATTGTCAGATATTTTAAGTTTTGCTAACCTGATAGGGACAAAAATGTAATCTCACTGTGGTTTAACTGAATCTCCTTGAATATTAATGGATAACACCTAATACAAATGGATAACCTGTTTATTGGCCATTTTGTTTTTCTCTTCCATGAACATCTGTTTAAGAGTTTTCAGCTATTTTTCTTTTACTAACTTATTTTTAGAATTTTAAAAATATTTTTCTCCTAGTTTGGGACTTGTCTTAATGCATTTTATAATATCTCTTGATGCAAAAATGTTCTGATTTAAATATTAATTTATCCACTTCTTAATTCATTTTATTTTAATGCTTTCTGTGTGTTGTTTTCTAAGGTACTGTGAGGATAGATAAGTATTTTCATGTGTTTTCATTGGAAGGAAAAAAGTTTATCTCTTCTTTTATTTCCTTTTAATCCCACTGGTATTGATATGCATGTGTTTGAGTATGTGTGTGGAATTCAAATACATGTATTTTCTATTATAGCATTCAGTGAATATTTGCAGAAAGAGTGAAATGAATCCTAACATTTTATTTTTACTTAATTATTGATTCACCTTTGTAAATATGTCATCCTTGCCCAAAAGGTGGAAGTTGCTCTTGAATTACTGCAATTTTAGTATATCACAAGTAAAATGTAGAAATGGAATAAAACACACACATATTAAATGTGGGTAAGCATTTTTAACATCATCTTGAAAAATGGATGAATAATATTTTATTCAGAAAAATCATCTTTATTCAAAATATTTTATCTAATCAGAATTATTGTAACAACATAAAATGTAGAAACATTACAACTTAGATCATTTCCCTCCACCTTCTGGATGTCCATTAAAAATTGTTTCAGTCATGTATTCTTTAAAAAATTAAGAAAAAGAAATATCCTGTAATTCACTAAGATATTTAACATTTCTGGTGTTCTCTGTCTCTGAATATCTGATTTTCTCTCCATTTTCATATATTTTGGCCAAAATAACTTCTTAAAATTTCTTCCAGTGTAGGTATATTTTGATGGTTAATTCTCCTAGTTTTCCTTTATATAAAATCTATTTATTTCTCCTTCATTCTTGATAAATATTTTTGCTGTATATGGAATTCTTAGTTTCCTTGTTTTTTAATTTAATAAATTAAAGCTTGTCTTTTTACTGGCTTTGTTCTCCACAGTTTCTGATGAAAAATCTATGATAATTTAAATCATTACTCCTTGTATGTATGCATGTTTTCTAACTCTCAAGATTTTTGTCTTATCTCTGGTCGGCCACTAGCCTATGATATGGCTTGGGGCATTCTTTGGTACTTATTTGGTTAAGATTTGCTGAGTTTCTTGAACGTATCTTTCACTAAATTTGTAAAACTTTTAGCCATTATTTCCTTAAATATTTTTTTCTGTCCCCTTACTCTCCTTTTCTTCTGGGACAATAATTATACTTGACCTTTAAACCACATGGATTTGAACAATGAAGGTCCATTTTAGGCAAGTTGATTTCACTAGAAGTTACACAAAATGTGCCTGCCTCTCCTGGCTCCCCATTACATCTTCTCCACCTCTTCTAACCTCTGCCACTCACTAGACAATAAGATCAATCCCTGATCTTCCTCAGCCTACTCGATGTAAAGATGATAAAGATGAAGACCTTTATGATGATTTATTTCCATTTAATGCATAGTAAGTACATTTTATTTTCTTATAATTTTCTTAATAACATTTTCTTTTCTCTAGCTTATTTTATTGTAATAATTTAGTATATAATACATATAACATACAAATACAGGTTAACAGACAGTTTATGTTATCAGTAAGCCTTTTGGTCAACAATTGGCTGTTAGTGGTTAAGTTTTTGAAAAGTCAAAAGCTATATTCACATTATTGACTATGTGGGGGTTGATACCCCTAGCTCCCATGTTGTTCAAGAGTCAGCTGTACACATATTTTAGAACTTTTGATCTACTTCAGGTTTTTGTGTGTTTGCTCATTTTTACAGGCATATCTCATTTTATTGTGCTTTGCTTTATTGTACTTCACAGATATTGCACATTTTACAAATTGAAGGCTTATGACAATTCTGTGTCGAGCAACTTTATCAGCGCATGTACCAACATTGTGTCTCTGTGTCATTTTGGAAGCTCTTACAATTTTTCAAATTTTTCATCATCATTTTATCTGTTATGGTGATCTACGCCAGTGATCTTTGATGTTACTCTTGTAATTGTTTGGAGGCACCACAGACTGCATCCACGTGAGAGGGCAAACTTAATCAATAAATGTTGTGTGTGCTAACTGCTTCACCAGCTGACCATGTCCCCATCTCTCTTTCTCTCCTTGGGCCTCCCTATTTCCTGATGCACAACAATATTGAAATTAAGTCAATTAATAATCCTACAGGGGCCTCTAAGTGGTTAAATTAAAGGTAGAGTAGTATGTCTCTTACTTTAAATCAAAAGCTAAAAATGATTACACTTAGTGAGGAAGGCACATTGAAAGCCAAGATATGCCAAAAGCTAGGTCTCTTGTGCCAAACAGTTAGCCAAATTGTGAATGCAAAGGAAAAGTTCTTGAAGGAAATTAAAAGTGCTACCCCAGTGCACACATAAATGACTGGAAAGCAAAAGGGCCTTCTGCTGATATGGAGAAAATTGTAGTGGTCTGAATAGAAGATCAAACCCACCACAACATTTCCTTAAGCCAAAACCTAACCCAGGGAAAGGCCCTAACTCTCTTCAATTCCATGGATCCTGAGGGAGGTGAGGAAGCTGCAGAAGAAAAGTTGGAAGCTAGCAAAGATTGGTTTATGAAGTTTAAGGAAAGAAGCCATCTCTAAAACATAAAAGTGCAACATGAAGCAGCAAGTGATGATGTAGAAACTGCAGCAACTTACCCAGAAGATCTAGCTAGGATCATTGGTGAAGGTGGCTATATTAAACATCAGATTTTTATTGTAGACAATATGGCCTTATATTGGAAGGAGATACTGTCTAGAACTTTCATAACCTGACTTTAAAGCTTCAAAGGACAGGCTGACTCTTGTTAGGGGCTAAGCAGCTAATGACTTTATGTTGAAACCAATGTTGATTTGCTATTCCAAATAACCTAGGGCCCTTAAGAATTATGCCAAATCTGCTCTGCTTGGCTACAAATGGAACAACAAAGCCTGGATGGTAGTACATCTGTTTACAGCATGGTTTACTGAATATTTTAAGCCCTCTGTTGAGACTTGCTGTTCAGAAAAAAAGGTTTGTTTCAAAATATTCATTGCTCAATGACAATACATCTGAGAGCTCTTGTATATCTCACCCAAGAGCTCTTGTGCAGAAGCACAAGGAGAGCAATGTTGTTTTCATGCCTACTAACATAACATCCATTCTCATATATCACATAACATCCAGCTCATATACCAAGGAGTAATTTTGACTTTCCTTTCTTATTATTTAAGAAACATATTTCATAAGGCTATAACTGCCATACGCAGTGATTTCTTAGATAAATCTGGACAAAGTCAATTCAAAACCTTTTGAAAAGGATTCACCATTCTAGACGCCATTAAGAACATTTGTGTTTCATGGCAAGATTTGTTTCATGGCAAGATTATCATCAACATTAATAGGAGGTTGGAAGAAGTTTATTCCAATCCTTATGGATGACTTCGAGAGGTTCAAAAATTTAGTGGAGGAAATAACTGCAGATATGGTAGAAACAGCAAGACAACTAGAAGTGGAGGCTGAAGATGTGAACAAAATCCTTCAGTCTCATAAAATTTTAATGGAAGAGGAGTTGTTTCTTATGGACGAGAAAAGAAAGTGGTTTCTTAAGATGAAATCTTTTCCTGGCGAAGATGCTGTGAACATTGTTGACATGACAACAAAAGAGTTTGAATGTTACATAAAATTAGTTAATAAAGCAATGTTGAGACTTAAGAGGATTAGTTCCAATTTTGAAAGAACTTTTACTGTAGGTTAAATGCTATTTAACAGCATTGCATACTACAAAGAAATCTTCTGTTCAGGAAGGGTCAATCAGTGTGGAAAAATTCTTTGTTTTATTTTTAAAAATTTTCACTGCCACTGCAATCTTTAACAACCACCACTTTGATCAGTCAGCATCCATGAACACTGTTGACGGAAGACCCTCCACCAGCAAAATAGTAAGACTTGCTGAAGGCTCAGATAGCATTTTGTCTAGCAACCAACTATTTTTAGTTATGACATCTACATTGTACATGCTATTACACACTTAATAGACTACAGTAGGCTGTAAATATAATTTGTGTACGTACTGGGAAAGCAGAAAATTTGTGTGACTCACTTTATTGCTATATTCACTTTATTGAGGTGGTCTGGAACTGAACCCACAATATCGTCAAGGTATAACTGTATTTTAAATCTTTTTTCTCCTTTTTTCCGGATTAGGTAATTTCTATTGACCAAGTTCACTAAACTTCTAGTTCACTGATTTTTTTTCTATGTAAGTCCAGCTAGTGAAATGCGAATTTCTAATATTGTACTTTTTCTTTCTAAAATTTCTATTTGGTTGGTTTTTTTATACAGTCTATTTTTTGATGATATTTTCTATATTTTTCACTCATTACAAGTATATTTTCCTTTACCTTATTGGACATTTATTTACCTTATTGGACATTTAAAGCACCTGCTTTAAAGTCATTGTCTGATAATTCTCACTTCTGATCATCTCAGATTTGAATTTGTTATTTTTTCCTCTGAAAAGGGTTCATATTTTCTTGTACATAACTTGGATTTAATATTAAACATTATAAATGTTATACTGTGTAGACTCTAAATGTATTCCTCAGAAGAACATTAATGGTTTTTTGTTTTTGTGGGCAATTAACTTGGTCAGATTCAGACTGCAAATTCCGGCTCACCAGCACTGGGTGGATTTCAAATCTCGGTTCAGTTATTTTATACTTGGATGGTCACTGGTAGTGTTCCTCATGCATGCACATTTCAGGAATCAGTCAGAGGCTTGGGCACAGTTTATACACACAATTTGGGGATCACCTTTTCTAAATCTCTCCTTTCTGTGATTCCCTCCCATTCTCTATCATCTCTGGTTATCAGGTTCATTCCCTGATTCCTTGGCAGAGAAAGATGGTAGGTTTTCTATTAGAACATCAGAATTTCTGATACTGAACCAAGGCCATCAGAACAAAAACCATGTACCATTTTATTCCCTGTTTCCTAATGGCAACTTCCTTTCAGAATCTGTTTGCCTCATTTCTCCTCCAGAGCCTTCAAGACAGTTTTAGTATTTTGTTCAGAGCCCAAAGTTGTTATTAGCAGAAAGACTGTTTGAAGCTCTTTGAAGCTTATTTGGCTGTCACAGAAGGGCATCAACATTTTTTATAAACAATGATGAAGAATCGGTATAATATGGATTTTTTTTAGTCAAATTGAAATTGTTAATTCTTAGTCTTTCTCAATAGGAATATAGTCATCTTAGTAAGCTGTTTATTTATTCTGGAAAATCCTACATTTTTCAAAACATGTCTGAAATTCCTTGTTTTGGAATTGTCTTGAGAGCCTGTGATATATTTTTTAATCTACTAAGAATTATCATTTATCTAAATATTAAGTGTCATTTACCTCAAGAGGAAATAGTCTAAAATAGTTGGCATTAAATAAATAAAACTATGGTTATAGACTGAATTGTGTCCCTCCTTATTCATATGTTGAAGCCCTATCCCCCAATGTGACTGTATTTGAAGATAGGGCCTTTAAAAAGTTAATTAACTTTAAATGGGATCATAAGGGTGAAGTCCCCAATCCTCTGATAGGATCTGCATCCTTGTAAGAAGAGGAGACACTAGGGCTTCTCTCCTCATGCACACACATGGGGAAAAGACCACGTGCGTATACAGAGAGAAGGCACCATCTGCAAGCCAAGCCTCACCAGAAACCAATCCTGCCAGCACTTTGCCCTTGGATTTCCGGCCTCCATAACTATGAGAAAATACATTTCTGTTTAGGCTACCACAGTTTGTGATAATTGGTTAGGGCCTCTGGAGTGGACTATGATACAGTTACCTGACTTATGTTTCAAGAGTCAAAACCACCGTAAGTATACAAGACAGCAACAAAAAATAAATTTAGGGAAGCTGATAAAGAAATACAAAAACATGTTGTATTATGGCAACACAGTTAAGTCAGTAGAGCATCCTAATGCAGCAACATTTAACAGGCACAATAATCTCCATGACTGATGTGGGCACTGGAGGAAAGAAGAAGCTTCATGATTTTATAACTATATCTTCTACATTATTTATCTTTTTGAGATCACTTTGTTAGACTACTCCAAAATGATAATTTCAATTTTGTTTTAGACTGTAGAATAGTTGTAAAAAAAAAAAAAGAGAAAGAAAAAGAAAAAGCAGAGTAGTTTGTAGCTTTGCCAATTTCAGCTCCCTGCAAGCTTTCAACATGTGTGAGTTTCTATTTTAAGCAGATATTTATTACCATGTTTAGAAACCCTTTGACCCTAGGGTGAAAAGATATGATTTATTTGGTTTAAATCGGCAGGACTGTCATGAATCCACAAGAGAAGTTACTTATAGAGCTTAGAAGAGATAAGAAAATAATCACTCATTACTCTGCCATCTAGCAGCTGTGACCTCAGTGATGGGTGTTTGTATCTGTGCGTGTGTGTTTAAATTTGCTAAAGGAGTGGAACAGTAAATCACCAACAATAACAGAAGGATCAATACTCTCCCTCACCTCTTTTGTGAGATCTGGAGCATGGCCTGAATCTGTCAGATGGAATTAAAGGACTCAGGGTGTCAGAGAGGATGCCAACAAATAGACCTGCCATACTGTCCATTAACAAAAGTCTCAGATCACTGCCATGGCCATTGTTACCACTTTAAAAGGGGAACGTTTGGGACCTGCCACCTTTTAAATGAAAGGTGGTCTGGTTATTTACAGCAGAGATTAGTCGCATTTCTAACCAATAAAGTGCACACTAATTCAGTGATAACATTGAATAAACTCTGTGGAAAGGAGGAATCATTGTGTTTTACCATGAAGGGGGAAATAACCTTTGATCAAAAGACAGATAAAGGAGGTTACTGCGAAACGTAGGAACATGGCCCACGGCTTGCTTGAAAGTTCCCATCACGTGCACAATCTTTCCTTTGGCAAAGGCTAATGCCTAAGGCTTTCTGGGTTCTTTTGTCTTTGTACAACAACAACAGCACATCATGCATCTGGCCAACTGAACAGTGGGATACCACAGGGAGAGTTTCCATCCCAGCACCAGCTGGTGATGATTTTATGGCTACCAGCATGAGGATTGATAGCGTCCATAAATTCACATCCAGCTAGTGTATTCACAGATGCCATTCTTATTCCTATCTTGAAACTTTGCTAAATTTTAGCTTGAGAAATATCCTGCAGCAGTGAATTCTGAAAGCTGATTATGCACCACATAAAAAAGTCTTTTTATCCATTTTCAATCTGCTGCCTTTTGAATTTCATCCAGTTTCTGCTCTTTCTCGAATTAAGGTGAATGGGAGTATGGTATATAATTAGGCCATGTTATACTATTCATTACTTCATTCACCTTAATCTTATTACCTCTGCAGACATACTAGGTCAATTCCAGCAAAATTTGAACAGAAAACGTGATTAATATTAAATGAGTTGAATATAACTAATAATACGTTTGATTGAAATAAACTAAATTGAAAAAAAACTGTCATAGGAACTTTATTCTGTTATTAACACGGGCAGGCATTTTACAGGCACGGGGCTGGTGGCAGGGTAACTCTTTGTATTTGTGAAAAGCTATGCAGACATGCGAACATATCTATAGATCCTCCATTCATTTTGCATTAATTATAGGTGATTAATAGGTTGTAAATTTTTAATTGTACAATTGAAGGCTTCCAAAGAATGAATCTGTAGCAGACATTTGTAATACATCAAATGTGTGTTGTCCTCAAGTTCTAATCCTTGCCATTTCTAGAATGAAATGTTAGCAGGGAAATAAATTGAAACACTAGGTTTAAAGAACTGTAGTGTAAAGCATACCCTAAATGCCTATACAGTCCCATAATGAAAATACAATATAGATTGTTCTTCCCCTGAATAAATGAAAGCAATATTTTGTACATAATACACATTGCATTTATTATATACATCAAATGCATATAATCTAGGGTTTAACATAATTCTTCTTTCATCTATAACATTTTAGGTCATATGCTTGTGAATAAGCTACATTGCAGATTATCTGTGGAGTCCCAGTGCTTTAGTTTTTGGGCTGGTTTGTTCTTTATTCTGCAATTTTCAGCGACATTAATCTCATTTCTCTCTCTCTCTCCCTCTCTGTCTCTCTCTTTCCCTCTCTCTCTCTCTCGTGTATGTGTGTGTGTGTGTGTGTGTGTGTGAGACTCTGTCTCTCTTCTACTTTCCCTACCTTTTTCCCTCCCTCCCATATACTATGTGTATAGTATAACAAAATACTATACACTGGTTAGCTTATATACAATGGAAATGTATTTTTTGCGGTTCTGCAGGCCAAAAAGTCCAGATCAAGGTACCTGCAGATTCAGTGTCTGATGATGGCCCACTTCCTGTTTCTCATTGTAATTGCACTTGGAGGAACGATCAGGGGATCTTTCTGGGGTCTTTTTGATAAGGGCACTACTCCCATTCATGAGGAACCCTCACGAATGGAAGATTAAGCTTACTTAATTATACATCTATTTCTACCATTAATATTGTTTCTTTAAAAATATGTATAAATAAAAATCTGATAAGTATCTTGTGTGTATTTCTCTATATTACATATACTTTTCTTAGACTAAATCAATCCAATGAAAACTATCTTGTTAAAGCATATGTGTTAGAGGCTTTTGAAATATACAGCTATATTATATTATATTATATTAATTATACAAATGGAGGAGGACTAGTGTTGTGAACTATCCCCATTATATACATAAAAGTGCTTGTCTGGTTGAGGAAGAGGAATAGATGAAGAACGTGACATTTTCATATTATGCCATAGTATGGGAAAAACACATCTCGTACAAGTTCAAATGCAGACTTGACCCCATGATCATCAGTGTTCTATACCCTGTTGTTCTAGACTCATATGGAATTTCCCTCTTATATCCCATTATTGTCTAATGTTTGGATACATTATGCAACCTTGGGTATCCAATATTTTCTCCATCTTCAACTCTATGGCTCTGATAAATTATTTAACTTCCCCTTTCCTCTCCTTTACTCTCTAGTTTTTGTTCTGATATTTCCCTTCTGCATGTCAATTCCTGTACCATTTTCTGCACATGGTCGACTGCCTTTGGGTGTCAATTGTTTCTGAGCAGAAGTCAGTGTTCAGCTGAATTTTTGTTTCCCTTTATGCAATGTGTCGTTTTTTCTTTGGCTGCTTTCAAGGTTTCCTCTTTATATTTGACTTTTAGCAGTTTGAATGGTGCACTTGGAGGTGTTTGTTTGTACTTATTCTGCTTGGAGCTTTCTGAAATCTTTGTAAATTTAGGGCATTCACCAAATTGGGGACATTTTTGGCTTTATTCTGAACTCTCCTTAGGACTCTAATAACATGTATGTCATATATTTTGGTATTGTCCCACAGACTCTTGAGGTACTATTTTTTAAATCTTTTCTTTCTCATTTGCACTTTTCCAGATTTAATTTATATTGGTGTATCTTTGTTATTTTCTTAAAAATTATCCATCTCAGGTATTTCTTTATTTTTTAAATTTTATTTTATTTCAATCGTTTTTAGGGAACAGGTAGTGTTTGGTTACATGAATACGTTCTTTAGTGGTGATTTCCGAGATTTTGGTGTACCCATCACCCAAGCAGTGTACACTGTACTGGATATTTTGTCTTTTAGCCCTCACCTGCTCCCACCCTTTCCTCCAAGTCCCCAAAGTCTGTTATATCATTCTTATGCCTTTGCATCCTCATAGCTTTGCTTCCACTTGTAAGTGAGAACATATGATAATTAGTTTTCCATTCCTGAGTCACTTCACTTGAAATAATGGTCTCCAACTCCATCCAGGTTGCTATGAATGTCATTGTTTCATTCCTTTTCACTGCTGAGTAATAGTCTATGATGTATATATACCACATTTTCTTTATCCACTCGTTGTTTGATGGGCATTTAGGCTGGTTCCATGTTTTTGCAATTGTGAATTGTGCTGCTATAAATATGCATGTGCGAGTGTCTTTTTCATATAGACTTATTTTCCTTTGGGTAGATACCCAGCAGTGGGGTTGCTGGATCGAATGGTAGTTCTACTTTTAGTTCTTTAAGGAAACTCCATACTATTTTCCATAGTGGTTGTGTTAGTTTACACTCCCAACAGCACTGTGAAAGTGTTCCCTTTTCACCACATCCACATCAACATCTATTATTTTAAAATTATGGCCATTCTTGCAGGTTTTAGGTGGTATTTCATTGTGGTTTTTTGATTTGTAATTTCCTGATAATTAGTGATGTTGAGCATTTTTAAAAATTATACTTTTGGTTCTGGGATACATGTGCAGAATGTGCAGGTTTGTTACATAGTTATCCTCGTGCCATGGTGGTTTGCTGCACCCACCAACCCATCATCTACATTAGGTATTTCTCCTCGTGCTATCTCTCCCCTAGCCCTCACCCCCCGACAGGCCCCAGTGTGTGATGTTCCCCTCCCTGTGTCCATGTGTTCTCATTGTTCAACTCCCACTTATGAGTGAGAACTTGTAGTGTTTGCTTTTCTGTTCCTGTGTTAGTTTGCTGAGAATGATGGTTTCCAGTGTCATCCATGTCCCTGCAAAGGACATGAACTCATCCTTTTTATGGCTACATAGTATTCCATTATGCATTTGTGCCACATTTTCTTTATCCAGTTTGTCACTGATGGGCATTTGAGCATTTTAAAATATGTTTATTGGACATTTGTATATCTTCTTTTGAGAAATATCTGTTCATACCATTGGCCCACTTTTTGATGAGATTTTTTTTCTTGCTGATTTAAGTTGCTTGTAGATTCTGTATATTAGTCCTTTGTCAGATGCATAGATTGTAAATATTTTCTCCCACTCTGGGGTCATCTGTTCACTCTGCTGATTATTTCTTTTGCTGTGCAGAAGATTTCTAGTTTAATTAGGTCCTGTGTGTTAATTTTTGTTTCTATTGCATTTGCTTTCAGGTTCTTGGTTATAAACTCTTTGCCTAAGCCAATGTCTAGAAGGGCTTTTCCAATGTTATCTTCCAGAAATTTTGTGGTCTCAAGTCTTAGATTTAAGTATTTGATCCATCTTGAGTTGATTTTTTTATAAGGTGAGAGATGAGGATCCAGTTTCATTCTTCTATATATGGCTTGCCAATTATCCCAGAATCATTTGTTGAATAGGGTGTCCTTTTCCCACTTAACATTTTTGTTTGCCTGGTTGGCGATCAGTTGACTGTAAATATTTGACTTTATTTCTGGGTTCTCTATTCTGTTCCATTGGTCTACATACCTACTTTTATTCCAGTACCATGATGTTTGGGTAACTATAGCCTTGTAGTATAGTTTGAAGTTGGGTAATGTGATGCCTCTAGATTTCTTCTTTTTGCTTAGTCTTGCTTGGGCTATGCAGGCTCTTTTTTCATTCCATATGAATTTTAGAATTTGGTTTTTCTAGTTCTGTGAAGAATGATGATGGTATTTTGATGGGAATTGCATTGAATCTGTAGATTGTTTTTGGCAGTATGGCTGTTTTCACAATATTGACTCCACCCATCCATGAACATAGGCTATGTTTCCATTTGTTTGTGTCATCTATGATTTCTTTCAGCAGTGTTTTGTAGTTTTCCTTGTAAAGATCTTTCATCTCCTTGGGTAGGTACAGTCCTAAGTATTTTATTTTATTTTTTGCAGCTGTTGTAAAAGGGATTGCATTCTTGATTTGCTCCTCAGCTTGATAGCTGTTGATATATAGCTGTGCTACCGATATGTGTATGTTGATTTTGTATCCTGAAACTTTACTGAATTCATTTATCAGATCTAAGAGCTTTGTGGATGAGTCTTTAGGGTTTTTTAGGTATGCAATCATATCATCAGTGAACAGTGACAGTTTGACTTCCTCTTTACCATCTCGGATACTCTCTGTCTTGTTGAATTGCTCTGGCTATGATTTCCAGTGCTGTGTTGACTAGAACTAGTGAAAGTGGGCATCCTTATCTTCTTCCAGTTCTTAGGTGAAATGTTTTCATCTTTTCCTCACTCAGTATAACTTTGTCGTAGGTGGCTTTTATTACCTTGAGGTATGTCCCTTTTATGCCAATTTTGCTGAGGGTTTTAATCATAAAGGGGTGCTGGATTTTGTCAAATGCTTTTTCTGCACCTATGGAAATAATCATAATCATACAATTTTTGTTTTTAATTCTATCAGTATATCTTTGAATTCTCTGATTGGTTATTTGGAAATTTCCATTCTGCTACGAAGTATATCCATTTAATTTTTATGTTAGATACTGCATTTTTATTTTCACTTCTGGAAATTTCATGTTGTTCTTTTTTATATTTCTATTTATTTGCTATTTCCTGTTTTTGTGCACATTACAAGCATACTTTATCTCATTAAGATAGATGCTTTAAAACTTTAATCTGGTAATTACAACATCTGCATTATTTGAGGCTGAATTCTGTTGATTTTTTTCCTTTGAAATGGGTCATATTTTTCTGGTTTTAATATATCACATAATTTTGTACTGCATGCTGGATATTATGAATTATGTGTCTGAAAGAGTTTAGATTCTGATATTTTCCTATAAAGAAAACAAACTCCAAGTAATGATTTCATAGTTGAATTTTTTCCTTATTTGTTGTTTTACCTTAACTAGGCTTCTTGGAAGCTGTCTCTTGAATGTGCAGTTTAGAAGTGAGCCAGAGATTTGAGCAGTTTGCAGAATTTAGTGCTCTATCTGTTGCCCTCATCTTTCCAGGATTTTCACTTCACTTTCCAGTTACTATAGGTGCCTCTTTATTCTGTGTTCTTGGTCCTCAATAATCTGGGTTTTTTTTGTTTTTTTTTTTCTGGTTTTAGCAACTTTGCGTGTCAGCTGTGGAATGCCTTTAGGCTAAAAGCTATAAAAAATGAGAAACATACTTTGTACTATTTCTTTCTTCTACATGTTGATTGCCCTCCAGTGTCTGGGCATTTTGTTTTCTTTCCAGTGCCTTTGGAAATTGTTTTCCATATTCTAACCATAGTTTATAGTTGTTATTTATAGGAGTTTGATCTGATAGCCATTACCAAAATTAGAAATTTAGCCATGTTTTCTGAAACAAATTCATTATGCAGTCTGAATCTTCTATATTCTACAGGTGGAATAACTGCTCTGAGGAGCCAGATTTATGAATTGTCACAGAAGAATGCTGCTAGGGTATCTGGGCTTCCCTTCTTGCAGCTGAATCAAACTACTGGAGAATAGACTGCTTATTGTCACCCGTAGTCTGCCAGGGACATTAAAAAGGAGTCTAAACTTTGCTGTTAGAATTCTAAAATTATTTCACACCTCTTGTTTGAATAGGGGAGAATTAAAATATCACTCTTTGATTTCCAGAAGATAGAATTTTTGATTGACTATCCTGATGCAGGCAGGGGGTGGGTTTAGCCTATGTCTGTGTATCTCAAAGGGTGCTCATTGAGGACTCATATCAGAATCATCTGGAGTATTCATTTAAAAAGGAGTTTTCTAACCCACCTTTGACCTGCTGAATAATAACCTCTGTGGGTGTCTGCATTCACATGCAGGTGATGCCTACATTCATTAAAGTTTGAGAACAACTGCTCCCTATTGGTGAGTGGGGCAGGTTCTTAAGCCTG
Organism: Hylobates moloch; assembly: GCF_009828535.3. NCBI lineage: Eukaryota > Metazoa > Chordata > Mammalia > Primates > Hylobatidae > Hylobates > Hylobates moloch. The sequence goes on along the minus strand of NW_026652288.1, from coordinate 87,898,526 downwards.
GCTATACGTTAGAATCACCTGGGAAGCTTTTAAATCTTACAGATTCCTGACTCATTCTTAGAGGTTCTCTTTTAATTGCCATGCTTTGGGACACAGGGATTGGTATTATTAAAAGCTACCTGGGTGATTTTAAAGAGCTTGAAGTGTTGAAAAATCACTGCTTTTTTTGAATAGTAGTTGCTTTCTAGAGGGCCAGTAGAGTGACTTTTTTTAGGACATTGAGGACAATGAGAGGAAAAGTAACACTAACTAGTAACTCTCCTGAGACATTTAGACAGAAAATACATTCATGAATATGGCACTAACTTTAGGATACTTTTCTGACACATTTTGGGGATAAGAAGAAGCTATGAGTTCATTCTCCAATGGCATTACTGACTTGGAAACACAAAGTCAAGACTGAACATGTTTGTTTAGTGTAGGGGTTTTCAGAACCCAATTTCAAGGTACCCGAGAGAGAGAGAGAGAGAGAGATGGTATGCCATGTTTCTCAAACTTACTTAATCATGTAATCCTTTCACTTGTGCAACACATATTAATACCTTGCACAAAAATATCTGGGAGATATTTGTTCCAGGAGGCATTCATACAGAACAAACACGCTAGCAAAGCACAAACCTTGAAACATTCCTATTTATAAATAATACATTTTTAATATCTGTATTTTTTTAGCTTGAAGATATCTGGATAAGAAATAGGCAATTATTTACTTATGTAGCAGTCTCAGCTCTGGTATTCTTTTTATCCCTTTGGGGTGACACAATGAGAACAGGTGTCATCTGCATGTGCAAAAGGGGGTTTTGCGCTACAAGCGAGAAACTCCAAAACTATACAATATAGTTTATGTAGAAACTTTTCTCCCAGATAGATGGAGAGAAAATTTTGCTCTCTCATGGAAACAATTTTTTGGGGGAAGAGATCAGAAAGATCCTTGATGCTTCCGATAACATTTTAGAGTGTAAACAAATAGCTCTAGGTTTTATTTTTTTTTTAATTGAAACGTAAACACAAATCTTCAGAGAAATAAAGCTCTGTATTTTTTAGAGGCTTACATCTTAACCTTACTATTCAGTCATTTAACTCATGTTGCTAGCAATCTTTGCTCAAAGAGCCCTGACCAGGCAAAAACATGAACACATTTTTTTTTTTTTTTTAAACAATGTCATCTACTATCAACTTGGAACATCCTCACTCATTCCAAATATGTTCCTGATTCAACAACATTTTCTGGCATCAATCTTAGAAAAGCTCATGAGATGACTACCCGGAATAACTCCAGGACATGCAGACAGACTTGCAAAATACCTTCGGGCATAAAAAAAGAAAGTAAACCAGATTGCTAACCATCGTGCAAAATATTTATAGATCTCAAATATACTTACCAACCTGCCTATTTCAACTGCTTCTCTCACCTCAAGTAATTATAATTGCTTCAAAGTCTTTATGTAATTAACTATAATGTTATTTAATGGTTAATTATTTAAAGGCTATGAAATCTATCCTATAACCTTGTTCTCTTAAGTTCAATGCATCATTCCATTGGCACTTCCCTCGTCAGTGAAATACCACTTTTCACTATATGTAGCATAATAACACCATCTACTCTCTTTATATGGACAAGGATCCCTAATGTACATCTGAATTATCTTATAGTCATATTACATCTGTATATCTGCTTTGCTTTGAAGCTTCCAAAAGAAGTGGATATACCTAAAACAAATAGACAACAACTTCAATTTCATCAAAACTTTGGAAGCTTTTTCAGATTCTACCTGTAGTTATTCTCTTTCTATTTAATCTGAACATGGGTAACTATGGGCTCATTAGTCTGAATTTCTCAGCCTCTCTGGAATCTAATATCTTGACAAGCTCACAGAAAGGTGTTCATAATTCATTGATGTTCTTGAAAAATTATAATTTGTAATGGTGATTTACATATTATCCTAATTGCATTGTAGTTTTGTCTTTTAATGTTTTTTTAATTCTCAAGTAGATATCATACAGCATAATGGAAAATAGGGTGAACTCTGACTCTAAACGGCCTGTGTTCAAATCCTAGCTCTGTCATGTGCTAGCAGTATAGGTGTATTAGAAGTTTTATTATTTAACCTGTCATTCAGTTTTCTCATTCTTAAAATTAGGTAATTGTTACTTATAATACAGAGTTTTTGTATGATTAATTGAATTAAAGTATGAAAAGTGTTTAAAACAGAACTTATCCCTTAGTACTTAATGAACATTAACCATTGTAGCACAGATTCTCTAAGTCTGGTTTATTAATTTCATCTGAGTATACCGTGTTTTTACCACTGCTGGATCTTTACAGCCTTTCTTCCACATATTATGAAATGAAATGTAACAGAGGCATAGTTTAAGAGCTTGAAATAGACATGGAAACCAGAAATGTCGATGGAAAATTGGGTATCAGGCCTAATTCATTGTGTGAGAGTTGGGTGGGGGTGATGGTAGCAAAAAATAGGAGATAGGGTGGAGTTTAAACAAGCCAGGTAGAAAATTAGCAATAAGTCCTGTCTTGAAAGGCAATTAATAAAATTTAAACAATTTGAACCATAAATCTCAAGTGGGGGCAAAGAGTTAAGCTGGGACAAAAGTGACACAGATATGGCAGTGGCTGTCAAACAAGAGACTGTTGATAAATGTTGACAACTAAGAGTATTATTATTTCTGCTGGTTCTTTTTTTTTCATGTGGTAATTTTACTTTTAATTTTTTGATGAACCACAACAGTGTTTTTTATAGCAGCTGCCCCATTTTACATTCTGACCAGCAGTGCACAAAAGGTTAAATTTTGATACATCTTCATTAACATTTTCTGTTTTTTTTAAATTCTTAAAGTTGTTAGTTTTTAGAGCAATTTTTTTGAGTTTTTTTTTATTTTTATTTTTTAATGCTTTTAGTTCTAGGGTACATGTACACAATGTGCAGGTTTGTTACATATGTATACCTGTGCCGTGTTGGTGTGCTGCACCCATTAACTCGTCGTTTACATTAGGTATATCTCCTAATGCTATCCCTCTTTCCTTCCCCCACCCCACAACAGGCCCCGATGTGTGATGTTCCCCTTCCTGTGTCCAAGTGTTCTCATTGTTCAATTCCCACCTACGAGTGAGAACATGCGGTGTTTGGTTTTTTGTCCTTGGAATAGTTTGCTGAGAATGATGGTTTCCTCTGCTGGTTCTTATTGTCACAGAAGACTCTTTGCCCCTAAATTTTCTCACAGGCATTTCAAGGACTTAGAAACAGTTGTAAAGATAATTTGGAAGAAATTTTCTCCTATAAGGAGAAAAGTATTCATATTGCCTGTGCCTGTCTGCTTCTGCCTCACTAGCCCCCAAGAAGTTACGTTGTATGCTCTGCCCATGAATATTCTCCACACCTATTCTGTGCCCTCCCTTGGTTTTATTTAAAATGCTTTTAACCACACCTGAGGTCATCATGAAAAAATACTCAACTTAATTGTAAAATTGTATTTATTTATTTATTCGTTTACTTCTGTTTTAATTGCTGTTTCAATTTCTTGTTTGCCTTTGATCTTGACCAATTTGGGGACCTTCCTTTTTGGTTAAGTGCTCTTTCTGTGTTTTAAAGGCTTTTTTTTCTGCACCACAGTCTAACTTACTTTTACTAATAAGCCATGCAAAGCTGTTTTATTTATTAATTTAGGTCTATTTCAGTATGTCATTTTTATTTGTATGTTAGTGTTTCCAATTCATGTGCCATATTATGCTGAACCTCTAATACAGATGCTTGAAAATAATATCTCAGTTTTCTGTGTATTTTTTACTTTTTAACTCACCTCCTTTTAGGTAAGGTAGTATACCAATTTAAATTTATGTTTGGTTGAATAATTTAATTAGTTCAGTTTTCTTAAGTAAGAAGCTCACTATAAACATAATAAGAATTTATCGACTTTATAAAAGAGTATATTCTGCCCTAGTATTCTATTAAATAGCTGTTGTAAGCTATCTTTAATCTATGTATGTGAATAGTTAATGATATAAATAAGAGTTAAGGAAGTACTTAAAAATTGTATTCTTGGCAATGGCAAGCAGAGTGTTAATTAACTAGATTTAATTCTGATAAAGAATGATCCATAGCTTCTATGGAAATGGCTAAAAGTGTGACCAAAATGCCTGATATCACTGTGATGCAGAAAACACAGATTACTGCATATCGGCATAAGCTATACAAGACTGCAGCTGCTACCTTAAAGATAAAATTGAGAGGACATCTTCTAGTGTAGATCACCAACACATACTGTGCATATTTCCACAGACCAGCTACAGGTGACCCAGCTGGTTCCTAAGTGGTATTAAATTTAAATTGCAGACCGATTAGCAAATGTATGTATGGAAATACACGTGGTGTGTGTGTGCTTGTGTAGTATGCCTGTGGCTATGTGCACGTCACAGGGGAAAGGGGCATGGAAGAGATTATAAGACAGCTGGCCAAAGAGGTTGTATTTTCCATGAATGCTTTCATCTGAGGGATGGGGTTTTATAACCACACCCTCTAATGGATCTTGCCTGTCAATTTGTTGGATACAAATTTTCCATATCAGTTTAAACTCTGCATTCCAAAACATTTGTGCTTGCATCCTCTGGCTCTAAACAAATCTTCTATTTTCATACCTCCACCACAGCAGTTGGCCAACTGATGCTTCAGAATAGCATTAGATGGCCAAATAAGTAGCACCATCTGCTACAATTTAGAGGAATCCTCAGTGGTGCTGTGACAGCTGTCTGGTTCTGAGTCCTGAACACCAGAATCCATTTGTCAGAAAGGATACATATTCAGTGTTAGAATGGCCATTTTCTATAAAAGGGATAATTTTTTCTAGCAATGCAATGCCCTATTTTTATGGAGGTCAGATTTCTGGAAACCATTGTCTAATGCTTTAAAATACAGCCCCAAAATGTGGATGTTGAGAAAAGAGTCTAAGCAATCAGATTTGAAGCAAAATTTTCAAGCCATGATTTAATGTATGAAAAGTCATTACACCCTCCCTAAGAGCCTAATTACATTTACTTAATACATATTCCTTAATAAGCTTGATTATCTGGTTTGTCAGCATAGAGTATCATGGAAGCTGCAAGCTAGTATTAGTTTTGGTAGGGTTATAAGTGATTCAAGCTCAATAATTAGGAGTAAGTAGAGTGGTGAATTATTAGGTAGAAAATATTAAAACATGGACTATAATTTTATAAACATAATGACACAGTCAAATATTCACTTAATAAATATGTTTACTATGATCAGGCACTTTTTTTTTACATACTATAGTACATACAAGGGTTAGTAAGACAAGGTCCTTGTACTTAAAGAGTTTGAAATCTAGTCATATGGGATACTTCATTAATATTAACAGGCAGGCAGATTATATAAATACCATTAGAAGAACAGATCATTTAACATGAAAGCTCAGACTAGGGTAAGATTACTTTTAATATAGACAGATTTATTGAGGCTGTAACATTTAAAATTGTATTTAAAAATTGTAACATTTAAAAATATGTATATAATTTGAGCATACAAACACAGGGACCATGGCCTTCTAGGTAAATAAAAGAGTGTGAACAAATTTGGAAGCCCAAAGAACTTCAGGAATTAGAAATATCCACCAAGGAACTGGAAGCTCTGTCAGTATGGAAGCTGTGTCTGTCCTGTTTTCATGCTAGATCCCCAGTAAAAGGACTGGCACATGGTAAGCTCTCAATATTTTGTAATGTATGAAGGACTAGCTTAGTTTTATTTCATATAAAATATCTAACATTAGATGAATGACTAAAGAGTATGTAACTGTATGAGACCAAAAGAAAAACTTGACAACATTAGGTAACTACCACCACAAAATACAGAAAATTTTCTTCTCCCCAAAATGTTTACCCATGCCTCTTTATAGTTAATTCCTTCCCCTGCTCACAGCCACAGTCAACCACTGATCTATTGTCACTATAGATTAGATTCCTTTTTTTGTGGTAATTTTTATATACATATATAAGAAACAGACATGTAGATACACTATTTTTTGGAGTGAACAAGCACAGACTTTGAAAAAGCCTTAATATGTTCAAGAAAATATTTGACAGGATAAAGAATTTTACCAGAGAACTAGAATTTATTTTCTAAAGGAACAATATAAAACTTTTAAAAATAGAAATGTTTAAACAATAATTTTAATTATTTTTAAAATTAAGAGTTCAGTATGGATTTTAATGGAAGATTAACGGAAGAAAGGATTAGTAAGTATAAGTATAGGCTAGTAGAAAATATCCATGGTGAAATGAAAAGAGACTGGAAAATGCAAAATACAAAAATAATATGTGATACAAAGCAAACAGTTTTGGGTTTTTGTTTTAGCCTTAAGACATGAGTGTTTGTGTGCTCATTCCTTTGCTCCACGTCATTTCCCTTGGAAGATGTCTGCTGGTAAGAGGCATGCTTCTAGGCATGCAGGAAGTAGTATTCCTCTCCAGTACAAAATAAATTTGGGCCAGATGTTGAAGGTAAAGCTAAAGGTAAAGCACAAATGAATCCATTTTAGAAGATGAGACCAGTAATCAAAAGCATACATTTTTCTAGAATGATCAAATGAGTAATTTTTATGTTTACATTAATTAATATGTAGTCAACTTAATAAACATGTATTCTACATATTATAAAATGAACTCAGGCTGGGTGTGGTGGCTCACACCTGTAATACCAGCACTTTGGGAAGCCAAGGTGGGCAGATCACCTGAGGTCGGGAGTTTGAGACCAGCCTGACCAACATGGAGAAACCCCATTCCTACTAAAAATACAAAAATTAGCCAGACATGGTGGCACATGCCTGTAATCCCAGCTACTCAGGAAGCTGAGGCAGGAGAAACACTTGAACCTGGGAGGTGGAGGTTGCAGTGAGCCGAGATTATGCCATTGCACTCTAGCCTGGACAACAAGAGCAAAACTTGTCTCCAAAAAAAACAAAAAATGCACTCACTTAAAATATAATTTAATGTGTCCAAAAAATGCAAAGGACATTCACATCATTCCTAAAAGCTCTTATATGCTACCTTACAGTTAATCCTTACCCACTCTTGGCCACGGTCAACCAGTAATCTGTATTCTGTCACTATATATTAGATTCTCTATTTTTTTAATGTGTCTAACTTCTTTTCCTCAGCAGGATGTTTTGAGGTATATCTGTGCAGTTGCATCTATCAATATTTACTTCCTTTTTTTCTGAGTAATAGTTTATTGTATAGATATACCAAAATTTATCTATTTGCCAGGAGATAGACATTTGATTACGTTCCAGATTTCGAATACTATGAATAGAGCTGATATACAAGTTAATGAACACATTTTTGTGTAAATATTTGTGTTCATTTGTTTGGAGTAAATTCTTTAAAGGATAATTGTTGGGTCATATGGTAAGTGTATGTTAAATTTTATAACAACTGTTTTCCAAACTGTTTAACATCATGATATACTCTCATGAACAAGAAAATGATCATTCTGCCACACAACTGCTAACACGTGAAATTTTCAATTTTTATTATTTTAGCCATTATGATGGGGTGAAGTATCTCACTGTGGATTTACTCTATATTTGCCTGATGACTGATAATGTTGAGAATTTTTTTATGTGCTTATTGGTCAATTTTATGTTTGTTTGGCATGATGTGATTGGTAGAAAGCAGCCCAATTCCCAGTTCCATCCCTCAAAACAGAAGAAAAAGGGTAGAACATGTTTGCAATTTTCTAGCCTGTCTGTGAACTAGTTTCATTATTGCCTTATCCAGAGCACAGACAAGGTCTACAGCATAGTTTGAATCTCAGGTTAGAAGCCACAGAGGTGGTAGTGAGCATCATGACTTGTGACAACTTCAGGGCAACTGCAGATCTGTGGGCACCTTTGTGAAAGAATTAAGGGCAGAGGTATACATGAAGGGCTCCACAAAGCAACTGGGAGAAATTTTTAGGAAAATTAACACATTTAAAAACAGTCATGTATTTAGAATAATTGGAACAAAAGTATACACACAGACCCAGGGAAGGCGAATGCACAAAAAAACGCCTGAGAGAATCCTACCTAACTGATTAGGGACCATCTTCTCCCTCACAGAGCCATTTTGCAAAGGCTAGTGGATATGACTGTTTCTTTCAAATACCCAATTTTAATAGATCACAAGGTATACAAAAACAAAAAAGAAAAATCAGATAAACATAGCCTATTCAAAGGAACAAAATACATCTCCAGACACTGACCCTAAATGAACACAGATTTCAGACTTACTAGACAAAGACTTTAGCTCTTTGAGCATATTTAAGAGAGTCTTAAAGGAAAATGCAAAAAAAAAAATACTAAAGGAAACCAGAAAAATATATAATATATGAAGAAAATAATAACATCACCAAAGAGATAGAAATTATATTTAAAAAGAATCAAACAGAAATTGGAGAGCTAAAAAGTGCAACAACCACATTTAAAAATTCACTAGAGAAGTCCAACAGCAGTTTTGAACAGGCAGAAGAATAAATTAGTGAACTTGAAGGCAGATCATTTGAAATTATTGTGTCTGAAGAGCAAAAAGAAAAGAAGATGAAGAAAAGTGAACGGAGCCTAAGGAACTTATGAGCCTCCATTAAGTAGACCAATATATGTATTGTAGAAACTTCAGAAGAAAAAAAAAGAAAAATACACAGTTAATGTGGAGGAATAATGTCCAAAAACTTCACAGATTTGAGGAAAGATGGGGCTAAGAAACAGAAGCAGCTTGACAAACTCTAAGTAAGAGAAACCTGCAGAGCCCCATGCCAAGACACACTATAAACCAACTGTAAAAAAAGACAAAGACAAAGAGAGAATCTTAGAAGTAGCAAGAGAAAAGCAACTTATCACATAACAAGGGATCCTCAATTAAATTGCTAGTGAATTTTGCAGCAGGAACTTTGCAGGCCAGAAGGCAATGGGCTGATATATTTAAAATACTGAAAGAAGGGGTGGGGGTAAAACCTGTCAACTGATAATCCTACATCCAAAAAACTGTCCTTCAAAAATGAGGGAGAAATTGAGACACTCCAGGAAAAAAATTCTGCATTTTCAATAATGGGTAAAACAACCAGACAGAAGATCAATAAGGAAATAGAGGACATGAACAACACTATAGACCAATTGGATCTAAGAGACATACAAAAACATATCATTCAGCAATAGATATTTTTCTCAGTGCACGTGTAACATTCCCCAGGATAGACTATGTTTTCCACAGAACAAACTTCATTAAATTTAAAAAGAATGAAATCATACAAAGTATGTTTTTTGTTCTCAATACAAGAAAATTAGCAATAGAACAAGAACTAGAAAATTCACAAAATTGTGAAGATTAAACAACACACACTTAAAGAGCCAACGAATTAAAGAAGAAGTCACAAGAGAAATTTGAAGTCTTTAAATAAATGAAAATAAAAACACAACATACCAAAACTTAGGGGATGCAGTGAAAACAGTACTAAGAGGAAAAATTATAGCTATAAGTGCTTGCTTTAAAAAAGAAAAATCCCATATGTACAACTTAATCTTATACCTTAAAGAAATAGAAAAAAAAAGTAATCTAAACCCAAGGCCACTGGGATGGCTATTACAAAAAATAAAAGCAGAAAACAACATGTTGACAAGGATTTTTTTTAAATTGCAACTCTTTTACGTTTATAGTAGGAATGTAAAATGATACAGCTGCTTGCAACTCTTGTACATTTATAGTAGGAATGTAAAATGGTAGAGCTGCTATGGAAAGAGTATGATGATTCCTCAAAATATTAAAAATAAAATTAACACATAATCCAGCAATTCCCCCTCTAGCTATGTACCTAAAAGAATGTTAGTCAAGACCTTGAACGGGTATTTTACATCCCTGTTTATGGCAGCATTATTTACAATAGCTGAAAGGTGTAAGCAAATTAAGAGTCCATCAATTGGTAAATGAATAAACACAATATGATCTATACTTACAAAGGAATATTAGTTAGCTTTATAAAGAAAGTAAGTTCTGACACACATTACAACGTGGATAAAGCTTGAAGACATTATGCTAAGTGAAACAGACACACAAGGAGGTATACTGTCTGATTCTACTTATATCAGGTAACTAAAGTAATCAAGTTTATTTAAAAAAAAAAAGAAAGTAGAAAGATGGTTTCCAGGGGCTTGGGAGAAGGGGAAAGAAGAGTTATTTAACATGTCCAAAGTTTCAGTTTTACAAGGTGTAATGAATTATAGAGGTGAATGCTGTTAACAGTTGTTGCATAGCAATGTGAATCTTCTTAAATGCCACTGAAACAACACTCAAAATGGTTAAAATTATTTTAAAAGCCTCACTCTTCTCAGTATTTTTTGAAAGCAGCTATTTTTTCATATAAATTCAATTTATGTCAACATATAATGGGTTTATCATTGCAATTTTAAAATAAATTAATAAGTAAAGATTTTAAAGTTTCCAAAAAATTGTTTTGGCTACTCCCAGTCACTGTGTCACCTTATAAATTATGTAACCAGTTTTTAATTTCTACCAAGAAACTTCCCTGATGGAATTTTTATTGTGAGTATGGCTAGACAATTTTCCACCCATCACTCTTGTTTCTGCACATTTTGTTGCACAGATTGCCTTTCCTCTGGATTATTTTTTCACAGATGTTTCTATAGTGACCATCCTTAAAAGATGATAAAGATCGTATCTTTCTTTAGAGCAAAGGGAATATTTTCTTACAGGCTCAGACAATAACTATAATGTCTTCCCTGGAGCATAGGAGCGTATTTGTTGCATATGCTTAATACTCCTTAGAAACGCTTCAGATTTTCTAGGCTCAGGGTTTTTCTCCTGTAAAAAAAAAAAAAATGCAGCATAGGTTAATGTGTCAATTGGTTCTCTTTGTATCACCTGGAGAAATTAGGGTTGAGAGAGCTAACCAAAAAGATACACTGATACCCTAGCTACTGCTATTGCTGTGAAGAATAAATTTCTTCATCTCTGATCAAAAGTTTTATGTCTTCATATTAAAAACATATTGAGATCTATCTTATGATTCATCATATTATGTAACTTAATAACATTTTGTGTGCACTTGAAAAGAATATGCATTCTACTATTATTGTGACGTGTTCTATAAATGTTCATTATGTCACTGGACGCATAGTGAAGGTCAAATCCTCTGTATTCTTACTGATTTATGTCTACCAGTTCTGTCAATTTCCTAGAAAGGAGTGCTAAATTTCTATACTATAATTATATGTCTATTTCTCTTTTGAGTGCTATCAGTATTTGCTTTCTACATTTTGGGGCATTTCTGTTATGTGCATAATCATTTAGGGTTGTTACTTCTCTTAATAAATTGACCCTTTTATCATTATTGAATGTCTATCTTTATGAATGGTCAAATTCTTTGAGCTAAAGACTGTTCTAATATTCAATAGCCACTGCCACTTTCTTATAATTACTCCGTTGTATTGTATATCATTTTTCATTCTTTTCCTTTTTAAAATATGTGTGCTACATATTTTAAATGCAATTATTGTAAATATGGTACAAAGATGCATGCTGCCTTTTTTTATCAGTCTGACAACCACTGCCTTTTATTTGAAGTACATGAACTATTTATTTTTAACTTTTTTATCTGGAGGTGTTTAAGTCTACCATCATTCTATTTGTTTTATATTTGTTGCAACTGATCTTCATTCATTTTTTATCATTTTCTTGTCTTTTCATTCAGATTATATTTTAATACTTTGTTTTACGTTCACTGTTGACTTATAAGTTATATCTCTGTTTTTCTTTGTAGTGGTTGCTTCAGACTTATGATGTAAAATTTTAATATATTATGAGCTATCTTCAATCTATATTAAAATATTATCATAGCACTTCACGTATGTATGATGTATGCATCTTACAGGGATATGCTTTCACTTCCTTCCCCCCATACTTGTACTATTGTCATAGATTTTCCTTTGATATATCTTGCAGTTCATTGTTATAGTTATTGTGCAATAGCCTCTATTTTAAAAATTTTTTAAATGAGAAAAAATATTTTCTTTTTTTTCACACTTTTACCATCCTTTATTGCTTTTCCAAGGTACATGTTCCCACCTGAAGAAATTTCCTGAAGATGTCTTATAGTGCATGTCTGCTGTTTATCTTGCTTAGGGTTCATTAAACTTCTTGGATTTGTAAGTTTATCATTTTCATCAATTTCAAAAATAATTTTGACTATATTTCTTTACATATTTTTAAATCCACCAATACATTGAATACTGAGACATGCTAGTGTTGTTTTGACAGATTAATGTCAGATTAAAACCATAACCGGCCTAGGAGAACTATTTTGACAAGTAACCTTCTAAGGATGGATGACCATTTCATGCTTGGCTCCTTTCTTGGCTTCAGGAAAAATATAAGAAAGATCAGGCGCTGATTCTGAAAATGTTATTTTGGGAAAAACATTCTTCCTTGCACTTCTAGAGCTCATCTATTTTTCCTCAGACTGGAAATTTGCCAGTCTGCCCAACAGTGGAGAAACCGCTAAGCTTCCACTCAAACCCATGGAATGGTTTCTGATTGCTGGAGGCTCTCAATCTGTCCCGGAAATTGCCTTTACTAAAAGTTGCAAAGTACAACAGTATTGACTCTTGTCAAAACTAGAAAGAAAATGTAAAAATTGTCTTGGTGGCCCTAGATGTATATTTTTGAAAAATCTAGGTGTATTTTAGCAAGTATTAATGTAGGAAAATCTAAATTCACATCCCTACTTGTTTTTGTCTTCCTACTTAATAAAATCTATTCTTTTTTGAGCAGTTACTATACAGACAGACATGAAGCACTTTGCATAGTTTTCTCATTAGATCTTCATAGCAATCTTATGAGGTAGATGCTATTATTATATCTATTTTGGAGACAAGACAACTGAGGATAAATATATTAAAAAACCTGTTTAAGAGCAAAAATGGCTATTAGATAGGGCCAATAAATGGCAGAGTTCAGGTCTCAATCCAGGATTATCTGACACTAAAAATCCGTGGTCTTAGTGATTACACTGTATTTTAACATCTTAACCTGTACCTTCTACAGCTATTGGCTATATCTATAGAATGCCTCTGCCTGTAATCTCCATTTTTCCCTGACATGAAAATATATCATCAACCTTATTGAGTTTTGGAATTAAAACTTTCTTCTAGGCTTAAAAGTCAATTCTGCAGTCACACTTGTCTGATCTTCTCCGATTCCATGTTCCACCACTGACTTTGGTTTTCAAGTAGAAGCGATCTTCATTCTACACTTACCACTTTTATATTTGTTCTGGCTTTATTTGTTTTCTAAATATAAACAGCCTATGCATCCTTGAAAATGCAGATTTGCTCTTTAGGTTTGTTATCTCTCTCTGCTTAAAGACTTCTACCAAGTTTTCTAGGGACTAAACCAACTTTCTAATAATAACAACAACAACTTTGCATACTTATTATATAAGGATGCTAATGATAATAAGCATTATAGTGTAATAATAAGCTGTGATAGTTTTGAATGCTTATTATACGTTATATGTGGGAAATGGTTCCAAGTTCTGCACATAAATTAACTCATTTAAGCCTCACAACATTTCAGTCAGTCTGGCACAAGAACATATGCATTTAATCAATATGCAAAAGATATATTACTAGGCAGTTTTTGTTGTTTTCAGTATGGGAAGAGCATAAGAAAGTGGTATTACTAGTTAAATGTCTTTAAGGGAATTCCCTAAAAATATAGTGCATATATAGATACACAGACAAATATGTACATATATATGTATATACCTAATACATATACATATATACATACAATGTAGTAAGTATACAATAAATTTTGGTAGCTAGATGCATAGAAAATTTGTTTTATTCACCAAAAATATTGTCAAATGTCTACTATATTACAGGTATTGTAGTTTGAAAGGAATGTTTTATTTGAACAACAAAGCTCAAATGTTTATTTGAGCAACAAAGCTGTTTATTTCACCTGGGTACAGGTGGGCTGAATCCAAAAACAGTCAGCGAAGGGAGATAGGGTTGGGGCTGTTATATCAGATTTGGGTAGGTAAAGGAAAATTACAGTCAAAGGGGGGTTGTTCTCTGGTGGACAGGAGTGGGGGTCACAAGGTGCTCAGTAGGGGAGCTTTTGAGCCAGGATGAGCCAGGAGAAGGAATTTCACAAGATAGTGTCATCAGTTAAGGCAGGAACAGGCCATTTTCACTTCTTTTGTGGTGGAATGTCATCAGTTAAGGCAGGAACCAACCGGCCATCTGGATGTGTACGTGCAGGTCACAGGGGATATAATGGCTTAGCTTGGGCTCAGAGACCTGACATTCCTGTCTTCTTATATTAATAAGAAAAATAAAATGAAATAGTGGTAAAGTGTTGGGATGGTGAAAATTTTTGGGGGTGGTATGGAGAGATAATGGGCGATGTTTCTCAGGGCTGCTTCGAGCAGGATTAGGGGTGGCGTGGGAACTTAGAGTGGGAGAGATTAAGCTGAAGGAAGATTCTGTGGTAAGGGGTGATATTGTGGGGTTGTTAGAAGAAACATTTGTCATATAGAATTATTGGTGATGGCCTGGATATGGTTTTGTATGAATTGAAAAACTAAACGGAATAAGAGAAGGAGAAAAACAGGTATTAAAGGACTAAGAATTGGGAGGACCTAGGACATCTAATTAGAGAGTGTCCAAGGGGGTTCAGTGTAATTACTTACTTGGTTGGCAAGTTTTTGGGCTTTATCCTTGAGTTTTTTATGTTGTCATACACCAGGCCAGATTGATTTAGGTAAAAACAACATTCTTCATTTAAGAATATACAGAGTCCTCCTTTTTCAGCTATGAGTAAGTCAAGGCCTTGGCGGTTTTGGAGGACAACTGCAGCTAAAGAGTCAACTTGGGCATGGAGGACTGATAAAGTTTGTGATATGTGTGTGATGCTAGCAGAGAAGTCATTAGAGAGGCTACGGAAGGTCGTGACAGAGGTTGAAGTGCCTGCTATTCCAGTACTGAGAGCACTAGTGGAGGCAGAAAGTCTTAAACCGACAAGCAAGGGAATTAGTGGAATAACTCCTTTTTGTTGTGTCGGTGTCACAAGGGGAACAGGGAGCTCATCGGTCCTATTTGCAAATTGAATTTGGGGGGTAAGGAAAATTAATGTGCATGTGCCTGTCCAATTAGCAGGTAGACACATGTAGGTAGAGGATCCACAGAGGAAAAAGAGACCTTGTGCGAGGCAAAACTGGAGATGCAAAGTAAAAAGATGAGAAGGAGTGCTGAAAGGGGTGTCTTGTACGCAGACTCCTAGGGATGCAGCTAGGGCAGCAGCCATCAGAGTTTGTAATGGGATCTGATGGAGTAACTGCGTAGAGGGGGAGGTTCGATTTTCATGGTGTATGAGAAAACGTTGAGTGTCTACGAGCAAACTTTCACTGTTATTTTCGGGGCTGGGTATAAGTAAACAAGAAGAAAGCTTTGGAGATGAAGAGTAAAGGAACATCGAGAAGGTGAAAGGTTACCTAGGGGAATTCCAGTGGGTCTTTGCCAAGAGATACATAAAGGAGTGGCCACAGGAATACTATTTTGTGTTGTGAGAGGTCTAAATATGGGGGTAGTAGAGTTGATATAAGGAGAAAGGTTTTTTAAGTAAGTGCAGAGAAGGGCAGCAGCTTGCTGATGTGAAATGTCTGGGGAGGTCTTGCTGGACCTGTCTAGAAAGTAAATGAGTTCTTCAGGAGGGTAAAGGTGAGGGCTGTTAAAAGAAGTTCGGTGGTGTATGGAGACAGGAGGTGTTGCCTAGTCTGCATGTAAGGTGGGGACAGCTGTGTAGGCGCTGGAAGAAAGGGAAATGCAAAGCCAGCAGTTGTTCACTAAGGAGAGATTAGAAACGGCTAGGAGAGAATGAGTAAGGTTGATAGTGTGGTGGAGATAGCTGGGGAGAAGTAGAGGGTGGCATAACAATGGGAATGAGAATAAGAGTGAATATAAAAGTAAAGAATAGAAATTCATCAGGGTGAAAGTACTGGAGGGTCCCCTGCCAGCAAAGATCATCTATGCACCCTAAGAGGGAGTTAAGAGTTGCCAGTCCTGGGTAGGGGCAAATCATCGAGCTTGATGTATAGGGAAGGGAGGGGGCCTGAATAATCCCTGAGGAGTAGTAGAATAGCAGATGGAACACTGAGAAGTGATTTCCTTGAGGATAGATTTCCGTGATGGAAAGGAAATTAGAGGTTTTAAGAGACAGGCTAGTGGCTTGTAACCTACATGGAAGAGGTTATGAAATGACGACAGAATAGAACGGGCCTGTGAGGCTGGAAGGAGATATTTTCCTTGGTCTAAAAACCATTTGCCTTGTGTGGGAAGAGGTTGATAGGTGGAAGTTTCACCAAGGGAGTAGGTGGGAGTGGCCAGATGAGAAGGAGAAAAACTGAGAGGAATAGAAGTTGGAACGCTAGCTGCTTTTTTAGCTATCTTATCAGCATAAGCCTTGTCCTGAGGGATGGGATCTGATGCCCTTCAATGGCCTTTGCAGTGAATGACTCTAGCTTCCTTTGGAAGTAAAGGGGCTTCGAGAAGCATTTTTATTAAAGAGGTATTAATGATAGAGGACCCTTGTGTAGTGAGGAAACCTCTTGCATGGTGGTGCAGGATACAGAAGGCATATTTAGAGTCTGTATAAATATTGACATTTAGTCCTTTTGCAAGAGTGAGGGTTTGACTTAAGGCAATGAGTTTGGCTTGCTGAGAGGTAATGGAGGGGGGCAGAGTGGTAGCCTCAATGATAGATGTGGAAGATACTATAACATATCCTTCCTTTGCTGGTGAGTGGCGATTAGGCTTGGTGGAACTGTCATCAATAAACCAAGTGTGTTCAGGGTGAGGAACACGAAAGAATATGGGGAAATGGAGTGAATGTGAGGTGGATCAGAGAGATATAGTCATGGGGGTCAGGTGTGGTATCAGGAATAATGTGGGAGGCCAGATTGAAGTCCGGGCCAGGAACAATGGTAATTGTGGGAGACTCAACAAAAAGTGAGTACAGCTGAAGGAGCCGGGGAGCAGAAAGTATATGTCAGGTGTGAGGAAGAAAATAGATCTTGGAAGTTATGAGAACTGTAGAGAGTGAGTTGAGCATAGTTTGTGATTTTAAGGGCCTCTAAAAGTATTAGGGTGGTGGCGGCCACCACATGCAGACTTGAGGGCTAGGCAAAACAGTAAGGTCAAGTTGTTTGGATAAAAAGGCTACAGGGTGCGGTCCTGGTCCTTGTGTAAGAATTCTGACTGCACAGCTCTGCACTTCGGCTGTGAGTAATGAAAAGGGTTGGGATGAGTCAGGGAGAGCTTGTGTGGCAGCAGTCTCTAAAGCTGTCTTCAAGGAATGGAAAGAGGAGTGGGGAAAGGATTTAGGATCTATGGGGTCAGCTAGGTTTCCTTTTGTGAGTTTATATAATGGTTTTGTTAGGATGGCAAAACCAGGTATCTAAAGTCGAAAGTATCTAACCATGCCTAGGAAGGAAAGGTGTTGTTTTGTGGAAGGTGCTGGGGTTTGAGAGATCAGACATGATCAGCAGGGAGAGCACATGTGTTTTTATGAAAATTATGCCAAGATACATAACAGATGACGAAGAAATTTGGGCTTGACTGAAGTAATGGGGGCTGTCTGTGAAGCCTTGTGGCAGTGCAGCCCAGGTAATTTGCTGAGCCTGATTGATATCAGGGTCAGTCCAAGTGAAAGCGAAGAGAGGCTGGGATGAAGGGTGCAAACGAATAGTAAAGAAAGCATGTTTGAGATCCAGAACAGAATAATGGGTTGTGGAGGGAGGTATTGAGGATAGGAGAGTATATGGGTTTGGCACCATGGGGTGGATAGGCAAAACAATTTGGTTGATAGGGCACAGATCCTGAACTAACCTGTAAGCCTTGTCTGGTTTTAGGACAAGTAAAATTGGGGAATTGTAAGGGGAGTTTATAGGCTTTAAAAGGCCATGCTGTAGCAGGCGAGTGATAACAGACTTTAATCCTTTTAAAGCATGCTGTGGGATGGGATATTGGCATTGAGCAGGGTAAGAGTGATTAGGTTTTAATGAGATGGTAAGGGGTGCATGATCAGTCGCTAAAGAGGGAGTAGAGGTGTCCTATACTTGCAGGTTAAAGTGGGGAGATACAAGGGGAGGATGTGAAGGAGGCTTTGAACTGGGGGAAAAGGTGACAATGAGGTGTGGCTGTAGCCCACGAATAGTCAGGGAAGCAGATAATTTAGTTAAAGTGTCTAAGCCTAATAAGGGAGCTGGGCAGGTGGGGATAACTAAAAAGGAGTGCTTAAAAGAGTATTGTCTATGTTGGCACCAGAATCGGGGAGTTTTAAGAGGTTTAGAAGCCTGGCCATCAGTACCCACAACAGTTATGGAGGCAAGGGAAACAGGCCTTTGAAAAGAAGGTAATGTGGAGTTGGTAGCCTCTGTATTGATCAAGAAGGGGACAGAACTACCTTCCACTGTGAGAGTTACCCAGAAGCTCGGCATCTGTGATGGTCTAGGGGGCTTCCAAGGCAATCAGGCAGTGTCAGTCTTCAGCTGCTAAGCAGAGAAAATCTGGGAAGGAGTCAGTCAGAGAGCCTTGGGCCAGAGTTCCAGGGGCTCTGGGAGTGGCTGCCAGGCAAGTTGGGCAGTCCAATTTCCAGTGGGGTCCCACAGAGATGGGATAAGGCTTAGGAGAAATCCCGGGCTGCTGGCATTCCTTGGCCCAGTGGCCAGATTTCTGGCACTTGTAGCAAGCTGCTGGGGGAGGCAGGCCTGAAGGAATGCCTGGCCACTGTGGTTTAGGCGTTTGGAAGTTCTTGTGTGCTGGAGATGTGGCTGGGGTTTGTCTCACAGTGGAGGCAAGGAATTGCAACTCAGAAATATGTTGCTACTTGGCTGCCTCTACTTTATTATTGTACGCCTTGAAGGTGAGGTTAATTAAGTCCTGTTGTGGGGTTTGAGGGCCGGAATTTAATTTTTGGAGTTTTATTTAATGTCGGAGCAGATTGGGTAATAAAATGTATATTGAGAATAAGACGGTCTTTTGACTTTTAGGGTCTAGGGCTGTAAAACATCTCAGGGTTGCTGCCAAATGAGCCATGAACTGGGCTGGATTTTTATATTTGATGAAAAAGAGCCTAAACACTATCTGATTTGGGATAAAGAAAAAGGAGCATTAACTTTGACTATGCCTTTAGCTCCAGCCACCTTTTTAAGTGGAAATTGCTGGGAAAGTGGGGGAGGGCTAGTCACTGAACGAAACTGTAAGCCGGACCAGGTGTGAGGAGGGGAGGTGATAAAAGGATTATAGGGTGGAGGAGCAGAGGCTGAGGAAGAATTGGGACCTAGCTTGGCCTGGCAAGGAGGGGAGAGGTCAGATGGGTCTGTAGAAAAGGAAGATTAGAGTCAGCAATGCTTGGGGTTGGGACTGAGGGGACAGGCAGGAGGGAAAGAAGGAAGATTTGGGATGAGTTGCATTGGGAACAGAGACTAGTGAGGGACCGATGTGTAAAAGAATGCCTGGACATCAGGCACCTCAGACCTTTTGCCCATTTTACAACAAGAATTATTTAGATCTTGTAGGATGGAAAAATTGAATGTGCCATTTTCTGGCTATTTGGAACCACTGTTGAGTTTGTATTAGGGTCAAGCGGCATTCCAGAAGAAAATAAAGCATTTAGGTTTTAGGTCAGGTGTGAGTTGAAGAGGTTTTAGGTTTTTAAGAACACAGGCTAAGGGCAAACAAGGGAGAATGGAGGGCGGAAGCTTGTCCATAGTGAAGGAGGCAAGCCCAGAGAAAAGAGACTAGAGACATGGAGAGAAGGGGTGGGGGGGTTCTTGCCCCCTAGAAAAGCAGTACTTGCTGCTAAGGGTGAAGAAGGGATTGGGGGTTCTTGCCCCCCAGGAAAGCAAAGAAGAGGTACAGACACGGAGAGAAGGGCTTGGGGGGTTCTTGCCCCCCCCCCAGAAAAACAGTACTTGCTTCTAAGGGTGAAGAAGGGGTTGGGGGGGTTCTTGCCCCCCAGAAAAGCGGTACTTGCCTCTAAGGGTGAAGGAGAAGGGTTTGGGGGGTTCTTGCCCCCCAGAAAAGCAGAGAAGTGGTAGAGACATGGAGAGAAGGGGTTGGGGGGTTTTTGCCCCCCAGAAAAGCAGTACTTGCCACTAAGGGTGAAGGAGAAGGGGTTGGGGGGTTCTTGCCCCCCAGAAAAGCAGAGAAGGGGTAGAGATATGGAGAGAAAGGGTTGGGGGGGGTTCTTTCCCCCCAGAAAAGCAGTACTTGCCACTAAGGGTGAAGGAGAAGGGGCTGGGGGGTTCTTGCCCCCCAGAAAAGCAAAGAAGGGGTAGAGACACGGAGAGAAGGAGTTGGGGGATTCTTGCCCCCCAGAAAAGCAGTACTTGCCTCTAAGCGTGAAGGAGAAGGAGTTGGGGGGTTCTTGCCCCCCAGAAAAATGGAGAAGGGGTAGAGACACGGAGAGAAGGGGTTGAGGGGTTTTTGCCCCCCAGAAAAGTGGTACTTGCCACTAAGGGTGAAGGAGAAGGGGTTGGGGGGTTCTTGCCCCCCAGAAAAGCAGAGAAGGGGTAGAGACATGGAGAGAAGGGGTTGGGGGGTTCTTGCCCCCCAGAAAAGCGGTGCTTGCTGCTAAGTAAGGCAGGCATCCCTGCATGGTCAGATACCTCTGAAACGTGGGTGAATAATCAGGCAGGCATGACTCAGCTCAGAGGACCTCCCTTGGGAGATCAATCCCCTGTCCTGCTCTTTGTTCTGTGAGACAGATCCACCTACGACCTCTGGTCCTCAGACCAACCAGCCCAAGGAACATCTCACCAATTTTAAATCCGAGTCACAGCACCAAATTTCACTCGTGTCCATGTGAAGAGACCACCAAACAGGCTTTGTGTGAGCAACAAGGCTGTTGATTTCACCTGGGTCCAGGTGGGCTGAGTCTGAAAAGAGAGTCAGCAAAGGGAGATAGGAGTGGGGCCATTTTATAAGAATTGGGTAGGTAGTCAAAGGGGGGTTGTTCTCTGGCGGGCAGGTGTGGGGGTCACGAGGTGCTCAGTAAGGGAGCTTTTGAGCCAGGATGAGCCAGGAGAAGGAATTTCACAAGATAATGTCATCAGTTAAGGCAGGAACAGGCCATTTTCACTTCTTTTGTGGTGGAATATCATCAGTTAAGGCAGGAACCAGCCATTTGGAGGTGTACGTGCAGGTCACAGGGGATATGATGGCTTAGCTTGGGCTCAGAGGCCTGAGATTCATCACCTGGGGATTTGTTAGAAATGTGAATTTGGGGCCTCATCCCAGACCTACCAAAATCAGTTAGTACCGGGGTAGAACCCAGGTGAATCTGATGTGAACTAATGTTTGAGAACCACTGAGGTAGACAATACCTCTAGTCTTTAGAAATATACTAATAAGGTTACCACAAGCCTTACTTTGTGAAATGCATATTCAGTTTAAGGTGTGCATCACATATTAGGCACAGGGTTGCAAGGCTAGCATTTTAGAAGCAGCCTAATTTCTCCCAGGCAATGTGCATTGATTTAGAAAGCCTTGACTGAAAAAAATGTCCCTGCTTTGACACAGGGTTCTCTCTAGTTATGGACAACTGTGAACAGAATATGCACATGATTGAACGTTTCCCCTCAAAATATGCCTCTTTATTGTGATATCATAAATATTTATGCACTTCTAATTATTAAAACGTGCAAAATAACTGTGAAGAAAGGGACCTCATCTAACCCCAGGCTTTTCTTATTATTCTCAAAGCAGAGCCATGAACTTCCTCTAACTTTTGCTTCAGGTGTTGAAAAGCTAATTCACAGCTCCCCAACTGCCTACTTGTGGGGACAGCTTTCTTCGGCTACAGGCAGTAATTGCATTACTGCTATCCTAAATTGCCCTGGAGAAGAAAGCAAAGCTTTGCTTGCTTTATCCTGTGGATTTAAAGCAGTGCCTATACTTGCTCTGCATAGAAGAGAACTTCTTCTCCTAAAGATATTTTTATTCTAATCCACGCAACACATTCCAGTTGAGACATGAGAAACAAGATTATGAAGACATGCCCTAGTGTACATTTTATCTGCACTGGTAATGTATTGAAGACAAATCAAGGTTTCGGGGGCAGGGTTGGGAGGGGGCAGGAACTACCTTCTTGGTTCAGGTTAGTGGAGATTAGCTTAATAGGTGTGTGGATAAAAATTCAATTTCAATTGGATGGATCAATCAAAAATGTCTAAATGGATAAGAAGTATTTGATTTGGTCAAACAGGTCAGATGTAAAACCAGAAATTTCAAGTGTAACCTCTTTCCAGAACAAACCATTCTGTAGGTAAAACTAGGCACATAGAAAGATTAATAAATAGTGTTTCACTAGTTCTTCTCCAATACACAGGAATGGTGTCAAATCAGACTCACAAATCTTACCAAATAGCAAGCTTCACTATTAATTTCAAGGATACAGGCAATCAAGAGGCATCTGCTTTCTCTGAAAGCAGAGAAAGCCTGAGATATTGAGGGTAGCTACCCAGGTCCTTTACACATCAAATTTCTACGTCTGATTTAGAATATTAAGTGATGCCTCTAAGTGAGATTTATGGGGTAAACTCTTGCAGCAGGGAGTATTTCAATGATGAAAACTCTCAAATTTCATAACCCAGTGTGGCAGAGCTTATGTAAAGTTCCCTAGGAAGCCATGCCTTACAATCCAGAGATTCTGGGTTTATTTATCAGAGGTAAAACTTTGGCCAGAAAAACCCTTTTAAGGACATTCTGAAGCTAATATCTCTTCCTTGTAGCATGGATTATTATAGTCTATATACTTGCAGATTCAGTGGGGAAGGTGATTAGATTGGGTGACATGACTTCTTTTCTTTTCTGAGAGCATACCTGATATCATTTGGCTGTGTTCCCACCCAAATCTCATCTTGAATTCCCATGTGCTGTGGGAGGGACCCAGTGGGAGGTAATTGAGTCATGGGGGCAGGTCTTTCCCATGCTATTCTTGTGATAGTGAATAAGTCTCACGAGAGCTGATGGTTTTAAAAAGGGGAGTTTCCCTGCCCAAACTCTCTTCTCTTGTCTGCCACCTTGTGAGACATGCCTTTCACCTTCTGCCATGATTGTGAGGCCTCCCCAGCCACGTGGAACTAAGTCCAATAAACCTCTTTCTTTTGTAAATTGCCCCGTCTCGGGTATGTCTTTATCAGCAGCGTGAAAACAGACTAATATGGGGAGTAAGTGAATATAAGGCTAGCTGCCATAATTCTCTTCTCCCCACGCCACATCCATACACACACTTGACACACACTACATCCATATACACACTTTACCAGTTCTTCCAGATAGACTTAGACATCCACAGTAGTTTTTGTTCCTCTGTGGGATTTACAACTTTTTTTCCACTCTGGTTTTCAGCAGTGATATCTGCTGCTGACCCTTGACAAGGCCAGGACATTCACATCTATATCCACAGCAGAGGTTTTGCTTAGTGGTATCTGAGGCTTAACGGTGTTGGTGCCCATATGAAGGTGCCACTGCCACTGCCATTCTAAGGCAGTGACAAATTAGTTCACCCTATTGGTTTTCTTGGCCTGGGTTATAGTCAGTTTATTTGCTGGCCTCCTTCTAGTTCAAGCCCCAAGTTCTATCCCCTGCAATCTATCAACCACATTGCATCCAAATCTTCTTCCTAAATTGCAAATGTGATTGTGCCTTTCCCAGGATTAGAAACTTATGCTGGCTTCCCAGTGCTGTCAGTATAAAAACTCAGACATCTTAGTCTGCATGCAGTATTTCAGAATCTGATTATGACATCTTTGTCCTGCATCACATTTTTCGACTCCATAGCAACTCCTCAGCTTTAGATCAGCTCTCCCTTGTTTTCATAACTCTGTGCCATTGTAATTGCTGCCCACCCTACTGGGGATGATCTTATCTCCCTTTTTCATCCAGCCTATTCCTTTCTTATCCTATATGGTTTGGCTCAGGTGTCATCTTCTCTGGAATGATTTTTTAGCCCCAGTACTCTAGAGTAGATATTCTTGTAGCAAAAAAAAAAAAAATGACATATGCTGTGTGAGATGTGTCTGTTCTCTTGTCTCTCTTACTACCCTTTGAGCAGGCATTCTATATTTTTTTTTTGTCTGAAATGTTGGTGTCTGGCATAGACAAGGAATGCAAGAATGGGCACAATGAGGAGCATAGATGGAGCTTTCCCGTGAAAGAGGAGTGTGCCATCTTTTCCTCAGAGACTGTAGGAGAAGTGTATCTATGGATTTGTTAGGGAATTGGAAAGAAAACTTGAGGTAGCTCATGCCTGATATTGATACTGAGGTAGTTGGGCTATTTGTTGAGAGTAAATATTGGGATAAGGACTTGAAGATAACATTTTGAGTATGCAATAAGGATGGAATAGGTTGCTGATCAAAGATAAATAAAAGGATTTATGAGAAGCAAGATTCCCCAAGGTAGATTGCAGATGGTAACTTTGTGAAGCAACAGAGGTGATAAGAAAATTTCTCTAGTGATATTTAGTTGAACTTGTATAGAAGCAGCTGACTGATCTGGGACTGGAGCAAGGTAGGGCTTTGTGGAGTTTTTATAGTGGAAGCACAAAGGACTGAGGGAATTTGGGTAGGAGAATGGTTGAAATCCTAGCACAGGGAGTTTAGCCTGGAGTAGGAAGGATCAGAGGCCAACAGAAGGCTTATAAATTGTGAGAAAAGTGTGGAGTCACTTTACATCCTTGGCTTTTACTGTGGTTAAACAACATAAACTCTCATTGCCAAGAAAAGTCATAAGATTTCCCCAATATGGAAACTGTGTCATCCACATCGATGTCAGAGATCTACTTTGAATATTATGAAATCTTTAATGTAAAAGAAGAATAACAAGACTTTCATTCCATCGGTGGGAGTATAGGGGGAGCTGGAACTAAAATTAGTTCTCACTAAAAAGATTGTTAACATCCTTTAAATCTAGTTGTTCTTTTAGCTATCTGGGTGTTATCAGGAACAGAGAGCTACGAAAATGATAAATCTTTCTCCCATTCAATATTATTTTCTTTGATTTCTGGTATTCCAGTTCTCTTGTCTCTTGTGCTCATTCTCACTGTAGACCAGGGGCTCTGGCTGCTAAATTGCTTGCCCAACACACTGTGTAGCAAAAGATTAAAAGGTAATTGGATCAAAAATTTCACAGGAAAAACACCAAAATGAAACATCTCTCTGTTAGGCCTACCCCCAGGAGGAAGACTGGGATTAAGTGAGCCACAAATAGTACATGACGACCTCACCAAATGCTGCATTACTGATCCTGACTAAGACGGTTATATAATAAGAAGAAGCTGCTTTACTTGTGATGAAAGGAAAAAAAAGAACTGTTCACACTCTCCTATCTCATATGCCAGACTTAATCACAGAGTTGTTTTGATCCTCATAAACAGGGTTGATTTTAATCTGGTACTTGGGGCCTTTTTAGGATCTTTGTAGGCCCAAAATATTCTTATTTTTGAAAACCTCCCATTCATATTATATCAACTAAAATGCATGAAAGTCCCAGATTATGTCAAATTTGCATATTTATTTATATAATAATTATTGCAGTTGTTTAATATGTTATATTTTATTTTTTTTCTTGAGACAGAGTCTCGCTCTGTCATCCAGGCTGGTGAGATCTCGGCTCACTGCAACCTCCGCCTCCCAGGTTCAAGCGATTCTCCTGCCTCAGCCTCCCGAGTAGCTGGGACAACAGGAACATGCCACCGTGCCTTGCTAATTTTTGTATTTTTAGTAGAAATGGGGTTTTATCATGTTGGCCAGGCTGGTCTGAAACTCCTGACTTCAAGTGATCTGCCTGCCTCGGCCTCCCAAAGTGCTGTGATTACAGGTGTGAGCCACCGCACCCAGCCATATTTTATCATATTTAATTAAAATACTTATTACCTTTAGTTTTGCAACATTTTATTATTTGTAACTAGTAATATCTTTCCAGGTCTTAAATATTTTGTTGACTCTTCAAAAGTTCATAGATCATGGGCATTGTGCCTGATGAAAACAATAGATGAAGGGGCCTGATCACACAGTGAAAAGTTTGATTCTCGGAGAAGATACTGTAAGAGGAAGTCATGGCCTCCAAGAATTAGTTCAGGTCCAAACTTTGCACCTAACCCCTGTGACCCAGGCAGGACCCTGTGTCTCTCTCAGTCTCACTCATCAGTGCCTCCACCAATGCTGCTTTTCTCTGCATTTGCATTTGGTAGAACAGATAATCAGGCAAATACAATAAAGCGATAACACTTATGAAAGGCATAATAGGTTGCTATGGAAACAAATAGAAGGGGCAGGAAGTTCAAGGAAGTCATTCTTTTCCCTTTGCAAAAAAAGATAATATTCAGGCTTCATTTTTTTTTTCCACAGGCCTCATGAGGAAAATCAAATAAGATTATCTTACATTAGAAAATTTTCTTGCATACTTTATGCAACAGTGGAAACAACACAGGATTGGGATTAGAAGACCTGGTTTTAAATACCAAATTGTTCCCCAGAATGATCTGATCCTACTGCTTAGCCTATCTGGATGTCAGTTTCTACATCTCTAAAAGGAAGGTGTGCTGGGTTGAATAGTGTACAAATTCATATCTGTCTATAATCTGTAGGTGTGACCTTATTGAGAAATGGGATCTTTTCAGAAGTAATCAAATTAAGATGAGATCATACTGGTTTAGAGTGTGCCCTCATCTAATAACTGATGTCATTATATTTGGACACAGACACACAGAGGAGAATGCCATCTGAAGATGGAGGCAGAGATTGAAGTGATGCATCTACAGGGATTGCTGGCAGCCACCGCAAGCTAGAAGAAGCAAGGGAGGATTATTCCCTAGAGCCTTTGGATGGAGCAAGGCTAGTCTACACCTTGATTTTAGACTTCTAGCCACCAAAACTATGGGAGAATAAATTTCTGTTGCTTCAGGCTACCCAGTTTGTGGCAATATGTTATGGTAGCTCCAGGAAACTAATATAGGGTGTTAATAATAGAACTTACCTGACAGTGGTATGACATCAAGTCTAGTGAGGCCTGGCCTGGTAAGGTGGGAATTAGCAGAATTGCATTGTTCCAGAATCCTGAGATTCTGGGACATTCATTGTGAACCAGCCATATATATTACATACCTCTGTCTGCCTTATTCATCATATCCTCTCACTTCCAATGTTTCTCTATCAGCTTCCAATCACCATGTTATTCATTGATTTGTGATTTATAGCTTCCATTCTTAAGAATCAGTGGTTTGATTTTTTTTTTTTTTTTTTTGGATTGGCCATCAGAGTTTTTGTTGCATCTTTCTGCATTGTTTCAGTTGGCCAGGATAGGCATCCCAGTGTTTAAAAAAAAGAAAAAAAAAGTACTTTGGGTATTGTAAATCTCCAGGTAAATGTTAGTTATTTGGATTAAAAAGTTACTTATATACAAAGTAGAAAATGGAAGTAATATGTGCATCCAAGCAGAGACACAGTGGAAAATGTATTGGCTTTTGGTCCCAACACTGCAACTGGCTAACACAATCATGTCATATGACCAGTTGGTGCTTGCCCTTCCTGGTCTATAAAATGAAGGAAAAGAGGTGGGATACATCGAGGTCACTTCTAGCTCCAATGTCACCTGAACTCTGTTAATCTGAATTTTGGGAGGTATGGTTTTTATGAGTATTCACAGAACTCTATTTTAAATGTTGCCTTTTATTAATATAAAATTCACTTTTAAGGTAATTTATATAAGTGATTAAAAACCAGAACTTTGAGTTATAAAGTCCAGGACTTGAGTCCAAGGTTGTTTACCTCAAGATGCATGATGCTGCAAAGTGTGGCCAATTCTAAATCATGGCCTCTAAATTTTTTTACACTTCGCTCATCATGTGGTGGGGTCTTTGTCTCCTATTGAATCTGGGCTCTGTGACTAATAGAATGCTATACAAATGACACTATGCCGGTTACAAGACCCAGGCTTTAAAAACTGGTATCACTCACTTCTTGTCTCTTCGAATGCTCACTCTTGGTATCCAGCTGCCATGATCTGAGAAAACCAAGCAACCCATTGAGAAGTTGCATATAGTCATTTGATCCAAGAGCCCCACTTGAGGATCACATGCCAGTATCAGCCATCAGGCATGTGACTGTGTGAGCATTCAGATGATTCTAGCTTCCAGCCACCATGTTCCCCCAATTTTTGAGTCATCCATCCTAGCTGACACTGCTTGGAGCGAATGTGGGCTGTCCCTATCAAACATTGCCCAAATGGCACATTTTTGAGCAAACTAATTGTTCTCTTTTAAACTACTAAGTTCAGGGTGGTTTGTTACACAGCAATATATAACTGGAATGGTAAATTATTTCTTTAAGCTTCAGATTCCTCATCTGTAAAATAAAAAAAAGAAAGATGTTTCTCATGGAGTCAGGCAGATTAAATGAAATGATGCACTCAAAGCACAGAATATCTAACATTTTTAGATCCAACTGATGTTAGCCACTTGATGGCTTACATCTTATACTTGATGTTTTAATTATTTTTTGACTGATATCATGGGCTTTCAAAAGCCTTATAACCCTGGCTGACTAAAATAGAACCCAGGCAAGAAAAGTAGATGTGATAGCAATGAGGAGTAGAAAATTGATGATAGCTAAGCCAGTCATTCTATCCTTCTCTCCCTTTTTCCCTGTTTTCAGTAGGATCCAAGAAGACTCTAAAACCTCCAGTACTCATGAAGAGATAAGTTTGCTCATTATCAATCTCATTGATCCTTAGCGTTGGAGCTGAGAGTGAGCCAGGGAGTTCATCATACTGTGTAAATGGCCTTTGTGAAGAACTTCTTGGGGTATGGTCCAGCTTCCTGGAATGGTACTTTCCTCAAAAATGTGTCTGATTCTGTTTTCTGGGGGCATACAGCTGGAAAGCAGGCCTTGATGGGAGATGAACCTGGGTGGTCAGTTTGGCTCGAGAATCAGTACTCTTAACCTAGGGTTAGAGAACCTAGTAAGCTAGAGCTGTGAAAGTGAAATATCCCTTAGATACAGTTTCCCATACCATGTGTGTCAAGAAAATACATCCTGTTAAGGAACTAAAATAGTGAACCATAGAGGAGGTTATTTCAAAATGGAAGGAAGAACCCATGAAGCAGTATTGCCACCTAGTCTAAAAGTGTAAATTGTCATCTTGAGGCAAGTGGTTCCTGAATTATTATTTCTATAAACCTACAGAATGAAATGGGTATACCCATTGTCAGAGGAGTGAGGGAAAGGGCCCCCATGTCAGAAAGGGCTCATCTGGGCTGGGCGCGGTGGCTCACGCCTGTAATCCCGGCACTTTGGGAGGCTGAGGCGGGAGGATAACGAGGTCAGGAGATCAACAACATCCTGGCTAACATGGTGAAACCCCGTCTCTACTAAAAATACAAAAAAAAAATTAGCGGGGCGTGGTGGCAGGTGCCTGTAGTCCCAGCTACTCGGGAGGCTGAGGCAGGAGAATGGCATGAACCCGGGAGGCAGAGCTTGCAGTGAGCAGAGATTGCACCACTGTACTCCAGCCTGGGCAACAGAGTGTGACTTCGTCTCAAAAAAAAAAAAAAAAAGGGCTCATCTGGACCTAAATCAAGACTGTAACCTAAATTCTCTGCAACTTGAAGGGAGCAGATATATGACAGGGATAACGGTTTAAATTTTGAAAGGAAGTCTCAATTGTTACAAGTTCCTTACTTGCTGCCCTCTATTTTCCCATAGGAAAATTCTTCAAATCAAAGGCAGAGGGTAAGGAAGAAAATGAGAACTGAAACTGCTCCAATCCCAGCTAGGAGGGAGGAAGAACTGTAAAGAAACCCCCCAAATTACACTATAGAATGATTTTTCCCTATGGTATTAGGTTGATCCCCCTTTCCTGGCCACCAGCAGCCCCTTTCCACACTTCTAGGAGCACCAGGATCAATTACCATTCATTGTTATTTCATCTGCATAGACAGCAGAACTTGCCACTGTCATAAAAGTAAAGGAATAGATTTCTTAAATTGCTACTTGAAGGAGCTCTTCTATATCAGTGCCATTAAATTAAATTTCTGCTCTGTATAATGCATAAAAATGGCTTGTGAATTTTTTTTCCTTGGGTGACTCATTTTGTTTGAACTCTGAAGCAATTCCTCAGAAATGGAAAGAGGCTATTTAAAAATAAGCTGTGAGATTGTCATTAAAAATCATTTTTTTTTTAAAGCAAAGGAGGTCTCTCCTAGCACCAAATGATAAAATACAAGTTTGAGAATCCTGAACTCAGTTCTCAAAGGTATCACCTTTGAAAAGGAGGTTTAAAAAAATTAAGTAGCCTTTTAAAAAGTAATTTTAAGGAAGTGAAGAAATAAGAATAAAATCTTAATTTTTAAGTGAAAAACTTTACTTTTTCTTAAGAGAAGAGTTTCTTGGTACCTCTTTCTTTTTTTCTTTTCTTTTCTTTTTGTTTTGTTTTGTTTTGTTTTTGAGATGGAGTCTCACTCTGTCGCCCAGGCTGGAGTGCAGTGGCGTGACCTCTGCTCACTGCAAGCTCCGCCTCCCAGGTTCAAGCAATTCTCCTGCCTCAGCCTCCCGAGTAGCTGGGACTACAGGCGCCCACCACCACGCCCAGCTAATTTTTTCTATTTTTAGTAGAGACGGGGTTGCACCGTGTTAGCCAGGATAGTCTCGATCTCCTGACCTCATGATCCACCCACCTCAGCCTCCCAAAGTGCTGGGATTACAGGCGTGACCCACCACACCCAGTACATCTTTCTTATAATCCATTTAACAAATTATTAGCATTGCACAGCAAAACGTAATACCTCTTATTTTAAAGAAAAAAACCTCAGTGTAAACTATGCTTTTTCTGTCTTTGTGGTCGGTATTTAAATATATTAATCTTTTTATTAGGCTTTAAGGTCTTTGAGATATTCTGATGGCAGAATACAAAGTTAAAGGTTACCAATAGAATTCAAATTGTATAGTTTTTCTCAATAAAAATCTATTCACTCTTTCTTCAAAATATCATTAGAAAATGTCACCTGGAGGGAATGTCTTGGACCATTAGAGAGAACTTCAAATTCTAGGCTTTATACTGTGAATTCCTTCCCTAGGTTGCTATCTTCCAGCATCAACCCATTCCCACTTCTTCAACTTCCTCCAACTCTCTAGAAAGACTTTCTCATGAAATTATTCCATAAGGCCTCAATCATTTTATTCACTTAAATTTTATTTTAAATAGAAATACCTCTGTAAAGAGTGAGACTTTAGGTGAATGACTTTCCAGCATAATTTTTTCTCAGCAGCATTAAAAGGTAAAAGGAAATCTTTTCTGGAGTTGTAACTAGGAGAAGCAGATCAGATGAGAGCTGTTTGGGGAGATGTAGGAGGGAGGAGGGAGGTGTCAGGTCACTTGCTGTCTACCTCACATCACACAGCCCCAGGGAAGGGCCTGCTAGCCCAAATTAAATCCTAGAATCTGCAGAGATGAAAATAACATCGACTCAAATCCTTTTGTTTGTAATAGAAATCCTTCCTTCCAATCCTTCTGGAAATGGTCTGGGAGGTGAGGTATATTCATGTGTTTCTTAGTCACCTCTAGTTTAAAAGTCTGTTTCCTTTGGATCAATTCAATTCATGGATCATCTCACCTTTGCCCACCAGCTATTTGTGTTCTGCCTGCTGTAGGTTTGCCTAGCCATTTTCTTCGTTTCCACACACGATAAAAACATAAAAATCCTTGATGTGGTGGTTTTATAACACAATAATGTGAACAGCTTAAGAATGAATATTAGCTGTCTCCGTTTTTTAAAAGTATCTGTTTTTCCTACCAACTTGGATACTGGCTTTTCTCCAGTCTGTTTTCCTCTTCTCCTGCCTCCTGAATTTCTCCATCACCTCAGCACCTCATTATTTTTGAAGAATAGTTTAGTTGTATCCTTCCTATTCTTTCTGGCCTCACATTTCTTTCTCAAACACTGAGCCATATGTATTCTTTTCTCAGAATAAACTATGGTGCCAGCTTATAAAACAATACCCATTTCAATTTATGAAATTATTTCTGTCTTAGCACAAATCATCCAAGGAAAGGTTTTAAGCTTAGGGTGGCAAGGAGAAAGATGTAACGTCCATATTAGAATGAAGTGTGTGGCAAGTAGAGGGTAAACAGAGTAGGAAGGGGTTGCAGTGGCCCTAGAATATGCATGTTACGCAGCACAACATAGCTAAGCAGCACGAGCTTAGACTTGTCCCTGCTCTCTGCAACCATTCTCTATTTTCCATGTCTCCATGAACACGAGTTCTTGATTCCAAGTGTTTTTGTTTTTTAAACCAAAATTTTGGACTTGCACATTCTATTTTATTGCTGTCTCCAGATTCCCAAATTTTGCCTTTCAGAATTACTTTTGTCACCACTTCTCTACCAGCTAATAACATTTTCTCTATATAAATGATTGAATTAATGACTCAGGATTATAACCTCCTGTGAATTGTGTGGTATTTAATTTCTTTTCCAGCAGGTAAGAGTAGAATAAAGAGAATTTAATAAGTTACATGCAGTCACAAAATGAGTCATTAGAATCAGAGACAGAATTTGGACACTGAAGACAAAAGTCCTGCTTCTCAGTAGTCCTGTTGGCTACATAATAATTTAAACTTCATGCAAAACAGCTGAATCATACTGTTCTCTTCTTTGTCATGCTCCCTGTTTAGACAGGCTTCACTGCCTTGCCTTCTTCATTGTAATTCTTTTATCTTTCTGTCTCTTTGTCTGTCTGGTTTATGTATTTATCTAAATAATTTTTTTAAGTTTACAAATATTTCAGGAACTCTCTTACATGGTGATTGAATGCTGATCGTTTCAAAGGAGTTGAAATGATCCCACCCTAAATAGCAAAGTACTACAATATTATTCTTGCCTAGAAGCTGCCCATGTGTATTAATTTAGCTTAAGGTCATTGTGGGTGCTTTTTAACCTTAGGTTACTTGAGCTAAAGAGACTTTTCTTGAAAGAAAGTTTGGCAAGAAGAATTGGAGTAATACTTATTGGAACCTTCAGTAACTGGGGAAAGGTAGGGAAGGAAGAACTGAATTAGGAAAAAACCCACACTCAAAATGTGCTAAACCAAGATTTGATTAATTCAATAGTTTACTTGGAGGTATATTTATTTCTGAATCTCAATTTCTATTTGTTATAGTTCCATGAAAAGTATTATCTATCAATATACGCCCTTATTATTCAGGAAGCAAATGGAATGACTGGCTTTTAAAAGGTGAGATCAGAGAGAACATTCAAGGTAAGAGTCAAGAAATAAAATGCATTAGCATACAGCTAAAGAATGATGTGAAATAGGACATCTAGGAAGAGAGGCAGTCAGCTGTGAAGAGGGTGGATTGGAAGTCAGAGGGCCTCATTGTCCTCATGACAATGAACACATGGTGGTCATGGATACCAGGTCAGGTCAGGCTTCATCGTGAAGCTCTAATTAGATGCTAGATGGGAAAGAATCATAAGCCCTATGTGTATATGGCATTTCTTCCCCCTCAAATATTACCTTGTACTGGTGTGTTACCAGTCAATGTCTTGTAAGTTAGGCAAGTTGGCCACTGCCATAGGTTCTCACCAGGTTAAGTTACCAGACAGAATATAGGATGCCCAGTTAAGTTTGAATTTTAGACAAGTAACAAATACTTTTTTAGTCTAACTATGCTCTAAATTATTCATTGTTTATCTGGAATTCAAATGTAACCAGACATTCTAAATTTTATTTGCTGTCTGGCATTCTAACCACCAGAGAAAATATATTTGGTTAAGAGATAACTGTCAGCATTGCATCTCAGAAATCTGATGTGGGCAGAGACAGTTAGCCAAGTCATTCATTATCTGTAAGAAATAGAGCTGTCAAGAGAGCCAGATATCCATATCATGTTATCTGCTAAATATGAAGCCATTTTAAACACCCAGTGGTTTCTTGACAAGCAACTTCTTCCCTACTATAGGCATGCCAAGCCAAGGAATTGGCAATGTTTAGCTGTCTGGGACAGGCACTGCCAACATTTGCTTCTATAATTCTCATTTTTCTCAGTCTTCATGGATGATTAACCCACCAACCATCTTCTGAGTGATACATCATATTTTAGATTTAAAATTACCATGTAATTGAGTACAATCCATTTTTGCCCACCTTAAAACAACCCTGTCTCTTAAATTTGATCCCACACATCCCTGTTATATCCTAACTTTAAAGTTTAACCTTTTATTTTAATCCTATTTTGTATTATTTAATTTCCATGAAAGCAATCTTCCCATGGTGCATATACTAGAAACAGGTGCCAGTTATATGAAGAAAAGACACACCAAAGCAGACGGAAACTGTTTCAGAGGTTCAAGTAAAATACAAATAAAAAAAAATAGGCATTTTGAGAATTTAAGATCAATTTTTTTCTGCCCTACTTACATCAAAGAAGTAAAGGAAGACACAATTCTACTCCTTTAATAAGTAGTCTGCATCAGAAACCCTACAACCTGATCTGAAACTCAGGAAACAGGTAAAGCCATAAGCAAGAAGATGATTAAGAGTTTCTTTAGAAGTCCTGCCAAGACAAATCTCTGCAGTCAAAGTGGAATCATTAGTGGCCTCCTGGACCTCAAAGTCTTCAAAGAAAGTAGGAACAGTGGGTTTATTAGGTAATTCTCTCTATAGAAGGGAAGGTCTTTGTTTTTTCTCTATATTCTTGACAGGCAATTGTACTTAATGGACAAATTTATCCAATAGACAAAACCTATCTCATTGTAAACTCTGAGTGTGCCTCATGGGCTAGTTCAGCTAAGTTTAGGAGATTACCAAAAGCTTAGCCATCCACATAGTAAAGCAGATTTCCACAGTCAAGACTGGGATTTTTAATCAAAGTAAGATCCTTTTCATTGAAAACTCTTATATAACTTTTGGAAATCTACACAAATAGTGCAATAATTAGAAAATAATAATGTTATGATAGAAATTATAATCATATATGGCTGTTTTTCTACTTTTACATTATTTCTGCATCCCCAATTAATTCTTTGTTTTTTAAAAAAGTTTCTAAATTGTTCTCAAATGATGGTACAAATTCACAAAATGTTGTGAGAAAATGAAAAATAAGAACTACTTAGAAAAAAATTTTAATTCAAAAGAAATGATAGTTGAAAATAAATCCATTTTAAATTATAAGGATTCTTAAAATGTATTCTCAGTGGACTAAAGCAATAGATATCAGCTATATAAAGGCCACGCTTTCCTCTTAAAGGTTTAGACAACTGAGAAGTTCACATAAAAACCATTTCTTAGTGTCACTAATATTTTATTTAATTTCCTATAGCAAAAAAAAAGCAGAGGAAATTATTCTGATGAAAACAAAAGACTTCCAACACTTTTATAGCATTAAAATTTGTGGACACTAGAAATCTTTAATTTTACATGATTTCTTTTTTCTTTCCTCCCTCTTTTCCTTCTTCTCCACCCCTCCACTTTCTCTCAATCTCTTTTTTTCTTTTTTTATGGTTAGAATTTTATGTCTTTGACAAACATTTTTTTTTTTGAGACGGAGTCTCGCTCTGTCGCCCAGGCTGGAGTGCAGTGGCGCAATCTCGGCTCACTGTAAGCTCCGCCACCCGGGTTCACGCCATTCTCCTGCCTCAGCCTCTCCGAGTAGCTGGGACTACAGGCGCCCGCCACCACGCCTGGCTAATTTTTTGTATTTTTAGTAGAGACGGGGTTTCACCGTGGTCTCGATCTCCTGACCTCGTGATTCGTCCGCCTCGGCCTCCCAAAGTGCTGGGATTACATATGACTTTTAAGAAGTCTTTGATACCCTAAAGAAATGAAGACATTCTCCTATATTTTCTAAACACTTTATGGTTTTACCTCTCACATTTTGGTCTTTAATTCAGCTGGAATTGATTTGCATGTGTGGTGGGAGGTAGAGGCCCAATTTTATTTCTTCTACATGGACACCCAATTTTCAGAAATGTTTCTTTTGATCTGCAGTGCCACCGTAGTGTTTTCATATATGATATACATGTCATATATTAAGTGTCCATGCTTATGTGGGTCTGTTTTATCACTATTATGCTCCTCAGGTCTATCTGATTATCTTTATCTTAGTTACAGTGGTTTTAAGATCATTTTTCATATCCAATAAGCCTGTTTTCCCAATTTGTTATTTAACAGTAGTTTAGCTGTTTTTGTCTGTCTTTCTGCCCCCTCTCTCTCTCTCCATCTCTCTTTGTGTGCGTATTTATTTACTTATATCTTAATTGGTCAAACTTAAAAAATCAAACTTAGGGATTTTATTGGGATTGGAATAAATCTATATATAAATTTGTGTAAAATTGACATATTTACACTTATCTTCCAATTCATGAATATGGTATATCTCTTCATTTATTTAGGTCATTTAAAATGTCACTCTATAAAATATATAATTTTTTTCATAAGGGTTAGATGTTTTCTGGTGCATTACATTTTAAAAATGTCTCCCTAACTGAAATATTTTCCTTTGAGTTTTTATTTTTTAAATCTTGTACCTACGTATAAACAATTTGCTTTTGTGTATTATTGGTGAAGCAACATTTTTATCTTCCCTTCTTATTCTAATTTATCTATATATTTAATTTATATCTGCAAACTATTGCCTGCAAATAATTAAAATTTTGTTGCTTTCTCTCCCCACCCCAACCACTATAGCTTATAGTTCTTTTTATTTCTCTACTACACCATTTAGGTTCTCCAATAAAATGATGAGTAGCATTAGTCATAGTAGAAACCCTTTTATATTTTTGATCTAAAAAAGAAAGCTATTATTATCTCTCTAAGTACATTGTTGCTATAGGTTTTTAAGATATTCTTTATCAAATTGAGGACTTTTCTATTTGCTAAGATATTTTAAATTCATGAACACATATTAAATTTTTAAAGTTTTTTTCTTCATTTTGTAATTAATAATATAATTGTGGCATTATATATTCTTATATATAACTATATTTCCAAATAAACAATTATAGTGTATAATTATTTTATTTTCCTTAATATTTTAATATAGGAAATAACATTAATTGCTATTCATGTGTTAAGTCTACCTTGTAGTCCTGAGATACACAACTTGATGATTTTGTGTTATCCTCTCTACACATTGCTGAATTTTTCTTGCTAAGTTTTTGCTCAGAATTTTAACATCTTTGTATATGAGTGACTAAACCGTGATTTTCTTATCATGACTTTGTAAAGGTTGAGATTAAACTATTGCTCATCTCATAACAAAAATAGGGAGTTGTTTTGTGTATTTCTCCCAGAAGCAGTCTCTGAGACTTGAATTCAAATGCAAAAATGTTATTTGAGAGGAGCAGAGGAAATACTGGCAGGGAAATGGGCAAGAAATATAGGTAAGACGAAACAGCCAATAAAGGGCAATGTTATTAAGGCAGCTTTCACAATGGGCAACTAAAATTTAATTCTGCACCAAAAATCTAGGAAGTAGTTTTATATACAAATCAGAATTATACTCCAGGTCCAGGGAGCTCAGTTACTTGTTTAAATATTCCCATCAGTCATTGCTTGAGGGCTGCTGGCGAAACGGTGTGGTGGAGGTGGAGGATGTTAATTCCATGACATTTCTGGATGATCACACACCTGGGGAAAATCTTCTGGAAGAGGCCCCAAGCACAGAGATAAATGTATTCACAGTTGGAAGTGGTTCAGGGCACTCTGACCTGATAAAGTTTTAGGAATATTGGTGAGACCCTAACTGCTTCTCCTAGGAGATTGTTTTTTATTGTTGTTTTTGTTTGTTTGTTTTTTCCAACATTACAGAAGAGTTTTAGAGGTTTTTAAGAGAATTTTGGGTAGAACTTTCCAGGAAAGTCATCTGGGTATAGAGTTTTCTTTGTGAATTCTTTACAGTTATGAATTCAATTCTTTAATAGTTATAAGATTAAGTAAATTTTTTCTTAACTATTTAGTCAATTTTGGTAAATTATATTTTTCTAGACCAGTTCATCCACATTTTAAATTTTACTAGCATAAATTTATTATTAATATGCCTTTATTATTTTTATGTCTACAATATCTACAGTGATGTCATCATTAAATTTCTGATATTGGTTACTTTTGCCTTTCTTTTTTTCCTTTTCCTTCTTATCTTCATAATTCTTTTTAGATATTTGTTAATGACTCCTTTCAAAGACTTAACATTTAGCTTTATTGATTTTTTATACTGTATGTTTTCTTCCTTATAAATTTCTGCTGTTTTATTATTTACTGCCTTCTATTCACTGCATTTATTGTCATTTTTCCTAACTCCTTGATATATGTGTTAGTAATTTCAGACTATATTCTTCATTAATGTACACAATCATACTACAATTTTTTAAAATACTTCAGCTATACACTCTGTTTTAATGAAGATTTTTTATTATCATTAAGTTGAAAATATGGTCTAAAGGTATTTTAAAATTCCCAAACATGTGAATTCTAGCAAATCTTTTAACTATTGAGTTCAGGCTTAATTGTATCATACACCATGTGGTGGTGTGTGCTCTGCATGCCAGCAGTTAGAGTCATTTTTTTCTTAGCTCCAAACTTATCTTTGTATATTCTGCTTTGTAATGTTGTATTTCTTCTTTGTTTTCTGTTGGGTTAAGGTTGTATTTCTTCTCTGTTTTCTGTTAGGTTTCTTTGTTTCTGGTAAGTTCCACCAATAGGAGGCATAGGAGGGAGACTGCTTGAGAATGAGGTCAAGGATTTATTTTTCCTTGGTGGCTGGCTGTTTCTGTCTTTTTCCCTCAACCACAGCCAATCACCACAATCCAATAGCTGGTTCCAGTCCCCAGCTTTTTTCCTTTTTTCTGTACTCTCAAAGCCACTCTTACCATGACTTTTACAAGGCACCAGCCAGGCAACACTTCTTTAGAAATCTGAGACCTAGCTTCAGGTCTCTCCCTTTCTTTCCCAGACTAGGTGGTATTTTTGCTTTCTTATTTCTCTAACACCCATTTAACCAACAGCTCTCTGTTGATTACCTAGTATGATTTCTACTTTCCTGACTAGATCTTGCTGGCTACACTCTGTATTATTTCAGACCCCTTTAGAATATGTCAAGAAATGCTTTGTGGCTCAATTATGGTTTATTCTTATAGATGTTTAACAGGTTCTTAAGTTACATTTGTTCAATTTAGTTAATTGTGTTATTAAAATATTTTCTATCCTTACTAACATTTTTGGTTCCTTGCGCTGTCCGTTATAGAGATGAGTTTTGTAACTATTTCTTGCTGTTTGTACATTTGATTTTTTTTTATAATTTTATTCATTCTTGCTTTATATATACTAAGACTATGTTATTAAGTACATACAAATTAAACATTTTTATAACTTCTAAGTTGAAATGAAACTTTCATTATTACAAAGTTATTCTCTTTATCTCAGGTAATTTTTTTTTTGCCTAACTCTATTTTTCATAATAGATTAAATAATGACGTTAGCACATTTAAAATCAGATAGCCTGAATTTATAAGTAGTAAATTTATGATTGCCTCAAAAAATGTTAAGAGGCCCAAGAGAGGGGAATGGAAAAAAGCAAAAGTCAAGGGTGACTTGATAAATAATATAAATTTATATTGCCTGTTTTAAATACCTCTTATGAAATCATCCTCTGACTGTTCCTATGTATCTTAGTTTAGTTCAAAACTATGCTAAATATAGTTGAGGCTTATTTACTTTTATTATTGTATAATATTTCACTGGTTACAACTTGGTAGTGTAATCTATGATGGCAGTTTCTAACAGTTTTTTTTTGTACTACTACTAAAAAAACCATAGTTGAATACATATTTTGGCTTAATGTGCAGGAATATTTTGAGGGCAAATATGTAGGAGTAGAATTTTAGGGTCTTAGAATATGCACGAAGACATCGCTAGACAATACCAAACCATACTGTACCAATTTATACTCCCATCACAAGCATATGATAGCTCTCACTGTTTCATACAGTCACCGATATTTTTTCAGTCATTTTCTGTCCATTATTTAAAATCCTAGTGAATACCTTACCATATTTATTTATCTGCTTAATCCCTGAAATCTTCCTTAGGGATTTTGGCATGCATGTTAATATTTTTCTCTATATATTATTATTTCAGAGGTTCTTGGCTTCCTCATATTTAGGGACTTTTCTCTCTGTCACAAGACAGCTATTTATTGGCCACACCCTGAATATTATCACTGCTCACAATTTCTTCAGCTCAAAGTTCTCAAACACTCAAAAGCTTTGTTCCCCATCGCTGTTGGGATTTGGGGAGATAATAATTATTATCTGTAATTATATTCTATGTCTATCCAACTTCAGGATCTTTTGAAAATTACATAAAGGTATCAGACAGATAAAGCTTTATTATTTTTGGTGCTAGTTTGAAGAGTGTAGCTTGGGCTTAGGTATAATGGGATTCCTACTGCTTTTCCTTGTGTATGAAAACCCACTTACAGAAATGAAGGCCTCCCACATAGAGAAAAGGATGTCTGCTTCCTGTTGACAGACTGAAGTAGATCCCCCTAGAAGCGGCTGAGCCACAAAAGTTTCTTTCCTGATACTGCCTCTAAGTAAGCTGCAAGGCTCCTTCAAGAGAGGAAAGCAAAGTGTACCTTCTACAATTTTCTCTTCTGTGAAGTGAATTTCCTCTGTTGCTGGGAAACATGAGGTATAAGCATGCCTTTACAATGATAACTTTTTTACCTTCTAGTTCATCATTCTGTCACCATTGTAGAACCCGCTCTTTATCTTCGTGTAATCACAATCCTTTGCCCACTCCATTTTCTCCCCCAAGTTATCACATCTCTTCTCGCTTCATTTGTTCTTCAGTCTGTACCTCATAGCGACTCACCTCCACCATCACCTGATACGCCTCAAGAAATTTTGTTCCTTAAATTACTTCCATTCCTGCTTTGCCAGTCCCCACCCTAAATCACCCTTAACTTTTGCTTTTTACATTCTCACTCCTGAGTTTCTGAATATTTTTGAGCTAGTCATAAGTTTACTGATTATAAATTCAGGCTATTTGATTTTAAAGGTGCTCTCATAATTTTTAACAACATTTAATCCAAATTACTCTCCTGCAGATCTATCACATTGTTTAAAAACTGTTGTCTTCATATTCTCTTTCAATCCACCACTACCACGCAACAGATGGCCTCTCTCTCACATGAATATCTACAGCACTGAAATTACTCTCTTTTGTGATTTTTGCTTTCTATCATAGTTATTTGTAGTCTTGTCTCTTCTATTAGGTTATAAATCCCTTATGTATACAAACATTGCTGTCTCCATTCTTGTGTTCCCTATTGCCTAACATGGAACTTGGCCTATAAATTGATGTTTAATTTTTGAATAACAGATTGAGTTATGGATGCAGTATCTGAACCACTGAGGTCTATAGATACTGTGTTAGATCAGAATCTAACTACTCATGATGTATATATGAAGCAGATCCCAAAATAAGTTTCACCACATGTATTTTAGCTACAGTTTTCTATATTTTTACAAGCAGTATATAACTAGCTTAATAAAAATATTGATTTCTTTGTCCCAATTTCAATCCTCATTCCCTCAACATATGTAGAGTAAAAAGTCTTGGCTTGATGTCTATGGAGCTTATTGATGCTATATTCTGTTTATTGTTTTGTTGTGAAAAATAATTTACTGAACTTTAAATGATTTCCTTTTCATTGCTGGGGAAATATATGAAGGTATAATTCAGATGATACCTGGTCACCTACTAGGAAACTTTGAATGATTGATACAATTCACATATAATTAGGAAACCACTTTTTCTTAACAGGAAACAATAACTTTATTAAACCAAGAAAGACCTCGATTTAAGTCAACAAATGATTACAACTGAAATTAGAAAATATAAGTCAAATCAGCTTACTAAGAGTTACTTCTTATCTGTAAACAAATGAAAACATTTGTATCTCGATTGAAGTTTAAAATTGGTACCTAGCTATTACACAACATTATGTAGACGTTTTCTTTTTGTTTTGTTTTGGGTTTTTATTGTTTTTTGTTTGTTTGTTTTTGTGTGTGGTTTCCAGGTACTTTAATTTTTTTTCTTTTATTTTAAGTTTCAGGATACATGTTCAGGATGTGCAAGTTTGTTACATAGGTAAATGTGTGCCATGATGGTTTGCTGCACCCATCAACCCATCACCTAGGTATTAAGCCCAGCATGCATTAGCTATTTATTCTGATGTTCTCCTCCCCACCACAAGAGAGGCTCCAGTGTGTGTTGTTCCTGTCCCTGTGTCCATATGTTCTCATTGTTCCACTCCCACTTATAAGGAAGAACATGTGGTGTTTGGTTTTCTGTTCCCGTGTTAGTTTGTTGACAATAATGGCTTCCAGCTCCATCCATGTCCTTGTAAAGGAAATGATCTCATTCCTTTTTATGTCTGCATAGTATTCCATGGTGTAAATTTATCACATTTTCTTTATTCAGTTTATCACTGATCAGCATTTGGGTTGATTCCATGTCTTTGCTATTGTGAATAGTGCTGCAATGAACATATGTGTGCACATATCTTTATAATAGAATGATTTATACTCCTTTGGGTATATACCCAGTAACAGGATTGCTGGGTAAAATGGTACTTCTGGTTCTAGGTCTTTGAGGAATCACTGTACTGTCTTCCACAGTGGTTGAACTAATTTACATTCCTACCAACAATGTAAAAGTGTTTCTATTTCTCCACAGCCTTGTCAGCATCTGTTGTTTCTTGATTTTTTAGTAAGCGCCATTCTGACCGGCATGAGATATCTCATCGTGGTTTTTAATTGCATTTCTCTAATGATCAGTGATGTCGAGCTATTTTTCATGTTTATTGGCCTCATGAATATCTTCTTTTGATAAGTGTCTGTACATGTCCTTTGCCCATATTTTAATGGTTTTTTTTTTCTTGTAAATTTGTTTAAGTTCCTTGTAGATTCTGGATATTAGGCCTCTGTCAGATGGATGAGAACAAAAATGTTCTCTTATTCTGTAAGTTGTTCACACTGATGAGGTTCTTCTGCTGTGCTGAAGCTCTTTAGTTTAATTAGATCCCATTTGTCAATTTTTACTTTTGTTGCAATTGCTTTTGACGTTTTCATCATGAAATTTTTGCCCTTGCGTATACAAGATACAGAATACTATTACTATTCAGGAATGGTATTGCCTAGATTTTCTTCTAGGGTTTTTATAGTTTTGGTGCTGGGAAAACTGGCTAGCCATATGCAGAAAATTGAAACTGGACCCTTTCCTTATACCTTATACAAAAATTAACTCAAGATGGATTAAGGACTTAAACGCAGAAATTTTCTATGATCATTGCCTTCTCAATCATTCTTGCTTCCATTATTTTGTATAAAGTGAGTTGTGTTGCCAATCATTCCTGAATGTTAATCTTACCTCTGCTATAAACTGGTTTTATTGTTTAATGTTATATATTTTACCTTCTCTGTTCTTTTGACTCCTTAAAAAAGGCATAAACAATTAAAAAATTTATTACTATATCCTCATTGAAAATGATACAG
Source organism: Hylobates moloch (assembly GCF_009828535.3). Classification (NCBI taxonomy): domain Eukaryota; kingdom Metazoa; phylum Chordata; class Mammalia; order Primates; family Hylobatidae; genus Hylobates; species Hylobates moloch. The sequence continues at coordinate 87,854,825 of NW_026652288.1, read as the reverse complement.
AGAAAGGTAGAAGACTGAAAATTATATTGTGCTATTTTGTTTCTTGGGAATAAGGGCTACATAGATGCAAGATAGTGTATTTGTAATTGGAAGAAATAGAAATCTGTGTTTCCAAGACTTTATCTAGAGTTTTAGATAAATTACAAATCTCCTCACATCCTTTCTAAAGGGTTAGTGCTTTTTTTCACAGCAACATTTGACAAATTGGGATCAACAAGATGGACCTGTAACTACTATTCAGAGGGCTATTTACTCTGGGTTGTTAAATCTGACAAGTGATGGAGGGCACTACAGAGGCTCAGCTGCTCAGTGCAAAGAGCATTACCATTCCAAAGGAGAAGTTGCTCTCACTGTACGTAAATATTAGTCTTGTATTTAAGTTCATATAAAATACAGCCTTAATTTCAAATCTACCTCCTATTAGTATCCCATAAGCATTAAAAGAACTGTGGGTGATTTGTCCTTTGAGAAGCTTCCTTAAATACAATACTTAGCCAATTCAGCATTAAAAAAGATATTTATTACCAAATATCAAATTCAACTCAAATGTCATTTAAAAAAGGATTTCATAGGAAACTCACTAAATAGGTCATTTTAGTTACAAATTCCTATTTTTATACTAGCGAGAGAGTGTACTTTCTCTGTATTTTCTTCTCTTCTCTGTTCCTTCTTTATCTCTTATCCACCAAAAATAAGTTGTAGATTTTCTGTCTTGGGAAACTCAGCCATTATACACCAAAAATTCAACTCAAGCAGGCTACGTTTCAGCTAGTTTCTGTCTCTGTTCCAGAGGAAGAGAATACAAAACGTAGGGAAGGAAATCCAACGTTTCTGCCATTTTCCTAGTAGGTTTCATGCAAAAATTAGCCATGTGACATTAGAAAACATTTCATCACTGTAAACCTCTGTTTCCCTGTCTGTAGAGTTAAGCTAAAAGACCTACCTTGAAGTGTGATTGTGATGATTAATTAGGTACTATAGGTAAAGGTTTTAGCAGAGTAATTGTTCAAAATAATTGAAAATATGCTGTTATTGCTGGAATAGCATGCTGTGACTCAAATGGCTGGGAAGCAAGAAGGCAGGAGTGAATAACGAATGTTCAGGATTAGGAGGGAAGAGGGATAAGGCTGTTATGAGGACTCTGAGGGTAGGGGTGTGAAAGAGGAGAAAGGGCACATAATTTTCAGGACTCAGTGAAAAGCGAAAATATGCACTCCTTCTTCAAAAGGTGGGGAAAAAGTACCATTAAAGTTATGAAGATACTTTGTATAAAAAACTTTGGGCCAGGTGTGGTGGCTTATGCCTGTAATCCCAGCACTTTGGGAGGCCAAGGCGGGTGGATCTCTTGAAGTCAGGAGTTCGAGACCAGCCTGGCCAACATGGTGAAACCCCATCTCTACTAAAAATACAAAATAGCCAGGCATGGTGGTGCATACCTGTAATCCCAGCTACTAGGGAGGCTGAGGCAGGAGAATCACTTGAATCCAGGAGGTGGAGGTTGCAGTGAGCTGAGATTGAGCCACTGCACTCTAGCCTGGGCAACAGAGCGAGACTATGTCTCAAAAAAAAAAAAAAAAGAAGAAGAAAAGAAAAAGAAAACTTTGTAAAGTATTTCTTTTAAAACTATTTTATTGTTTATGTAACATCATGGGGTAATAGTGATGCATGCATAACAACATAAACGTACAATAAAAAAAGTATTTTGGTTTCATAATTTGATATAATACAATAAATCATAAGATTTAAACTATCGTAACTTCATTTATTATAAGGATTTTCTGGCCTGCTTTTCTGCAAATTCTTTTAATAAGCTACCAAAATATTACCAACTTCCTTTTCAAATAATGTAATTGAAAACTATATCAATGCTCTTGGCAAATGCATAATCACAAAAAATATTGGTAATTTTTAATTTTGAGAAAATTACTTTGGCTGATGCAACCATTATTGGTGCTGTTAAGAATATTTTATAGGTTGTGACAACTTTGGGATAAATTTTTGATAAATTATCTTGAAATGTAAATTTTGCCAGATAAAGAGCTAATGATTCTATTGGGACAATTGTTCTAAAAAAAACTTTTCGTATAATCACTTTGTGTAAATCTGAATTTAATTTGATATGTAAATCTATATTATGGCATTGTAACATTTTCTCTGACATTTCTTGAACCTCAGTACATAAGAAACCAAAAGCGGCTTTACTATTTCCATGTAATTTAAAACAACTATCTATTATTCTATTGTTGTAGCATTCAAATAAAGAAAAGTATTCTTTTCTTTCAAATGTAACAGTCTTCACACTGAATCCTCCTAAGACTGTGCATATTTCCTTTGCAATGTTGCTGCTGTTTAGAAGACCAGAGATTCTAAACTCTTTGATGAATTCTAATAACTCCCTGAGTTATTTACTTCCTGAGTAATTGAGATATGCAACGCCAATGTATATGCTTTTATTTTGTAACAGAGTTTATTGTTTAAACATTAGCAGTTCTTCTGACTGCATTTAGACTGGAAAGTTAATATTTTTACAGATGCTACAGGGACAGACTCCAGGGCCAACCTCCCACTGTAAGTCCCAGTGCTGTCCGGAAGCAGAATCCCTTCTCTTTCCCAAGGCCGTGGCTGCTGTAACACTTCTACCGCTGCTGCCGTTTTTCCTTATGTGGCCACTGCCAGTGCCATCAATCTGGCCTCCCCAGTTTCCCCAGAGTGCCCCAGATATGTGCACATGTGCTGGGCAGCATGCCAGTTGCTTGGTGCCTGACACCGCCTGCTGTGCCCCCAGGTCTGAGCCTGCATGTGTTCACACTGCTGCCTGCTATGTCTCCCCTGCTCATGTTGATGCTCCACTGCCCTATCAGACTTCACTTACGAAACACAAGTTCAAAGACACAATGATTAAAATTTCAGTACGCTGGTAGCAGAGTGTTAAACCAAATGTGGGGCCCTGTGGGACTGCACTAGGTCATAGCCCATGAAGCTGGTATTGTCCAAAGGGAGATGGAACCCTACATCCATAACAAGGGATGCAAGTCTGCAAAAGAGACACACATTAAATACAGAATCCAGATTTTGAAAATTGTGTGAAGGAAAGAAAAGGGTACAATGAAAGAAGGCATTTCTGGGTTGCCATCCTATCTATCAGTTAAATTTGGCAATGATCTCATTTTTCTGAACCAGGTATGTATACATGGAGCCAGGCTTCTGCAAGCTAGTTGAGTTGCAGCCCCCTTCCCCAGGCAGCACTAATCTTCATACAGAAAGGCAACTTGTACTTCTCCCATTTAGACATTGGCAGCATCAGGGTTACTGGAACAACTGCCAGGTTTTAAGCAGTCTCTTAGGAAGCGGATCCAAGCTCTGGAGAGGAGGCATAAAGGTAAGAGAAGCTGTTAGAACTCCGTCCAATTAGGTGCACGTCAGGACAAGCTTTGAGCCTTGGAGGAACAGAAATACAAATCAGGCATTTGAACAGAAGCACAGACAAGAGAGCTGGGGACATACTGTGGAGATCTTTAACTCTTGAAAATTTTTCTAACTCAGATTATTGAGGTCTTTGTCACAATACCTCAAAGTACTTCTCATAGATCTATTTTTATTGTATAAGCAGTGATTTTAAAAAATTATCCACCTAAACTAAGAGAATTTTATTATTTTATTTGAAAATGCGTTTGTGAAGGTTGGGACTTACACATATTCAAAAACATTGATATATTTCTATGGCATCATTCCAAGAAGACTATTTGGTCCTACACAATTTTTTGGCTTCTCATTCTCTTTATGTAACTCAAGCTTTATTGATAATCTCTTCAGTCATCTTTGTGAACCCTCAAAACTTTTAAATAGGGTCACTATAGTATAATATATGTATGCAAATTATATACAAATGGTGATCCTCGATTATTTTCTCCAAGTGTATGAACACAAATACCTTTTTTAGGTTACTAAAGGAAACTATTTTAGCAGAAGTTAAAAAAAGTCGATATACTTTTGAATTATTGACAATGTTTTACCAACTCAGCACATTTCATGAAAATATGTTTCTCAAAAATGCCCTTAGATGTTATTGAATTCAAACCTTAATTTAAAATGGCAGTTTCTGGTAGGTTGGAAAAAAGTGGTTTAAATGGAACTGTGCAGTAATTTCATTGCTGTGTATATAAATGATCCATCAATGCTTACTTGAAAAAAATGTTCCCTTTGAAATGTCACATGCAAAAAGAATTGCTATAATGCTATTATTAGCATTTAAAATATACCGCTCTTCAAAACATTACATCTGAAAAAGAGTCTGAGTCAGGTTTTCTGTAGAAAGCATAACCAAATCATTCCATATTTAAATTGCTGTTTGAACATAATAAAAAGTGGATTTGCACCCTGGTGTCAGATATTGAGAGATGCTGTCAGCAATTCCTATTGGTTTGGGGGAGTGAGAAAAACATACGCATAATGGATACTGTTCCTTGCCTACTCAATATTCACTCCTGGTTTCTCAGCAAAAGAACCCCAGTTTTGTTTAGAATGCATTGAGCTCAACAAAGTAACACCTTTCTTCACCGCCTTACAGTTAAGGAGTGGGGCAGGAGACACAAGCAGAAGATGGTGAATTTCTAAGAAAATTTTTGCTTTCCTAATTTATGGCTTCTGCTATGCTTCTTCACTCTTTATCTTTCCTCCTGCCAACAGCATGATTGTGAGACTGGATATTGAGGATTCAAGCATGAGGATAAAGTATGCTAAGGATGGTACAGTAGAAAGCTAGAAGGAAAATAGGACAATTATAACTTCAGGTGAAGCTTCTGACACAGCCCTTGATAGTCTAGCTTGGTCTGGACTTCTTGTTATGTGAGAAAAATAATAACCTCTTTATTTCAGGCACTGTGGGTAGGTTTCTTTAACATGAAGTTAAAAATCATCCTACCTGATTTAGATTTTGCATACAGCTGAACTTATTCCTAACATATACATTGGGAAAACAAACTCAATAAACACCTAATATTTAGTAGATTTATTTACCAATTCAAGCTGTATTAAAACTGTATGTTTCAATATATATTAATATCAATGTAAGTCTGAAGTTCTAAACTAGTCTGGCTAGTCTGCCCTACCTTGATACAAACGGAAACATTTACCAAGAAGAGTATGGACTTCAGTTTCCAATTCTTAAAATAAATCAAAACTTTCAATGTGTATGTTAATTAGAGCTCCAATTCATAATGGACTAGTTCCATGAATAGGCAGAATAAACAGTTCTATTTTAACATGTTAAAATAGAAGTCACATGGGAACATTCCCTGATTCTTCCACTTTTAATAAGCCTTTTTTTATTAATGTATGAGGGGTGTTGTGTGCGAATCTACAAATCAACAGTACACAGCTTGATGCGTTTTTTTCAGGGTAAATCTATCTATATAACCTTCACCCTGATCAAGAATGACAAAACTAACAGTAAAGCAAGTCCCCTTGTGTCCTCCCTACTGTCATGAAAAGACAGCTGGTATCTTGACTTCCAACTCTACCAATTAGGTTTACCTGTTTTTGAACCTTGTATAAATATAATTATTATAACAGTGTATACTATTTGTGTCTGGCTTCTTCGGTCCAACTGTTTTTTAATTCATCTATTATAATTGCATAGAGCAGTAGCTTATGTATTTTCACTGGTGTATAGTATTCCATTGTTTGAATATATCACAAAGATAAAATTTTTCTGTTCTACTATTGATTTACATGTGGCTTGCTTACTACATGAGGCAGTTATGATCAATGCTTCTATGCACAGTTTTGTTCATGTGTTTTAAGAGAAATGTACAAATTTCTTGTGAATATATACCTAGTAATGGAATTACAAGGTGATAAATTATGTATGTATTCAGCTTTCATAGATACAGCCAAACAGTTTTCCAAAGTGGCTTAACCAATTTACAATCTTCACTGCACTGGATAAAAGTTCCGATTATGCCACATCCATTTTCACTAACACATTTTTCCTTTAAAAAATTTATGGTTTTGGCTAGGGTTTGTGGTGGTATTTTCTTTAGCTTTAATTGACATGCCCCTGATGATTAATGGTATTGAGTACTTTTCATAGGTCTACTGACCAATTGGATATCTTTATTCATAAAGTAGATGTCCAGAACTTCTGCTGTCACTTCTATTTGGCCATTTTTTTCTTATTAGTTTTTGTGGATCTTATGTATTTTGAGTATGAGTGTTTTGTTATATGAACAAATTGCAAATATCTTCTCCACTCTGTGGTTGCCTATTTATTCTCTAAATTTTTATTTTAATAAATAGATTTTAATTTTAATATATTCAATTTATAAACATTTTCTCTTTTTTTCAGCTTTTATTTTAGGCTCAGGGGGTACACGTGCAGATTTGTTACACAGGTAAATTGTGAGTAGCGGAGGTTTGGTATACAAATGATCCCGTCACTCAGGTTGTGAGCACAGTACCTAATAGGTAGTTTTTCAGTCCTTGCTCTCCTCCTACCCTTCTCCATCTAATAGTCCTCAATATCTATTGTTCCCATCTTTATGTCCATGTATACTCAATGTTTAGCTCCCACTTACAAGTGAGATCATGCAGTATTTAATTTTCTGTTATGTGTTAATTTGCTTAGGATAATGGTGTCCAGCTGCATCCATGTTGCTGCCAAGAACATGATCTTATTCTTTATTATTGCTATATAGTATTCCATGGTATATATGTACCACATTTTCTTTATCTAGTCTACCATTGATGGGCATCTAGGTTGATTCCATGTCATTGCTATTGTGAATAGAGCTGTGATATACATAGGAGTGCATGTGTCTTTTTGGTAGAAAAATTTATATCATCTTCTTTCATGGTTAGTGCTTTGATGTCTTATTTAATAAATCTCTGTCTACCCCAGGGACATTCTTTTATGATATCCATCATTCTTCTATGATAGCTATTATGTTTGTATGTACCAACTGGGCACTTTATTTTTCACCTTTATTATTTAGATCACCAAGCCTTCTAATATTTATTTTGGGATTTAGTGTGAGACATAGATAATTTTTATATGGATATTCCATTGATCCAGGGTTATTTATTGATAAAAATACACAAAATTATAATCTGCCCTGTTAACGAGGTCACCACTGTCATAAATCATGTATTCACATCTGTGTGGGTAATTTTTTGGACTCTATTCTTTGTTATTGTTCTTCATTACTTATGCCCAGTTATTGTTTACTACTGTGACTTTATATGTCTTGAAAACTGGCAATGTAAATTCTACAATATTCTTTCATAGTTTACTGACTGTTCTAAACCTTTTATGTCCTCAAATAAGTTTTAGAATTTATTCAAAATTTGAATTTGAAGCTTGATGAATTTCAATAATCAAGCCTGATTAAGCTTTTGATTTGAAGCTGAATTTGAAGTTGATTCCATCAAATTTTGATGGAATTTGAGAAGTTGTTGTTCAGATTCTATTCAGATTTTTATTCAGATTATATTGCATCAATTGATCAGTTTGTGGCGATTTGGAACATAGCAGACATTCTAATACAAAACATGATTTCCCTTCTATTTATTTAGGCTTTCTTTAATGTCTCTTAGGAATGTTTTAAGTATATTATTAGGGTAAGGGTTGTTCACATATTTTGTTAAGGTTGTTCTTAGGTATTTAATTTTTTGATACTACTATACATTTTTTTCAAATTTCATTTTTTTGTTACTGGCATTCAAAAATACAATTTATTTCTGTATATTGATTTTACATACAACAAAATTTACTTAATTTTAATTGTTTATAGCTCTATAGATGCTTTTGTGTTTTCCTTGCACAAAATCATATTGTCTGTGAATGTCATTTGTGAATCAGTTTCATTTCTTCCTATCCAAGACTTGTAATTTTTGTTTCTTCTTCTTGTCTAATTGAACTAGTTACAAATTCTAGTGCAATGTGGAATATAAGTGGAGACAGTGGACATTTTCACTCCTCTGATCTTTCTCTGGATAGAACATTCAGTATTTCATGGTTAAATATGATATTTAACATTTTTTGTATATATACTTAACTATGTTAGGGACATTTGTTTATATTCTTTCTTTCCTAAGAATTTTATCTTAAATGGGTATTGATTATGTCAAATGATTTTTTGTAAGTATTCAGATGATCACATGATTACCCTCCATTATTTAGTTGATGTTGGGGAATTATAGTAATGATACATGCATTCTTTCATTGCTCCACCAAATTTTTATTTCTGCAATAAATCTCAGTGATTGTGATTTAATATATATAAATATATATATGTGAACAGTGTACATATATGTGTATAGATATATAAAACAGTTATATATATAAAAAAAGGGGATGATGTATGTATGTGTAGATCCTATATATTATATATTAAGTGTGATATATGTATATGCATACACATACATACTACAGACACATTTATATAGGTATGCATGTGCAGATCATATATATGTAATATATCACATATGTAATATATCATGTATTATGGATACATTACATGTATGCATCATAGTTATATATTTATTACATATAATGGATTACACATATATATAGAATGTAATTATTTGACTGGCAAAATGTAAAATTATTTTTGCACTTCTTTAGGAGAGAGACTTGTGTGTTCTATTAATTTTCTAAATTTTATAATTCTCTATATTTATAATAATCTTTATTGTATTTTTACTATCTACAGAACGTATAGGGATAATTCTTTTTTCATGTTGATATTGGTAAATTTGTGCTCTTTTTTCAATCAGTGTTGATAAGAGTTTATCACTTTTATTAGATTTGTCTTTGAAAACTGACTTTAGACTCTACTGAATTCCTCCAATGTTCCATTATATTCCCTATCATGAACTTCATCTTTTGTCTTTCTTATTTTTTCCTTCAATTTTTGGGGGGATTTAACTTACTTTTTTTTTTTTTTACTTCTGAAGAATGTAGAATATTTATCAAAACCAACTATATATAAAGCAAGTCAACAAATTTTAAGAAAAAGTCTGATAATCAGTGATCTAAGTATCCATGTGAAAAAGTTAAAAAAAAGCAAAGCAAATTTTAATGTCTTATTTTCATTATCATTCAGCTGAAAATATTTTGAATGTTTATGATTTCTCTTTTCATGAGCTTTTTATAAATGAACTATTTAAATTTCCAACACTTTGTGACCTTCTTTTCTTTTTTTCATTTCTAAATTATAGGTTTGTCTCTTTCAACTTTATTTCTGGCAATTACTATCATATTTTGAAGCAATGCTATTAGATATATACATATTTAGAAATTTAGTATCTTCTTCAATGGTGTTTAAAATTATGAGTCTCCCTCTTTATCTCTAGTAATATTTCTTGTTTAAAGTATGCTCCATATATCCATACAAGCTTTTTGTTGCTTAGTTTTTGCAAGGTATAACTTTTCCCACTCTTTTCCAACTTTTTATATCCTTATATTTAAGTTGATTCTCTTATATGCAGAATTCAGAATTTGAAAAATCGAAACTGATAATTTGTATTGTTAAGTGAAATAGTTCAATTACATTTATTTATCTATATTTTTAATTATATTTTATTTTTATACTTATTTTTCATAAAATTGTTAGGAATTCACAGGAGAATAATTAATTTCAACTGAAGTTGGAGAATTCTCCTCAAAGATGGAGAACTACCAGGTTAAACTACCTTTTAAATAGTCAATAAGGCTAACTATTTGGCTGGAGATCAACTGAAGGCGCTTGACATCATGGGAAAAGTCTGGACTTTAAATTCAGACTTGAGTTCCAAACTTGCGTCTGACAGTTTTTAGTCATTAAACATTAAGCAAGTTACTAGTTTCTTGATCTGTTAAGTTGGTGCAAACAAGAATGCGGTTTTTGCCGTTACTTTCAATGGCAAAAACCACAATCACGTTTGCATCAACCTAATATAATTTCCTCATCTATCAAATGATGAAAATATACAATAACTCCACTACAGAGATGATGTATAATTAAATACAGTTTATGCAAAACAACTAACAGGTTCTGCCAGTATAACACAGGCTGAACAAGAGTAACTGTCTTTGGAATTGTAAATAAAATCCCCTTGGACTTATTTCTCATTCTCCCAATTAACATAGTTTGTGATGAGAAATTAGTTTTAACAAATAATGTTCTTTGTGTTTCATAAAAGTCATTTTATGTTGTCTTCATAGCAGTCTGGTGACTAGACAAAGTAGAGGGTTTTGTTATTTTACAGAAGAAAAAACTTTGATCCAGAAACAACATTGAATGAAGGTTAGTCATTACAATTATCATGATAATTGTTAGTAGAATTCCTTGAAATCATTGTTCTTTACCAAAGGACAGAGGGAGCTAGTAAATTAGAACACAGTAGCTCTGATATTATAACCTTTCCTTAGGGAACTACCTACAATTCAAACTTTATTTTTACTTTCAAGTTCCTTCTGTAACTCCTAATATCCAAGAATTGTCTTTGTTTGTTTTGATTATTTCCTGTAACTGACTAATTACCCTCACCATTTGCTATTGCATACTAGATATAAACACATAAGCCCATGGTTAGGATAAATCATTAAAAGTCACAGAAACTGCCTTTCTTTGGTCTGGGTTTATATTCACTTGTAGATAAAATGAGGAGGCTTAAGTACATTTTCAAGGTCCTTTCTAGATCTACAAATTCATGATTATATGGAACCAATGCCCCTAATGCTAACAATAAATTTATGGAAGTGTTCTGTCATCAATTCCTTTTTAGTGCTATTGGATTTATTGTTAGGTAACTCAGATTCAACATGAATAAGGACACCCTGCCTTGAGACCTCTGTAAATAACTCATCCAACCACTGCAGGGTTCACCCAACTTTACAGGATGTTTTCTGCAGGAATGTTCAATAAATAGTTACTGATATATCCTTGAGTACATGAATGTTTTTGAAACCCCGATGCTTCTTTCTATTTCACAGTGGGAACAATCAGGATGGACTCTTGAAATTGCTTTTACAGTTTTATGACTTGTTTAGAACTCTTCATTCCACTCTCAAAGAAAAATGGGCATATTCAAGTTCACCTAAGATGAACTCCTGTAAAGCTTTCCACTCAGATGATTGACTGATGTTAAGCAGTATCATGCACAAGAAATGAACTTTGGAAGATATTTGTATTGATTGCCCTTGGAGTATAGAAAAGGGTTAAGGCAATGAGAGAATAAAAAAGAGTTGGGATTACTTGGTCACTGATAATTGCTCCAGCCCACAGAGCAAGGCTGATGCAGCAAATACAACAGACAGTATTAACCAGTTGTGAAACCAAGATACAGATAATTTATATATTTAGTTTTGCACAGGACAGTAAAAGACTAATGTGAAGTAAAGTTGATCTGAATAATGGTACATATTAGATATTTTTTAAAAAGGTATTTATTTCTTTAGGCTTAAACAGTAACTGAAATAATAAGAAGACATAATAATGTACAATTATACAAATGTTTCTAAAAACTAGAATGTCACAATAAGAGAGGATGTTGATAATTTTAGCTTAAATAAGAGCTAATGTCAGAGTACACTTCTGATAGAAAGATGTAAAGAATCAAAGGTCCAAACAGTAATTAATGATGCCCTAAGATTAGTATAAAGACACTGCAGTGGACATTACTAACAAGGAATTCTAGTTCTGAATATGTTGCTAACTATGCGAACTTAGGAAATTCTTATAACTTCTGTGCGTATCAGTTCTTCTAAAAAGAGTAATAGAAATTCGACTAGACCATTGGATTTCAAATTGTAGTCTATAAATTCCTTGGAGATCCTGGAACTATCATAAAGTGACTGTGAATTTACCAAAATACTGAGCATTGCACATTGTACTGAGCATTGTAAAGAAATAGAATGTTTAAATGCCTATGAACTACAATGTATCAAACACACCTACTTACTATTGTAATGAATAAAATATGTAATAATTCCTTATTAGCTAGATAACAGTGAAAAAAGTTATTTAATCATGCTGTGTTTCAGTTTCCTCATCTGTGAAATGAAGATGCTATTAACAATACCTTCTTCATCAGTGTGTTATGACTATTAAATAGCATAATTAAGGAAAGCTTTTGGAAGAGCACTTTGGACATAAACAACATTGAAAAGATTAGACATTACAATTTTCATGATTACTATTATTAGAATTCTTTTTTTTTTTTTTTTTTTAAGACAGAGTCTCCTTCTGTCACCCAGTCTGGAGTGCAGTGGCATGATATTGGCTCACTGCTACCTCTGCCTCCCAGGTTCAAGCAATTCTCCTGCCTCAGTCTCCTGAGTACCTGGGACTACAGGCACCCACCACCACCCCCGGCTAATTTTTGTATTTTTAGTAGAGATGGGGTTTCACCATATTGGCCAGGCTGGTCTCAAACGCCTGACCTTGTGATCCGCCCACCTCAGCCTCCCAAAGTGCTGGGACTACAGGCGTGAGCCACTACGCCCGGCCTAGAATTCTTAAAAGCACCGATGAATAATAGCATCTTACCATTATGCACTTTTTCAGTGAATGAATATTATAATGATTATGAGTACCCATAAGGCATATTTGAACATAGAAAGATCATTGTTCTGGTTATTTACTGCTGAAAAACAAACTACTCCAAAATTTATCAGCTTAAAACAATCCTCTTATATTGCTCATGATTTTGTTGGATTGGGTATTCAGGAAGAGCTCAACTGGGTGGTATATCTGATCCATGGACCATACACTGGAACAGCTAGGGTTGGAAGCTCAGCATCCAATTCACGGGAGGGGTTACACAAGGATGTGAATTCCAGGAGGCATGGTTTGTTGAAGCGGGAACATTTGTGGAAACTAGCTCTCACAGTCATTATTGGCATGGAGGTTGAGGATGACTAGTGAGTTAATTCCTTATACCCCTTTCAGCTCTTGGATTCCATATATCTAATTGGTACTTGCTTAATGAGGAGGAGAATGCTTTTGTTAATACCACTGCCTCTACCATCAGGCATTTTCAATGCTATTTCTGTTGGCACATTTTTATTTCTTTCTCAGGAGAGGAAAGCAGCATGCTCTGCCCACTGCAGACACATTTGCCATTTACAAGCCTGTAAGTGTTATTTCACCACTTATTTCTCTCTGTGTATTAAAGTGTGAGTTCTTTCCCTATTTAAAATCAAATACTGTCCTGGATTGCTCCTCCAATATGTCAAATTTTAAAGATGAAAGTCAACTAAGATTTTTGCTGTTTGAGTATGTGGCAATAGACATCAGAAACAGATTATGTAGGGAGATGAATGTAAATTTTTTCTTTTTTTCTTTTTTTTTTTTTTTTTTACAAAAAGCTTGAAGGGCTATACTGATGTGCTCATCATCTAAAAGCATTGTTAGAGATCAAGTGGTTTCTGTCACAGGGCTTAAACATCTTTAAATTGCAACCTAATCTGCATAGAAAAAGAAGGTGACTTTTCGCATGACACTAGACTTCAGACCTTGGTCTTTCTGTTTAAGTATACACAAAATTTAAAATTAATCACTTTTTTGCATGGCTTTTCAAATGTGAGAACTCAACTCCCAACTTTCAGACTAAGAGGAATTTTTAAACTTTGCTCCAGGTATGATAAGTTCTTCTAGTGTCCTCCAGGTTCTCAGCTGGCTGTTCCAGGTTTTTGATTGTAATATGGCAGTGTTTCTCCTCTTGCTTGATGCTTGAGTTGTGTGCTTATGCAGTTTCATATATTTCAGGCACCATCTATTAGTGTTCTTGACCATTGATAATTATCTTATTAATTCTAGTTAGATGTCTTATTTTGGCTAGGGCTGGTGGACAGCCTGTCATATGGCCTCACGGAATATATTCACCACAGTTTCATAACTGTGAATATTCATCATAGCACACATATTTGTGACATTTGAAACTTTTAAGTAAGACACAGATGTTTGAGCAGATTTCTTGATTTATAGTCAGCTCACAATTATTGAGTTTAAACATAGTAAATGGTTAACCTCATAGAGTGTCCCCTCCCTGCCCCCGGGAATTCTGAGTAATTCTAGCCAATGCATTTTTTTGAAATTTAATTCAATTCCCATGATAAGTTTAATGTCTTATCTGTGCTGCCACTGAAGATAAAAACTCTTGTCATGCATCAAGTATATGCATCAAATATACCATTTTGGCCTATTTATATTATTTTAGATTTAATTTTTACTACCTTACTGTGATTATGAAGGAAAATTAAAGCACCAAATGCACCCTGTTGGCCCACTTACTTGGTATAATGAAACAAGTATTTATATTTCCCTCCAAAGTGTTTGGATCTACTTTAAAACCACCAGAAATCTTGCTAATTTGTGTAGTAGAAAGAGAGGTTGAATGAGTCATGTCAAGTGATCCATGAGATTAATATAGACAAATATGTCATATCCTCATGCATGCAGCTGTGAATGGCATATCTACTTTGCCATCTGTAAACTTAATGGACGAAATGTCCCAGTGACTTCTTTAGAGTTCAGAGTAATTCAGTTATCAGCAGGCACATTTCCTGTTGCCTAATACCCAAATCTAATTCCATGGGGAAGCTTTAGTCTGGCTCTTGGAGTAGGTAGAAAAATCTGCTAACCACATTATGCTCTTTCATAACCACATTGAATTGCACTGTTAGCTAACACTGAGTAAATGCAAATGTCGTATACTTTGAGACAATATATGCTTTATATGAATTGATGTTCATTCTTGCTACATTTATATTTTAACTCAGTAGTGAAATTTAACAATGCACAGTAATATAAAAACTATCATTTATTTCTGTGCTTAATAAGATCTGAAATAAACCTTTCTGTAAAGTGACTATATAGCATCTTTAATTTAAATTTTATTTATGTTATGTAACATCTGCTATTTTTATAATGAATGTTATATTATTTGCTCCACATTGAAAAATATGTAGCATTTCTTCTAGGAATATCTATTACCTTTCTTACTATCTGTCAAATCAAAATCTTAATTTTTATGTTGCTTCTGATGTAATTATTTCAATTTACAGAATAAAATTATCTTCTACTTTTTAATACACTTAATTTATATAAGAATTTCAGCTTTACAGAAAAATTGAGAAGATAATACAACAAATAATTCACCCAAACACACACACAGATACACACTGTACATACATTTTTCTCCTATTATTAATATCTTACATTAGTGTGATTCATTTGTTATAATTAGTGAACCAATATTGGTATATTATTGTGAATTAAAGTTCGTATTTCACATTAAGTCTCCTCTTTGTGTTGTACAATTCTCTGGGTTTTGACTAATGTATAATCTAATTTATCAATAATTGCAATTATCACCCTGGACTTCTAAGAGCTATTGATCTTGTTATTATCTCTGCAGTTTTAATTTTTCCAGATATTTATATGGTAGTAATCATACAGTGTATAGCCTTTCAACAGTTCCTTCTTTTATTTAGCAATAAATATTTAAGGTTTTTCTATTTTTTTGAGCTTTATACCTCAAAGCTTTTTATTATTGGTTAATATTCCATCATACGATGTACCATAATTTGTTTATATTCATTCACATATTAAAATCAGCTTGGTTTCTACCAAGTTTTGGCAATTATGAATAAAGCTGTCATAAACATTCATGTACATATGTTTTCCATTAATTTTGGTATATACCAAGAATATGACTGCAGCCTCATGTGATAAGCACATTTAGCTTTGTAAGAAGCTGCCAAACCGTTTTCCAAAGTGCCTATGGGATTTTGTGATCCTATCAACAATGAAGAAAAGTTCATGTGGTTGCACATCCTTACTAGTATTACTAGTTAATGTAGCTCCATAGTTTTACTAGTACTTGGTATGCTCAGTGTTTTGGATTTTAGCCATTCTAATAGGTGAACAGTAGTGACTTGTTTTAACTTACAATTCCCTAATGACATATAGTGTGGAACATCTTTTCATATGTTTATTTGACATGAGCATATATTTGGTGAGGTGTCTATTCAGATGTGTTGCCCATTTTTTAATCAACCTCATTTCTTTTCTTGCTGTGTTCTTTTTTAATTGTTAATTCTTATGGATACATAGTAGGTGAATGCATTTATGGGGTACATGAGATATTTTGACACAGGCATACAATGTGTAATAATCACCTCAGTGTAAATGAGGTATCCATCACCTCAAGCATTTATCATTCCTTTATGTTACAAATAATCCAGTTGTACTCTTTTCGTTATTTTTAAATGTACAATAAATTGTTGTGGACTGTAGTCACCCTGTTGTGCTACCAAATACTGGATCTTATTTATTTGATCTAATATACTTTTGTATTCACTAACCATCCCCATTTCCCATCCAACCACCCACTACCCTTCCAGCCTCTGGTAACCATCATTGTACTCCCTCTATGAATTCAATTGTTTCAATTTTTAGCTCCCACACGTAATTGAGAACATGCAAAGTTTGTCTTTCTGTGCCTGGCTTATGTCACTTAACATAATATCCTGCAGTTGCTTCCATATTGCTGCAAATGACAGGATCTCATTTTTTATATAACTGAATAGTACTCCATTGTGTATGTGTACCACATTTTCTTTATCTATTCATCTGTTGATAAACACTTAAGTTGCTTCCAAATCTTGTTTTTTGTGAGTGGCACTACAATAACCTGAGAGTACGGATTTCAGATTATCTCTTCGATATACTGACTTCGTTCTTTTGAGAATCCTAGCAGTAGGATTGCTGGGACATACAATACTTCTATTTTTAATTTTTTGTGGAACCTCCATACTGTTACCCATAGCGGTTGTACTAATTGACATTCCCACCAACAATGTATGAGGATTTTATTTTCTCCACATCCTCACCAGCATTTGTTATTGCCTGTCTTTTGGATAAAAGCCATATTTACTGGGGTGAGATGATATCTCATTGTAGTTTTGATTTGCATTTCTCTAATGATTAATAATGTTGAGCAACTTTTCATATACCTGTTTGCCATTTGTATGTCTTCCTTTGAGAAATGTCCTTTCAGATCTTTTGTGCATTTTTAATGAGATTATTAGTTTTTTTTTCCTGTTGAGTACTTTGAGCTCTTTATTTATTCTGGTTATTAATCCTTTGTCAGATGGATGTTTTACAAATGTATTCTCACATTCTATGGGTTCTCTGTTTATGTTGTTGATTGTGTCCTTTGCTTTGTGGAAGCATTTTAAGTTGATGTGATCCTACTTGTCCATTTTTGCTTTGGTTGTCCATGCTTGTGGTGTATTACTGAAGAAATCTTTGCCCAGTCCAAAATCCTGGAGAGTTTCCCAGTGTTTTCTTTTAGTTTTAGTAGTTTCATAGTTTGAAGTCTCATATTTAAGCCTTTAATCTATTTTGATTTGATTTTTGTACAGGATGAAAGATGGGTCTAGCTTCATACTTCTGCATATGGACATCCAGTTTTCTAGCACCATTTATTGAAGAGACTTCCCTTTCTTCAGTGTATGTTCTTGGCACCTTTATAAAAAATGAGTTCACTATCAAAGTATGGATTTATTTTTGGGCTGTCTATTCTGTTCCACTGGTCTGTGTGTCTGTTTTTATGTTGGTACCATGCTGTTTATAGCTCTGTAGTATAATTTGAAGTCAGGCAATATGACTCTTCCAGTTTTGTTCTTTTTGTTCTTTTTGCTTGGGATAACTTTGGCTATTCTGGGTCTTTTGTGTTCCCATGTAAATGTTAGGATTTTTTTTTTCTATTTCTCTGAAGAATGCCATTGGTATTTTGATAGGGATTACATTGAATCTGTAGACTGCTTTGGGTAGTATATGGACATTTAAACAATATTGACTCTTCCAATCCATGAATATGAAATATCTTTCCATTTTTTGTGTCATCTTCAATTTCTTACATCAGTGTTTTATAGTTTTTATTGTAGCAATCTTTCACTTCTTTGGTTGAGTTTATTCCTAAATATTTAGTTTTATTTTTAGCTATTGTAAATGGGATTACTTTCTTGATTTCTTTTTTAGATTGTTTGCTTTGACATATAGAAATGCCATTGATTTTTGCATCTTGATTTTGTATCCTGCAATTTTACTGAATTTATTTATCAGTTCTAATAGTTTCTTGTTGGAGTCTTTAGGTTTTTACCAAATATAAGATTATATCATCTGCAAACAATGATAATTTTATTTCTTCTTTTCTAATTTGGATGCCTTTTTTTGTTTCTCTTGTCTGATTGCTCTAGCTAGGATTTCCAGTATGATATTGAATAATAGTGGTTAAAGTGAGCATTCTTGTCTTGTTTCCAGTCTTAGAGGAAAGGCTTTTTTTTTTTTCTTCATTCAGTATGATACTAGCTGTGGGCTTGTCGTATATGGCTTCTATTATGTTGTGGTATTTTTCTCATATACACGGTTTTTTTAGGGCTTTTTATCCTGAAGGGTGTTGAATTTTATTAAATGCTTTTTCAGCATCAATTGAAATGATCATATGGTTTTTGTCCTTCATTCTGTTGACATGATGTATCACATTGACTAATTTGCATTTGCTAGACCATCCTTGCATCCCTGACATAAAACCCACTTGGACATAATGAATGATCATCTTAATGTGTTGTTAAATTTGGTTTGCTAGTTTTTTTGTTGAGGATTTTTGCATAAATGTTCATTAGGAATATTGGCCTGTAATTTTCTTTTTTAATGTGTCTTTGTCTGGTTTTGGCTTCAGAGTAACACTGGCCTGTTTGAATGAGTTTGGAAGTATTTCTTCCTCCTCTGTTTTTTGGAATAGCTTGAGTAGGATCAGTATTAGTTCTTCTTTAAACATTTGGTAAATTCAGCAGTGAAGCCATTGGGTCCTGAAGTATTCTTTGCTGGGAAACTTTGTTATGGCTTCAATCTCATTACTTGTTATAGATCTATTCAGATTTTAGATTTTGTTAGGGTTCAATGTTGGTAGGTTGTATGGTGTTTAGGAACTTATCTATTTCTTCTAGGTTTTCCAATTTATTGGCATATAGTTGCTCATAGTAGTCTCAAATGATTCTTTTAATTTCTGTAGTATTAGTTGTAATGTTTCCTTTTTTGTCTCCGATTTTATTTATTTGAATCTTCTCTTTTTTCTTCATCTTGCTAAAGGTTGGTTGATTTTATTCATCTTTTCGAAAAAACCAAGTTTTCATTTTATTTATCTTTGGTATTTTTTAAATTTCAATTTCATTTATTTCTGCTCTGATCTTTACTATTTATTCTCTGATCTTTATTATTAATTTTGGGTTTGGTTTGCTCTTGCTTTTTTCATTCTTTAAGATGCCTAATTAGGTTATTCATTTTATGTTTTTTTACTTTTTCGATGTAGGTGCTTATTGCTATAAACTTTCCCTTTATTACTGCTTTTGCTGTATCCCATAGGTTTTAGTATGCTGTGTTTTCATTTTCATTTGTATGAAGACATTTTTTAATTTTCTTCTTGATTTCTTCATTGGCCCACTGGACATTCAGGGACATATTTTTCGATTTCCATGTGTTTGTATAGCTTTCAAAGTTCCTTTTGTTATTAATTTTTAGTTTTATTCCACTGTGGTTAGAGAATATACTTGGTATGACTTTAATTTTTAAAAAAATTTTTTAAAGACTTGTTTTGTGGCCTAACACATGGTCTATCACATGGTGAATGATCCATGTGTGGAGGAGAAGAATGTGTATTCTGCAGTCATTGGATTAAATCTCTGTAAATATCTGTTAAGTACGTTTGGTCTATAATGCAGAGTAAGTCTATTGTTTCTTTGTTGATTGTCTGCGTATCTGTTCAATGCTGAATGTGGAGTACTCAAGTCATCAGCTACTACTGTATTGGGATCTGCTTTTGTATTTAGCTCTAATAATATTTGCTTTGTATATCTGAGTGTTTCAGTGTTGGGTGCATATATATTTACAATTGTTCTATCCTCTTGCTTGATTTGACCTCTTTATCGTTATATAATGACTTTTTTTTTTTGTCTCTTTGTAGTTTTCATCTTGAAATTTATTTTGTCTAACTACTCCTGCTCTTTTTTTGGTTTCCATTGGCATGAAATATCTTTTTCCATCCCTTTATTTTCAGTCTATGTGTATTTTTATATGATCTTTATATCTTTATATGATGAAATGTTCTTGTTGAATTTTAAGAGTTCTTTGTACAATTTTGGTAACAGCTCTTTCTCAAATATGTGATTTGCAAATATTTTCTCCCAATCTGTGACTTGCCTTTCAACTCTCATAACAGTGTCTTTTGCAGATAATATTTTACTTTTAATAAAGTCCAACTTGTCATTATTTTCTTTTATGGATCATGTTTTTGATGTTATATGTAATAACTCATCACCAAAATGTAGATCCCTATTATTTCTCCTTTGTTATTGTTCAGAAATTTATAGTTTTTTTTATTTTACATTTAGGTCTATGATTCATTCCCCTTTTATTGTTCCAGCACCATTTTTTTTTTTTAAAAAAAGATCATCCTTTCTCCATTAAATTGCTTTGTTTCTTTGTTAAAGATCAGTTCACTATGTTTGTGTTGGTCTATTTTAGAGTGCTCTATTCTGTTATGTTAATCTATTTGACTATTCTTTCATCAATATCATGCTATCTTGGTTACTATAGCATGACAATAAGTATTGAAATGAGATAGTCTTCCTATTTTATTCTCCTTCTACAGTGTATTGCATATTCCAGGTCTTCTACATTTCCACATTAAATTTAGAATTAATTTGTCTGTATCCACAAAGTAACTTAATTAGATTGTGTTGAATCTATAGATAAAATTTGGAAGAATTGATATCTTAATAGTATGTACAATATGAACACATTGGAGAATTCATATTTAATCTGTGAACATGGAATATCTCTATTTCTTTAGATCTTTTAAATTTCTTTCATCAGAGTTTTCAAATTTTTCTCTTATAAATTATGTACATGTTTTATCAGATTTAGACCTAGGTATATTATTTTTTGGTGCCAGTGTTAGTGATATATTTTTAATTTCCCAAATTTTATTGCTAGTATGTCTGAAAGTAACGGATTTTTGTATATTAATCATGCATTCTGCAACCTGGTATGATCACTCATTAGTTGGAGGAGTTTTTGTTGGTGGTGGTAATTCTTTTTTACTTTTTACAAGTATGATCTCTGGAAAAAACAGACAGCATATGTCTTCTTTCTCAATCTTTATACATTTTATTTCCTTTTCTTGTCTTATTTCATCAGCTAGAGCTTCTGATACAAGATTGAATAAAAGTGGTAAAAGGGGCTATCCTTGCTTTGTGCCCCGTCATAGAAGGAAAGCATCTATTTTCTCGTCATCTAATATGATGTAGCTGTGGACTTTTGGAAGTCTTTTTTTTTTTTTTTATCAAGTTGTTCTACTCTGCTCCTAATTTGCTGAGAGTTTTTATCGTGAATGAATGTTGGATTTTTGCAAATGCTTTTTCTTTATCTATTGACTTTTGGTTGTATAATTTATCTTTGTCATATGATTATTTGATTTTTCTCCTTTATCCTGTTGATGTGATTGATTATATTAATTTATTTTTGAATGTTGAATCAATCTTGCGTACCTGAATAAGTTTCACTTGATTGTGGCCTATAATCCTTTTTATACGTTACTGAATCTGATTGGATAATATTTGTTGAGGAGGTTTTTGTAACATTTATGTTCATAAGAGATATTGGTTTGTAGTTTTCCTTTCTTATAATGAATGTCTTCATCTGTTTTGGTATTAGTGAAATATTTGCCTTATAAAGTGAATAAAGAAGTGTTTTCTCTACTTCTAATTTCTGAAAGAAATTGTAGGGAATTGACAGCATTTCTTCCCTAAATGTTTAATAAAATTCAGCCATGAAGCCATCTAAGCCTGTGCTTTCTTTTTACAAAGATTATTAATTATTGATTCAGTTTCTTTGATAGATATAGACTCATGGAGGTTATCTATTTGGTATTATGTATCTTTCAAGGATTTGGTCCACTTCATCTTGGTTACCAAATTTGTAGGCATGCAATTGTTCAAAATATTCTTTTATTACTCTTTGTAATGTCCATAAGAGAAGTAGTGATGTTCCTCTCTCATTTCTAGTATTATTAATTTATGTCTTTCTTCTTGGTTAGCCTGGTTAATGAACCAGCTTCTTATTTTGTTGATTTTCTCTTTTTTATGTATATTTCATTTATTTCTGATCTAATTATTTCTTTTTTTCTGTTTTTTTTTAGGCTTACATTGCTATTCTTTCTTCAGTTTTCTATGGTGAGAGCTTAAGTAGTTGATTTTAGATCTTTGTATCTTTTCTATATGCGTTCAATGCTATAAATCTCCCTGTAAGCACCGCTCTTGCTGAATTCCACAAATACTGATAAGTTGTATGAAATGCTTTATTTTCATATAGTTCAACATATTTTTCATTTATTTTGATACTTCTAATTTTGTCCATGTGTTATCTGAAAGTGTATTTAATCTCTAATATTTTTGGAGTTTCTAGCTATCTTTCTATTATTGATTTCTACTTTATTTTCATTATGGTCTGACAGAATACTTTGTATAGTTTCTATTATTTTAAGTATGTTAAAACTTAAAAGAATGTTTTTATGGCCCAGAATGTCATCTCTCTTGGTGAATGTATGATGTGAGCTTGAAAAGAACATGCATTTTCTTGTGATTGAATGCAGGATTCTACATAAATGTTAGTTAAATCTAGTTTATTAATGATGCTGTTCAGTTCAACTGTGTCTTCACTGATTTTCTGCCTCCTGGATCAATCAATTAGTGATAGATTAGTGTTCAATCCTTCAACTAGAGGAGTTAATTTTTCTCTTTCTCTTTGCAGTTATATTCATTTTGCCACATTTATTTTGATGCTCTGTTTTTATGTGCATAAACATTAAAGACTATTGGGTCTTTTTGGAGAATTAACCCTTTTATCATTATGTAATGCTCCTATTTATCCCCAATAATTTTCTTCATTCCAAAGTCTACCCTACTGGAGATTAATATAGCTCCTCTAATTTTCTTTTGATTAGTGTTAACGTGGCATATCTTTCTTCATCCTTTTACTTTAAACCTACGTGTGTCTTTATATTCAGTGTGTTTTTGTTGATCACCTGTAGCTGGGTCTTATTTCTTGATCCTCTTTGGCAATCTCTGTCTTTAAATTAAATTGTCTTTAGACTGTGCATATTTAAAGTGATTACTGATATGGTTAGTGTAATATCTGTCATGTTTTAACTGTTTTCTGTTCCCTACACTTGTTCCTTGTTTATACATTCTCTGATTTTAGTTGATAATCTTATGATGCCATTTTCTCACTTATCTTAGTATATCAATTATACTTCATTTTAAATTTTTTCAGTGATTGCTCTATAGTTTTCAACATAAACCCACAATTAATATATGCTCACTTTCCAATAACAGTATGCTCCTTCATGGATAGTGCAGGTGCCTTATGACCAAGTATGTACTCTCAATTCCTCCCTCCCATCCCTTATGTGATTGCTGTCATTCCTGTCACTTATCTATATAATTTCCTGGTACATTACTACTATTATTACAATGAACACACAGTTATCCATCAGTTCAATTAAAAATAAAAATAAAATATTATATTTTACTTTCATTTATTTCTTCTCTGATGCCTTTTCTTTCTTTGTGTACATCCATATTTCTGACCTATGTCATTTTCTTTCTCTCTGAAGAACTTCTTATAACATTTCTTGCAAAACATATCAACTGGCAACAAATACTCTCAGTTCTTGTTTGAGAAAATATTTATTTCTTCCTTATATTTGTTAGACACAGAATTCTAGGTTGGTGTTTTATTCTTTCAACACTAAATATTTCACTTTGCTTTCTTCTTGCTTCCATAGTTTCTGGTGAGAAGCGCAATGTGTTTCTTATCCTTTTTCTTCTCTAGTTTTGACTTCTTTTTCCCCTTCTGGCTTTTTGCAAGATTTTTTTTTTTAATCCTTAGTTTTCTACAGTTTGAATATGGTATGCCTAGATATAGAAATTTTTGTATTTATCCTGCTGTGTGTTCTCTAAGCTCCCTAGATTTGTGGTTCAGTGTCTGCCATTAATTTGAAAAATTATCAGCCATTATTAATTCAAATATGACTTCTATTTTTCCTTTTTCTTTTCTACCCAGTATTCCCATTACACATATTTTACAACTTTTGTAATTATTCCACAGTCCTTAGGTATTTTATTTATTTATTTATTTATTTTTTTTGAGATAGAGTCTTGCTCTGTCGCCAGGCTAGAGTGCAGTGGCATGCTCTCGGCTGACTGCAACCTCTGCCTCCCGAGTTCAAGCAATTCTCCTGCCTCAGCCTCCCGAGTAGCTGGGATTACAGGCAAAATGCCATCATGCCCAGCTAATTTTTGTATTTTTAGTTGAGACAAGGTTTCACCATGTTGGCCAGGATGGTCTCGATCTCCTGACCTCATGATCTGCCCTCCTCAGCCTCCCAAAGTGCTGGGATTACAGGCACAAGCCACCAGGCCTGGCCTATTTTATTTCTTTTTCCATTCCTTTTTCTTTTTGCATTTCAGTTTGTGAAGTTCTATTGGCATACCTTGAAGCTCACTGCATCTTTCTTTGACTGTGTCAGGCTACTGATGAACCCATCAATGGTATGCTTCATTTAGTTACCGTGTTTTTTATTTCCAGCATTTCCTTTAGATTCTTTCTTAGATCTTCTCTCTGCTTACATCACCCAGTAGATTCTTGCATGTCATCTACTGTTCTACTAAGGCCCTTAACATATTAATATTAGTTATTTAAAATCCTTTATATGATAATTCGAAAATCTGTTTCATACTTGAGACTGTTTCTGATTCCTGTTGTGCTTCCTCAGACTATGTTTTCTCTTGCCTTTTATATTGCCTTTTAATTTTTTAATGAGTACCGGACATGATATATTGGGAAATAAGAACTCAGGTAATTAGGTAAGGTGTGTGGTTTGTGCTAATCTAGGAGCTAAGCTATGTTTAATATGTGTTGTAGCCGTGGGCGCTAGAGGCTTAGTTTCCTCCAGTGTTCCTGCAGATTTTTTTCTTCCCTGTTGTCTTTGGCTTTTCCTAAGAACTCCTTCTTAAACTGTCTCTCTGTGTCTTGCAGTTCTCTCAGTTGTAATCCACTGTTACTAAACTGAAGCCCTATTAGTGTGCTGGTAAGGTGTTGGGGAAGGGAAACATTCTATAATCTTATAATGAAATCTGTTTCTTAGTGGGCATGAATCCCTCAGCTGTGAACTTCAATAGCATTTCTTAGCCTTTTATTTTTCCTTCCTTTATATTAGACAGGAAATCTGTAGGGGGTGGGAGTTGACTAATTGCCCTTCCTCCAGGTCAGATAAGGCTCTGGTAGTTTCCTCTGGAGAGCTGGCCTTTGTTATGGAGAACACAAGGGACATATTTTAAATGGTTACTTTTCCCTACCACCTGCCAAAAAACAGGAGGGAATTTTTTATTGTACATTTCATTTGTGAGTAGCTTTAACTAATCCCAAAACATTTTGATAGGTCATTTTGACTATAATATTTTATCATTTATTATAATTTCTTCCTTCATCCCTGGGCTATTAAAAAAAGTACTGCTTAATTTCCAAATCTGGGGGTTTCAGCTGTCATTGCCAAAGACCACCAGGCATACATCTGTGGTTGAACAAGTTGGTTTTATTTTACAAAACAGCGAAGGGATAACTTACACCATGAGGAATTATGAGGCATCATAGTGGGAAGGTGTTATAAATTCCGGAAGTTTTGTTTGGTTGAGGAATTTTGGGGAGGATTAAAGGATGTAGAAGTTTACCCTAGATTAGGCATTATCAGAAAGCAGGGACCATTTTATGATTGGCTAGCTTACTAAATCTCATCTCTAGGTAGGTCACACTAAAGAGGGCTTGCAGCTATAGCTGATCAAGAGGGAGCAATTACTCATATCTGCCAGAAGTGGAGGGTGTTTGGTATTTTGTTGTCTGCATAAACATTGATCTTGTTTTCCACAGTGTTTTAAACTGAATTATGAAGTGGTTTTAATCTGTCTCATTCTGTCACGGTCCCAGAGTGACCTTGTCTAATGTTGCTGTTTTGTGAGATTATTTATACCCACCTGGAGAAGAACATGGTGTAACTGTGAGCACCAGGCCTGCCCTCACACTAAAGCTTAGCTATGAGCGTCAAATCAGTTCTTGGATGTCATGGGCTGCTTTTTGGCCTTCTCACAAGCTATCTTTCAGTTATTGATTTCTAGTTTATTTTCACTGTGGTCAGGGAATACACTCTGTATGATCTCAGCCATTCATATTTCTTGAGACTTACTTTAAGACACAGCATATGGTGGATTCTGGTAAACATTTCATTTATGCCTGAGTAGAATTTTTATCCAGCGCATGTTAGATAAAATGATCTGCATTTAGATCAAGTTTGTTAATAGTTTTGTTCATATATTCTATATTCTTCTGATGATTATTTTTACCTCTTTATTCTATTAGTTACAGAAAACAGTGTGTTAAAATCTTTCAATATAATTATGGAAATGTGTATTCTTCCTTTTGGTTCTGTCAAGTACTGTCATATAATACCTATAAGAATGTTATATTTAAATTGGCTGGGTATGGTGGCACATGCTTGTAGTCCCAGCTAGTTGGGAGGCTGAGTTGGGAGGACTGCCCGAGCCCAAGAGATTGACGCTGTAGTGAGCTGAGATTGCACACTGCACTCCATCCTGGGTAACAGAGTGAGATGCTGCCTTAAGAAAAAAAAAAAAAAGTTATATCTTTCTATTCAGGGTACTTTATTACTATTGTGAAATGTAACTTTTTATCTCTAGTAATATTTTTGTATCAAAGACATTTGTCTGATATTAATATAGCCAGAGATCTACCTTTTGGTTAGTACTTGCAAGGTATATATTTTTTAATGATTGTACTTTCAATCTATCTGTGCCATATTTCAAATGTGGCTCTTATAACAGCACATGGTTGTGTTTTGTTTTTATCGGTTGACAATCCTTGTTTATAAATTGGAATTTTATCCCATTATATTTGATGTAACTGCCATTATGTTTGGATTTAAGCCTACTATGTTGCTAGCTGTATCCTACTGTATTTAATAATCCTTTCTTAACCTTTGAATTAATCAGGGATTTTTAAAATTCTACTTTATTTCTTCTGTTAGGATCACACTTACAGCTTCTTTTAGCATTACCTGAGAAATTTTTCTGGGGCTTATAATAGTCACCCTTCACATGTTAGAGTTTGCTTTAAATTAGTACATTTATTACTGCCTAAACAATACAAGAACTTTTTCACAGTTTAACTCCATAATTTCTCCTGCTTTTTGAGCTAGTATTTTTGTTACCTATTTTACATCGAATTAACTTTTTAAAAATCAGTGTCATTTTATTAGTGCTTTTAAACAATTCATGTAAATATATATTTACCCACATATTTTTCCATTTTTGTTACCCCTCATTCCTTCCTGCAGTTCCATGCCTTCATGTGAGGTAACCTTTATTCTTCCCAAAGAACTCCCTTTAATATTTATTTATTTAATATTTATTGTAGTGCAGGTATGTTAGCAACAAATTCTCTGTAAAGATGTCTTTATTTTGCCTTCATTTTTAATATTCTTTGATCTTTGAATAACTAGATTGACAGGTTTTTTGTTTTTTGGTGTTTTACCACTTGAAAGATATTCTTGTACTGTGTTCTGTCTTCCATAGTCCTTGTTGAAAAGTTAGCTTTCAGTTGTATTATTGATCCTCTGAGGTAATAAGTGCTGTTCTCTTTCTTTGCTAATTTTTTTTATTTGGTAGTTTGACTAGGACGTTCCTATTTGGTTTTATTTGCATTTATTTGCTTTAATAAGGGTTCTTGAATCTGTAGTTTAATGTGTTTGTTTAAAGCTGAATATTTCTACCCAGTATTTTTTTTAATATTGCTTATTTTCCATTATCTTTCTCTTCTCCTTATGGGCTCAGAAAGCTCTTTTGCTTCAGCCTAGAAGGGCTGCTGCTTTCTGCATGGGTCCCATTCCTTAATGATACTATTTGGAGTAGAATATGCCCAGAGGGCAAAAGGCAGGGTGAATGCCTATTATTTATGCTTTTCAATCCAATATAGTTAACTGCATCATGACCAGAACTGGAAGTCAACAATTTTATATTAAAATGATAATATTTGTAAAAAACAGTGACTGTATTCTTTGTAACTCTTAATTTGTAAGGAAAACAATCAGATGTCATTCGAAATTATCGGAGAGGATGCCCTTGTTAGGGAATTCTCTCAGGATTTGCATGAACAATAGTATCTGAAGATCATTAGTATGAAGAGGGGATTGGTCTCACTGGGGGGGTTGACGTATCTGCTGTGATAACTGCTTCTAGTACAGCTGCTCAGGAGGAGAAAAATTTGCTTTTCTTTTGTCAAGAGAAGTAACAGCACCAGATAACAGTTTGAAGAGGTGTTTTTACCGTCCAGAAAGTCAATCATGGCCTATGTGAAGGCTGTAAATCTAGAGAAGTTCAGCAACAGCACAGGAAGTGGTATGTGGAGGGCACTGAGATTGATGGTCCAGGGTCATTTAATAAGGGTGGGTGTTTTATTACCTGAATGTCACGGCAATGGTGCTCAACAGAGCAGAGGGTTGGATGGAAGAGAAGAGACTAGAGCACAAAGACCGGTGAGCAACAGGCAGCAGCTCTTATATAATATGCAATGGCCCTTCCCTACCACTTCACATGAAGAAAAACTAAAAACGGTATTATCTAGAATCAGTCAAAAGGGGAACCGTATGGGCATTTGGCTAATGCATATAAATAGCAATAGGAATTCATGGTTATATTTGGAGGAACAGACTGGATTTCCTAGTAAGCGCTCTGTGGCTCTGGAACATAAAGATTTGTATGATTAATATAACATGACAAGGAAGGTGACATCTGGGATATACTAGTTACACTATTATTTCTGTGCCTTATTCTGCCCTGTGTCACAATTATATGTGTAAATGTCTATGTTTCAATGCTCTTTGAGTATGACGACTAAATTTAATTTGCTTTTATAACCCTCTGCAGTGCTTGGTATAGGAAAACTATCAGATTGACTTTTTAAATGAATGAAAAAATTAATCAATCAATTAAAAATGGCAAAATATAGAATCTTAGCATCCTCTCTAGTTTTTTGTTGCCCCCTCCCAGCTCTGATCCCTTCTCTGTATGTCTGTACCCTGTTCTCTGTTCTATATCTGCTGACCCTCCCCACAGCTTAACCATCAGGATTGCACTGACTGTTTTCCACTCTGGCTAAGGGAAGGACCTAGAGATAAGGGGAGAGAGAGATTGAGTCTCCGCTTTCTCCTTTCAGTGTCATTGCTGTGTTCCAGTGACTTCTACCTGAAAGCCAACCCTTCTTCCAAAGCTGGCACTCACTGGATTCCACTCGTACAGTTTTCTCCTCCTGCCTATTCGGGCCTAGAGTTGGCAGTGGCTTCCCACCTTTGCCAGTCCAAGTGG
The DNA here is from genome assembly GCF_009828535.3 of Hylobates moloch. Taxonomy (NCBI): domain Eukaryota; kingdom Metazoa; phylum Chordata; class Mammalia; order Primates; family Hylobatidae; genus Hylobates; species Hylobates moloch. The sequence goes on along the minus strand of NW_026652288.1, from coordinate 87,825,283 downwards.
GCCTTCACATTCCTCACTGGTTCCTCCAATCCTTCACAGGTTTCTATAAGTTCTCATTTAAATTATCTTTAAAAATCCCTTCTATGTGTGCCTTTGATTCTGTCAAGACCCTGACTGATCCACTTAGAAAGATCAAAATTAAAGTCAGGTGCAGTGGTCATGCCTGTAATCCCAGCATTTTGGGAGGCCAAGGCAGGTGGATCACCTGAGGTCAGGAGTTCGAGACCAGCTGGGCCAACATAGCAAAACCCCATCTCTACTAAATTACAAAAATTAGCCAGGCATAGTGGTGGGCACCTCTAGTCCCAGCTACTCGGGAGGCTAAGGCAGGAGAATCGCTTGAACCCGTGAGGTGGAGGTTGCAGTGAGGTGAGCTGAGATCGTGCCACTGCACTCCAGCCTGGGAGACAGAACGGGATTCTATCTCAAAAAAAAAAAGAAAAGAAAAGAAAAGAAAAGAAAGATAAAAGTTAGTACTACTTTGTGGTGAGTGAGTTACTTTATTTTTCATACATTTATTTTGAAATATTACTGGTTTTGAACAATGCAATCCTATTTTAGGCAAACTATTTGTTCACAACATGACTGTGGAGTGATTGAATTGATTTTAGAATATTAGAATGTTTGGACCTTGATCTAAATAGTCACCTCAGGAGTTTTCTATGGGACTGTACTTATAAATCATTTAGAAGATTGTTGTCCTCAGAACAATATTTACGTATTACATTTTATATTTTTTCTGAATACTGCTAGTGGTGGCAAAAGCTTCCTTTGTATTTGATTTTGGTACCAGTCTTTAGTCTTTCTGAGAAAAATTTGGAAATTGAACCAGATGACAAAAATGAATGGTAAGGATATGTCCCCTCCCCTAAAATGTATGAGTAGTACCCTAGCAGTACAAATACATTTGTACATGCTCATTTAGATGCATAAATTCTAGTATGTTTGTCAAAAACATTGTCTTTTTATTTAAAAACACACCTTGTACATGACCATTGATTGTTTTCAAAGTATATGTGTCACTAAAATAAATGATACTATAATTTTATCTTGACCTTAAACTTATAGGTATTTCATAATCGGGCACTTAACAAACGTTTCTTATCAATACATAGTATTTATTGAATGGGCGTTTGTAGTATCATTGTTTGTTATTACACAACTCAGCCTAGGAGTGATTATTCTTATCCTCTTAGGACATAATATTTTTCCCTCTTTTTATCTGAAGAGTCAATATTTTCCCCTCTTTTAAAAACTGTATTTCTTCCTTGAACTTTGTAAATGATGGAGTAATTTTTCACTTGAGATAATATTAGTGAGAAAATAGTATGTGTGTGTGTGTCTGTGTGTGTATTCATCTTACATCCTCATTTATCTTTAAGTAAATAGCTATTTTCCAATGAAGATTTGTATTCGAAATTATTTATTACTCCCCTAAAATTCTTAGGATAAGAACATAATAACCATTTGTATATTTATGTAAAACCATGAGAACACTATAGGTTCTTATGAAGAAATGCATAATGATTAAACAACATGAACATCTGTATAAGTACCTGAACCAAATAGAAATCGATATTTTTGATTGTTTTAAATTATAATGGCTTTAAGATTTATCTCATTTTAAAAAATAAGGGAATTTATTTTTCTCCTTTTTCCACCTTCAAGACTTCAGGATGATAAAGAGAAATGCCTGTCTCCCTTGATATTACTGAGGAGAAATTATCTATTCTTCTTTCCCCTTTTCATTGGCTCCTTTCCACAGGAGGAAAACATTTTTATCTAAGTGGCGATATGATGAGAACTCGATAGTCATTTATGCAGTTTTTTTTTCTGTTTGTCACAGTTAAGATGCTAAACATTGTAATGACTTAATAACAACAGACCAAATCATAGATCTTTCTAGCTGAAAAGGGCTTTAAAAAATCATCCAGTTCTATCTTCAACTTTGAAATTGAAAGGAGCAATGCCCAGAGAGATTCGTTTGTCTATGGTCAAACATAGATAAAATGTTTTTGTATTAGATAAAATAGCTGTTTGCATCTCTTGTTTTTTCTTTTAAAACCAATGGCCATGATTTTATTTTTTTATGGGTAAGTAGTATTCCATCATGCATATAAATCACATTTTCTGTATCCAGTCATCCATGGATGGACACTTAGGTTGATTCTATACCTTTGCTATTGCGAAAAGTGCTGAGATAAACATATGAGTGCAGGAATCTTTTCGATGTAATGATTTCTTTACCTTTGGTTAGATACCCAGTATTGGGATAGCTGGGTGGAATGGTAGTTCTGTTTTCAGTTCCTTGAGAAATCTCCATACTGTTTCCCATAGAGGTTGTACTAATTTACAGTCCCACCAACAGTGTACAAGCATTCCCTTGGGTGGAACTGGAGGCCATTATCTTAAGTTAAATAACTCAGAAACAGAAAGTCAAATACTGCAGATTCTCACTTTTAAGTGGGAGCTAAGTAATGTGTATACATGGACATGGAGTGTGGAATTGCAGACATTACAGGTTTAGAAGGGTGAGGCGGAGGATGATGAGAAATTGCTTAATGGGTACAATGTACATTATTCAGGTGATGAATACACTAAAAGCCAAGAATTCACCAATATATAATATATCTATGTAACAAAACTGCACTTGTACCCCTTAATTTTATACAAATAAAAATTTAAAAGCAAATTTAAAAAAACCTTGACCATTTTCTGTGCCTTTCTTCTATAAATACAACTAGAAAGAAGGTACAGAACAACTCTTGGCCAGGTGCGGTGGCTCTCAACTGTAAACCCAGCACTTTGGGAGGCCGAGGCAGGTGGATCACTTGAGGTCAGGAGTTCGAGGCCAGGCTGGCCAACATGTCAAAACTCCATCTCTACTATAAAAATCTATGGCATGGTGGCACACCTGTAATCCCAGCTACTGGGAATGCTGAGGCAGGAGAATCGTTCGAGCTCAGGAGGCAGAGATTGCAGTGAGCTGAGATTACGCCCCTGCACTCTAGCTTGGGCAACAGAGCAGCCCTGTCTGAAGAAAAAAAAAGGTGGGGGGGAAGGGCAGATTTGCCTGCCAGTGCATCCATAACTGCCGTGATCACTAGTGGCGGTCACCCATATACCTCATAGGATTATTCCTTTGGATTTTTAAAGATTTCTGTAGGAGTTTTGTCTCCAAGAATATTTAAGCTCTTCTCTCTCTTGTGGAAAATGATTTTTTCCTGACATTTCAGTGATCACAAGGCAGCTGGTCTCATCTAAAAACAACAACAAAAAGCAAGTGACAGGATGACTGGGGGAAATGCTAGTCTATGTTTGAGAGGGCCACAGATTGTCAGCGTTTTTAAAAAGCTTGCAAAAGCTAAAATGACGGACGTCAGTGACTGTAATGATTTCTTTTTTGTAGTGATTGCTATCAAAAGATGGCGCTGTACATATTTTAATGTGACTACCACCCAACTCAAAGGGTTGCCTAGGAAAAAAGTTGAAATTCTGACATTACTTATATGAGCTGAAAATACTTATGTGATCCTCTTGTTATAATAAAATCTACCAGTGTTGAAAAAAATAGAAATAATCAATGCATGGCTTTAAAAATTCAGTCTCACACATTTAGGAGAAGATTCTACTGCACTCCTAAGGCAACTGCCTGACGGTTTCTGGGAAATAAGAAGTGAGTAAAAAAATATTATCTAGTTTTAGTAGATAGAAAAGCTCATTACAAATGGCATAGCATAGCAGGAGAGATGAGAGTTGATTAGAGAAAAACACTGTTGGCTGGTCAAAATATCTGACAATGGAAAAATTAGTCAACTACACGTTTTAGATAGTTCACAATTAACAAATGGCCCAATATTCTATACAGCATGACATCTGTTAGAAAATTTATTAAAATCACTGAAGCTACACCAAATATTTCAGTAGAAATATTTTGACTACAGAATCTAGTGGGATAGCCTCAATTGTGAGCCACAAAGTTGCAAAGTAACTAGTATCTGCCTCATCTCAGTTGTTCATAATAAGTATCCAACTAGCTTCAGGGTAGAGGTCTCTTTCTCTCTACTAGAAGCAAGAGAAAACAGGGAAATACATAATAACTGGTTCCCTGAAAACCAATGGATGTTAGCCATATGTCCAAGAACAGGAAAGCCAGGCTTTTTTGATCCATGAGATGCCCTTCTCCATTGCTCCCTTGAAGGCAGGCTATCTTAGAGTTTTCTTTCTGTCTAGTCTTTTTGGTACTTCTCAAGAAGTACCAAAAAAAGACACTAATTCAAGACTTAGAAAGGCCTAATATTGATCAGTGTATTGAGACCTATCCCCAGTTTATTTCTTAGAAACATCAGAATTCTGTACCTGACATCCTTGTTATCATTGTTCTGTACTGATAAGGTTCTCCATTCTCCATGAATCAGATTCAGCCTTTCTCTCTACCTTTTTTTTTTTTTTTTTTTTTAGACGAAGTCTCACTCTTGTTGCCCAGACTGGAGTGAAATGGCATGATCTCGACTCACTGCAACCTCGGCCTCCCGGGTCTCTACCTTTTTAAAAAAATATAATCACCAAGTAAATTTAAGGTTCTAGCATTTACAAGGAATTCTTCTAGACACTATAGATTCTGACTAAAATGATTAAGGGCCTACACATTTCTTGTTCTTGTGGAGTATACATTGTACTTGAAAATTCTCCTTGAAAAGATAATAAACACAACTGCGGTAAGTTTATATTATAATAAAGTTTACAAAAAGCAAGGTAATTGATACTAAGCGACTAGAGGGAAAACATCTTTATAGGATGGTTGTTATAGAGGACTTGATATTTCTGCTGATGAAAAAGAGTCAGCTAAAGAGATCAGGAGCTATAGCATCTAGGAAAGGGGACCAGCAATGCAAAGAGCAGGAATAAACTTAACAAATTTTTGGAGCAAAAAGGATGGTGAAGCTAGATAAGACAGAGAACCCTGGTGTTGACAATTTGAGCTAAAAAGGTAGGTGGGAATCTGTTTGTAGGTTCTTGTACACCGTAGCATGGAGATTGTATTTTATTCTAAAGGCAATGTGAAGCCACTAGAAAGTTTTAGACAGAAAAGTAACACTACTCGATTAATATTTTTAGATGATCACCCGGGCTTCTATGTGGGGAATGAATCACAGATGTGGTACTGGGGCAAATGCGGAATGAGATCTTTTCGATCATTCACAGGAACCAGCTGATGTCAGCCTACAGATGATGGTAATACAAGCAAAGTTAGGAATATTCAGATGAAGAAAAGTGGAAGATTTGTGATGTAGTCTGGAGGTATAGTTCACAAGACTTTCTGATAAACAGATCACAGTGGTGACAGAAAGAGGGGAATCAAGATAATTCATTTATTGGGCCAGGCGTGGTGGCTTATGCCTGTAATCCCAGAACTTTGGAAGGCTGAGGTGGGCAGATCACCTGAGGTCAGGAGTTTGAGACTAGCCTGACCAACATGGTGAAACCCCGTCTCTACTAAAAATATAAAATTAGTTGGACATGGTGGCATGCTCCTATCTCAGCTACTCGGCAGGCTGAGGCAGGAGAATTGCTTGAACCCAGGAGGCAGAGGTTGCATTGAGCCGCGATCGCACCACTGTACTCCAGCCTGGGTGACAGAGTGAGACCCCATCTCAAAGAAAAAAAAAAAGAAAAGATGATTCATGTATTGAAATGGAAACTCTGAGAAACAGGCTTTCTCTTTCTAATGTAGATTACCTTTATCCATGTTAGGATTTCATTTCTGATACTTGGCCTCATTTTGCTAATACGAAGCTAACTCCAGTATCCCATGGTACACTCCCTACATTTTTAATAGTGGGAGCCTCCTGGCAGCACATTCTAAACTGTCCGGGGACAGATTCTCTAAGAAGCTTAATGAGGGCTAACATTCCGAGCCCCTCACATGCACATGACCTTTCTAAAGTCCTAACAAGAGTCCTAGCACTATGGTCATATAGTTTTGTAAAATTTGCAAGAGTAAGGTAGCTCTACCACATTGATGAAGATTATCTAATAACTTCTTTAAGCTTCCTTTAAGTGCATGGCCTTAGAAGGCCCATGGACAAAGCTACAGACAAGTTAAGTTGAGGATATATTTAACTTAGGTTTGGGGGATATAGTGGTGATTTCCATGAAAAGTTCTGGTGGAGGGATAACTTTGGTGACTATTGGTACTCACCGCACCGCACCATAAAAGTGCAGGGTCAGTGGGTGCATTACAACATGAAAGATATTTACCAACTTCTGGCACCAGATGATGGCACTGGAGGGGAATCAAAGTATGAAATACATGGAAACAGAGATAAGTCTGCAGAAAATTCTTCCAGTCTTTAGACGAGTTAAAATGATTCCTGTCAATGCTTAGATAAAATAGAAGTTGCTTTCTAGTAGAAGGATGTTTGATAATGCAACATAGACAAATCTAAGTGCACCATACAATTGCTTTTCCTTTTTTGATAGAAATTAAGCACAATAGAATTTGTCAAAATCTCTTTGTTTGTGAGGCATAAGTCTGTAGCTGTACCACAAACAGGGAGGACATCTGTGTGTGAAGTCATGTTTTATGCATCTCAATTATCTACAATAAAACCAAAATTTGATCAACCTTGTCAAAAAGACTGAGTTATCTTTATCTTCTCTCTATAAAAATATTACAAAATTATTGTCCTATAAAGAGTCAGTGTACAGAAATACAGACAAAAGTATTATAGAAGTATCTCAAGGAATTAGCTAGTGAAAACGTATATTTTTCTAATTTTGTGAGATTTAAGGGATTTTTCAGCATTTAAAAATTATAGCTATTATTTCTCTTTTCAGTCTGAATATTCACTCTTGAACCTAATTTTGTTTTGTAACTGTGCAATTTTTTTAAAAAATAGCCCCTCTCTTCCAAATTGTTAAACGTTAGGTTTATGAAACCTAAATCCACTCACGCTTCTGTTTGAAGACAGAGAAAGATGAAATTCAAGGACATTATCTCTTTCTGAGAACCACATATATTTGGATATATTAAATAAGCACATGCCAGACACTATAGAAAGGTAATTGTCAAGTAGACAAAGGGGTAATCCCTTCACTTTCCATCTTCTTCACATGGACTGGTGTAGATAACCTCTAGACTTTCTGGTCTACTTCTCCCTTCCAGACTTTCCTTAGCTCTTAGGTAAATTTCTCATGTTCAGATTAGCCACTGTTGTTGTGACCCAGAAAATTATCATAGCCATGTTGTAATATTTAAAATGTTCTTGCTATTTCAAGTGAGGTATACTTAACATACATTGTGGGTTTTGTTTTATTTATTTATTTATTTATTTATTTATTTTTGTTTGGAAAGAATCTTTTAAAGCACCCTTGGTTATAAGTTAGCCAAAGCCTTATTTGCCACTTAATATCTCACAAATGCACCAAAATTTTTTGTCTTTCAAATTCTATTCTTAAAAGTGTGATGAAAGTCTGTGAAGAAAATGGCTATAAAATGGTGCATACTGCTACTCCTGATGAGATTTTAAAGCCTAGTTTCTTCTCAAAGAAGATCTTAAAGTCAATACTGAAATGGAAAATCTAAACCAGGTGCTGTTCTGCCTATGTTCTATCAGGGAAATTGGCAAATTATGATTGTCAAATTCTTATTACTGGAAGTGCTAAAAAGAACATAATTTAATGTTCAGATCCCTTGATGCAATTTGAGAAAGGTTCTATGGACATTACAATTGGATCCAAGAATATTAACCTTAAAACACCTGGGTGTTGGTTCATTTTGTAAGTGCCACTGGGTATCTATAGAAAATATTGTTATGTTTTCAAATTATTAACTGTGCTTTGAAAGACTGCGTGTGTATACACACACACATATACATATACACACACAATTCGTGTATATATACATATACTATATATACACAGTTATGTATGTATACATATGTGTGAAACAATATACACAACTTATATGTGTGTGTGTATATACATACTTGTCTGTGTGTATATATATACACATTGAAACAATAATATAAATTGTGAATTGATAATACTGTAAGGAATACTGTATACTTAAACACTGAGAAGCAAAAGTCTTCAGCATCTAGGGACAGAAAGGTAAAGTTCTTAAAGAATGTGAGTTTTGTTTTGTGCTGGCTTTCATGAGACATGATGAGCAATGATTATTCAAAGAAGATAATTTCAAAGATTAAGGTAGTACAAATAAACAAATTTTATTAATTTTTTTTAAAATTTATTATCTGGGGAGGGATTGTAAGACGGAAATGCCAAAAACAGATGCAGAGAACTGTTCAAGGATAAGTCAATTTGGCCTCCTTATATGTTAATCCAGGTTTGTGTCCTGGCTTCCCAATGGTGTGCTGGTAAACATTTAGCAAGCAGCTCTCTGGGGAAGAAAAAACGAAATAAAACAAACAAACAAAAACCCCTTCTTTGTAGTGTTGCCGATTCCCTTGGTATAAATATAACCACATAACTGATGTCAAGATACCAGCTTATGCAGAGTTGAGGAGATCTGTGCAGCTGCAGATGATTATATAGAATTTCCACCATACAAATACAATAAATGTAAATAATCTGAAGAACAAAAAGTAAAACGTAAAATAATTAGGAAGTATTGAGTTTTGACTATTACCTATCTTTTTTATATGATTTATCTAATTGTATGGCTATATAATTTAATTTTAATAATGATTGTGTTTGACAATCAGCTCACAAAATTTAAAGCTGGTTTTCATGGGCCAGTATAAGCCAGTTCCAACACAACACTCCTTCCGGCCACATCACGGATTAAGCTTTACCCTAAATGCAATGTGGACAGCCATTAGGAGGCTTTAAGGAGAGGAGAGAATGTATTCTATTTTCATTTTTAAAGGCTCATTCATGCAGCTGTGTGGAAAACAGGTTGGAAACGGATGAGAGAGGGAATGCAGAGCCAATCAGAAGATTATTGGTGTCTGCTCTCCTAGAGGCACTCTGATCTCTGATGTAACATGGGCTACAAAGGATATAAAGCTATTTTCCTCTTACTCCAGTGAAAGCACACTTAGACATTTTTACAAGAAAACCATAAGAAAAACACGAAACGAAAAAGGAAATGCCAAAAAAACATGGAATCTAAATGAACTTCCAGAGCAGATTCTATCTCCTACCTATAAATTACCTTGAGCCAGACTGGCTCAGCTTGTCAGATCAGGTTCCAGAAAACACAAGCCTAATCCTAGGAAAGAAAGAAAGAAAAAAGAAAGAAAGAAAGAAAGAAAGAAAGAAAGAAAGAAAGAAAGAAAGAAAGAAAGGAAGGAAGAAAGAAGAAAAGGAAGGAAGGAAGGAAGGAAGGAAGGAAGGAAGGAAGGAAGGAAGAAGGAAGGAAGGAAGGAAGGAAGGAAGGAAGGAAGGAAGGAAGGAAGGAAGGAAAGAAACTTTAATTCTTCCTTATTTAGTTTTCCAAATGTGTATTTACTTCCTGCTTCTGCAAATATTCTCCTCCACTAATATTTCTTTTCTTTTCTTTTCTTTTCTTTTTTTTTTTTTTTTTTCTGAGATGCAGTTTCACTCTTGTTGCCCAGGCTGGAGTGCAATTGCGCGATCTCAGGTCACCACAACCTCAGACTCCCAGATTCAAGCAATTCTCCTACCTCAGCCTCCCAGTAGCTGGGATTACAGGCATGCGCCACAACACCTGGCTAATTTTGTATTTTTTTTTTTTTTTTAGTAGAGTCGGGGTTCCTGCATGTTGATCAGGCTGGTCTCAAACTCCCGACCTTAGGTGATCCGCCTGCCTCAGCCTCCCAAAGTGCTGCGATTACAGGCGTGAGCCACTGTACCCAGCCCTCCTCCACTAATATCTCTTTCCTTGGATATTTCAGCTGCTAAATGGCTTCCCCAACCTCAGCACATTGCAGTGGGTCCTTCCAAGACATTACCATTTCTTCTCGTTCACAAGGAGGCCAATTCTTGCATGTCATAACATTTTTAAGGTGCATTACACTTGACATAACACTCCCACCTACTTTGTCTCATTTAAATCTCATTAACCTTTTATAGTGGGGCAGAGAGTACTTATATTTACTAGGTATACTTCCTAACATTTGCGGGGATTTTGAAGTTTAGAATCCCAAACAGCATAACATTTCAGTCATAAAATGCAAAATACTGAATTTTTAAAAGCAATTTCATAGGTACAGAATGAGTGTTACATATAAAGTCATTAAAATATAATGGCTCTCTATATTTAGTTTCCACTGGAGGTCTTCAGACTGGTGTGTGGAGGCTTCCCAAGGAGTGCGTAGGTACTTGCATAGTTTCAGAAAGAACTTCTGAGATCCTTAATTTTCATATGTACTGTTCCCTGAAAGTGATTTATCTAAGAACTTACTTCCCAAACAGGTCTTCTTTCCAGCTTCCTCTTTCATAATTATTCTACTTTTACCTTATAAAATACAAATGTCACTTTTATCTATTTCTAATGTCATCAAGGTACACTGTCCTGGGCTCAAAAAGTCCCTTTGTGTCTAATAATTGGACTATTTGAAATATTGTTGTAGGTGTTAGGAAAGTGAACGATCTAAATGACTGGGCAATAAAATTTTTTGCAAGTCCTGTATTTTCCAATTATTGTCTTTCAACAGAATTGAAGAAGATCCTGATTAAGTTGTTGGCTAATATATCTTTGAAATAATTTTATATGATAAATCACTAGGGCATGTAACTTGGAAAGTGTTCAAAGAATTGTGTCATTACTGTAATAAAACTACTTCCATTTCTGTCTGTATTTTTATGTGGACAAAAGTTTTTTAGCACTTCCATCTATAAAAAAAATAGGAATAGAATCGATGATGAATCTTGGTTCACCTAGCAGCGAGTCATATTCATCTACAGATAGAAGCTTCACATATCTTAAGAAATACATTTCCAATATTTTTCCCTTATGTTAATAATAATTCATCAAAGTTTGTTATATGGTTACACTGTTACTATTGCATACTACTATAAATTATAATGATAATTCAACTCAAAATACTTTTTAAACAGAACTATATGGTCCCAGGAAATTCACACAAAAGATTTAGATGCATGCATTTTTATTGCAGAGAAATATAATAGGGTAATCAATAACAGACTTTCCAACATAAAACATACGTTAGTAAGAGAAAATTCTGTAGGGTAAAGGGAATGGAAATAGGAGATTAAGAAGGCAAAATTGATGTTTCTCCTAAAAAGTGCTTGTTCGTGTATTTTTTTAATGGATAATGGTGGCTCTCAAATCACTACGATATATGGATTCTTTGGAACCAGTTTAAGAATGATGTAACAATTTTATTTTAAATTGCCAATATTTATGTCATGCCAAAAATTATATCATTTATAAGTAGTTAAAATTAAGACAAAAGATTTTAGATGTCAACTTAAACATTTGTGAGAGGGCACATAATTTTTAAATGTTCTTTTAGGGCATACATGGGAAAAAATTGTTGATGACTTCTGTCTTTCGCTGTAAGATATTACATTGAACATCTCCATGTATGTTTATTATTTCTATCCCTGCAACACCAGCAGCTTTTTTTCTTCTTCTCCCAAGCCACACTTCTGTTTTAATTGCTCCATGAGGGTTACTGTATATGCAGGTCCAGAAGAAAACAACAAACTATGTGGCTACTTGCCTGCCCGGCAGTTAACAAGGCTCACGCCCCAGCACACTGGCTCATTTCTGTACGACAGCCCCTTACTACATGAACCTCAATTTCATGCCTGAGTAAAATTACAACTCACCACATGTCATGGTCCTTCATGGTCACTTGCACAGAGTTGACACCATGAACATAAAACTTGTAAATACTATGAATCTACTAAAATTTCCCATTTACAGATGAAGAAATTGATGTTCCAAGAGACAAAATGACTTGCCCAAATTTATACTGCTGGTCGAAGGCAGGTCCTGGTAGGTCTCAAAACTATAAATCTGAATTTATATCATATATGTAATATATATGTATGTGTACACACATACACACACATATACATATCTGTGTGTATACATATGTTTATATTTATATATCAGTGTTTGCATGTGTAAATTAGCTCAAACTAATATTAGACTAGTGGAACTATTGTGCCTCAACCTCAGAGACTGTACATATGATGCATAGAGAAGAGGTACTATGGGGTGGGCTCTGTTGTTCTGCAGAAAGAGAAAGAAGTGGGTAACTGGAGGACAACATCCTATGTGATCCCTGTCAGACACTAAACTTTTTTTTTTTAATCTTATAGGTAGAAAGAAAGTGTATATGCAGAAGACTGAGGAGCTTCTTTTCAGGTGGGACTTAGTGTGACATCAGGGCACAGATTAGGTTTTCTAGAAGCTCATATTTGAACCAAGGAAGAAGAGGGTCATCTTCTCTATCTCTGCACAAAACACAGCACTTCTCTGGCATTAGAAAAGGAACGTGAGAAGGGGTCGGGCTGCTTTGGGAGCATCAGGAAAGGGCACCTGGACCTGGATAGCGGTCATTCTAATGGAACACAGGAGGAAGGACGGTACCAGTCAGGTCATCTTCAGAGGGGTCCGTAAGTGCTAGCATAGCGATGGTAGGCTACAAGCAGAAAGGGAGTACGCAGCAGACAAACACATTCGTAGAATGGTTCAGGATAATATGTAAAACTTCAAAATGCTTTCAGGAATTTTTCAAGGACCTAGCGTACCTGAAAGTTTGTTAGTTAATAACCAAACAAAAATAAATACAAAAGCAAAATTAGAAACTGGATATTAGTCCTGTTGTGATCCCATTTGTGCCTCTAGGCTAGTAAGGCCTAGGTATTTGAGACGATGTATGCATTCATATATTGTAATGCATCTATATTATATGTAAAAATGTATTTTGATAAATTCATAAATGTTTCTCATTTTCTTCGGTTTTACCTTATCAGCCAGATGTTCATTTGTTGAATAGATATTCACTGAATATCTATTGGTCTGGGAGAAAATGATGAACAAGACATACAAAGTCCCTGGTTTTTTTTTTTTTTTTTAGACAGAGGTTCGCTCTTGTTGCCCAGGTTGGAGTGCAGTAGTGTGATCTCGGCTCACTGCAACCTCTGCCTCCTGGGTTCAAGCGATTCTCCTGTCTCAGCTTCCCTAGTAGCTGGTATTACAGGCATCCACCACCATGCCTGGCTAATTTTTTTGTAGTTTTTTTAAATTAGAGACAGGGTTTCATCATGTTGGCCAGGCTGGTCCCAAACTCCCCACCTCAGGTGATCCACCTGCCTCAGCCTCCCAAAGTGCTGGGATTACAGGGTTGAGCCACCGCGCCCGGCCAGTCCCTGCTTTTATGGAGCTACTAATCTAGTGAGAGAAATGGTTGGTAAACAAACAAACAAAAATGGTATGATTTCTAATAGTGATAATATTATGAGGCTTCTTTACATGGACATAAGAAAGGTCTCCATGGGAAGTCATCTGATTAGATACCTAATCCCCATCATTTGAAAATACAGTGTAGTAGTTCTCAACCCTGAGTGTAAATAAGTATTACCTGGGAGACTTTTTTAAAAACTAGTGCATAGACCCCTTTAAAAACCATTTAAATAAAAATGTCTAGAAATGGGGCTTGGGCATTTGTATTGTTAATAGTTCCCCTGGTGATTCTAATGTTCAGTCATTGTTGGTAACTTCTTACTCAGGTAAAAGTGGGGGCAAGCAGAGATAATGGTATATTCACACTTATGTGTCCACAGATATATGCTTGGCATGCAGAAGGAACAGAAAAGAAGGGAAGAAAAAAAGAGTTAAGATCAGAAAGAAAAGTATGGCCAGATCATATAGGCCTTGTGAGGTCACGGTAATAGGTTTATACTTTATTTTAAGCATAATAAGAAGTCATTATATTGTACCTACTAGGTCATGTTGATAAAAGGGGGGAAAGAGAAAAGAAACAAAATTCCCACTTTTCCAAGCTTCTCAGTGTAAAACACAAAGATACCTTCTTTACTTTTTAATCACAAGGTCATGTTAATCATCCATCTCTGGCAAATGAATGTTTTCCCTACCAATAGAATTTAGAGAGAAATGAAATATTAATCTGTTGAAGATGAGTCACCATCACCCTGAAAAGAAAAAGAAGTGGAAGGACACTGTACCACTGGATGCTGTCATGGAAGGAAAGAAGGAAGGAAGGAAGGAAGGAAGGAAGGAAGGAAGGAAGGAAGGAAGAAGGAAGGAAGGAAGGAAGGAAGGAAGGAAGGAAGGAAGGAAGGAAGGAAGGAAGGAAAAGAGGGAGGGAAGGAAGGAACGAAATAGGTAGGTATGGAGGGTGGGAGGAAGAAAGGAAGGGAGGGAGGGAGAAAGTAAGGGAGGAAGGGAGGGAGGGAGGAGGGAAGAAGGGAAGGAGGGAGGGAGGAAGGAAAAAATAGTCACTATGTATAAATACACACAATTACAAGGAGTATAGGCACATATATTTAGAAATCTGTGTTTAAGATTTATTGTTGCTGAAATGCAAAGAAATGCCATCTCAGCTAAGAGCTACTTTTAAATTGTTGTTATTTGACATATTTTTAACGACCTAATTTTTCTATCTCAGTGTATGTTCTTTCCCTGCTGTGGTTTTCTGATTAGCCCTATCTGTTGGAAAGAGACAAGTAAAGAACTGTTTATCCTCAAGATGAAATATTTCAACAATTAAGGCCAAGATTTCTGAAAATACATAAACTGAAATTTATGCTTTTTTAGAGCACTTAAGAAAGAATAGCTTACCAATCTATCACAAATATAGAAATGCAGATATGGAGTGTGCTATGTTTTCTTATTTTATTGTATTGTACTGACTGTGAAATGTTATGAAGCAAGAAGGATTTTGTTTCCCCTAGAATGAAAAGAGAACAGTCATAAAGTCCAGTCATTCCATTGAGCTTCATGTAGCATAATGGAAGATTTGTTATAATTCCCACTATTATTCGAGTGTGTAATTGTGTTTTCCTGTGGAAACTAGATAAATATTTACCCATTCCCCATAAGCAAGTGACTCAGAGCTTCCTATACTACGTGAAACTGCACAAGTGCTATTAAGAAGAATATTCCCCTGGTTATAGTTTATTAGCCACTAGAGACAATGGGGCCACCAACCAGGATATTGAGATCCTGTCCCCCAAATGATGTTCAGGGCATTGTTACACTTTCTCTCAACTTCAGAGGAAAACCTGACCCATGATATGGAACACAGTCTTCATAGGGAGATGAATCTGAATTTGAGCCTTGGCTTAGCTACATGCTAGCTAACTGACAATGAACGGATGTGCTACTGACTTCTCTGACCCTCTGGGTTCCCTCTGCTGCTCAACATAATTAACAATACTTGTCCTAGTGTGGTTGTTATGGCACTAGGTGATTAGAAACAAACAAACAAACAAAAAAACTTTGTTTTGAAACTCACACCTAGTGTATAGCACGTTTTCTTTTTAGTTTAGCACAATATGTTTGGTCATTTGACATATTTTAGATACAAATTACACAAACTATCAACTCAAATTTCTACAATGGCTTCCTATTTCAAAGCTATGTTAATGAGTTTATTCTCTCTAGGTAAACTCATTAACACAGGATTGAAAGATTGCTACCATTGGAGCTTAACCTATGTTAATTAATAGAGAACTTATTTCTTACTACACATCCCACCTTCTATTCTGATACATCTACATAGTATTACTCTACTAATATTTTTTGTTAGAATATACCAAAGATTTTTCATGTCTATGTCTTTGATCATACTATTTTTCCCTACCTAGATTTCTCCCACATAATAACCAAATCTATGAAAATTCCACTCATCTTTCAAAGTCCAGAGTAAATGGCTACTCAATTAAGTTGTCCTTAATTCCTGTAGTGAGATTTAATTCTATGTTCCTCATTCTTCTGTTATAGCATGTAATGAAGCCACTATATTATAGTTATTTGTATAATGCTGTTTTGTACATCATTTTGTGAATTACATGAAAAAGGAAATTTGGCACAGGTCACTTTGCATCAATACTTTTTATGGATTGAATTTATATCAAAAGACTTAAGTTATCAATGTTATTAAACAAAGATTTAAATAGAAATCAGGTTTTACATTCATTGCTAGTGTTTTCTTCACTCTGTTTTCTTTATTAGCAAAAGGACAGTAATATTCTACCCAACTCTTTTAGCAAGGTTCTTTCTATTTGGATATCCAGATAAAATTTTCAGTCTGAAGTCCAACTGTTTGCAGTTTTACTGCATGTACTCCAACTCAGGCTTCACTTAAATTTCTTCTAATGGACCATCTGTTCAACTTCTGAGTGTTGGTGATGCTGAAGTGTCCTTCTTGAAAATTTTGAAAATTTTATTTCTTTGAATCCTTAAGTGTCTGTATTTCTCTATATTTCCCCATTCTGTGGGAGTGGCTGAAGGTTTAAGCTCCAGGCCTTGTTCCTTCACCAGCAAGCATGACCATATCTTCAAATCAATGGTGTTCAAGTTATTTTGCTCCTATTAAGACCAAACTTACTTTAAATCTACAAGCTTTTTGTAAGAAGGGAAAGTTTTATCATTATGTTATCCGCTTAATAATGGTTCATCTTTGTTAGAAAGTCAACGTTAGAGAAAGGTACGTGGCTTTTTGATTAAGACAATTTCATATCTCTTCTGAGCTGAAAAATATTGACAGGCAACATCTTGGTAGTATGAGATGGAAAATACAACCATAAAAGTTAAGGAGTTATGCTTACCAATGGAACTCAGTAGTGTGTTGCCTGAATCAACTTCAGGAACTGACAATTCCATTTCTGCCCTTTTCAGGAACATCTATTCAAGATATTTACAGCTCAGATATGCAGGTTGGTTCTGGCATTATATGCTCCATATATTCTTTTCAATCTTTTCTCTCCCATGTCAAAGTGTAAAAATAGATTTTTATTGAGGTTTTCAGGGCATCTTTGGTGCCACAATAGCTCAAGAAGAGCCTTTTATTTTTTTAAAATAAAATTGTAAATGTCCTAGGACTGTCATATACAGGAGACTAAGCTCTTATGCTATTTAAAAATTTTATGTGATCATAAATCTGTTCCATAGTCAAGTTACAGTTTTACAACACATTGTAACCTTTTCCTTTTCACTTCCTCCATTTTTTCCAAGGGATACATGTGCATTTTATTAGTTGTATTTCGTTTAGAAAAATCATGGTATTTTCAATTTGCAAAATAGCCTGCATTTATTTCATTCATTAATGACAGTTGCACGAATTAAGAGAACAGCATATTTGTAGATGACAAGTCATCAACATTTGAATTGGAATTCAAGAACACAATAATTCCATGGAAAGAGAAGTACTGCCAAGTAGCCTTGTTTTGTGAGATGCCCCCTCATGTAATATATGAGCCCAATGACATATCACTACTAATTTCTCTGAGGTTTACTTTTGGTTTCAAATGAAGTTTTTCATGCATTTCCACACATCTGGATTTTATAGCACCCTCTTTTACTCTCCTACGCAAGTTTCATCTGTCTTGATGAAAAATATTTTTAAGTCGGAAACTCTAAAACATTTACAGAATAGCTTCTGTGCGTCAGAACTATAATATGAGAACACTTTTCATCTGCCTTAGAGCATTTTTCTTCAAAGAATTTTTGAGTGCTTAAAGTTATCGTTGCTACAAATCTATTTAGCCTCCCTGGGAGGGAGTGACCAGTAATAAGGTACCTATTTTATAATTGAGGATACACACAAATAGAGTGAGATAATTTGCTAAAGGACATATGATATATGCTAAAAGAATATCTATTTGCTTGTATATCTATGTTGGAAGATAGGAGAGATTAAGTTTCTTGAATATTAAGCTCCAGGTGCTTAATTACTACAAAAAAAAAGGATTTTTATCAGATGTACAAATTTACTCTTTGGTCCTGTAAGGGACAATTTTTGTTGTTTTCTGACTTCCAAAGACCTACTGTTTGGTTCTTATTAGGAACAGTGCTCCATCATACTGGGGAAGTCAGTGAGGGTAGATATTCTGTCTCAGTAAGACAAATGACTTAGAGTCACACAAAGGATTTCTTTGTATGACTCATCTGAGGCTCAGAACCTTGAAAGGGAGCTGCAGAGATTAAGAGAGACTTAGAGATTATTCTTGGTGCTAACAATGGAGAATAGAGAACAGTGATGAGAGCAGGAAGTGCCCCATAGCTGTGCTGTGCCAGTGCATCCTAGCCAGTTTCTGAGGCATGACTGTGGCTTGATTCTTGACTCATTAGACTACAGTGGTTCATGGCTGATTTCTGAGTCTAGTTCTTAATCCTCCCCAAATGTTTATATCTTTTCAAAACATTCTTCTTCCGCTTAAATTAGAGTTTGCTTCTGTTATTTAAAACCCATAACCTTGTCTGGAACTTCTTATTCAGTAAGAAGATCAGTACAAGCAGCACGGCCTCAGTAATTACACGTATGCTTCTTATAGAGACCTTCTTACAGGAACCAACTGCAAGGAGTTCCAAATATAATTTAAAGCATTCCAGAAGTGGAATAGACTGCATTTTCATTCCAGGTCAAAGACACAGGAGTGGAGATATAAAAAATAAATCTGAAAGCAGACATCATTACAAGAAGCCATATGTGGGTGATGTGGTGTGAAAGGAACCCTGGGATGAGAGCCAGGGAATCTTCCACCACCACTTACTTAGCCATTTACTTAGCCTGGTGACCTCAGGTGAAGTGCTTTCTATCTCTAAGCAATCGTTCGTTCATCTGTACAAGGTAGATAATACCAGCTGCAAAGCCTATTTCACAGGGCTGTTAGGAGGAATAAAACATAAACATCAAGTAAGCAAATAAAAGTATGATCTAAATAACCTTTTTGTTATTATTATATTTATATTGTACAAAAGATAAGCATCGGGCACATGACCTTGTTTCCATTTTGTAATGACGTTTCAGAGTAATTTATAAAAGTCTTAATCCTTTACTGCAGGTTCTAAGGTTGGCGTGGTGGATAAACGGCATCATTTACAGTCAGAAGGGACTGAATATCAATCTTTATTTTTCACAATAGTTTATTACCTGTGTGATCCATGACAAGTGATTCAAACTTTCTGAGGACAAGCATTCTATAAAACAGAACAATATAAAATAGACATACTAACACTAATTTCAAGAATGCTATAAGGTTAGCAATATATATATTTTATAAATACTTATCTATGGATATTTACATAATGACAGATAAGTGAGATTATGCATGTCAGGCCTGCCACTTATTAGCTATGTAGCAAGGAAAAGTTATGTACCTCTGAATTCCATTTTCCCATGCAAAATGGGAGTCATTATAACAACTATCTCACAGATTTTTTTTTTAGAGCTTAAATGACAATACCGTAAAAGCATTTAGGACATTGCCTGGCACATAGTAAGCTATCGTAACAATTAGCTATTGTTATTATTTTTAAACAAAGCATTTTACCCAGTAGACACTCAGTAAATGAGTATGTTCATTACAGTTTTTGCTTTCTAACAGTTAAATAATCACAGTATCTAATCAGATATATTCCTTGAGATCAAGGAGATAAAGTAGAATATGTGCAGTCGTACTTCATCTTGTACTCTATCTGCTTAAATGGACAGACTTTTTAGGTTCTTACCACCTGTCAAGCAATTATTTGACGTCAACCAAGATCAATTTTGAACTCCAGAGAATGTCATGGGAACCAGATATTTGTAATTGGAGCTGCTTGACCATTGGCAGTGGAATTATTCCTTCTATCCTGCACATGCCTCCCCATACATCAGTTTTCCAGTTTTATTTTTATTCACTCTTTATCTTAGGCATAGAGACCTGTCTAAAGTTTGTCTACTCCTGTCTATTTCAGAATCCTCAAGGGCTACTGCTGCTAGTAATTAACACTATGTCTACCTGTAAGATAGTGTCCTGAATCATCATAGGCAGCCCTACTTTTTAAAAATATTTATTTTCAATCAATTTCGAGGTTTATTTTTAATTTTTAATTTAATTTAATTTTAAGTTCCAGGATACATGTGCAGGATGTGCAGGTTTGTTACGTAGGTAAACATGTGCCATAGTGGTTTGCTGCTCCTATCAGCCTATCACCTAGGTATTAACCTGCATGCATTGTCTATTTATCCTGATGCTCTCCCTCTTCCCACCCCCTAAAAGGCCTCAGTGTGTGTTGTTCCTCTCCCTGTGTCTGTGTGTTCTCATTGTTCAGCTGCCATTTATAAGTGAGAACGTGTGGTGTTTGGTTTTCTCTTCCTGTGTTAGTTTTCTGAGGATAATGGTTAGAGGGGTGCATATACAAGACATAAATTATACAGTTTTCTACTGGTAAGAATCTTACACCCAAGTTGAATAAAAAATATAAATATATTAAAATATGATTAAAAACAAAACTAATACAAACAAGTGTGCAATGAAAAATGGTAGAGAAAATTTATATGCATAGTAAATGTCAAACCAAATGTCAGATTCTGTTTTTTGTTTTTTGTTTTTTTTTCAGAAATTTATGGGGTCTTTATTTTTTGTAATAGATAAAAATAGCTTGCATTCCATTCCATATGCATTGGAAAACCATGTGGGATGGGAGTTTTCACCTCCCCTCTCCTATCTCCGATGACCCCTGGTAATCTCTGGTTCTGGTCTCCTACCTCCAATGGATGTGCCGGCTCACTCAGGCCTCACCTCCATGGTTGGTTTCCTCTCTCTGCTCTGGGCCACCATAAGAGCAGAACATAGTCCCTTCAACTGTTATGATCTTATTTCACTTTGTCCACTATAACAGTTGAAAAACAATGTCTTATTTTAATTTAAACTTTTATTAATATTGGGAATCATTTTTTCAGCATTATTTTCTACTTGTGTAAATTGTTTGATCTTTGCCTATTTTTAAAGAAATATCTTACTCTTGAAGTATTATATATTATTATGAGTTTCTTACAAATTAAATATATTATTAACATTTTGTCAGTATGAGTACAATTTGCCTTTAATGTTGTTTATGGTATATATGACATATAAAAGTTTAATTTTTCAGGAGTTAAATGTATTGGTCTTTTTATCTCTGAGTTATTCCTGTACTTTAAAAATCTTATCCATCTGAAAATCAGATAAAATGTTCATAATTTTTTGTTTTCATTATAAAAATATAGATTCTCATTGTAGAAAAAATAGGGAAGGTAAAAAGACACACAATGGCCAGGCAGGGTGGCTCACGCCTGTAGTCCCAGCACTTTGGGAGGCCGAGGTGGGTGGATCACCTGAAGTCAGGAGTTCGAGAACAGCCTGGTCAACTAGGAGAACCCCATCTCCACTAAAAATACAAAAACTAGCAGGGAGTGGTGGCGGGCACCTGTAGTCCCAGTTACTCGGGAGGCTGAGGCAGGAGAATTGCTTGAACCTGGGAGGTAGAGGTTGCAGTGATCTGAGATCGCGCCACTGCGCTCCAGCCCGGGCAACAAGAGTGAAACTTAGTCTCAAAAAAAAAAATACACAAAATGGAAAATAAAAATCATGTGAAGTGTTTCCTCTCAGAGATAGTCAGTGTGTTTTATGTACACATTTAACATTTGTAAAATAAAAATTGAATTATAACTACTATATAATTGTATATTCTTCTTGGTCTATTTAATACAGTATTACAAGCATTTTCTTTCAATATATTCTCTGACAGCTTGACAATAGGTTTGCTTTTATAGGATAGATGTTACTTCGATTTTATCATCTGTTCCTCCCAGTGTTTCTCAGTACTATTTTAAATGCTTTTAAATAAAATTATTGCTGTTATCTAACATTTAGCTGCTGCACAGTGCTGTTCATGTGAGAAGCAATCTGTCAATAATCAATGAAATCAATAATTTAAAGTATTATCCCTTATGACTCATGATTTGATGCTGGTACAGGCATCCTTTGTTCTTTAAATTCAATCATTTTTGAAAATGTATTTGATAGCAAATTTGAGGATAAGAGCTTATATTCTACATTGTAAATGGAAAGAATAAAAATGCATTTCAAACCCATCCAAAAATCCCTAAAGAATTTTCTGAAATATGCTAAAATACTTTTAAATACTAAAAGTATTTAAATAATTTACCAAGAACTTCTGTATGATATAAATTATACAAAATGTCAACTGTCTAATTACTTAGTATTTAATGAACTCAGTAGAGTGTAGTACACGGTATCAGCTTCAAATTATATTTCTCTCCTGTAACACAGCAAATATGAACTTCATTTAAATATATTAAAATAACAAAGATGTATATCAAATCCAAATAAAGTATCAAATAAAATAAAACGATTAGGCAATAAAAAATAGTTACCATTGGAAGGGTTACAAGTGAAGTTTGATGGCAGCAGAAACAAGGTGATGTCAACCACTTGGTGTCAAAAAAAAAAAAAAGAAAAACCAAATGGAAAAGGTGGCCAGCTAATCACTGTCGTTATTCTGGAATGGATAAAGGAGAATGTCAGTGAGGTGAGGAAAGAGTGAGTCATACATGTCCAAATTCAAGGAACTTGTGGACTTGTCTTCTCCTCAGAAATAGAAAATCAGAAACTGAATGCTAAAAGCCATCCTTTAAAGCTATAGCTGAATCTATGAAACAAGAAATTACTCAAATAGGAAATTTTGCTTCTGATCATATGGGAATAAGGGGTCCAGATTTACCCCCCCACACCTATAAATATACATATTGGAATAGCGTGTTTTAAGTATTTCTCATTGTTATGTGTATATATGTATTTGTTATAGTCAGTTTTTCTTCAAATAATGATTTTTTTTTTGGTAAAAGTAACTGCAAATCCTAATAGCAAATATTTGGATAGTGAGAATTCTGATAGCAAAGGATACCTTTGTTCTGAAGTTTTGTTTATTTCTCTGTTCAGCACATACTATATATAGCCATCTGCTCGGCTCCAAATTGGACATTTTAGGCCTCATTGTATCTTAATTGCTCTTTGGAGGAGTATCTATTTGTGGTGTTCTCTCATTTCCAAACTCCTCACATGCATGCCATATGACCTATATTGTAAGACAAACTGTCCCAGACATACCCCTCAGAAGTCAGTGCAAATCTGTCCCTTGTCAATGTCTGCTACTCTGAAGAATCACTGACTGTATCTTTTAGATATTTAAAAGACAGAATATTATTTAAAAGAATTTTCTTTAGGAAGTCAATTCAGGCAGATCAGTAGTCTTTAAACTAGGGTCTACATATGCATGGATATTGCTGTGGTCTGAATGTGTCTCTCAAAATTCACCTGTTGAAACTTAATCCCCATTGTGATGGTAGTAAGAGGTGAGGCTTTTTGGGAAGAAATTAAGACATGAGGACTCATGAATGGATTAATGCCATATAAAAGGGCTGGAGAGAACTGGCTTAGGTTCTTTTGCCCTTTTTCCATCCTGCGAGGACCCAGTGTTCATTCCCTGCAGAGAATGCAACAACAAGGCACCATCTTGTAAGCTGGGAATGCGGCCTTCACCAGACACCGAACCTGCTGGTGCCTCAATCTGGGACTTTACAGCCTTCGGAATGTGATACATACATTTGTGTTCCTTATAAACTACCAAATCTCAGGTGTTTTATGATAGCAGCATAAATGGACTAAGAAAAACATACACAAAGGCTTTCCAAAGGCACAAATATTTGTAAGAAAATCTACTTTCAGATCCTTAAACTGCACCCAAAGGGGAGGTGCTTCACTCCATTTCTCTACCAGCTACCCATTTACAGTAGCCCTTCTCCTTAGCATACCTATTACACATCCAATATTGTAACATATTGGGATGTTGGGAACAGGCCTCCCAAAATCTGGCCATAAACTGGCCCCAAAACTGGCCATAAACAAAATCTCTGCAGCACTGTGACATGTTCGTGATGGCCATGACGCCCATGCTGAAGGTTGTGGGTTTACCGGAATGAGGGCAAGGAACACCTGGCCCGCCCAGGGCAGAAAACCGCTTAAAGGCATTCTTAAGCCACAAACAACAGTAAATACGTGGGTAAATCTCTGTTCAAGGCTCTCAGCTCTGAAGGCTGTGAGACCCCTGATTTCCCACTCTACACCTCTATATTTCTGTGTGTGTGTCTTTTAATTCCCCCAGCGCCACTGGTTAAGGTCTCCCCGACCGAGCTGGTCTTGGCAACATGATGCAGTTTTCAGGAGTTTAAAAACATTCAAGACACAAATCAAGAGACAGTTTGAAATACCGATGTCTGTAAAACCTTTTGTAAGCAAAATGTTGTGTCCAGAGTTGGTTCCTTCTGGTGGGTTCTCGGTCTCGCTGACTTTAAGAATGAAGCCGCGGACCTTCGCGGTGAGTGTTACAGCTCTTAAAGATGGTGTGTCCATAGGTCTTAGTGCCATCCCCCATTTTATACACATTTCTGTTATAGGCAAAATATGACATCAGAAATGTGTTATTTTGTCCCGTGCTACTTTGGTTATGAATTCAGACAGAGAATTAAATTTTATCAGTTTTCTTTAACAACCTCTTATCTCCTCCACTTTCTGATTTTTTTCAAAAAATGAATCTTACTCAAGGGAAAATCCCTTGATATGCTTTCCAGATAAGAATTTGAAACAATATCTCTTGCTATTCATTTGCTTACAAAACATCCAGACTCTAAACTTTTCATTGTTTATGAGAAAATGTAAAGTGCTAGTAAATATGTATATAAGCTTAATAGTTTTACACAATTATTGAAGTTGGCTTTGAAAACTTCATACAAGTCTCATTGCAAAGGTCAGGAAATTTCATATAACTTATAAAAAGTTTGTTATACGTGGTGCACTGTTAACAGATAAAAAGACATGACATGTCAAGCCTATGTTTGATATTAAACTCATTTTCTAGTTAGATGCCCATGTGCTTTGTGGAATGAGAAAATTGGCACAAGATAGGAAATGTCTCTTTGCAAGTTGTGATGAGTAAGAGCTATGACCTACAGATTGGTGAATCCTTGGAGGTTTTCAGTCATTCCATGCCAGTAATTTATATCTGCCTCTACAGCAATGAAAAAAGCATTACTGATGAGATTATAGCATTCAAAGACTTGTACTTGATTCAACTATGGCTGGTATTTTAAAAACTGTGGAATCGCTTTATTCAAGTTCATGTAGAGTCACAGAAAAAAACGTATGTATTCATTCAAACATAGTTGCTATAACAAGGGGTCTTACTCAAATTTCTGCCTTAGTCTCCAATTTAGAAACATTGTTTAAAACAAACAAAAACACAAGTTTTTGTGGCCAAAAGACTGAGTATTCATTTGCACACAGCATTGGCTATTGACATTAGAACAATTAGTATAATGAATTGCAGGGTATCCAGCCAGTGCTTTAAAAAATTGATATGTGAATTAACGAGATAAACTCATCCCCAGCTATTCTGATGTTTGGAAGTAAGATGGTTATGAAAGGGAAACATTAATATGCACATTTAATTTAATTTTAAAATGAGGGCAGTTTTTATAGCAGAAACAATCAAGACTGGCTTTACCAATAAAGTTATTTATCAGACATTTTCCATGAATTATATGAACTGAATCTGGAGCTTCAAAGTTTTTTTTAACAGTTTGATTGAAATATAATTCATGAACCATAAAATTTACCCATTCAATGTGCTTAGTCCAGTGGTTTTTAGTATATTCAGAGTTGTGTAGCCATCAATACAATCTAATTTTAGAATATTTTTTAATCACCCCAAAACCAACCCTGTACCTAAGAGCAGTCATTTCCCATTCTTGCTCCTCTTACTTTCTGTTTCTATAGATTTGTCATTTCTGGACATTTCATATAAATGGAATCATGCCACGTGTAATTTTTCTTTTGGAACTGAATTCTTTCATGTAACGTATTTTTAGGTTCATCCATGTGTAGCATGTATTAGTACTTTATTCTTTTTTATTGTTGGATAATATTTCATTGAGTGGCTATTTTACTTTTACCATTGTATGGTATTATTATAATACCACGTTTGTTGATCCATTTATCAGTAGTTAATGGAGCTCCAGAGTTTTTGTGAAAATATGTCGTGCATGTGTTTAAATAGGCATTTCATTTTTAACAGTCCGCAAGGCATTAACATTATCAAAATTTAATTTTCTCTAACCATTTTTTTAAATGGTAGGCTTCATAAGGTGACTCTAAGTGAAAGGGTAGCACTATAATTAATAATAAATTGATAAGTTTTTATAAAATATATTTGGTGTACTTCCCAGATACTAACAAAGTTAATAACTACTGATTGGGTAACCAGTGTCTTTACAAGTCAGGTACTTTCCATATTTGACTTCAACAAACTTGAAGGAGAACATAATTTATCAACTGATAGATTATTAAGTATAATTTTGATGATAGATCGCTTTGTATTTTTTGTCATATCATTCTGAATAAGTTTAAATACTTAAATAACACTGAATAATAAAACTCTTTCCCATCCCATCTACTTACTTATCTACTTATTTACTTGGACAAGGGTTTTTAATATCTGCATTTATTTTAAAAAGGTGGCATAGGATTATTATTGTTCCAAAAGTGGTCCTATTACAACATTCATCAATTATAAGAAGTAATATTCACAATATAATATTGAAGCAGAATATCTCCCTGACCCCTTCACGGGTGGAAACTGGAGTCACTGGCGCTCGACCTAACTGGCCACTTCGGTGAATTCCACTCACTGGAACCTGCTCTGTTCCACTCCTCACGGGAAGGGCAGCGCAGGTAAGCGGGTGCAGGAGCCAAGGTGAGCGCTTCTGGGTACTGGCAGGAGCAAAACTGTGCAGGCCCCGCAGTAGCGTCTGGAGAATTAGAGTGCTCGTGACCTCTGAAGCCCCACAAGGAGTGTTACAGTGGTGCCCTTTTAGCTTTGCCATCGGCAGACTGCTTCAGTGTTTACAGCCCAGTAGAGGGTCAGTGTGACAGCTTTAACAATTTGATAATTCAAATGCTTTATCAATTTGATAATTAACTTCTCTGATTATAATAGAAATGCATCGCCATTGAAGAAAATTTAAAATTATTAAAAAGAAAAAACAAGAAAATAATCCCCAATTTCATAATCAGCAAATGGACACTTGTGTGTTTGTGTGAGAGTGTGTGTGTATGTGTAGTGTGTTTGTAACTATACTTCTTACTATATATGATCTCTTGTTTTCTGGTTTTGTCCCTAATAGCATATCATAAACTTTTTGTATTATTAAATGTTCCACAAAACAACTTTAAATTTATATTCAATTTTAAAAGTTAATTATAAGAAAGTTATTGTTATAAAACTTATCTGAAATAGGCTTATTCTAGCGTTAATTATAGAAAATCAGTGTCATCAAAATGGCCAATAAAAGAATATTCAAATTATGTAATATTACTATTATTAAAAATTTGTGGTTACCTCTCTTTTACAAAATAAATATTTAAACATTACTTATTTTTAGACTTCAGAATAAAATTATTCTTTGGCTTCAGTGCAGATAAGCAATTTAAAATATATTTATTAATCTCCTTTAAGTTTTTCAATAAATTCACGTAGGTTGTGCTGATCTTTTCTGTTGCCTTGACCACAAAGATCAAATATGCTTAAAGTAAAATACTTGACTTGCAACCTTTGTCAGTCAAATTCTGATTTTACAGGACATTCTCTCAACAATAGTAGTTAGACATATAAAGAAAATCATCTGCTGTAGGTAAGCATTTTTTTATTGCTGTTGGTAGTAACTTTTTCTGTTTGTTCTAAATATTGTAGAATTTTATCTTCAATTTTATTATGCAAAAATTTGACAGGAAATGTCTAGATGTGGTACTCTTGTCATAAAAATTGCTTGCTCTCTTCCTTCCTCCCTCACTCTCTCTTTCCCTACCTCTCCTCCTCCATCCCTCCCTTGCCTCCCTCCCTTCCTCCTTCCTTCCCTCCCTTTTTTCCCTCTTTCCTTTCTTTCTTTCCTCCTTTCTTTCTTCCTCCCTTTATATTTCTAATAATTATTCATTGCAGTTGCAGAAAGCTTTTTTAACTTACTTTTTTTGTTATTGGCTTTTGCATTATTTGATCTGTGGCTTAGGAACACCTACAATGTTTAAACTCCAAATCTTTTTATTCCTTTAATTTTCTGTTATAATTTTATAAACTTTTCCTTTATTATTTTAAGAGAACGTGCAAGTTAGAGTTTGACATTATTGATTTTTTATGCAGAATGTTATTCTCCTGCTGAAATTTTGGAGCTGATCTAGTTTCGCCTTTTCCCCTTCTTTTTGTTAATTTAAATCTCAGTTTGCTTTGCACCTCTTCGTACTGATTTTTTCTTAACCTGATCTCTTTTTATAACTGCATCACCCCATTCTATTTACCATGTCTTTACTTATCCTATTGCGGATACCCAGGTTTTTCTTCCTGTTTTTTGTTGACCAGCTTTAAGTAACTGTTTTTCTAATTCTTCAGAATAATTTTTCTTCTCATTCCATTTGTGTTATTTTCTAACAAATCTTATTTTTATCATTTTACTCATCTTTAAAAAGGAAAAAGTTCATTCAAAAATGAATTTTGCCAATAGACTGGTGGTGGCGATTTTCATGGGCTCCCCTCAGTAAGGAGCACTTTACTTACAAGTTCTCTGCTTGGAAGCAGAGCACAGGGACTGTGACAGGCAGATGGTTAAACCCAGACAAATACATTGTGTCTGCCCTACACTCATCTCACTCATCTGGTCATTCCCAACTCTATTCCTCCCTTCCTAGGTGCTCTAAAATTAGGAAAGACATATATAAAACTAAAGACTGGAATCTTTGTGCATAGCTCATCATTTAGCCTTTACCACCCATATAAAACATTTTGCTGGCTTTTGATAAGGTGAAGCATCCCATCATCAGTTCTCTCTTGCTCTCTCTCTCTCCTGGTCATATTTTCTTAGCATCATGATAGCCAAAAAGCAGCACCTGCACAATAGAAAAATGGTTAGCATGTTTTATTGTTGATTTGGAAGCCCATTTAAATATTATATTTTTAAATAAAAGATAATAAAATAAAAGACTGAGAATTACTATATCTCTATTCCATGAATAAGAACTAAGCATTCTCAAATATTTTGAAATTTAGGTTATTTCCAAAGTTTATTTTTGTCAGTCACCATTCCTGTTAATCCTGTAGTAAATATCTTCAAGCCTAATTGTGATCTTGTTTGAATGATTTTCTTTACAAGGTCTCAATAGAGTGACAGGTAAGGTACATTTTGGGAATCTGCTTATATTGTCATATTGCTTTCAAAACAACTCTCCAGGGTTTTCAAGGCATCAGCAAAAAATGAGCTGTCTTGCTTTATTGCAAAGTTACTACACTTAAAAATGCAATTCCAAATGTCTTTTCTTCTCTTTCCCCATGAGAGCCTCGAGGACCCATCATTGTGCTTTCTAGCCCTCTTTTAGGAGAAATATTGCTAGAGCAAACAAACATTAATGCATTTGCCAATTCTTGTAAAATCCTTTCTTGCTATTGGTTTCCTATAGTTTAGATAAATTTCACAGAAATTTCAGTATGTCAGTAAAAACTATGACCTTGGTGAGAATAGCATAGTGCTGAATGGTTTTAAAATAAGAGAACAGCATTTGGAGGAATGTCGTTGTTACTTTGGATCTGAGAAAAATAAATGCAAACACTCAAGTCTTTTTTTTTTTTTTTGAGGCAGAGTCTCACTCTGTCGCCAGGCTGGAATGCCGTGGCACGATCTCGGCTCACTGCAAACTCCACCTCCCGTGTTCAAGCGATTCTCCTGCCTCAGCCTCCTGAGTAGCTGGGATTACAGGTGCACGCCACCACGCCTGGCTAATTTTTGTATTTTTAGTAGAGATGGGGTTTCACCATTTTGGCCAGGATGGTCTCGATCTCTTGATCTCATGATCAGCCCGCCTCGGCCTCCCTAAGTGCTGGGATTACAGGCATGAGCCACCATGCCCGGCCAAACACACAAGTCTTATAGTATAAAGGGGAGAATCGGAGGTCCACTTCCTACTCACCCACAAACCTCATCAATATCTTTCTGTTACCTGGTATCTCACCTTTCCAAGATATGTTTATTCCCTTCATCTGGTTATCAGTAAATCTAGATTAATAATGAATTGGCAATTAATTGATTCCACAATAGAAAAATTATAGCAAAAGTAATGAAAGCTATTTTGGAACATGAGGCCTCTTTGCTCCTCAGCACCATCCTCTAGCTCTCATGAAGCATGTCATGTTGCTTGAGACTTGAATGAGTTTATAACAGTGTTAAGTTGTATATTTTAGTTGACCAGATAACTCAGAAATCCAGGGGAATATATTCTAATTTTTAAATCAATTATGTTAAAAATTGCTTTTTTCTGCTTGCATTTTGGCTGAACAGCTTTAAGAATTAAGTTGATTCTTGCTTGAAGGAAAGGAATAAATTCTTGAAAGAAGACAAAATAATTGACTCCGTTTTTACAGATAAAACCCAGAGTCCCAGAGGATTTGTAAGTTCCTTCATTAACATTGCTTGTAATGTAAAATAGCAGATTGAAAATCTAGACCTCTTCAACTGAACTGATTTTTTATTTTCAGCATAGTATTTTCCAGGTAACTGTCACAGTCTCTGAGACAATTATACATCTTCTTGAATACCAGAGTTAAACAAAATAAATGAAATAAAGTTTTGTGTACTCTTTTCTTAAGTTAAAATTCAGGTGACAGCAATGTGTTCAGCTTCTCTCTTTGGAGAAGAAACCTAAATTGAGATTCTTAGTTGGTTAAAGCCCTCATTTGATCCTTTTTATGGATGTTGGCTTGGTGAAAGATCTGGGCCTTTGCTTCCTTTGGGGAAAAAGCAATATGTCTTTGTCTTGTCAACACCTGCTGTTTGCACTATTTCAAACGTAGGAGGTAATTTTGTTGCTAGTAGAGTTTGTAGTTTGTCCTGGTTGTCTGGAACAGAAAGTAACAAATTCCTTAATATAAAAATTGGGCCCCAGATTCCACTCAGTTCTAGTGTTTGTATAAATTCAAGCTGCTGGTGGAGCAAAGATGTTTCTGATACATGATTTTTATCCCAAATTTGTCCTTTAATTTAGCACCTAACTAAAGTACTTTATGTTGGATATTAATGAGTGTCTACCTGTGATTCATTATTTAAGCACAGAAGGAAAATGATACTTTATATTTAGGTAAGGATATAAAGAACAACTACTTTGATATGATACAAGAATGTCTCATTTATAAATTGTGAGTTTCAAAGGAGTCTAATGTGATAACTTTAAGAATAACGAGCTTTTAGGTTTTCACTTAGAAACTTAGATCAAATATTCAGAACTAGTACATTGATGCAAAATAAATAAATAAAAATGGATGTTCTTTGTCACCATCTTGCCTATTAGGATGTCTCTGGCTCTTCATGTGATCTACTGTTTAAAACCCTTCACAAGTTCTCTATTGCTATATGAAAAACTCCAAACCACGTAGTACCACACATGGAGTCTTTCATAATTCAGCTTTTCCCAGCAACACAGCTTTCTGTTCCATCACTTCTTCACACAGTACAGGAAGTTGTTTGTTTCCGGAATACCTGTGCTTCTTCTATCTTCTGTCCTCTTCCATCTTCATAACTGATGTGCAGAAGGCCAAGTTACAGGGTCTTACAGGCATTGTGTGAACCATCAGTAAGGTAGCATACCTTACTTAGCTTTGAAATATTTTGGAGAAACCAGATCTGCTTAACCAGGCAATGTCAATCCCTATTGTCCAGGACTAGTTATAAGCAATACACTCTTTCACAGTTTACCTTGACTTTTTGATTTTAAAAAATATATGGGTTTAATTGACCAAGGGAAGGGTAAGGCAAATACAACTAGCTGCCTCATCAAATTTTATTCTCTTCTTTCTAATTAACAGTGTTTCAATTTTATTTAGGACAGTCACAGATTCAACCTGTAGGTCTTTCTCATTTTTTCTTCTTGGAATGCAGACATGAGCCTGGTGGTACAGCAGCCATTTTGCCACCATGAGGTGACCAGCATGAGGCAAAGGTCTACACTGTGAGAATGACAGAGGAAAGACAAGAAGAGCTTGGATCCCAGATGTCATCACTAAACTGTCATTAACCCTGGACTGTCCACGTTGGAATTTTTGTTTATAGAGATAAATGAAATATTGTTTGAGAGTTTCAATTGTGCCACTGAATACATTGCTAACTGATATAAAGGACTGACAAGGAATTTGGATATTATAATTTTATTAAACTGTCAATGACTTTCCCATCAGATAAATTAATTGATAGTTATAATCTGTGCAGAAAGGACAAAAATGGGGTTTCTCAATGTCTACCCTCATTAGTAACGGGGCAGAGGGGAAAGCCAGCAGCCTACGCCCAATTGTTTCCATTCCGGTTTCACTCTTCTCCTACTCCTTATGTCTCTCTACCTCTCAAACACTAGCAAACAATGTCAGAAGATCCATGTGAGGGTAAGCTTTTGTATATACTTGTGATCGTTAATATTGAGTGTCAACTTGATTGGATTGAAGGATGCAAAGTATTGTTCCTGGGTGGGTTTGTGAGGTTGCTGCCTAAAAAGATTAACATTTGAGTCAGTGGACTGCGAGAGGCAGGCCCACCCTCAATCTGGGTGGGTACCATCTAATCAGCTGCAAGCATGGCTAGGATAAAGCAGGCAGAGAACGTGGAATGAGCAGACTCCCTGAGTCTTTTGGCTTCATCTTTCTTTCCATACCGGGTGCTTCGTGCCGTCAAACATCAGACTCCAAGTTCTTCAGCTTTTGGACTCTTGGACTTACACAAGTGATTTGCCAGGGGCTCTCGGGCCTTCGTCCAAATACTGAAGGCTGCACTGTTGGCTTTCCTAATTTGAGGTTTTGGGACTCCGACTGGCTTCCTTGCTCCTCAGCTTGCAGATGGCCTAGTGTGGGACTTCACTTTGTGATCATGTGAGTCAGTACTCCTTAATAAACTCCCCTTTGTATGTTCATCTTTCCTGTTAGTTCTGTACCTTTAGAGAACTCTGACTAATACAATACTGTTCCAGACCTTTAAAAAACATGCTGACTAACCAGAGCAAGACTGTGCTAGCTGAGTAAATAAACAATATAAGCAATCTTGCTTTGTCTACAGACAACCACCCACTTATCTGTTACACTGCCCCTCATCCTCTAGTCTCCTTCTTACCTAACTCCCTGTGTTAGGCAGTTCTTGAATTGCTACAGAGAAATATCTGAGACTGGGTAATTTACAAAGAAAAGAAGTTTGATTGGCTCACGGTTCCACAGGCTATACAGGAAGCATGATGCTGGCATCTGCTTGGCTTCTGGGGAAGCCTCAGGAAACTTACAATCATGGCGGAAGGCAAAGTGAAAGCAGGCAGTTCACACGGGTGGAGCAGGAGCAAGATAGAGAGGAGAGAGGTGCTATACACTTTTATATAACCAGATCTCACAAAAACTCACTATCACGATGACAGCACCAAGGTGGGGAGGGTATTAAACCATGAGAAACCACCGTCATGATTCAGTCGCCTTCCACCAGGCCTCACTTCCAACACTGGGGATTACAATTGAACATGAAATTTTGGTAGGGACACAGATAGAAACATATCACTCCCCTTCTTTCCCAGTCCACTCAGCTGTCAATGCTGGATCCTGTCTAGGTTCTAGTCCTTTACCTAATACCAGTTGAGTCTTGCTTTCCTTCCTTTGATTTCATTCAGTTCTGGAAAAGAACTTCCTGAATGTGCCATCAGTCTCTTCCCTCATACTTCTACCTTATGTAGGAAGAAGCTGCCCTTTCCTCTGACACATGACCCCTTTGATCAGCTCACTTGATTGTTTTCTGGTCAAAGAAGGGAATCCAACAGATTTAGGGGCAAAAAGAAAAAAAAAATGATTTCCAAGCTTGTTGTCAAACCAACTGAGATGTAATGGCCAAAAGTTGCATTTAAAGTAGGATGATTCATCTTTCTTTTCAAACTCATGAAATCCTGTGTTGAATCAGTTGCTCTCTAGCCTATGGAAGAAAAATGTATCTTTACACTTACTAGGTGACTCTACCTTCATCTTAAGATGAAGAACTATTTCATAAACTGGTTCAGTTTCAAAGTGTTCTTTTGCCAATCTCAAAGATAAATAGCCTCAAGGAGTCAAAATGATTTCATAAATTTTTATCAAAAACTGTAACTCCGACTTGAATCCTATTTGGAACAAAATGCAAATACACAGTACTTAAAATATTTTTGAAGAACTAGCAGCTGTACAAAACTAGATTTTTTTTTTTTTTTTTTTGAGATGGCATCTTGCTCTGTTGCCAGGCTGGAGTGCAGTGGTGCGATCTCGGCTCACTGCATCCTCTGCCTCCAGGGTTCAAGCAATTCTCCTGCCTCAGCCTCTTGAGTAGCTGGGACTACAGGCGCACACCACCACACCCAGCCGATTTTTGTATTTTTGGTAGAGACGGAGTTTCACCGTGTTGGCCAGGACGGTCTTGATCTCTTGACCTCACGATCCACCTGCCTTGGCCTCCCAAAGTGCTGGGATTACAGGTGTGAGCCACTGTGCCCGGCCTAAAACTGGAGAATAATTTTTTATAATCTGAAGATTACTTCAGAAGTCGAACCACTGGCAAGGACACCTACTGGGTAGCCTGTGCCACTCACACACTTTTTTGGAGAAGCTACTGTTACCAAAGGATGCCAATGATTATAGACATCCCTGGGTGCAACAAGGAGCTTTGGTGCATACTATAGTCATGTCCATTTTGAAGAAGCACTAGTGTATCCAAAAATGTCTGATAGTATAATTTTGGTCTCTATTCAAGGGTGGCAAGCTTAAAGATGGGCAGTTGATTCCTGCCAGGTACATTAGGTCCTTGTTTGAGAATGTGGAATAGTAACTTAGAGATTTGAGTTGCAGTCTAGATATATTTTAATGGAAAAAGTGAAAATTCAAAAGTTGTTGCAATCAAAATCTGTAATATGGGTTGAAAAGCAAAAAATTAAGTTTTCAGAGACAGGGAGAGAGAGAGAAAGATCAAACAACATCAGACACTCAGAAATAATCACAAATGAGGGATGGAGAGACATGATGTCCCAGTCTTCCCATAGCGTACCAGCCTTTGATTACACTCAATCCATGAAACCCTGCTAATTCCCAGACCTTACATTCTTGAGATGTCCTTATACCTTTATAATAAATACAGCAGCTGTACAAAACTAGATTTTTTTTTTTTTTTTGAAATGGAGTCTCGCTCTGTTGCCAGGCTGGAGTGCACTGGTGCGATCTCGGCTCACCACAACCTCTTTATAATAAAATAGTCTTTTTTCCTCCAAATTTTGTTCTACTAGGGTTCTTTTTTAGAAATAGTAAATTTCTATTTTCTGCAGCAAATACTCTTCCAGCAAGGTTCATGGAAATAAAGTTTTGTGTAAATGATACAAAACTACTTCATTTCACTCACATGTTGAAGAACTTGTTTTCTACAAACCATTGTGCTTGCCTTTTAGAAATTCACAGATGAATTACATATGGGTCCTGCAAAGAGTACATGAGGAGAGAAAGACAGATGTGTAAGTTGGTAGCATGCATGGTAGAAAGGTGTGATGGCCACGAGAAGCACAAAGCCCACACACTATGGAAATAGATGATTTCCCGCAATGACCCAATACAACTTTAGAAAGAAGTGGAACTTGAGTCTGTATGTGGCAAATGGGTATTATTTGGACATGTGGGATTAGGATGAAAATCATTCTCGGTAGACAGAATGTGAACATGTCTAGGAATAACAGAGAGAGGTATAAGCAACAGTTCAGTTTAAAATAAAAGGTTTGCAAACAGATGTAGTGATTAAGATTAGAAAGATAGATTTGGGCCAGATTAACAGAGGTCTTTAAAGCCCATGAAGTAAGCTTAGAGTTTGTCATAACGAATCTTTGGCCCCAAATAGTCAATAAGAATTTTTTTTTTTTTTTTTTTTTTTTTTGAGACAGAGTCTTGCTCTGTGTTGCCCAGGCTGGAGTGCAGTGGTGTGATCTCAGCTCACTGCAACCTCTGCCTCCCGGGTGCAAGTGATTCTCCTGCCTCAACCTCCCGAGTAGCTGGGACTACAGGCACCTGCCACCATGCCTGGCTAATTTTTGCATTTTTAGTAGAGACTGGGTTTCACCATGTTGGCCAGGTTGGTCAAACTCCTGACCTCCGGCGATCCACCCGCCTCGGCCTCCCAGAGTGCTGGGATTATAGGCGTGAGCCACCGTCCCAGCCAACAAGGATTTTTAAACCAGGGAATGATATCAGCAGTGACTCAGGAGGCTGGACCAAGTGGTAGAACAAAGATGGGCTGTGGGAGAATGGAGCACACCAGTGAGAAAGCTGGTTCGGGGGTTCGTTAAGTGGTAATAAGGGTTGGAGAAGAAATAATTTTCTTCAGCAGGTTTTTGAGGATTTCAGTGTGATTAAGGAAGAGCAAGGTTTCCATCAAAGTGAGACAGCTAAAGTGCTTCAGGAAGAGGCTGAAAAAAGAGGTTGGCTTGCTCTGAGTGGTGGGAGTCACTGGACCCCACTGTTAAGGAGCTTGGAGCCTAGTTGACAGAGTAAAAATGTAGATGGCCGGTCTGCATAGGAAATTAAGGAGAGCATGCAGGGACACAATAGAGAAAGAGATTTTTATCTAACAAAGCAATTGTAAATTAAAAGGATTAAGAAAAGGAAGGTAGGAGTTAGACGGAAGGCATAGGATGCAAATCCATATCCAATTAATATTAATTGCCTAGAGGGTTCCAGGTATATTTATAAATTGAATTACATTTAAACAGTTTCTCTGTTTTACAGATCTACATAAGTTGAGAAACTTGCTTAAGATACGCCTATTTTAAGTGGTACAACTGAAATCTGAACCCAGGTTTTCTGGTGTCTTAACTCTTCGATTTTAATTCTTTGTATTTTATCACATTATCTCTCATCAAGATTAGTAGAGGTTAAGGGAAATAAACATAGAACCAGACTATGTTTCAGTAGCAATGTTGATTTCACTGAGTACACAGCCTTCTTAAATCAGCTTCCTCAAATGCTCAACCTAGATCAAAGTAATTCCCAGTTAGGCCACTGGCTGTTAATAAATAATTCATTACATAAAACTACTAAATAAGTGCCAGAGGTAAGAAATTATCTATTTGGATATTGTGACAAAAATCAATAAAATTCAACTATCAGGTTTTTTTTTCTGGTTTCATAGCTTGTTGATTTTGTGACTATTCATTTGAGTAACTACATCCAAAATATGAGAGTAAAAAGCTAGTGGCCATTTATTCATGTATTATAGATGCCAAATTCCAGAAGTGTGTGACATTTACATGAATATAAAACAAATTTATTGTAATTAATGTTATTACCATGAATAAGAAATAAATTCATAACATCCAATATGTAAATACTAAGCAAAGCATGTAATTTGTCTCTTTTTGAAATTAATCTCACGTTCACATTAATATGATTTATGTTATTGTAATACCCACTATGCCTCTGGAATCAGAGTAGAAATGATTAGTTCTTTATGTGACCTTAATAACAAATAATGTGCTAACAGAATCATAAATATCGACTAAAATTAATTAGATTTTCCCATATTTTTAAAATAGCTTCCTGAATTTGATCTTTGCGTAGTAATAGAATGAATGAAAATAAGTGTAAGTGCCTCGGCATATTAAAATGTCAAAAAGAGGACACCTGCAGTCATAGTTCAAGGCATGGATCATAGATCGTAGAAAGTTAGAGGCAGGAAGGGTCTCAGAGGTCGTTCAGTTCAATGACTTCATTTTGCAGATGAGGGAGAGGAAGGCCAGAGATGCTGGGACTTTTCCAGGGTTCAATGCACAGTTACGAAGTGGCAATGCCAAGAACACAGAACAGACCTCCTGACTTCAGTCCATTGTTCTTTTTGCTATATCATGCTGCCTGAAGAATCATTTTTCATCATCTTAAAATGCTGCCGTAGTATTGCATTAGCAAGTGAAAAATTAATGGGTGTATATTCTTTTGCTTTATAAATGAAAAAAAAAAAACACTTCCATTAATCGCAGCAAAATAATATTTACCATAAAGTGAGCTCAGAGGACAGATTTGTTTCCCACATATCCTATAGCAAATCAGCTTTCTAGATTTAAGGACATAGTGTCACATTCAAGTGTTTTTAAATG
Organism: Hylobates moloch; assembly: GCF_009828535.3. Lineage (NCBI taxonomy): Eukaryota > Metazoa > Chordata > Mammalia > Primates > Hylobatidae > Hylobates > Hylobates moloch. The sequence continues at coordinate 87,787,051 of NW_026652288.1, read as the reverse complement.
AGGGGCGTTTTTATTAAAATAAATCATTTGACCCGTGATTATTAATTGTCATGATATGAGGAAATTATTACAGGATTGGTGTTGTAGCACATTTGAAAATTAAAGTAACACTTATTTTTTTCCATTGAGATACAATTCACAAAAAGAGAGACACCGGATCTGAAGTGCACCATTTGATAAGTTCTGACAAGAGCATACCCCACCGTGGTCTACACCTAGATCAAGATACAGCACACTTTCATACCCTAGAGAAATTCTGCTGTCCTCTCCCAGTCAATAAATTCACTATCCTTTTCTGAAGGGAACCACAAATATGTTGCTCATGTTTGTTTGTTTTTGTTTTGTTTTGTTTTGTTTTTTTGAGATGGAGTCTCGCTCTGTCGCCCAGGCTGGAGTGCAGTGGCGCGCTCTCGGCTCACTGCAAGCTCCGCCTCCCGGGTTCACGCCATTCTCCTGCCTCAGCCTTTCCGAGTAGCTGGGACTACAGGCGCCCGCCACCACGCCCGGCTAATTTTTTGTATTTTTAGTAGAGATGGGGTTTCATCGTGGTCTCGATCTCCTGACCTCGTGATCCGCCCGCCTCGGCCTCCCAAAGTGCTGGGATTACAAGCATGAGCCACCGCGCCCGGCTGTTGCTCATGTTTTGACGTGACTAGTTGTCTTTATGTTTATTAAGCTGTAGAAGTTTTTGGTGCATTTTGGATGTAAGTGCTTTATCAGATACATGGATTACAATATTATCTTCCAATCTGTGGCTTGTCTATTTAATTACTGAACACGGTCTTTTAATTAGCATACAAATTTAATTTTGATCATGTAACAATTTTTCTTTTATGGTTTTGCTTTTTTTTTTTTTTTTTTTTTTTTTTTGAGACAGAGTCTGGCTCTCTGTTGCCAGGCAGAGTACAGTGGCATGATCTCTGCTCACAGAAACCTCCGACTCCTTGGTTCAAGCGATTCTCCTGCCTCAGCCTCCTGAGTAGCTGAGATTACAGGCACGTGCCATCACGTCTAGCTAATTTTGTATTTTTAGTGGAGACGGGGTTTCACTGTATTGGCCAGGATGGTCTCAATCTCCTGACCTCGTGATCCGCCCGCCTCAGCCTCCCAAAGTGCTGACATTACAGGCGTGAGCCACTGTGCCCAGCTGGATTTTGCTTTTTATATTCTAAGAAATATTTGTGTATCTCAAGGTATTGAAGATATTCTGTTTTTTTCTTCTGGAAGCTATATAGTTTTAGCTTTTATTTTTAGTTCTGAGATCCATCTTAAGTTAAATTATGCATATGGGGAGAGAGATGGGGCAAGGTTTCTCCCCCATGTGGCTATCCAGTTGTCCCACCACCATTTGTTGAAAGATGCTCCTTTTTCCCATCATTTCAATTTGGAGGCTTAGTTGAAATTTATTTCATGAAAAACGTTAAGTTTATTTCTGAAACGTCCATTTTACTCCATTGCTCTAATTATATTTTAGGTACTGTTTTTAATTACTAGTTTTATTTCATTACTAGATATTTGGCAACTTAAATTTTCTATTTTGAAAAATCCGTTTGTTATTTTTCTCCCAAGGAATTTGTTCATCAAAATTGTTGAACTTACTGGCTCAAATCATCTCTAATATTTCTTTTTATCATTATAATTCTTGTAAGATCTATACTAGCATCCTCACTTTCATTCCTGATATTGATAATCAATATACTGAGAGAGTTAATCAATTTTAATATAATCTTTTCAAAGAGCCACATTTGGTTTCTTTCTCTGAAATTTATTTCATTAATTTATACTCCTATCTTTTTTTTTTTAATTGTTCTACTTTCCTTGGCTTGAATCTGATTTTTTTTTTTCAACTTCTTAGGTTAGAAAGTTAGATCGATTTTAACCCTGCTTCTTTTCTAAAATAAGCACATAGAGCTATAAACTCCCCGCTAAGCACTATTTTAACTGAATTTCACAAATCACAAGTTTTCATCATTTCTTTCATATTAAAATGTTTTGTAATTTTCTTTGTAATTTCTTCTTTAACCCATAGATTGCTTGGACCTGGGTTACTTAATTTTCAAATATTTGAGGCTTTTCTGTTTTTCTGTTTTATCGATTCTTACTTTAATTCTACAGTGGTATGAGAACATGCTCAGTATAACATCAACCTTTGGAATTCAAACCTTTTAAATGACCCAGGATATGTCCTGTCCTGGAGAATGTCTTGCATGAATTTGAAAGGAATTCAAATTCTGCAGGCCGTTAGCTGCAGTGCTCTATAAATACCAATTCGATCAAGTTGGTTGATAAAATTTTCAAGTTATTTGTATTCTTGCTGATTTTCTCTCAGGTTGGTCTGTTATTTACTGAGAGATTAGTTTTAGAATCTCCTACTATAACTATAGATTTGTCTGTTTCTCTACTGTCTGTCAATATTTGCTTCAATTATTTTGAAACTATACTATTAGGTACATATGCATGTTTCATTGCTAGGACTTCTTTATGAACTATTTTTTTAATTATTATTAAATATTCCTCTTTATTTCTGATAATACTCCTTTCCCTGAAATCTTCATTCCATGATATATTAATATAGCCATTCTACCTTTCTTATAATTGGCATTTGCATGGTACTTTAAAATTTTTATTTTAAATATTTATTAAATTAAATTTTTTTATTTAAAATTAAATAAAAATAATTTTTTTAATTTTATTTAAAATTTTTTTAATTATTTGTTTTCAATTGACAAATAATTGTATATATTTATGAGGTACAATATGATGTTATATATTAATTTATCTATTGCCATATATATAGTGGAATGATTAAATCAAGCTGATTAACATATATCCATCACTGTGTTAGTTTTGCATTGCTATAAGGAATATCTGAGGCAGAGTAATTTATAAAGAAAAGAGATGGCCAGGAGCAGAGTGGTGACTCATGCCAATAATCCCAGCACTTTGGGAGGCCAAGGCAGTCAGATCCCTTGAACCCAGAAGTTCATGACCAACCTAGCCAACATGGCAAATCCCTGCCTCTACAGAAAATACAAAAATTAGCCGGGCATGATGGTGCACACCTGTAGTCCCAGCTACTCAGGAGGCTGAAGCAGGAGAATTGCTTGAGCCCAAGAGGTGGAGGTTGCAGTGAGCCAAGATGGTGCCACTGCACTCCAGCCTGGTTGACAGAGCAAGACCTTGTCTCAACCAGAAAAAAAAAAAAAAAAAAAAAAAAAAAAGAAAGAAAAGATATTTATTTGGCCCATAGCTCTGCAGGCTGTGCAGGAAGCCTGGGTTGGCGTCTGCTCCTGGTGAAGCCTCAGGATGCTTTCAATCATGGTGGATGGCAAAGGGAGAGTCCACGTATCACATGGCAAGAGAGGGAGCAAGACGGTGGAGGAGATGACTGGCTGTTTTAAACAAACAGATCTCGAGAGAACTAGTAGAAAGAGAACTCACTCATTACCCCAGGAGGACACCAAGCCACTCCTGAGAGACCTGCCCGGATGACTCAAACACCTCCTACCAGGCTCCGCCTCCAACACTGGGATCAGATTTCAACATGAGATTTGGAGGGGACAAATATCCAAATCACGTCAATTAACTCATATACTTACTATGTTTTTGTGGCGAGGACATTTCAGAAATACTTTCTTAGCAGTTTTCAACATAAAATACTTTATTATTAACTATGGCCACAATTTTGTACAACAGATCTGCAGAATTTATTCCTCCTAACTAATATTATATATATATTTATATATTATATTATTATTATATATATTTATTATATTATTATTATATATAATAGTATTATATTTATTATATATTATTATTATATAGAATAATATTATATATTATACTATATAATATATGGTATATATTATATAGTATTATTATATTATTATATATTATATTATATATTTAATATATAATATAATATGATTAATATATAATTAATATAACATATAATAGAATAATATATTATATAATACATTATTATTATATAATATATAAATATATATACATATGTGTATTTTATATATATGTATATATTTTTTGAGACAGAGTCTCACTCTGTCCCCTAGGCTGGAGTGCAGTGGCGTGATCTCGGCTCACTGCAATCTCCGCCTCCCAGGTTCAAGCGATTCTCCTGCCTCAGCCTCCCTAGTAGCTGGGATTACTGGCACGTGCCACCACACCCGGCTAATTTTGTATTTTTAATAGTGATGGGTTTTGCCATATTGGCTAGCCTGGTCTCAAATTCCTGATCTCAGGTGATCCACCTACCTCGACCTCCCAAAGTGCTGATTGGTTTAAGCCTGCCATTTTGCTATTGGTTTTCTATGTATGCATATGTTCTTTGATATCTCCCTTCTTTTACAGCTTTGTGTTAATTGAATATTTTTCAGTATTCCCCTCCACTTTTTCATTGGTATATTAGTCGCAACTCTTTGTTTTGCTTTGCTTGTTGTGTGTGTATGTGTTTTCTCTACAATTAACATGTATCTTTATTACATTATATCTTAAACTAATATGGTGCCTCTTCAAATATAATATATAAACTTTACAACAATATGGTTTCATTACCTATCCCACCTTTTCTGTGCTTTCGTTGCACACATTTTACTTTCATATGTATTTAAAGCCACAATATATTGTTATTTTTGTTTTAAGAAGTCAAATTATCTTTTTTAAAAGTTAAAAAGTTTTTAAAAACCATATTTATTCACACATTTATCATTTGCAGATCTCAGTAGTTCTTTGTGTAGATCCAAATTTGCATCTACTCTATCTATTCTTCTCCCCACAAAATGTTCTTTAACATTTCTTTTAATATTCACCTACTATCAACAGATCTCTCATCCTTTATTTGTCTGAAAATGACTTTGTTTTGCCTTCAGGTCTGAGAAATATTTTCATTACATATAAAATTCTACGTTGACAGTTTTTCTTTTAGCACTTTAAAAATGTCATCCCATTGTCTCCTGACCTCCACGGTTTCACATAAAAATTTAGCCCTCATTTGAATCACTGGACCCTTATATTTAATGTTTTTTTCTCTAGGTTATTTAAGATTTTCTGTTATATCACTGTATTTCAGAAATTTGATTATGACATGCCTTGACGTGCTTTACTTTGAGCTATCTTAAATGAGTTTTTGTTTAACTTCTTAAACTCATATTAGCATTTTTCATCAAATGTGAAAAATTGTGTCTATAATAGCTGAATCAGTGCTTCAAATTCAACATACAGAATCTTTGTTAAGCTGAACTGACATATATAACTTAAAGCAAAATTATTGATTCCGTCTTCTATTTGCAGTGACTCTGTCAGCAGAGTAGACCAAAGCTTAATTCATCACTTATTTGTTAGCATGGAAGAGGTAACATAAGAACAGAGATACCTGGCCAGACCTACCTCAAATCCGTGCCCTGTTTGGGGGTATACTTATCACGTGGGAGAAATGAGTACAAAAGGAAATACCTCTTATACATACTCATCTTTAGAAAGGAATAACCATGCTCATCATAAATGTGGTTAAGCTCTGACTAATCAGATTAGCAATTTCTCCCTCAAATGATGAGCAGAATAAATTAGAAGAGGTAGCCAGACAGGTAGCTTCTCAGTCAGAAGGGACAGAAGATTCCATATCAAATAATATAGGCAGAGGGACTTTGTCAATACTTTTGAGTCATAATGAGCAAACCACTGACAGAATTCACAGCAAGAATATTAGATTCAATCAGAAAAAGGTATGAGGGACTATGTATATGGACGTGTAGGCGGGACTGGGGCTTAAGTCTAATCCTGGTAGGAAAACTAATTTCAAAAATTTCCTTGATAATCTGAGAGAATAATGGTGCCACTTTTAGAAGTAGAAAAATTATTGTGAAGGGAAGTCTGTATTGGAGGTAGGAATGAAATGGGTTAGTTTCATTTGTTCAGACAGACATTCACTCAGTTAAAAGAGACTAGTTGATGATGACCTGAACTGAGGTGAGGTTTCCTTTATGCAAAATTGAGTATCTGGGCACATATTATACAGTAATTCATCACTTTTATTCAAAACTGAGTATCTGGGTACATATTATACAGCGATCCACCTATGGTGATTCAAAATACCAAACAAAAACAGGAGAAAACTATATATGAGAAAAGGAAATGAGTTTAGCTCTGGGCATGATTATTTCAAAACCATGCCAATCCACCATGTAGAAATATCCAGAAAGCTATTAGATATTCGGTTTGAGAAAATGGCTTGAGATATAGTATTATTGAGACTCTGTGAGAAAATGAGTGAATGAATCAATGATGGACCTAATGAATGAATGATGGACCTAAGTTTGCTTTGGAGTTAGGTAAAGTTAGGTAAAATGTAGTTGTTGGTGTACATTCTTTAAACATTTCCATAGGATTCTTCTTGTTGCTCAAAACAGTAATGGTGAAAAGAGAAATTATGCTCTAAGAATTAATCAGATGTCACTTATTGGCGCTATTTGAAAACAGCACATCCAAGTGGCAAGATCAGTGTCTAAAAAGATCAGTTTGTCCGTAAAGTCTCCTATGTTTTTGGAAGCATGGGGTAAGAAATTGTAACAGCTGTTTATCTGGTGGTGAACAAAATCACAGTTAGGTTTTCACCATTTTCTCGTAAGTATTGACTCGTTTGTGATTACATATTCCATACTGCCTACGTTTGTGTCTTAGGAACATGCAGATACTCAGAAAACATGTATGTGCACCTGAAATATATCCCACTCAACTATACGGAGTAGTGAAAAGAGTTCTGGACAGCATGAAAAACAAATCGTATTCTCTTTCCGGCTCTGCCTCTTTCTGGCTTTGTGATTTGGGCAAGTTATCCCTCTGGGTCTTAGTTATTCTCATGTGTAAACTCAAGGGTTTGGATTTGTAGAACATGGAGATCCTTTTCAGCTTCATACTCTCTTGCATGCAAAATTGAGTATTTGGGTGTATACTGAACAGCAGTCCAGCCAAGGTGACTCAATTCACCATATATTTGTTATCTACTCTGTTCGGTTTCAGAAATATAAAAACATACAAGAAAACAATCTCTTCTTAAGAATCTCACAGTCTAATGAAAAGACATGCCAATAAGTAGTTACAAAATAATAGGATAATTGACATATTTAGATCTATAATGAGCACTTAGAAAGAGAGAGAAAGGAGAAGCTACATATGTCTAAGGGATAAAAATAGTTTCTCAGAAGAGGGGACACATGAACTGAGTCCAAAGAAAGTTTAATAGTTTATAAGACAAATGCAGCAGTAGAAGTTTGGGGGTAGAATTATGGGCAGAGTGAAATGCTAGCAAATGCAAAAATGTTCACGAATCTGTTGGATTCCAAGAGCCACATACACTTTTGAATGGTAAGTGCTTGGTATGTGTGTGGTGGCATGGCAGCCCAGGAGACTAGGGAGCCAGGCAAGGGTCAGCTCATGAAGGTCCCTCACACATAGGAGTTTAGACTTTGTCATAGGGATTGCTAGTCTCCAAACTTTGGGGACATGCTACCCATTCGTAAAATTATTGAGCACAGATTAAACATTTTTTTGAAAACCTTTGGAGCCTGTTACATGTATTTCTGTAAAATATGTTGTAATAGTCAGGGTTCTCCAGAAAAATAGAACCAATAGAATGAATATAGAAGAAAGTGAGAAAGAGAGTGAGTGAGATTTATTTTGACATGCTACCCATTCGTAAAATTATTGAGAAGAGATTAAAATTTTTTTGAAAACCTTTTGAACATGTTACATGTGTTTCTGTAAAATATGTGGTAATACTCAGGGTTCTTCAGAAAAATAGAACCAATAGAATGAACATATATTCAAGAAAGTGAGAAAGAGAGCGAGTGAGATTTATTTTAGGGAATTGGCTCACATGATTGTGGAGGCTAGCAAGTCTGAAATTACAGGACAGCCCAGCAGCCTGGAGACTGAGGGAAGAGTTGATTTTACATCGGGACTCTGAAGGCAGTCTGCTCAAAGAGTTCTTTCTCCCGAGGGAAGTCAGTTTTTCTCTTGCACTTCAACTGATTGGATGAGGCCTACCCATGTCATTGAGGGTAATCTGCTTTAATGCAAGTCTATGAATTTCAAGTTAATCTCATCTAAAAAATACCTTCACAGTAACATCCAGATGCATTTGATCAAATATCTGGGTACTATAGCCCAGGCAAATTAAACACATAAAATTAACCACCACACATGTATCTATTTACTACTATATCAGGTACATTATAAAATATATGCATTACAGACATATACGAAAATATTTTAGAAAGAATAAAATTATGAAACCAAAAGAAAATGCTAATGCTTTCTTCTTAACTTCCAGTGAGTTCTTTCGTGCATTCCATGAAATGTGTGCAGTCCACAGGAGTCCCTGCTAGATAGACTAGAGAGCCGTTATAAGAAGGAGTTATAGAATTAAATACATACAATTGTTATCTGTCTCATGGCAGAGCTGGGATTAGAGGCAGGAATACAAGTCAGGAGGAAAGAATAGAGCAGAGAAAAGAAGTTTGGTGTCTGACCCAAGATTGTAGCAATGGTATAAAGTGAGCACTGGGAGATAGAATGAATAGGGTGACTGATCATGAATGGGGGTTGAAGATAGTGAGGAGTCTTAAGTGACTGCTAGGACTTGTGCCCTTAGTGGATGGACTGTGGGTGTCATTGATTCCGATTTACTGGGATTAGTTCTGCACATATTAAATGTGCATGGCTTGTTCCAGCCACTTGGAGCTAACCTCTTGGCATTGAGAAATGGAGGCTTGGAATACAGATATGAGTTCCAGCCTAGGCATGGGAGTTAAATTAAATGTGATGACAATAGAAATAGGGTGATATTGGAGTTATAACACACAGCAATATTTAAATTATATGGTATTAACAAAACTAGCTACCATTTATCCAGGGTTTATTATATACAAGGCACTATGCTAAGTGCTTTGCATACATTATCTCAACTAACCTTTAAAACAACCATAGAAGACAAGAATTGTCATCTCCCTTTTTATGGACCAAAAAATTAATGCTTAGGGTGGGGCATGGTGGCTCACACCTGTAATCCCAGTACTTTGGGAGGTTGAGATAGGAGGACTTCTTGAGGCCAGGAGTTTGAGACTAACGGGCAATATAGTGAGACACCATCTCTACAAAAAAAACAAAAAAAGGTAGCTGGATATGGTGTCAGGTGCCTGTAGTCATAGCTAATGAGCTGTGATTGCACCACTGCCTCCCAGCCTGGGCGACAAAGTGAGACCCTGTCTCAAAAATAAATAAATAAATAAATAAATAAATAAATAAATAAATAAATGTAGCTGATACTCAGAAAAATTAAGTAACTTGCCCTAGGTCAAAGTCTGTAAGATGAGGAGATGGAATTAAAACTCAGGCTTAAATAAATTCTAAGCACCATGATCTTAATCACTTAAGTAGCAAATTGAAAAAGAAAGCACAAATGTTATACCTGTTACCAGACATGGAGAGAGCTGAGGGAGGAAGAGATGGAATGACTTGGATATTTAGCAGAATATTTCTTTGTATAAAAAACTCATGCAGTAAATTGTTTAAAAGCTCAGGATTTGGAGCCAGGCAGACTATAATTCAAACCTTTCCTTAAGACTCAGTTTGTTGGCCTATAATAAAAGGATAAAAGCAGTGTTATATGCTTCTTATTAGAATTAAATTAAGTAATGTATATATAGTGTCTGCTAAATAAATCTTAACAATTCTTATTATATTTCTTCATTTTAGTCTAATTGTGTAAAAGAAAGATAATGTCCTTCAGGTTTGGGCAGAGAATTGTTAAGATTACAATGGATTCTGCATTGCCTCAAAGATATTATTCCAAGGAGTTTTATTTAAACATTAAAAAATAATCTTTATTTAATGATGCCTCTTCCAACAAGCACTTTTAGTTTGTGGTTTTAATAACATATACATTGGCAGTGAGTAACTCAATAGTCCCTGTAAGCTTGATTAAATTCCAAACTAGATTTTTCACTTTCTGAACTAATTGAAAACAAATTCTGAAGTATCACAACAAAGGCAAATGGGACTGGAAAATTTGTAAGTATTTAAGTAGGCTCTTAGGACACCTGAGTAATATTTAAATATACTCCAGAAGAAATCAAAATAGTATGATTGCTTGAGCTTGCTGTGTATGTAAATATAGAATTGGTTCCAAAGGACTGGATGGGTAACAAGTCTTTCTTATTTCCATGTCTGCTGGCTCTGACCCTGGAAATGCCCAGCTGGGGAACTGCTGTGTGTCTATGATGTCTGGGTGGACCAGCTGGGTAACATCACCATGCCTGTGCATAGAGAAGGAATGATTCTCCCTCATCCCTCTCACCCTATCCAAAGTCTGCTAATGAGGTCCAGAGGATTGACTTTGTAGAGCCCATTTTTCCTGCGTAGGAGGGACATACGGTACAATGATAAATTACCCATACCCAAGCCATATAGAAACACATACAAAAAAAAAGATTAAATGCAAGCAGTTAAACAAACAAACATATGAATTATAGCAGACATCAAAGTACCTCTTTTTCGGGATTACTGTCTTGGAATACCATCCAGCCTATTAGATGTTTGCTGAATAAACTTAGACGAGTGTTAACTAACAAAATACTTGTCTACACAAATTAGATGATGGCCCAGTGTACAACTTTCTATTAAGCAGTGAATTGTCTTCTTTTAGATATTTTGAAATTAATGTATTTTATATCATTTGCCAAATCTGTGTGTTTTTTGTTTAAACACAATGGAACAATTCAGCAAGGTATTATAAGATTTCTTCTAGTGAGGATAAAAGCTAATACTGTCTAGAAAGCATGGCTTAAAATTTCTCAAAGCTGTGTTTACCGTCCTGCCTAAATTATGCAGACAGAGCTTATATATTGAGACCTTTGGATCTTTAGACTGGGAACATTTTCAGATTTAGAAAAGCTTCATTGTTTAGTTTGAGCTGTTCCATTTGAAATAATTAGGGTAGAATGGTAAACATAATCCTCTTGCTAATGTGTTTTTTCATCAGTGAAGGCTGAGAAACAGCATAAAGATGCAATCTGGAAAAAAGAAGAAATAAAAAAAGAAAAGAACTTTCTCCCTTTCACTTAATTCCTCATAAAAAAAATCACAAAATATAAAGCCTAATGTTTAGTGTCATCTCTTATTGGAATATATCAGCGTCCCCAGAGACAATGCATTGCCACAAGTAACTATTTGATACAAATCCTTCTGTGATATCTGAAGACACTCTTCTGAAAGGCTTTCTCTTCAAGAGTTGCAAAGCAGCACTTTCCCACCCCTCTATGCATCCAGCCAAACAAAGCAAGCAAAGGACTTTCTCTTTGACTTATATTTTACTTGTTAGTCATTTTATATCATTATAATTCTGAAATAAAATAAGCCTTAAGAGAAAAACATCCACCACACATTTTATATTAAATGTTCATTCCTGAGCTAACCTTAACTAGCTGTTCCTTTGAAACCACAATGCAGTCTTAAAATCATTTAAAGTGTTATTAATTTAGTAGTTGTACAGTGATGGATTTTTCAGGTTGCTTACATATACATCTTTTAAGACTGAAGATATGCAGATATCCATAGTTTTGCTTCTTCAGCTCTCAGTATTGTGCCCTTATTTCTATGAGGTAGGATATTCTACAGCAAAATTATTGATACCTACATGAACTGCCATTGTTGAGTTAGTCCATTATTTGGGCTTTGTGGAAAGCTGATTTAAATACTTCCAAATAAAATTGTTTTTGGAATGAAGACTTGGGTCTCTGTGTCTTAACCACCACCAACCAAGGATAAATTCATTACAGGCTTACAAGGTCATATGTGGTTAGTACTCACCACTACATGAAAATGAGTTTGAAAATTTAGTGAGTCATAATTATGCTTAATTCCATTAATACACTTCCAAAATAAAGCAGCATCAGATTGTTATAAATACCTCTACCCTTCATTTCCACACAGCAGCCCACATAAAAACTGAACTAAAAAAAAAAATCCATTCATTACCCACTGCACTCTGAATTCATTTCAAGTCATCATTTTTATTATTACAGAATGTGATGGCCATTTTACCTTGTAAGGACAATCAACAGCAATTACTGTACGTTCAAATGCCATGGGGATTTCTGTGAATCTCAGTTTTGCTCAAGGAAGCATTGGCTAGGAAAGAGAGAGAAGATAAAACAAATGGACCTTTCTTACTTAAATTCCCCACTGAGTAAATACTACCACATTACCAGCTCTGAATAATTAACTTCCATCCACTGTGCCAAAAATGTTGCACTGTATTTGAAATGCATCTTTTCAATAAATACTCCTTGAGAGGAAGTACCACAGAAATCATGACAGCTGTCATTGCACTAAACTTTTACTTACTCAAATCATTTTCTGAAAGCCATCATTAGAATCAAATTAAAATAAAGCTGAGGTTTTCTAAATAAAACTGTCAAAGAAGATAAAAGTTTTTACATTGACAGTGAAGCAAATGATTTTTTCCACTGTGTTGCGGTTGCATAATAGTGTAGTATATCTGAATGACTTATGGTCCCTTAATGACAGATTAACAGCTGGAGGAGGGGAGATCTTTCCAAGAATAGTTTTCAAATGAATGAAACTTCAGGCCCAGAGGCAATAGGAAATGCAAAGTGTGGGGAACTGGGGGAAGATATGGGTGGAAGAGTCTTGTAAGATCAGACTTTCATAATTCATTAAAATCACTGAAAATGACAGTGTGATCTGAAATGGATTTTCCATATTTACAGGAGAAAGAGGTCATGGTAAATACTAAGTCCTTGAAGATGACTGCATGAAGTGAAGAGCCATAAAAGTGTATTTGTGCAGCATACCTGAAATAAATTGGCCTTGCTAAGACAGAGTTTGGTGAGGCATTCCATGTACATGATTTTGCTCACCAGAACGCTTTTGAAACAATGAAATACGAAACATTTTTGGCAGCTAGATGGGATAGGGTGAGGTTGATAATAAAAAAGTATGTTATATATGACTGATTTGTTTAGAAAGATTAGTCCTATAATCCGGAATGAGAATTGTACTACATCTATATACTTCAGTAAAATTACATAAATTCTAAAAAATAGAACTGATATCAACTTTTTTTAAGTTTACTTTTTGTGTAGTCAAAATTTAATTTTTTATCACAAAAGTAATTCATGCTCTTATAAATATTACAGAAAACTGGTAAAACAAATGTAGAAGAAAGTAAAAGTCACTTCCCAGTAAAATCCATATTTAAATTTTAGCGCATTTCCTTCCATTATGTAATGTATTCATTCACATTTTTTAAACATAAAAGTAGAATTACATTGAATGACTGTGACATTATGCCATGAATGTAGGAGCCACTTAACCTTGCATTTGAAGTCAGTGGTCTAAAGTTTGAGGTATATCCAGCAGCCTTGGCAATCCAGACTACAACATATTTATCTTTGTATCTGGCCAGCACTAGATTTGTGTGCAAGGTACTCATTAAAGATATTATCAGTAAAAGTTATAGTAACATATATTTTAGTGCTTAAATATCTTGGGTTGGCAGTTAGGGGCTACTCATTATAGCCACACAGGGACTCAGAGTGATGAATCAGCCAGCATTGAAGATGTTATTGCCAGTCCTTTGCTAGAGTAAAATGTGAGCTTTGCAAGTTCAGTCATACTCAATTAAATACCCAGCCCCCAAAAAACACAGATCACTTCTGAGCACATTTCATTGGTGCAATCTAGTTACCTGGATCTACCCAACTACACAAGAATGAAAGTACAATCTTGTCACATATCAGGTGGGTAGAGAACTGACAATATTTGGCAAACATCATTCTCCATTTTCACAAGAAAAGATAAACTCCATTTTCTAAAATTTTCCATTTTATGAATAAAAGATGTTTTAGGGTACAGAGTTGCCTACAGTTACCTCCATTCTTTTGCTTTCTATTTTGTGTGTAAAGTGGATTTTTTTTGCATGTTAATTTAGTTGTTTGTTTGTGGATAGCTTTATACTTTCTGTTAACTTACACTTCCGTGTGATTAATTCACTGCTCCTTCAAAAGCAGACCAGATGGAGAATTACTTTAAAACATAGTCCCAGCAATCTGACTATTTTCTGGTTGAGTAAGCTTCTTTGATCTTGGGTTGGAAATTAGGATGTAAAAACAATTTTCGAGGCTCATTTCTTCCTATCCTCAAAGCTTATTTAATAATTCAGTGTCAGAATTAGTTTTGATGCAGAGGTAAGGTGTAAAAAAAATTTTCTGCAATTCAGGCAGCTCACTTTGTAGTCTCATTGTCCTTCCTGGATCTAGAGTTAAGACACAGCTCACATGGAGGATTTAGTTCTGTCTTAATCAATGCAGGGGCCAAGATGATGACATACAGAAGTACTTAACTCAGGGACTAAAGATCAATTCAACCGAGTTGCTCAATGATGGCAGAAAAAACTATTTGAATCCTGCATTAGAAACTAGTGTAAACTGTAATCACTGTCCATCACTAGGCAGGCTCTATGAATTCCTTTTAGTCTCTGTAAGATGTCAATGTGTTATGATTACTTACAATGATGACCTTTATTTTGGCAATTCAAAAGACTTCATAATGAGATTTAGAGAGAGACGTTTTCTCCTTATTCAGATATGTAACTGACATTTTTATTATTTTACTTTAAATTGCTTGAATTTTAATTATACCTTGTTATTACAAAGGGACTAGAGTGTAGTGTTAAAGATTGGGGTCCCAAGCCATGCAAACCTAGGTTCAAATCTTGGCTCTGTTACTATCTGTGTGACCTTCTGTAAGTAATTTGAGTGGTTCTCAAACCTTGGTTTTCTTCATTTGGAAGAAGTAGATGATAATAGTACCTAACTCACAGGATTGTTTGGGATATAAATTAGTAGGCCATTCATATTTTCTCAAGGCCATTATTGGGCCTTCAAAAAAATGGCCAGAGAAGGGAAACACATGAACAAATAAAAAGACGGGGAAGCATGTATGTGTTCTAGGTCAATTGATATTTGGGAGCAAGGTTACTACACATAAGTGTGAAAGTTGTTCACTGAACAAGGATGCCAGACCAAAGGGGCAAGTGGAGCTGAAAGCCAGCCATTATTCTGCTTGCACAGCCATGCTCCACAGCATAGGCTCAACTGTCCAGAGGAAGCAGGGTGTTTTTCTTTACATACTAGATGAGCTAGGGCTGACCCCAAGTAAGTAGAAATCATAAGAGACTTGATTAATAATGTATCTTAATCCCAAACGGGAATCCTAACCAAGAAGAGTGGCAGAGGTGAATCATCATATATATATACCTGGATTATCTCCATTTCTTAAGTAGAAGATCTCTGAACCATTTTCATTTGTTGGTTTTTAAAAACCCAAATAAAACTTTGGGAGGCCGAGGCAGGTGGATCACGAGGTCAGGAGATCGAGACCATCCTGGCTAACACGGTGAAACCCCGTCTCTACTAAAAATACAAAAAAATTAGCCGGGCATGGTGGCACACGCCTGTAGTCCCAGCTACTGGGGAGGCTGAGGCAGGAGAATGGCGTGAACCCGGGAGGCGGAGCTTGCAGTGAGCCGAGATCACGCCACTGCACTCCAGCCTGGGCAACAGAGCAAGACTCTGTCTCAAAAAAACAAAAAACAAAACAAAACAAAACAAAAAAAACCCAAAGAAACACACCTACTTGTCCCCGGTATATTAAATAGGTCTTGACATTTCAACCATTTTTCCTTCCTTCCACTAAAATTCCAGCCTTTCTTCTGAGTCACATGACAACAGCTTTCAGGAGGTAGGATACCCCTGATTCTTCACTTTGCTGTCAGTTGTGCTGCGTTTGCTTCTCCTGCCAGGACTGCCTCCAAGATTGAAAGGGATTTTACACAGTTTGATCTTGATGGTTTGGCTGAGACTCATTGCAAGACCAGCTGCCTGAAATCACAGCCTCTCTCCTTTCATGCCAAGTTCATCTCCAAGGGGAAGTGGAGAAAGAAGGCAGAAAGGGATATGAGGAGGAGGAATGGAATTGTGCAATGGGATGTTGAAATCTGCCTCTAGGAAGCATCCTAGACTATCTAATGTCTGTAGACATCCTTTCATTAGTTCTTCCATCTGCCGCTTTTTAGGTTGCAGTTTTCTCAGAACAAATACCCTGAAAGCTTTTATACATTCTCTATTATATGCAGTACATATAGAGAGCTACCAGAGAAGGCTTTGTAGCTACAAGAAGAACGAAATAGCATCTATTCTATCACTGCCTTTTAGTCTTCTTTCCAGTTCTCTAATTTCTTTTTTAACTGGGGAGATGGGAAGGAGGAGTAGAAGTTGTATCAGTAATAAAGGATTCTAATAAGAATCCATTTCATTGATCCATAAAATAAAACCAAGATTATCTCATCTATCTTCTTCATATAACAATTGCACTTTATTAAATTTTGAATATATTCCAGGTGCTTTACATACATTATCTTTAATCCTTATAACAACATGGTAAGGTACCTATTTTAATCTCTGTTCTATAGAGAAGAAAACTTTGGTGGGAAAAGTTAATTAACTTATTCAAATATACAGAGCTAATAAGTAATAGGGTTAGTATAAATCCCAGTGTTACCTGACTCTGTAACCCACATTTTTTCTTTTTTCCTTTATTTCTTTTCTTTCCTTCCTTCCTTCCTTCTTTCCTTCCTTCCTTCCTTCCATTCCTTCCTTCCTTCCTTCCATTCCTTCCTTCCTTCCTTCCTTCCTTCCTTCCATTCCTTCCTTCCTTCCTTCCATTCCTTCCTTCCATTCCTTCCTTCCTCTCTCCCTTCCTTCCTTCCTTCCTCTTTTACTTTATTTTTCTTTCCTTATGTGTCTAAAATTATTTTCAAATGTCACAATATTACACAATGTGATGAATGCATATATTCTTATTGGGTATAATTCATACTATGCAAATTATGAATTGTAAATGTGGAAATCTGTTTTACATAAATTCCTTTACTCAAATATCCAATCCTAATATCTTCCCCAGTAGGGACCAGTTTCTTTTCTTTGTTTAACCTTTATTTTAAGTTTAGGGATACAAGTGTAGGTTACATAGATAAACTTGGGTCATGGAGGTTTGTTGTACAGATTGTTTCATCATCCAGGTACTAAGTCTAGTACCCATTAAGTATTTCTCCTGATCCTATCCCTACTCCCACCCTCCACCCTCCAAAAGTCCCCAGTGTGTGTTGTTCCCCTCTATGTGTCCATTTGTTCTCATCATTTAGCTCCCACTTTCAAGTGAGAACGTGCAGTATTTGGTTTTCTGTTTCTGTGTTAGTTTGTGTATTAGTCTGTTTTCATACTGCTGATAAAGACATACCCAAGACTGGGCAATTTACAAAAGAAATAAGTTGATTGGACTCACAGCTCCATTTGGCTGGGGAGGCCTGACAATCATGGCTGAAGGCAAAAGGTACTTCTTACATGGCAGCCACAAGAAACAGACGCTTGTGCAGGGAAACTCCCATTTTTAAAACCATCAGATCTCATGAGACCCATTCACTATCACAGCACAGAAAGACCCGCCCCCGTAATTCAATAATTCAATCATCTCCTACCGGGTCCCTCTCATAACACATGGAAATTACAAGATGAGATTTGGTTGCGGACACAGAGCCAAACTACATCAGTTTGCTAAGAATAATGGCTTTCAGCTCCATCCATGTCCTTGCAAAGGACATGATTTAGTTCTTTCTTCGCCTGCACAGTATTCCATGGTGTGTATTTACTACATTTTCTTTATCTAGTCTATCACTGATGGACGTTTAGATTGATTCCATGCCTTTGCTATTGTGGATAGTGCTGCAATGAACATATGCTTGCATGTGTCTTTATAATAGAATGATTAATATTTATTTTGGTATATACCCAGTAATTTCTGGGTAAAATGGTATTTCTGTCTTTAGGTCTTTGAGGAATTGCCATGCTATCTTCCACAATGGCTGAACTAATTTACACTCCCAACAACAGTGTATAACTGTTCCTTTTTCTCTACAACCTGACCACCATCTGTTATTTTTTGACTTTTTAACAGTAATCATTCTGACTGGTGTTAGAAGTGTCTCATTGCAGTTTTGATTTGCATTTCTCTAATGATCAGTGATGATAAGCTTTTTTCACATGATTGTTGACTGCTTGCATGTATGTCTTCTTTTGAAAGTGTCTGTTCATGTCCTTTGCCACTTTTTTATGGGGTTTGTTTTCTTGTATATTTATTTAGGAGCCTTATAGATGCTGGATATTAGACCTTTGTCAGATGTATAGTTTGCAAAACTTTTCTCCCATTCTGTAGGTTGTCTTTTACTCTGTAGATAGCTTCTTCTACTGTGCAGAAACTCATTTAATTAGATCCCATTGATCAATTTTTGCTTTTGTTGCAATTGCTTTTGGTGGCTTTCTCATGAAATCTTTGCCTGTACCTATGTCCTGAATGGTATTGCTTTGATTGTCTTCCAGGGTTTTTATAGTTTTGGGTTTTACATTTAATTCTTAATCCATCTTGAATTCATTTTTGCATATGGTCTAAGGAAGGGGTCCAGTTTTAGTCTTCTGCCTATGGCTAGCCAGTTATCCCAGTACGATTTATTGAATAGAAAATCCTTTCCTCATTGCTTGTTTTTGTCAGGTTTGTCAAAGGTCAGATAGTTGTAGGTGTGCAGTCTTATTTCTGGGTTCTCTATGCTGTTCCATTGGTCCATGTATCTGTTCTTGTATCAATACCATGCTGTTTTGGTTACCATAACAGTGTAGTATAGTTTGAAGTCAGAGCATGATGCCTCAACCTTTGTTTTTTGCTTAGGATTGCCTTGGCTATTCAGGCTCTTTTTTTGTTCCCTATAATTTTTTAAATAGTTATTTTTCTAGTTCTGTGATAATGCCAATTGTGGTTTAATGGGAATAGCATTGAATCTGTAAGTTGCTTTGGGCAGTATGGCCATTTTAATAATATTGATTCTTCCTGTTCATGAGCATGGACTGTTTTTCTACTTGTTTGTGTCATGTCTGATTTCTTTGAGGAGTGGTTTGTAGTTCTCCTTGTAGAGATCCTTCACCTCCCTAGTTAGCTGTATTCCTACGTATTTTATTCTTTTTGTTGCAATTGTGAATGGGAGTTTGTTCATGATTTGGCTCTTGGCTTGACTTTTTTTAGTGTATAGGAATGCTGGTGATTTTGGCACATTGATTTTGTATCCTGAGACTGCTGAAGTTGTTTGTCAGCTTAAAATGCTTTGGGGCTGAAACAATGGGGTTTTCTGGATATAGGATCATGTCACCTGCAAACAGGATAGTTTAACTTCCTCTTTTCCTATTTGAATGCCTTTGTTTCTTTGTCTTGCCTGATTTCTCTGACCAGAGCTTCCAATACTATGTTGAATAGGAGTGGTGAAAGAGGGCTTCCTTGTCTTTTGCCACTGTTCAGGGGGAATGCTTCCAGCTTTTGCCTATTCATTATGATGTTGGCTATGGGTTTGTAATGTATGGCTCTTATTATTTTGAGATATATTCCTTCAGTACTTAGCTAATTGAGAGTTTTTAACATGAAGTGATGTTGAATTTTATCAAAGGCCTTTTATGCCACTATTAAGATAATCATACAGTTTTTGTCTTTAGTTCTGCTTATGTGATGAATCACATTTATTGATTTGCATACGTTGAACCAACCTTGCATCTGGGGATGAAGCCTACTTGATTGCAGTGTATAAGCTTTTTAATGTGCTGCTGGAGTTGGTTTGCCAGTATTTTGTTGAGCATTTTTACATCAGTGTTCATCAAGGATATTGGCTGGAAGTTTTCTCCTTTCACTTTCTCCTTACCAGGGTTTGGTATCAGGATGATGCCGGCTCCATAGAATAAGTTAGGAAGAAGTCCCTCCTTTAAATTTTTTTTTTTTTTTGAAATTGTTTCAGTAGGAATGGTACCAGCTCTTCCTTGTACAACTTGTAGAATTCAGCTGTGAATCCATCTGGTCCAGGGCTTTTTTTGGTTGGTAGGCTATTTATTACTGCCTCAATTTCAGAACTCATTATTGGTCTGTTCAGGGATTCAATTTCTTCCTGGTTCAGTCTCGGGAGAGTGTATGTGTCCAGGAATTTATCCATATCTTCTAGATTTTCTAGTTTATGTTCATAAAGTTGTTTATAATATTATCTGATAGTTGTTTATATTTGTGAGATCAGTGGTAATATTTCCCTTATTTTTCTGATTGTGTTTATTTGAATCTTCTATCTTTTCTTCTTTATTAGTCTAGCTGGCTGTCTGTTTTATTAATTTTTTTCAAAAAACCAACTCCTGGATTTCTTGATCTTTTTAATGGTTTTTAGTGTCTCTATCTCCTGCAGTTCAGCTCTGATTTTGGTTATTACTTGTCTTCTGCTAGCTTTGGGATTTGTTTGCTCTTGCTTCTCTAGTTCTTTTAGTTTTGACGTTAGGTTGTTAACTTGAGATCTTTCTACCTTTTCAATGTGGGCAGTTAGTGCTATAAATTTCCCTCTTAACACTACCTTAGCTGTGTTCTAGAGATTCTGGTACATTGTATTTTTGTTCTTATTAGATTCAAATAACTCCTTGATTTCTGTCTTAATTTTGTTATTTACCCAAAAGTCATTCAAGTGTAGGTTATTCAATTTTTATGTAATTTTATATGGTTTTGAATGAATTTCTTAGTCTTGAGTTCTAATTTGATTGTGCTGTGGTCTGAGAGATTGTTTATTATGATTATAGTTATTTTGCATTTGCCTAGGAGTGTTTTACTGCCATTTTTGTAATCAAATTTAGAGTAAATGCCATGTGGTGATAAGAAGAATGTATATTCTGCTCTTTTTGGGTGGAGAGTTCTGCAAATATCTATCAGGTCCATTTGCTCGAGTGCTGAGTTCAGGTTCTGAATATCTTTATTAATTTTCTGTGTTGATGATCACACTAATATTGTCAGTGAAGTGCTGAAGTATCTCACTATTATTGTGTGTGAGTCTGTCTTTTTGAAGCTCTCTAAGAACTTGCTTTATCAATCTAGGTGCTCCTGTGTTGGGTGCATGTATATTTAGGATAGACAGATATGCTTATTGAATTGAACCCTTTGCCATTATGTAATGCCCTTCTTTGTCTTTTTTTTTTGTCTTTGTTGATTTAAAGTCTGTTTTGTCAGAAACTAAGATTGCAACCTCTACTTTTTTCTGTTTTCCATTTTCTTGGTAGATATTTCTCCATCCCTTTATTTTAAGCCTATATGTGTCATTGCATGTGAGATGGGGCACTTGAAGACAGCATACTAATGGGTCTTGGTTCTTTATCCAGTTTACCACTCTGTGTCTTTTAATTGGAGCATTTAGCCCATTTACATTTAAGGTTAGTATTGATATGTGTGGATTTGATCCTATCATCATGATGTTAGCTGGTTATTCTGCAGACTTCTTTATGTGGTTGCTTTATAGTATCACTGGTCTGCCTACTTAAACATGCTTTTGCAGAGGCTGGTAATGGCCTTTCCTTTCTATATTTAAAGCTTCCTTTATGAGCTCTTGTAAGGCAGGTCTGGAGGTAATGAATTCCCTCAGCATTTGCTTGTCTGAAAAGGATCATATTTCTCCTTGGCTTATGAAGCTTAATTTGGCTGGATATAAAATTCTGGATTGGAATTTCTTTTTCTTAAGAATGTTGAATATTGCCTCTCAATCTCTTCTGGCTTGTAGGGTTTCTGCTGAGAGGTCCATTGTTAGTCTGATGTGTTTCCCTTTGTAGATGACCTGGCCTTTCTCTCTAGCTGCCCTTAACATTTTTTCTTTCATTTTTACCTTGGAGAATCTGATGATTATATGTCTCAAGGATGATATTCTCATAGAGTATCTTACTGAGGTTGTCTGCATTTCCTGAATTGAATGTTGGCCTGTCTAGCTTGGTTGACATAACTCTCATGGATGATGTCTTCAAATACGTTTTACAAATTGGTTCCATTTTCCACCAGTCGGTCATAAATTCAGTTTCTTTACATAATACCATATTTCTTGGAGGTTTTGTTCATTCTCTTTGATTCTTTTTTCTCTAGTCTTATGTATCTGTCTTATTTTAGAAAGTTAGTCTTCAAGTTCTGAGATTCTTTCATCCACTTAGTCTATTCTGCTATTAATACTTGTAATCACATTATTAAGTTCTTGTAGTGTGTTTTTCAGCTCTGTCAGGTTGGTTGTGTTCTTCTCTAGGCCGGCTATTTTGTCTGTCGGCTCCCACAATGTTTTATCATGATTTTTACCTTGCTTGTGTTGGGTTACAATACAAGGTACAATACAATGATCCTGTAGCTCAGTGAAGTTCGATTTTATCTATATTCTGAATTCTACTTCTGTCATTTCAGCCACCTCAGCCTCAGCCCAGTTCTGAACCCAAAAAACTGATGCAGTCATTTGGAGGAAAGAGAGCACTCTGACTTTTGAGTTTTCGGCATTCTTGCATTGATTCTTTCTCATCTTTGTGGGCTTATCGACCTTCAATCTTTGAGATTGCTTACCTTTGGATTTTTATTTTTTCTTTTACAGTCTGGCCACTTTTCCATAGGGCTGCTGTGGTTTGCTGGAGGTCCACTCCAGTCCCTAGTCATCTCAGATTTTCCAGTACCTGGAGGGATCATCAGTGAAGGCTGTGAAACAGCAAAGATGGCAGCCTGCCCCTTTCTCTGGGAGCTCCATCCTAGGGAGGTATGGACCTGTTGCCAGCCTGAACACACCTGTAGGAGGTGGCTGGAGACCTTAGTTGGGTGGTCTCGCTCAGTCAGTCAGAATGGGATTGGGCGCCTGCTTAAAGAAGCAGTCTGGGCACACTTTCACAGAGCAGCTGTGCTGTACTGGAGTACGGCCTCCACCCCCAGTCAGCTTGGGCTCTCCAAAGCCTGGAGGCTGGAACGGCTAAGTCACCCAAACAGGAAAGATTGTGACCCATTCATCCTTCTGAGAGCTCTGTCCTAGGAAGTTTTCAAATCCCTTTTGGCCAGAGAACATCAGCAGGGGTGGCTAAGGGGTCCTAGTTCAGGGTGGGGGCCCCACTCAGTGAGGAGAAACATATTGGGGAACTACTTAAAGAAGCAATTTGGCTACATTTTGGTAGAGCAGCTGTGCTATGTTGGGAGATCCCTTCCACACACAAGCTGGAATGGCTGAGTTTTCCAAATAGTTAAGATGGCATCCTGCTCCTCCCTGCCCCTTGATTTCTTTCCCAAGTAGGTGCAACACTGTTGCTGGTAGCTGGCTGGAATTCCAAGCCTGTGGGCTTTATCTTGTGAGATGTTGTGGAAATGGGGCCCACAGATCATCACTGCTCAGCCCACTGAATTCAGCCTATTTCGTAGTGGCATGTACAGAGGTCTAACCTCCCCCTTTGCTGGAGTTGCTGTTACTTTTGCTGGGAAGCCCAAAGCAGGAATATATAAAGCACCTAGGTCTCTCTGTGTGCACAAATGTATGATCTGCCAAGACTCCACCTAGCTGTGTATATCATACTGAAGGCCCTGGTGGAGTGAGTTCACAAGAGGATCTCCTGACCCAAGGTTGCAAGCGTCCATGGGAGAAGTGTGGTTTTCCAGTATCACACGTTCATTTACCACTTCCCTGGCAGGGGAGGTTCCCTTGGCTCCATGTCACTCCCGGGTGGGACATCCTTTTGCCTTGCCTTTCTGTTCTCTGTGGGTCAAGTTGTTTCCTTGTTTAGTCCCAGTACAAGTACCTGGATGTTTCAGTTGAAGGCGCTGTATTTACTCCACCCTCTCATTCCTCTCTGTGAGAGCCACATACCATAGCTGCTTGTAGTCAGCCATCTTGGCCACTGAGGGACAAGTTTCTAGAATTTTTTAAAACACATTTGGAAAAACACACACACTTCTGTTTGCTATATTGATGACTTGGGTATCAGTTTTTCTGTTTGGTTGAATATGGTGCTTTTATATGATATGGATTTCCCCAAATGCTTGCTTCTTCTTGACTGACTATTGGATGTTTTGACCTAACCCTCATTATTCCTTTACAGCACAATGCTGCAGTTCATTTCACAGCTGAGAAAACCAGGAGCCAGAGAGAATAAGTGACAGCCAAATTTACTGAGGTATTTAGTGCTAAAACAGTTAATAAATCCCATATATCTGCTGATTCCTTGCCTAGTGCCTTTCCTAAAATGTAACATGTTATTAATGGGAAGTCTTAGAAAATGTGTTAGCTTATTTTTAAATCTATCCTCTTTTAACATATCATATCCTATTTCTAGTCACATTTCTTTAGCTGAAAGACTTTGACATGCCTTGTGTCCTTGGCAGAAAACTCAGAAAAGCCCACTTATTCTTGTATTTTATTTGGAATAACTTCTAAAAAAATCTAGTACCTGGACACGTTCAACAAATAAAAAGCTAGAACATTATAAAACTTTAGAAAAAAATCAAACCCAATTTCTTATTTTATCAATTCAACAGGCAATGTGTGTGTGCTTACTAAATATTCATAAATGCTGAGATATGTTAAAAGTACATTTATACAAAACATCTGGGAAAATGAAGCCAAAACAGACTAACTCACTGGAAAAACCTCATGGGCATACACAACATTGATATCTGGACTAGAGCTCATGTTTCCTGACTCAAAGTCCAATGTTCAACATCCATTTGATTTACAAGGGTGCTATTCTGCACAGCCTATAAAATATAGGCTGGACCAGCCTACTCACAGTATGTGCTCAACTGCATTCATTATCTTCCTTTGTAGTTTATAGAAAAAAGACAATGCTAGTCATGAAATGTATAATGCACTTGTACCTTTTAAAGCTGAAGACCTTTATTTAGTTTGCTTTCAAATTTGTAAACACAAAATAAATAGCAGCATATTGAGGCAATGAGCTAGCTCCAGTGGCCTTGATTGATTAGCAGCTCTCTCTCTTCCTCTCATAGAAAAAAATTCTGTGTTCCTGAAACTAGCATTTGTATGCAAGTTCAGTAAATCATATTGTTAACATTTTGTGACCATTCTTGCTGAATCCTATTAAATGCTTCACATTGCTTTGTAATCATGAACATACAAAAGTGTTCTAACTGCGCTGTTTAAGGGTATGATTATCCCAGATTAAATGGGTAGAACACCTTTAATGCATTACTAGACATCTTGATCTCCTGATCAGAAACAGTATTTATTGATAATGCATCTTCATTAGCATAGAGATATGAATAAATATAATTGAAAGGGGATTGGATTTGCCATCAGGCACCGTGGGTTTGAAAGAACCTTAGCCTTCTCAAAGTCCTGGCTTATATGTCTTAAAAATGGGGAAATGATATCCATTTCCTCTGAGATTTTTAAGATTTAATTGAAATAATGCATGTGAAATTATCCTGACACATATAAGGAGTTTAACAAAGCTTAATTTTATTTCCAGTTTGCTTAATGTTTGCTATTTTCAAAACCATTTTTTCCTAATAATGTAATAACTAGCTTTGACAGCAGTGACAAAGCCATACACAGCTCATGTGTGCTCTTTCCCTGAAGACCAGCTTTCTCCATTAGCATCTGAACATGGCCAGTCCAAATCTCTCCTAAAATCTTCTAAGTGATTTCAAAAGCCCTGTGTGCATTAGTCTCGATCACTTGAGTATATATTGCACACTTAATTAAACCTGTTATTTCTGGAAACAAAAACAAAACATTTAGGAAGAAATGGCTGAGAGAAACCATTGCTTTTCCAATAATGTGACGTGAATAATTTAAGAAATCGTTTAAAGCCATGCTTTGTTTTAATTGGTTTCTGAACCCCTTCATTTTCAGATTGTGCTTTTATTTTCTTCATCTACCATTGCTTTGTGCCACTTCTCTTTGAAGTTATCTGTTATCCTTAAAAAGGAACTGGATGGGAATTAACTTGCTGCTTCTGACTATATCCATTTATCCACTTGAAGATCACTGTGGCAAACTATGAAAAATGTACTAGTTTTGAAAAATGACACAGCTCCCAGGATCGAAAAGGTGCTTATCGTCTCACAGGAATCTATTTGTTCTGTTATTTTGCTTGGCAGCTAGGGCTAGATTCTTCAAAGGGAGATGCAGATTCTATTTTTATCTTTCCTACCATGAAAGTTATGTCTTGCTTCTGCATTGGCAAGGTTTTGCATCAAAAGTCCTTTCCTATTTGCACTGCAAATAAAAATCACAACCCCATTGTAAATTGCTTTAACACCTTTTCAATAATCCAAACCTTACGAGGAAAGATATGCTGGCTATTGTGTGTACATTATAAATGCTGCACAGAGGTGTGTTTATAAGGAGGTTGTGTGTTTGATCTTCCATTCCTCAGTCCTTCCCTAGGTGTTATCAGCATGTAGAAAATGGAATCTATCTAATCTATTCTGACTGGATTAAATACACCAGATGTATTTCACTTTGAATTTCAATTGGTCCAGAACCTTTGTCTTAGCCATAGAAAGTCAGTAACTTATCTGTTTTATTTCCTCTTGTGTTACCTTCTTCATGGTCCAGGACTTTGGACAAATATGATGCCAAATGCAGCTGCTCTTGGAACTCATGGCTTCCCAAACCTCAGGAGACACAGGTCAGTTTTCCTCCAGAATTCTCTCATGTCCCATTCCCACGATGACATAAATCCCATGGAATCCTTCTACCTGGCATGAGATAGAGAAGAATGAGTAAATGAACGGATAATGCTAGAGCTTTCACATTAGATAGTCAGGTAACAGGAGACGAAAAATGGTCTTTCATTATCTGAGAAGTCTCTTGTATCTAGGCACAGGGTCACAATATTGGATGTTGACCACCTCTTTAAAAGTCCTGTGTAGATGGTTTATCTTTTCCCATTAGAACATTGGTGTTTTATCATTTATCATCTATCAACATTGGAATCTAAAAGGAGACTAACAAAAGTCTCATTGATATCTTGTAAATCATGTATAACTTTGATAAAATAAAAACTAAATTGCAATAGATAAATGTTTAAAGAGTGAAAAATGAAGAATGATTGTAGACTTTGGCAGAAATTCCTATTGTGGCACAACTATGGGACTCTAGAAGATTTTTTCCTCTTGCTTTGATTAAAAGTGCAGTTTCACATGAAATAGTGTGATATTTCATCTCTAGCTCCAAGGGAGGCTCTGTGGAGACTGTCGTTAACCAGTGTGGTCAGGCAAACCAGCAGCTTCCCTGATTAGTTCCTCCTGCTGTTCAGTATAGACAAAACCTCAATCACAGGATGTTCTGGAGAGCTTGAGTGTCCGTATTCCAACTGTGCTACCTAGAGAACTGTCAAGTGTCTGTAAATAGTTTGCAGTTCCTTAGGAAAAAGTGTTAGCCTTCTAAAAAACAGCAGAGTGTGATTGTTCCTGCACCTAGCCCTGGTTCTTGGTGGACTTGGTTTGCTTGCTTATTCTCATCATTCCGTCTGTCTGTTTAATCCCCTATCTGTCTCTGCTTCTCTCTTTATGTGGTATATGCCAAAGAGTACTGTTCTTCTGACACATTATCTTCCTCCTAGAATCTGCAGAAAATCACTGCTTATCCTTGATTTACTCATTCATGACCTTAGTAGGGACTGGAAAGTCAGTCTCTGCACATAAGAGATATGCCTGGATATGCAGCGGGGATGGAAACGGGGTTCCCATATGTTATTCCTCAAAATTCTCAGAGTTGATCATCTTAATTTAACATTCCCTTTTTCTCACTCCCATTGCTAAGGTGAAAAAAGAAACTTAGTCATCATTACATTAATTCCAAGTGCTTTCTGATCATCTTGCCATTTTAACATGCTTTGTCCCATTTTCTCCCCCAGATGGTGAGTTTGAGTCTTCTGAGAGAACTAACAACTTCAGAGCCTTGAAATGTGCATCCACCACACAAAACTATCTGTAAATATATTGTTTGTTTTGAACAAACCTTCTGTTCTTTTTCTATTTGATTAATAAGAATAATCAAACATCTAAATAAAAATCATTGTCTGTTACCACTGGAGAGTGTCCAACCCAGTCACAGACAGCTTGGAAGGCTGGCAAAAGGCACCATGCATTGTGCTGGGGGACATCCAAGCCGGCATGGAGGGACCTGTGTGCCATCTGCCCTCACCACTTCTGCTCGGATCCCAGTCCTATCATTTTAATCTCATTAGAACAAGATTCTTGTAAAGCCAAGAGATGAGATTTAGCTGCAGCTCCCAATTTCACAAACTAAAGAAAGCCTCACAATGAGAACAGCTTCTTGAAATATCTTGAATGACCTCTCAGCTCTCAGGTACAAAGCTGTCTCTCAGTACTGCATATTCTATAAGGGTGGTGTACCTTTTCTCTGTGATTTACTGTTCCACACCATGAGATTTGGGAGGAGTTGAAACCTTTCAGATTATAACTGTATGTTCTTCATGCACGGTGCTGGAAGATATTATGTGTTGATTGTTTGTTGCTTTAGAGCAAAGCAGGCCCACTGAGAAGCTGTCCCTTTAATATTTGTAGAGCTGCATTTACCAGGAAGCAAAGTTCATGAGAAAAAAAAAAAAAAAGCTGAAATCCTTTCTTCACAACATAAAAACACATTATTGACACCCTATTTAATGACAACATTCAACTGTTTCTTTTCCATCTTTATTTCCCCTCTAAGGCCCAGCTTATTGGCTCATTATGTGCCTGGAACATGAAGGATGACAAGGAGATGGAATTCTGGCTCAGCAGTTTGAGAGCCCAGCCCCCAACTTGCTCAGCCCTCCCCCCTCCTCCTCTCTTGCTTTTCTCTTCTCTCTTCCCCCGCTCTCCCGCCTCCTGCTGCAGATCTCTTTCTGCTGCCTGGCAACCGCACCACAGGCAATGTCACACAGGATTGCGTATTACAGCTTCAGAAAAATAAACAGGAGGAGGAAAATTCTTGCTGTTACATTGGAACTGTTATGTACAATGTTCCAAAGCCAGGTAATTCCAAGAGTGATATTATAGTAGAATTTTGCACCATGGTGCCTAGGTCTTTCCTTACATAGATAGAGAGAAGGGTGAAGGAAAAATGAAAAGAGAGTTTTTAGATGGCTTTTAGCCAGCAATGTATTTAATATATCCATTTGGTTGGCACAGACTTCGAATATAATTATTTCTGAGCTTTGAGGACTTGAGCAAGAAATGTTACAGTTGTTATTTGAAAAGTGCAATGTGAATATGAAGAGTAAGCTTCTACTGCTTACCATTATTATCTTCACTCATAATTATCGTGTAGATGGTTTTCACTAGACTTAAAGGCATCACGTCTCATATCTGCTAAGGCAGTCAAGACCTATCTTTCCTTTAGTATCATTTATTTGCTTACATGAGGGTCTTTTTTTTTTTTCTTTTAGACATTCCCTAAATTTATTGCTTCCAGCAGCTGACAATGATTGAGCACATTTTTGTGTCCCCTACTGGATAAAATGAGCACAAGAGACCTGGTGGCCCTTCCAGGGATCACACTATCATAGAGAAGATTAACAATTAAACAAATCACTAAAATAAACTCTGCTAATGCATAAAATGGAAAAATCTGTTTCCATTTTCTACTCAGGATTCTCTGCCTCTCTGCAACGGGAATGGTTCTATATCAGGATTTCCTTTTGTGTCCCATCTGTTTAGCCAGGCAGTGGAAGGAAGCAGGTTTCTTCCTAATTCAGTTTCCTGAGCGTGATATCCAGAGAGCATAAACACTATTTGAAGCGTAACCCTCCAGAAATCTAAACTCATCTTTAACCTGATTTTAAAATACTTTCGAGTTCCAGATCCCTATCCTTGTTGACCTGAGTCATTGAAAACAGTATGACTGGCCTATTTACTAGGGCAAGTTAACTACGAATCATAACCAAGACTCCATCCTTGACCTCTTCTTGCACATGAGTCAGCTTTAAAGGCATGGGTCCCCAGTGCAAAATCACAGTATGTGAGAATGTAGGGAATCCTAGGCATAATGGGTGATTGACGTACGTACCCTGACAGGGCAGGGCAGGGCAGGGGTGGTGCCAGGGTGTCTAACAGGGCTAATTATCAGCACACAGTAGGTGTTCAAGGTATGGATGAGAGAAGTCAGTATAGAATCATTTGGTATGATATTGGAATCAGTGACTGTTACCAAGGAAAATTATTGTAAAGAACTAGACAAAAGTGTCAGATAACCAAGGTTCCCTGCTTAGAGTTCTGGATAAGGCTCAATTTTTAGCGAAAGTAGAATAAAAAAGAAAGAAGTAATCAGATATCCAGGCAGGCAGACTGGGCCAAACACAGATGGGCTAGATGGGAGGGCCTCAGCCTGATGCCCCTTTCACCAGCCAGGCCAGAATATTCACCTTCAGGACGATCTCACTACCCCTGGCCATGAATGCCCCTGCTCACTCCTAGAATTCAATAGTTTGGTGACTAGATGAGACCTCTGGAAGGCACCCCTTGCTTGTTGGTGTATAGGGCATACCAGGCAGATGTTAGAGAAGAGAAGCAAGGCAGGACTACTAGTACTGAGGTCAGGAAGCTCATCCAGGGCACAGGCTTTGATCAGACCCAGATCTGAATCTCAGTTCTGATATTTCATGATTATATGAACTTGGGAAAATTACTCAAGCTCTCGGAACCTCAGTTTTTTCATCAATAGGCTTTCAATGAATGTCATTAATAACTGTTTGATTAAAATTACTATTATACTTTAAAGGACCAAAAACCAATTGCAGGAAATCTTTATAATATGAAAGCAAAAATAGGAAGCAATTAAATTGTTCTATCTACAGTTATGGGATTGAAACATGATGATAAGTAGAATTAATAACATTAAATGGCATGCTTTCAAGAATTGAAATTGCAGAATATATGTCAAACTCAAAGAATTTTCTTTCTCTATGCCTTCCCTTACCCCAAGCTTGCCTCCCATATCACAATATGTGCACGTGCTGCAAATATTAAGGACTTTGTCTTACAGGCTAAAACTCTTAGGCCAATAATCACACTACGTGACCTGGTAATTGAAAGTTGTGTGGAGGGCTTGTTAACCATCATAGAAAGCTTTGCTGTATACTGTTATGGTACATTTTTCATGTACCTCTGGGAGGTGAAAAACTCTGTGTGTTCCCTCTGTGACCAGCTGGGCAAGTTTAACCTGTCCGTACACTTTCAAACAGGCAGTGTGCGAAGAATTCCAATTCCATTTAGGGAAATCTCTACTTTCATTCTAAGCCTCACTCACCCCCTCTTATTGTCTTCCTGGGCTTCTGGCCTGCTGCACTCTGTCTCTGCTTTCTTGCCTATGCATTCCACTTGGTTCTGACAACAGAATGTGTTAGGAAGATTCAAACTTTCAATTTAAACTCATCCCTACTTTCTCCGTGGTTGACAGATTATCTCACATGACTGAGCTATGGTCTTCAGGAACTTAGCATCAGACACCTAAGCAACTAAATCTGATTCTCCATTAGTGGTAAATCAGGCAGGCATGTATCTATTTTTCTCAAAGTTATGAAAGAAATTATAAAACCCCATAGCCCAGTATTTTTCAGAGGAGTTTAAGGAGCAGCTGCATCAAAGTCACCTAGGGACTTATTAACAAATCAGGATTTAGAACCCAATCCCAGATTTACTAGCCAGCTCCCCCAGGCAATTGTTATAAACATTAAAGTTTGAAGCTCATTGCCATAATCTCTTGAAGATTTGGACCAAAAAAACCCTTAAAAGTGAATAAGTGACAATATAAATCCAGTTTTTCAGTAACAGGTTTTTTTGTTTGTTTTAATCCCATCTAGCCAGACTTTTAGGAAGGGTTTCTGTGTAAGAATATAGATCTATCCTTTTTAAAGTTAGCAGACCATTGACATAAAAACAAAATAAAGCAAAACAAAGAGATTCATGAAGGGCAACAAACAAGACACATAATATATTAAATTATCCTATTTACTAAGGACTCCTAACCAGTCATCCATTTATTCAACAAATACTATTAAGTGGCTATTTTATGTCCTAGGTGCTGAAGGCATCGGACCTTAGTCTAAACAAAACAAAGTCAGCCTTCTCACTGAGGTTCCATTCTGGTGGGGGAGGCAGGCAATGGATAACTTAAAAAATAAGTATTTTCAGGTAGTAATAAATGCCTTGAAAAAGAGTGAAGCAGCACTGGAGATAAGGCAGGAAAAGCTGCTTTGGAGGGAGAAAGGGATGGGGAAAATTCTCTGAAAGATGTGAAAGAGGATCCATATGGAGATAAGAGGAAAGAGTATTCCAGGCAAAGAAAGCGATGAGTGACAGGCCATGAGGCCAAGACTGCATTGGTGTGTTTTAAGAAATGCAGGTAGGCCAGGGTGGCTGCATTGAAGAGCAAGGGCAAATGGCGGGAGATCAGGGCACGGACGCGTGCAGGGCTTTGTAGGTTACAGTAAGGAGGTCATATTTTACTTAACTCATAATGAGAAGATACTGCAGTTTTGAACAGGGAAGTTATATCACTACATGCACATTTTAAAAAAATCACTCTGTTGTATAAAGTATAGACTATAGAGGAGAAAAATTGGAAGCTGGAAACCATCCTGGAATTATCTCAGTAGTCAATACAAAATAAAAATGGTAGTGTGGGTGAAAGGCATATCAGTGTAGAGGAGGACAACTTCAGGATATATTTTGGAAGTAGAACTGGCAAGACTTGTGTATGGAAAATGAAGGAAATAGAGAAATCAAGGATGCCCCATATGATTTTGGCCTGGCCAACTGATTGAATAGTAGTGCATTTTGTTAAAATGGGGAGTCTAGAAGAA
Source organism: Hylobates moloch (assembly GCF_009828535.3). Lineage (NCBI taxonomy): Eukaryota > Metazoa > Chordata > Mammalia > Primates > Hylobatidae > Hylobates > Hylobates moloch. The sequence continues at coordinate 87,754,232 of NW_026652288.1, read as the reverse complement.
GAGCACATTTGGAGAATATATGGAATTCTCTTGTCATGATAAGTTTGTAAAACCTCACAGATACCAGAGTCAAGATGTTAAATGTGGAGTTGGGTATAATCATCTGGAACTTGGAGCTGTAAACTGGATGTAAAAACTTGAGAATCATCAGTGTTTAGGTATCTTATGCCAAAGAAATGGAGAAGCTCTCCCAGGCAGTGAATATCCACAGAGAAGACAAGGTAGAGAATGGAACCCTAAGCTACCCTAATATTGATGTTTGGAGGACAGAGGAGTAGGAGCCAGTTGAGAAGGCTGAAAAAGAACAGCCAGTGAGGTAGTAGGAAAATGAGTGTGGCATCCTGGAAGCCAAGTGAATGTTTTGGGCATAGGACTATGTCGTGGTGTATAGTGACAGAGATGGTTATTTGGTAGCATGAAAGAAGGTTCATAGCCAAGGGTAATAATAAGTACTTGGGTGTTAGTTACTCTCACTTACTTTGTATTTTAATAAATGAAGGACATGAGAGTGGTCCAAGTGAACTCTCCCAAAGGACCTCCAAAATGGAGAAAGCAACACTGAAAACACCCTGACAAGCAGTGACATAAAATGCCATTTTCCCTAAGGAACAGAGACATGAGCAAAAGATAGGGAAGGTTTTTTTTAGACTTCTTCCAACAGTAAATCAACATCATTAAACAGCTTATTGAAAAGGGCAAAATAAAATATGCTGATTAGACTTGCTGTATCTTCTTGGCATTTGGGAGAGGAAAGGTTAAGGTTGAATAAGTGGTAACTGAGAGCTAATATTCTTAGGTTTCCAGTAGGTCGCACAGCAATTTAAGCCACATGAAAAGGAGAAGGTGGGAGGGCAAAGGCATATTTCAGGTTGTGGTGGATTGTGTTTTTCTATGTGCTCACTAGCTCAGAGACTTTACAAAAATAATGACACCCTGACTAGACAGGAAAGGAAATTGCTGCCGCTGTTTAGTATTTATTGAGTGCCCAGAATGAGAGGCATTTAGGACACTTGCATATTGGGTGGCTAGAAAGTTGTGGGACTGATTTCATGTTTCATTACTTTGTGTGTAAACCTGGTAGGATTTCTTTTCCACAGGTTTAGTTTATAAGGCATCTAGAAATACAGATCTCATACACAGTGTTTTTAAATCTATAAGAACAAGTCTTTCTCTCTCACACATAGTATTGAACCATTTTATGATTAATTTTGACTTTTTGTTGACATATAATTTAGTTCTTTTTTTTTTTTTTTTTTTAATGTGTTAGCAGATTTAAAGTTAATCCCACAAAGGAGACCAACTGCTAGCCAGACATTTTTCTGAGGGCTATTTTTTAAATCTGTCTACTCAGATTTTTGGAAGGATTTTCTCTCTAAGAGGGTGGACATATCTATTCTATGTGAACAGACCACTAATTTACAGACTCAATAGAAATTCCACTTCATGGGAAATGAAATCACAAAAATAAAAGATAGTCTCCACTGCCAGGTTGAAAGAACAAACCAAACTAAACTCTGACGCTATTATAGGATCAGATGTTTAGTAAAGTTGATCTCTTCCTTTTCCTGATTTATCCTCTGAATAATTCAGGATACTTTGCAGGAATATGGCTGCACTGGATTAATCTGCACTCTATGAAGTTACAGAAAAAATGTGATTATTCTCACTAACAGAAGGGAACAAAAGCATAGGCAATCCAAAATGGTGGCAAACTCCCTGAATCATGTCCATTTGGCTTTGAGATGTGTTTTCTATTTAAGCTTAATATGGGTGCATCTGATTTTTCTGGGAATTTACTTCAAAGAGAATAATGAAATGACACAGTGAAAACTTGGCTCCCTTTGAGCTGGGAAAGGCTCCAGTTTTCCTATCCTAATCCTGTTCATTCAGGAAACAGACATGACCTTGCTCAAAGTTCTCTCTGAACAGAAAAACTGTACACTAATTCTTTGGATTTCAAAGGGCTTCCTCACAGAGATCTAAGTTCCCTTAAGGCCAGAGCAGTAAGTAAGCAGAATGCTAGACAGTGCTTCAGCTGGGAAGGTCGAGCATGCAGACAGAAATGGACCTGGCTGCTAGGTGAGGCTGAGGAAGAATTGCAAGGGAGTAAATAAGCTCTCCTCCAGCACCCACCCAGCTTTGTCATGCAAAGCACTGTAGTATATGTGATAAGCCCTCCAGTTTATCTATAGATTATTTCTCTTAATAACTCTGAAATCTTTAAATACTTAATTTGGCTAGCCTCTTACTCTGAAAAATAATACAGCATGATTTTGTTGTGAAAAATGAAACGATAGACTGGATTAAGAAAATGTGGCACATATACACCATGGAATACTATGCAGCCATAAAAAATGATGAGTTCGTGTCCTTTGTAGGGACATGGATGAAACTGGAAAACATCATTCTCAGTAAACTATCGCAAGGACAAAAAACCAAACACCGCATGTTCTCACTCATAGGTGGGAATTGAACAATGAGAACTCATGGACACAGGAAGGGGAACATCACACTCCGGGGACTGTTGTGGGGTTGGGGGAGGGGGGAGGGACAGCATTAGGAGATACACCTAATGCTAAATGATGAGTTAATGGGTGCAGGAAATCAACATGGCACATGGATACATATGTAACAAACCTGCACATTGTGCACATGTACCCTAAAACCCTAAAGTATAATAAAAAAAAAAAATTAAAAAAAAAAAATAATAAATAAATAAATATTAAAAAAAAAAAAGAGGTGATTGGGTCATGAGAGCTCTGCCTTCATGAATGGATTAATTCATTCACAGATTAATGAGTTATCATGTGAGTGGAACTGGTGGCTTTATGAGAAGAGGAAGAGGGACCTGAACTAGCACATTCAGCCCCCTCTCATTATGTGATGTCCTGGGCCACCTGGGGACTCTGCAGAGAGTTTCCACCAGTAAGAAGGCCCCTACAAGATATGCCCCCTTGACTTTGAACTTGTGAGCCTCTATAATTATAAGAAATAAATTGCTTTTCTTTATAAATTAAAAAAAAAAAAAAAAAGAAAAATGAGCTAATACTCAGTGCCCAGCTCCATATAAGGTGCAAAATCAATGATCATAATCACATGAGCTATAATTAGAGTCTATGGACTGAACTTAAAATTACCTGTCACATGCAAATGTATTGTTTTTCCAATATACTTAGTTAGAATTGTGCTTAGTAAAATGCACTGTCACTTAAAAACGTAACTAAATTCATGTATTCAGCAAGGAAATGTTAAACAACTACCGTGTACTAGGTATGTTTATTCACTCAGAGATTTATTTTTGCCATATATTTTCTCAATCAAGTGGTCCTAAATAGAAAAACTACCATAGTATGAAAACCCACATAATTTATGACACTACAGGTTGTCTTGAATAATAGTTATACGTAATGCAAGAAATATGATTGAATCACAGATGAGGGTGGAAAAAGAAACTATAAAATTCAATTTTGAGACAAATGGGGACATTTGAATATGACTTAGACAAGAGAAGCTACCAGGTAAATATTGTTGTTTTATTTGTGATAGAGGTATTACAGTTATGTCAGAGAATATCTTCATTCTTAGGAGATTCATGGCAAAATATTTAAGAGTAGTAACATATCTGCAAATTACTTTCAACTGGGTCATAAAAAATAAAAAGAATATGGAAAAATGTTAAGTTTATCACCTCAGTTAATAGTATAAAACTGAGCATTCTACTATTCTTTTATCTATTTCTATATACAAAGATTTTCTTAGTAAAATTGGGAAAAGGGAAAGACAAAAACATGGCCCACATACACATACACTTTTTAAAATTCTAAACGAAAAGGCTGGGAGTGGTGGCTCATGCCCATAATCCCAGCACTTTGGGAGGCTGAGGCTAGCGCATAGCTTGAGCTCAGGAGTTTGAGACCAGCCTGGCCAATATGGTGAAACTGTCTTTTTTTTTTTTTTTTTTTTGAGACGGAGTCTTGCTCTGTCGCCCAGGCTGGAGTGCAGTGGCACAATCTCGGCTCACTGCAAGCTCCACCTCCCGGGTTCACGCCATTCTCCTGCCTCAGCCTCTCTGAGTAGCTGGGACTACAGGCGCCCGCCACCACGCCCGGCTAATTTTTTGTATTTTTAGTAGAGACGGGGTTTCACCGTGGTCTCGATCTCCTGACCTCGTGATCCGCCCGCCTGAGCCTCCCAAAGTGCTGGGATTACAAGCGTGAGCCACCGCGCCCGGCCGGTGAAACGTCTTTAACGCAAAACACAAAAATTAGACGGGCAGAGGAGAAAACTGAGGGCCAACAGGTTAAGTAATCTACCCAAATAACCAGATAATGCTGGAGTCTGATCGCTTTCCACCAGAGAACATGGCAGTGCTCATCTATCTAAATTGCTCCTTTTACTCTGGCCAAAGATTCAGAAGCGGTGCCTTCAATCACAAGAGAGCCAAATCAGAGAATGAAAATGGATCAATGTGAAACCATTCACACTAATGGAGAAACAAGCATCCTCGTGTGATGAGAAAGTCAGAGCAACATTCTCTCCTAATATAAAGGTCAGAAGAATTTTCTTTATGATAGAGGAACCAAGATAGCAGGTCTTCAGTTCTGAAAAAGTAAATGAATTTCAGAGAAACATGCCTTCAAACATTCTAACATTGTCAAAATAAAGATTAATGAAATATATTCATTTTATGTTATGTAGCAAAATATCCAACTATGTTTGTAACTGATGTCACAGGTAAAGAGATAAGCTTGTGTGGTTGATATCTAAATAGCTATTATTACAATTAGTAATATAATGTATTTTCTACAAGATACTCAGTGAATTTCAAAACAGCAATGGGTGCTTAGTTCCATTAATGTTTATGAACTTTTTAATATAATTATGTTTATGAACTTTTTAATATATTTGTTTATGAACTTTTTAATAAGTATAATTATATAAATGCATCAACTGTCTATAATTCAACTAAAAGGAACCTTCAATAAACCATATTGGAATAATGGACACATTCATTCTTTAGGGTAGGAAAGGCAAATTATAACACTATTATTTTATAAAAGCAAGCATAGTACTTACTATCAGGTTAGCATTCACTTTATGTAATCTCCCACAATGTTAAGTATAGAGACCAATATTTTTTAGCTACTCAGACAGTTTTACAACATTGAATATCCCTTTTCATTTTATCTCACTCAACAGCAACAGTTGTAGTTTGGCCTGTTTCCCCATCTTGCTTTCACTTCCACGGTCTGCAGGGTAGTTTAAAAAGAGAAACTTAGATCTAGGCTACTGGACACAGTTATTATTCCAAAGAAATTCAAATTCTAAAACATCAAAGATACAGATATAGTTGTATGCAATAAGGCAGCAAAGAAAACCAATATGTTGTGTCTTACTATGTGGGGGGAAAGAGGATGCTAAGTCATGGTCCTTGGCTCCTTGCTCACAGAAAGGTCAATGCAATTCTCACTAACAATTTGACGACTTAAAATTTTGATTAAGAAAAACATACCACCACCTCCCTGAAGACTCCATTTAATTAAGGCTCTAGGACACCATGTATAAACATATATATATATATATATATGTGTGTGTGTATATATATCTATATTTGTATTTCCGGCATTTCAAAATGCACTCATATTTTTGTGCCTATGTGGCAATGAAAAAGAAATGCCTTTTTCTTTTTTAATAGTAAACTATGTACACCTTGCCACAACGTTCGTGTGAATGGCCTCATATTATAGGCAGACCTTGCCTGGTTTGTGTTACTGCGTTGAATATGAGTGTGTATGAAATTAATTACATATCTTGAAATTTGCTTATTTATTTGATTCTGTCATATGGCAAAATAGAAGCTGCTTCTTGGACTCCATTCTTTTGTTTTTTTCGAGAAGGAGTCTCGCTCTGTCGCCCAGGCTGGAGTGCAGTGGCAGGATCTCAGCTCACTGCAAGCTCCGCCTCCCGGGGTCACGCCATTCTCCTGCCTCAGCCTCCTGAGTAGCTGGGACTACAGGCACCCGCCACCACGCCTGGCTGATTTTTTGTATTTTTAGTAGAGACGGGGTTTCACCATGTTAGCCAGCAGACTCCATTCTTTATTGATTAATCAGTGGCATTTTAGTAGGATACATTTTGTTTTTCCTGGAAAATTTCAATTGTATGTAAGTTTGCATCCCAAACAATTCTGATAAAAATATTAAAGTGTTCTCTCATTTTTTGTCTCAAATTGTCTACTATTTCAATTTTACATTTTACATTGAAGAAATAAAAAGCAGATTTTCAAATATGTTTCATGAAAAATGTGTCTATGGAGTGATAGGATTAAAATTAAATATGCAGTATACCATTTCCTGTTCTACTGAACAAAAGAGACAACATTCCATTTTTAATCACTCACTATAGAATATCTATTATATACAAATATGGGGGCAATGGCATGCTTTCTGCAAAGAGCTCTGAGCTAAACGGGTATTTTGGCTACTAGCACAATCCTGCATAATACAGCACTCTGTACTGTGTCAGCAGTTCAAAGCAATACTTTATTCTTTGGATCACTTATTCATTATTACTTCAGACAATGAGTATCGGATACAAAATAAAAATGATGGATGCCAAGTGAACTGGTGAATGTGTTCTGAGTAAGAACACACGGAAAAGACACCGTGGTTCATTGCCTGTTGAAATTACTTTTGGGTATTTAAATACACCTACATTATGTTATGCATGAGCCGTTGAATGTGAACTCTGGAAGTCAGCACTGAAAAATTAACTGTCTCAACCGCACAAAATGTATTATTTAAATCTCCTAAATTGTATATTAGAAATATTATTAAATAAATCCCTTATATGTACACTTGAGGCAACAATATTTTAGAATCAATATTTTAAAATCCATCTGGTACTCATTGCAATTATTCTTTCTCTCTGAGTAAAAAAGGGAAAGAGAACAAGAATGGAAAGTGTAGATACGTCTTCCAAAATACTGTGTAATAAATATGCCTGTTTGAATTTAAAATGGTGAGTTTAGGATAGGAAAATGACTCATGATTTCTGGGAAAAACGACTATTTTGTGGGCCTATACTCTTCTTGACATTTGGGTACATAAAAATACCTGGCTCTTGCCGTTGAGATCATGCAGCTAACTGACTTACATAGCGTTCTTGTCTATGGGTCCATGTTGTTAAGTCTGCGAAGTCCTCTGTAATCGTCTCCCAATGTGAAGTTCGATAATTCCACTTCCCTACTCAATAATTCTCTCCTAATATAAAGTGTTCATCTCCCACATACACAATTTTTACAGAATGATGATCCGCTCCTTAGTTTTGTACTGAAGGTTGACCATTATGAAGCTCTGTGCGAAGACCTATCTTGTGAGAAAAAAGTAATTTGCATCTAGATCAACTTAATCTTGAAATTAGTTCTCAATCATACCGTTATTCTAGACAGTTATAGACTCGTTAGAAATTTTAGAAATTGAATTTTTGTAAATAAGTGGTGGCCTGAAAGCTGGATTTTGAGAGAATGTTCAGTAATTTATCTACCAAAATATCAAGGCCTTTTCAGAAATCCCCACATTCTTAGAGGAACAGGGTGGGAAATTAGGGTTCCTCTAAAATATACCCCAGCTACAAAAGGCAGAGTAGAATTCCTCTGAACTATATTCAGTTTTAGGACTGACTCTCTTATAAAGGTATGGATTACCTTTAGAACTCACTTTAGAGTGTGACATCATCTGTAAAATCTACAGGTAAAAAGATATTTTAATAAGCCTCATATATTTGCGATAGTAGTCCCTTGAAACTTATTCTGAAAGAAAAAATAGATTCTTCAGTCAATAATTTTCAAAAATGAAAAGACCAAGTTCCATCTTCTATTTATCTAATGAATTTTATAAAGGGAGAAATTTACTAAAATTTTCACCAAAAATATTAATAACAATGATCATAAAGCATCACTTCTAGAATTACTAATTAGAACAGTAAGAGGTAACCTTAATTCAGAAACTAACCTGACAAGGGAATCAATATGGGATTAATGTAGTTCTACTTGCCAATTCAAAATAAATTTCCTCAAACAGACTGAAATTCTCAAATGTCAGATGTAAGTACATTCATCTCAAGAGATAAATAGAATTAAAGTATTATTAAATGTCTGCCTTGTCTAGCTTGCTATTTAGAATGAAATATTTTGACGCTAACAAGGAAAGGCTACAGAAGTTTTGATAAATTTGTGTTTTGAGGATTTTAATGTGTTTAGTTGAATTTCATAGAATTTATCTATCAAGACCTCAAAGCTCATACTTCTGGGCTACAGAAAATAAAGATTTAGGTGTTGGGCAGTGGAAAAGCAAACACCATTTATGAGCCTAAATCTATGCAAGCAGGGGGATTCTGGAGGAATGAGAAAGAAACCAACAAATTGGAGCTCTATAGAGAAACAGTGAGGAAGATGAAACTCCCAGTGGGTGATCCTGCACAGGAGAGACTGGGGGAGCGTGAGTTATGGAGATAGTCCAAGCCATATGTTGCGGTATCCTTTCCTGACAACCAAAATCTTATGTTTGGCGTGATTATATTTGTGGAGGATGATGACATGGTATAGAACTATACATAGATTGCTATTGAGAAGAAGTACCTGGCATAGCAGTATTGATTGCCCATCTTTTCTACTTGACCAATGGCTGTGTTTAGGAAACATATATTTTGTCTTTATATCCATAGTCCTTCTTATGTAGTCTAACAGACTACATCAGAAGCTCAATAAGCATTAGTGAAATTGAACTAAATACATAAGTAAATACGAGAGAGTGGCATCCTGCAGCCTGTTTTCATTTTCTATTTTTGCTGAATGGGAGGTTCCTACTTACAGACATCAAGGAACGCCCTTATGTAGCAAATTTGAATGGTGTCAGCTAAAATATGCAGTGAATATATCTTTCCCAGATCCAATTTCCTGCCAGCTTTTAAAAACACACAGATTGTCTTTCTCATTCAGGACGTGAAGTAGAGGGAGGTGGGGGAACAGACTTCACCCTGTCTGAACTGTTCACCTTGTTGAATATTTGAGAACCACTGGATGACTTGAGCAATGCCACGAGAATCAGTGCTGGTCCTGTCTTGTTGCTGTAAAAGAAAAAATATATATATTTTGCTGTGCTCTCTCATCAAGTGTGAGGACTAACATCTGGCACCAGCTAACCTAGGAAAAGATAATAGAATGTGTTTGGGGACCTGCCGGCCCAGAGATGAGGATAATTTGCAGACCCAATTTCTAATAGTTCAGGAGGAAATGCTTTCATCTGAATCACTGATGTGATCCAATAAATATGAGTGAATACTCGCCAATTGCTAAAGCAATTTATCTCTCCAAATGTATTCGAAATGTTAATTTTATCAGGGTGCAAGCTGCTAAAATGCAGCTAGTAGATCATTAAATTTCAATAGGGAATAGACTTCATATTTAACATAAACAGTCAAGTCATTTTGGCTGCCTGCATCTTGTGCCACATTTAGAAAGCCTTCTGTGTAACCATAGGAACGGTTTTGCTTAAGCACTGTTGCTTGTGTAAATTCAATTCATTCTGAATTAGCTGGAAAAAAAAAAAAAAGGGAGGGTTGTGTGATTTGTTTCTGTCCATTGCTTCCCAACTAGTGTCTTAGAAAATGTGAAGAGAAAATGAAAAATAAGTTTTTTTCTTTCCTTTCTTTGGGGGTGGGGTATCGATAAGACTGGGAGGCAGAATGCTTTTCTCCTAACAACACTGGCATCATGGAGAATAAAAAGAGTGGTCGTCTATAGCTCAAAATCTTTGCTGCCTAGTTAGGCATTTTTATCATTTGAAAAATATTTTCTATGCTTATCATTTTCTTAATGTTCCTTAATACATGCGATTTTAGAATTACGTTCTTCCTGCATATAATTTTACACATGGCATACAATCCCAGCAGAGATTTATTTATAGTAAGGAACTCTTCTTTTTGTTCTAGGAGATTTTAGGAGTTATCAGCCACACACACCATATAGTGAGTTAGATTAATCACATTCTTTTCCTTTTAGCACCTAGTTCAAAGCCGCTAATTGGCAGGAGATTGAGAGAGGAGGACACTTTGCCATATGAGGCATTGAGGAAAGAGCAGGTTTGGGTGGGCTGCCTGGGGCAGAGCCGGGGGAGCGTACATGCAGCAAAGGAAGGTGGGAAGGTACTGGTTTTTCAGAGAAACAAGGGAGGGCTCTCCTCTGTGCCCTTCTCCCGTCTGGAAATTTCTTCCAACATCATTAACCCATTGACATTCTTATCTTCAAGGTTTGGTTCAAATTTTATTGGCTCCAAGATTTCACTAGCTCCTACCTCTCAATAATAATTACTAATTCCTTTTTTAACCTGCGGTGCATTACAGATGTGTCTGTGTAAATTGTATATTCTTCTTCCTTATATTGCAACTGGTTGTTTAACTGTTCACCTCCCATGCCAGAATAGAAGCTACTTGTAAATAGGAAAGGTTTCTTTTTCTTTTTTCAACTGCCCAGAGTCTGTTTTAGACCAGATAATGGAGGTACAAACTGAAAGGCAGCAGTGATGCTAAGGGCAGGCATAGCCTGTTTCATAATATTAGGGGTGGGAGTTAGTGCTACAGGGGAACATTATGGAGGTTTGGAGGAAGAGAAGGGAAAGACAAAAAAGAGGAAGGTTACTGAATTCATTAAATATACCAGTCACTGTAACATCGATCCTAAGAGGATGCCTATGATAGCCTGAAAAATGCCCCCACCAACATGTATGTATTTGAATCCCTGGAATCTGTAAATGTTACCTTACTTGGAAAAAGAGTCTTCGTGAATGTGCCTAAGTTAAGGATCTTGAGATGATGAGATAATTCTTGATTACGTGAGTGGATCCTAAATGTTATTACAAATGTCCATATAAAAGGAAGACAGAGAGATGTCACAAGCAGAAAGGAGAAGGCAATGTAAAGACAGAAGCAGAGGTTAGAGGGATGTGACCACAATCCAAGGATCGCCTGCAGCCGCAATAAGCTGGAAGAGTCAAGAAATGATCCTACCCCAAAGTCTCTGGAGGGTGTGTAGTCCTGTTGACATCTTGATTACAGCCTAGTGATACTGACTTTGGACTTCTGGCCTCCAGAACTGACAGCATACATTTCTGGGTTTTTTTAAGTTTGCAAGTTTGTAGTAATTTGTTACAGCAGCCACAGGAAACTACCACAACATCTAACGTATCCCCATTTATTAAGGAAGAAAAAAGTGGAAGTTAAGAAAGAGTCAGCAAATTAGCCAAGTTCACATAGATAATTACTGGCAGAGGTGGGAATCAAATCCAAGTCTGAAAAACTTCAAAGTTGCTCAGAGCTGCTTAGTTTTTCTCATCCAGCATAAACAGGGGCTAGGGGAGGGGGGGGGAACAAATCCCTCTTTAAGCCAAATTCTCTTTTATTGTATCAATGTTGGCACTGTTCTGTGGGCTGAGACACTATAACTGGATTGTCCCCTGCAGCAAAATAAGAATAGAAATTTCAATTAGTTGACTGAGTAATTTAAGTAGACCTGTAGGCCTGTCTCATGATTACACCCCAAAGTAGGAAACTACATAAATAACCTTTTAAAAAAACATTTTAATTGTAGATATCCAACCAATGATCTTGCCAATTCTGCTTCCCCCATTTTGTAGTTCTTTATAAATGTCAAGTGAGAAATGGCTAATTTTCTTTCAACTTCTTAAAGCATGACTTGTCCATCTATTAAGCATTCACCAATAGTACATAGTACTGAGACCATAGTGTATGCCAGGACCTGTTTTATATGTTTTTATTTTTTATTTTTGTGGGTACATAGTGGGTGTATATTTTTATGGGGTATATGAGATGTTTTAATTCAGACATGCAATGTGAAATAAGCATATCATTGGGAATGGGGTATCCATCCCTCAAGCATTTATCCTTTGAATTACAAATAATTCAATGACACTCCTTGAGTTATTTTAAAATGTAAAATTAAGGTATTATTGATTATAGTCACCATGTTGTGCTATCAAATAGTAGGACTTATTCCTTCTTTGTATTTTTTTGTACCCATTAACCATCCCCACTTCCCCCACAGCCTCCCAACACCCTTCTCAGCCCCTGGTAAACATCCCTCTACTCTCTATGTCATTGAGTTTAGTTGTTTTGGTTTTTAGATCCCACAAATAAATGAGAACATGCAATGCTTGTCTTTCTGTTCCTGGCTTATTTTAAGTAACATAATGATCTCTAGCTCCATCCATGTTGTTGCAAATGACAGGATCTCATTCTTTTTCATGGCTGAATAGTACTCCATTGTGTGTATGTACCACATACATTACTTTACTTAAACCCAAACATTCCTGCACTTCTTGGATTTACACTTTAGTAGGGAATTTTAAAAAGCAAAAGAAAACAATAAAAAAAAACAAGACAAATATTTAAGATATTTAGCATTATATTTTGAAAAAAAAAATGCTAAGGAGAAAAATAAAGCCAAGGGAGATGAGAAATGGTAGAAATAAGGGTAGAGGGTGGTTGTGTAAAGCATCCAAGGAAGGTCTCTGTGAGAGAAGGACTTAAAGGAGGTGAGAGAACAAGCCACAGGGCATTTGGGAAAACACAGTCCAGGCAGATGAATGAGAGAACATGACGATGCTGAGAAGAAAAAAGTGGAGCAGAAGACATGAGATCAGAGAGGTAATTGGAGGTCAGTCTATGTAAAGGACCTTGGAAGGCCAATGGGGGGACTTTGGATTTTAACCTGAGTGAGATGAAAAGCTGCTAGAGGGTTTTAAGCTGACATAATCTGATTTACCTTTAAAAAGATCACTCAGGGGATCTGGTAAAGAATAGTAGACTATTCAGAAGTTCATAATTGTACATGGGTAGAGAAAAAAAAGCAAATTATTCTATTTCCTCTTTATGTTGAAGTTGTCTCACCACTGAGTCTCAGAGACACTGATGATTCCATGTATTACACTCTACCTTACTTTTGCCCTTTTTGATATTCATAATGAAGCTCAAAACACAAATTACTTACTTTACTCTTGCTCTTTTTGATTTTTATAATGAAATACAAAATGAAACACATTTTTGATTTTTATAATGAAACACAAATGACCTACACAGTTAAATGTCTTGCTGCAATATTGCATATCTTTAACTGAGGAGAAGCAAAACAGAAAGAAAATTAATTTTTTTGAAAGCTGGCTTTTTCTGAATGCCCTAAATTTTATATAGCCTGAGCCAACAAGAGCCAACAAGAACAGCTTTGATTTTGCTTTCTTTAATGTTCTGAGAATCCTTTAAAACGTATAAATACAGTGTTCACTCCATCTTTCTACTTCACCAAGGACCCTTACACCAGATAAATTTGTAACTTACAATTTCCCTTAGGTATAAATATGTGTAAATCCAGAGTTTCATTAAGTATTAGTATTATTATTTGGGGAGGTTTTTTTTTTTTTTTTTTTTTTTTGGTAGAGATAAGGTCTCACCATGTTGCCGAGGCTGGTTTCAAACTCCTGACCTCAAGCGATCCTCCCACCTCAGCCTCTCAAAGCAGTGGGATTGCAAACAAGAAACACCAACTGTTAGTATTATTTTAATACATGATATGAACTCTCCACAAATGGAATGTGAAATGGGGAACAAAGAAGAACAGAAGAAAGGCCAAGAGTGTTGAGGAGCAGGGAAGGGGAGAGGGAGGGGCAGGTGCATACCAAGATTCCAAAGTGCTGTATTTTATGTCACTTATCTATGTGGTTTATGTTCCACAATGCTTTCATCTCTACCTGCTAGCAGCTTCATCAGTGGTAGACACTGTACCCAGCAATTGTTAACCAATCTCCTGGATGTCTATCATGTACAATCTCTCCAGCATTTTTTTTTTTTTTTTTGAGATGGAGTCTCGCTCTGTCACCCAGGCTGGAGCGCAGTGGCGCGATCTCGGCTCACTGCAAGCTCCGCCTCCCGGGTTCACGCCATTCTCCTACCTCAGCCTCTCCGAGTAGCTGAGACTACAGGTGCCCGCCAACACGCCCGGCTAATTTTTTGTGTTTTTAGTAGAGACGGGGTTTCACCATGGTCTCGATCTCCTGACCTCATGATCCGCCCGCCTCAGCCTCCCAAAGTGCTGGGATTACAAGCGTGAGCCACCGCGCCCGGCCCAAGAGTCTCGCTCTGTCACCCAGGCTGGAGCGCGGTGGCGCGATCTCGGCTCACTGCAGGCTCCGCCCCCCGGGGTTCACGCCATTCTCCTGCCTCAGCCTCCCGTGTAGCTGGGACTACAGGTGCCCGCCACCTCGCCCGGCTAATTTTTTTGTATTTTTAGTGGAGACAGGGTTTCACCGTGTTAGCCAGGATGGTCTCCATCTCCTGACCTCGTGATCCGCCCGTCTCAGCCTCCCAAAGTGCTGGGATTACAGGCGTGAGCCACCGCGCACGGCCCAATCTCTCCAGCTTTAGTGACGAAAACATCTCAGAAGATTTGGAAATCTAGTTTGGAGACATATTTGAAAATCAGGATGACAATTTTAAACTATCTTGGGACTTTTGGATTATACCGAGTAGCTCTCATATTGGGACTTCAAATCATTCGGACCAGATTTTATCCCTTCTTCTTCTCAATAAGGCAAACTACTGTAAGTACCATTTTTAGGACAGTGCTTTTTACTCGAGACCATGACAAGTTACTTCATGGATAGATAAACACAATAATAAAGGATTGCTAAAACTCAGTTTAACAGCGTTCCTGTAACCCAAGTCAGTTTGATATGGCATGTAAGAAGGAATTTCTGGCTCTTTTATCTTTCTTCTGTGTCAGATTTTGCAACTTCAGAAATGCTTTTGTAAATGAAGATTCCAAAATGCCCTTACAGTAAAACAAGATTTTTCTTTGTTTTTTTTCATTTTTACTGAGTAGAAATTTGTAAATAATCTATTGTTGGCTCATATTTTAAAATCCCATTTTCTGCCTGCATATGAAAGAAAATATTTACATGTTGAAAATTTTGCATTGCCATTTTTTTTTCGATTTTTCTCTGACAGCACAGCTAGCGCTGTTTCCTTCCATACTGCCTTCATTTATCGTGACTACTTGCTGTGTTTATTCTAAGAAACCAGGAAACAAACTGAAAGAACAAATCAAAAAGGAAATAGGAGTTGATTTTAGTAAACTATCCTACCTTCTATTAGCACCTAATAACAATAGCACTGGGATTCCCCAGTGGATTCGTGTGTGTTTGTGAGTGTGTGAGTGTGTGTGTGTGTGTGTGTTTAGACCCTATGAAATAGAGTTGGTTTGCAAGTAACAGAAAGGTTGTCAAGGTATCAAAACTGTGCGCTTCAGCTTATGAAACAGACTCCAAATTTGAAAATAGAATTTTATGCTTTTTGACTCTTAAATTGTATTTTCATGGACATGAGGGTTTTGATATGACTAAAACATCAAACACATGAAACCTAAAAAGAGGGATGTGAGGAGAGAGTCTTTTATTACTACGTTAGTTGAAATGCCTTGTGATAACAGTGAGAAAAATGGCAAAATATTCAGTATTTTGCTAAATATCTGGCACACTGTAAATAATGCAGCATTCACAAAGGTTAACAGCACAATCTCTAGGGAAATATCGCTTGGGTCTGAATCCCAGCTTTCCAACTCATTAGCTTTGTGACTTTGAGCAAATCATTTAGCCTGGCAAAATTTTAGTTTCATTATCTGTGAGATGGAAATAATAATACTTACTTCAAGGAGTTACTAAGACAATTAAATGAGTAATGAGTCATTGAGGCAAGGAAATGGGTAAAGATATATAAGAAGCTTAGGATAGTGCTTTGGCACACAATTAGCACTCTCTAAACAAAAACTACTGCTTTTCTTAGGTATAAGAAAATACAGATAAGGTTGTGTCTTCTTTGATGTTAAGAGTTATGGTCTTACAAAATTAAAGTAATCAATGGAGCAAAGATGGTCTTTTCAACAAATTGTACTGGAACAAGTAGACATCAATAACAAAAAAACCAAAAAACAAAAAATAATAACAAAAACAAACAAACAAAAACACCTTAACCTAAGCCTCACACTTTATTACAAAAATTAACTCAAAATGAATTATGGGATTAAATGTAAAATGTTAAACTGTAAAACTTTCAGGAAAAAATTTGCAGGATCTAAGCATAGACAAAAGAATTCATAGACTTGAACCATAAAAGAAAAAAACTGGGCCAGGTGCAGTGGCTCATGCTTGTAATTCCAGCACTTTGGGAGGCTGAGACGGGTGGATCGCTTGAGGCCAGGAGTTCGAGACCAGGTGGCCAATATGGCAAAACCCCGTCTCTACTGAAAATACAAAATTAGCCAGACATGGTGGCACACACCTGTAATCCCAGCTACTTGGGAGCCTGAAACATGAGAATCACTTGAACTCGGGAGGTGGAGACTTCAGTGAACCGAGATTATGCCACTGCAGTCCCGCCTGTGTGACAGAGTAAGACTGTCTCAAAACAACAACAACAAAATAGAAAGAAAGAAAAAAAATTCATCACTTTAATCTCAATAAAATTTCAAACCATCTGAATTCTAAAAAGCTCTTGAGAGGAAGAAAAAAGCCAGTTGCAGAGGCTTATGCCTGTAATTCCAGGATTTGGGCATCAGGAGGATCACTTGAACCAAGGAGTTTGAGATCAGCTTGGGCAACATGGTGAGACCCGGCCTCTACAAAATATTTTTTAAAAATTAGCTGGGTGTGGTGTTGAATGCCTGTAGTTCCAGCTACTTGAGAGGCTGAGGTGGGAGGATTGCTTGAATTCACAAGGTTGAGAAGTTGAGACTATAGTTAACCTTGATCCATAATTGCACCACTGCACTCCAGCCTAGGCAACAGAGCAACAGAGCAAGAAACAAAAAAAAATGAAAAGACAAGTTACCCACTGGGAGAAAATATTTTGAAATTACATACCTGAAAGAGGATTAGTAACTAGAATACATAAAGAACTCTCAAAACTCAACAGTTAAAAAATGACAACAATAAATATTCCAATTAGAAAATGGGCAGAAGACACATACGAACATTTAGCCAAAGGGGCTAAAGAGATGGTATTCACATAAGCTGAAATTAGGTTCAATCTCATTAATCATTAGGGAAATGCAAAGTAAAACCCCAATAAGATATCACTGTATACCTATCAGAATAGCTGAATTAAAGAGTGACAGCGGCAAATACTGGTGTATAGAAATGCAGAGAAACAGGATCACTCATATATGGCTGCGGGGGTAGGGGAGGATGTAAAATGGTACAGCCACTCTGGAAAACAGTTTGGAAGTTTTCTACTAAATGTGCAAATACCATATAACTCAAAAATTGCAATCCCAGACATTTAACCCAAACAAAAGAAAACTTATTTTCACATAAAAACCTGTACATGAGTTTCTAACAGTTTTTTTCATAGTAACCAAGAACTGTAAACAACTCAGATTTCTTTCAATGAGTGAATGGTTAAACTGCAGTACATCCATACTAGAGAATACTACTCAGCAATAAAAATGAATAAATATTGAAATACACATCAATTTTGATGAATCTCCAGGGAATTACATTGAGTAAAAAATAAAAATAAAAACCAATACCGAAAGGTCACATACTGTATGATTCCATTTATAAGACACTTTTGAAATCACAAAACTTTAGAAATGAAGAACAAGTTAGTTGTTGCCAAGGGTCAGGAACAGGTAAGGAGGAATAAGGTGAGTATGACTGTAAGGGTACAAGAGGGACCCTCTGGTGGTGAGGAAACTGTTTTGTGTCTTGACTGTATCAACATCAAGATCCTGGTTGTGATATTGCACTACAGTTTTGCAAAACATTACCATTGGGAGTCACTGTGTAAAGAGTGGTACCTCCCTGCATTATTTCCTACAACTGCATGTCAGTATGGTTATTTCATAACAAAAATGTTAATTTTAAGAAGAGTTAGGGGGCTGAAGGATTGCTTTTAAAAAATCTTGGCTGGGCGCGGTGGCTCACGCCTGTAATCCCAGCACTTTGGGAGGCCGAGGCGGGCGGATCACCTGAGGTCAGGAGTTCGAGACCAGCCTCAACATGGAGAAACCCCGTCTCTACAAAATTAGCCAGGCGTGGTGGTGCATGCCTGTAATCCCAGCTACTCGGGAGGCTGAGGCAGGAGAATTGCTTGAACCTGGGAGGCGGAGGTTGCGGTGAGCCGAGATCGCACCATTGCACTCCAGCCTGGGCAACAAGAGTGAAACTCCGTCTCAAAAAAACAAAACAAAACAAAACAAAAAACTTCAACTCTGCCTATCAGAACTGCAACTAGACCCATTCCAACAAAAAATATAGTCAGTTTTTCAACACTTTTCCCTTCAACCATTGGGCATTCTCTCCTCATCAAGAAAGTCTTCCTTATTCTAATCTAAGTTGCTTATGCTTTATCAGCTTATTTTTTCTGAATCCAGTCAGAGAGAAAGTGTCACCATCTTCAGAATATCCTTCTTCCTATAGGAAATTATGTTTTAAAACAGAAATGACTTAATTATTACTTTTTAGCTGATATTTTATGAGCTGAATCTCTGATTCATCTGCTCAACTGATAGCACTTCATAGTCTTTAGTTTCCTTGGTCCTAGAAGAAGAAAATAGATGAATCAAAAGCCTAGATAACTACTTTTAGCTTTTCCTCTTTTAATGAAAGGTGATGAGTCACCTTTTCTTTGCCAGTATTTCTGCATTCTTACTAGGACTTTGGTGGTGGGGAATATTTCGGTACTAATTGTATTGATGGGACATTTTTTATTTTGGAGAACATTCATTGTTAAGCAAGTATATGCCTTACCTTTTTGGTTGCCTTCCAAAACACTTTTTTTCCTAAGGTTTTATGAGTCAATTGCCATTTCAAAAGGGAAATGACCAGGCCTAGAGCCATCCTTAAAAGTAAGACAGCATTCTTGTTAAGTGGGATATGGTTGCACTGACAGTTCCTGAGGTGTGTGAAACTCAGGGGCCAGCTGGTTGAGGAGCTCATCTTGACTGTCTGTATTTAACAAGTTACATCGTGCTTCCTTCTTGGGAGGAAGCTGGCACAGCTATTCTCAAGAAGGCAAACATTAATCTCCTATCACCCATTTGGGCCCTAATAAAATTCACTTAACTGATCCTTGAAGCCATGTGCCATTCTCTAAAACACAATCAACTTTTATCCATTAGAGGGAAACTGATTTGGGTGCTTTTATTATGAAAAAAAGCACAAGCCATTTATATGCAAAAGCTTTTTTCTGCTTGTCTGTTTTTTGCCTTCTATTTTTCTTTTTTAAAAACAACACAACCATAATAAAAAATATTCTGCCCTGTTTTCTTGCATTTATTGATGACGGTTGGTTATAATACAGTGCAGGAATGGCCTGAGGTGCAGCATCATACTGGGCAGACAGCATCACAATAACAAGCTGTGATCGGGGCCAAGATGGCCAACTAGAAGCAGTGGTGATCAGAGGCTCCCACTGAAAAGAACTAAAACAGCTTGCGAATCCTGCACCAGCAACTAAGGTATCCAGGTTCTGTCATCAGGACTGACTAGACGGCTGGCGAGACCCACTAAGAGAAAGGAAGAGCAGTGTGGTGTGGTGGCCCACCTGAGAGCCACAAGGGGCAGGGGATCCCCCATCCCCCAGGCAAGGGAGGTGTTAAGCAAGCATGCTACCCTAGGAAACTGTGCTTTTTCCATGGAACTGTGCAAACCATGAATTGGAAGTCATCATCCTCAGCAAACTAATGCAGGAACAGAAAACCAAACATCCTATGTTCTCACTCATAAGTGGGAATTGTACATTGAGAACTCATGGACACAGGGAGGGGAACAACACACACTGAGGCCTGTCAGGGGGTGGTGGGGCAAGGGGAGTAGAGCATCAGGACAAATAGCTAATGCATGTAGGGCTTAAAACCTAGATGGTGGGTAGATAGGTGCAGCAAACCACTATGGCACACATATACCTATGTAACAAACCTGCATGTTCTGCACATGTATCCCAGGACTTAAAATAATAAAAAATTAAATTAAATTAAAATTAAAAATTAAAGTTGTGACCTAGCATGAAATAACTGTTGTGATTTCAAGTGGGTCTTTTTTAAGGCAGGAGATAGTTTATTGTTTTCCTTAGGCTATGAGCTAAAAGTGGAACTAGGGACTGATTTATAAAGATATAGAAGTCTAGCCTAGGAAATGCACCTTTTAATGTCTATAACCAAAGAATAGCATTTTCTCTATGTCATCAGCATGACCTTAATTTAGCATGGCTGTTCAGTGGTTGCCTCTAATTCCCACAATCTGGATGCAAGAAATAACAAAGTGTGTTTGGTTTTCAGCATCAGCAGGATGCTGATTAGGATCTATCTTGAAAACTAAGTGAAACAATAAATGAGTGTGGAAGTGCTTTGTAAACTGTCAAGTGTTATCCACATAAAAATTGCTTTTGTGATAAGCCAAACAAAATAAATACTAAATATAGAAGGGAGCAAAATTCCACGTTTTCTCTAATAGAAAATAAGTCTTTGAAAACACAGACTTCTGCCATTATGTTCATTTTTGTAATTTTCCTCTCCTGAAAACCATGTCTTCTAATCCCTCTCCAACTTAATGTTGTTCAATGTACAAATGAAGTTTGTTGAATGACTGCTTGAATTAATTCTGGCAAATATGAAGGATGATGCACTGAACAACCATCATCAGAACAATTTGTGCTCTGTGGTGCTTCTCCACCCTATTGTGATGAATTAGAACAGAATCATCAGAGTACTCTCACCTGGGAACCATGTGACAAATGATTCAATGGCATAGACACCTGGCCAGGGCTCAAGTTATTTTGTACAAATTGACCAATTGAGTTGGCCTTTGTTCTTTCCTGTCATTTCTTGGGCACTTTAAAATTGCAAACAAAAACACTAAAGTAGATGAAATAGAAGCAGAATATTCTAAATAAGATTGAGTTCAATTCCAGAATCTCTTTTTGGCCTGTCATTACGTTTTGGTAATAAAGCTATGAGTAAGATATAGACATTGTCCCCTAGAAATCTGTGGAGAAGTGCAGAGAGGAGAATAATATCCATAAAGCATGGTGGGGACAGCATGGGAAAAAAATGCTTAATATTGACTTTGGTGGGAGTGTAGTTCTGGAAGAGTTTACTTAGGGAAGATGGCATTTATCATGAGCCTGAAGAGATAGGTCAAATGTGAGAGGCAAAGGGGATAGTCATTTACCACCGAAGAATGTTCATCGCCTATTCTCTTCTTTTCCATACGGGAGCAGAAGGGATTCAACAAGATGAGTCTTAGAATTCTCTGAATTCTAGAAGAGGCATGTTATATTGATACAAGATATTAAAGTATTACCCAGAGAGATCCTACACACAAATTTTAGGTTTCTTTTGCTCAATTATATTTTGAAGCAAAGCAAATATACTGTGGTAAAAGCATGGGATTTACCATCAGACAAGATTAGGGTTCAAATCCTGGTTCTGCTACTTGAGCAGGTTATTTAACCTTTATAAACCTCAGTTTCTGTTTCATTAATATATGAATTACAGTGGTATTTAACTCATCAGAATTTTGTTAAGATTAAATGGTATAATGCACGAAAGGGGCTTAACCTAATGCTTTGCTCCCAGAAAGCACTTAATAAACTTAAGCTATCACCATTACAAGGAATTTCACCCTCAATTACTGTATTTCTCATCACTGCATCCTCCATGGTTCAAGAAAACACAAATTATCTATGCTAAGGTAAATTTTTCATTTTAAAATATGAATTGCAAGGTGGTTCAAATGTATCTGACACCTCTATGAATGGAAACTTGCTGTAAGCTAAGTTGTATATATCGTGCCTCCGTCACTGTCACAGAGAAAGCCCAGTGTGGCTGCTTCTCCCTGTTTCCAGCAAAAATATTGTAGATAGGGTTGATTTATTGGGCCTCACATAGCATGGGCCATCTGGGATTACTGAGGAAATCAACAGCCTTGGGAGGGTCACTGTTTAGACATGGACAATCAGTGTAAGCTTGGACTCTGCACAAGAAATGTGGCTCATTATGCAGCTAGGCTATTAACTATCAACTTTCATTTAGAAATATCAATTCTGCTCTCTTGGTTGCCCCGCTGATCCGGTTATAATGTCCTGTGTGTAATGGAAAAGTACAAAGGCAAAAGACGGAAATTTAGACTTACTCTAAGAGCAGTTGATGACAATCCTGATTTCTGCATACAAATGAATGCCTTTTGCCAAACACATGTGTTCCGATTTACCCCATTGCCCCACTTTTAAATATCACGTTCAATTATGTAATGCTCCTGCTATTGCTCACGCGATTTTGTTTTCTTATCCAGAAACTTATTCTTATTTGGGTTTTCTCCTATCTTTTTACTTGGTACTCTAATTTATTTTCCCTTTTCTTTTATTTATAGCTTTCCCATTTTAAATGTGTTGTTGGGGGGAGGGCTGCAGAGAGAACACAAAGAACATTTTAAAGGATATTACACTAAGATTTCAGTTGAGCATTAACAAGAAATCATTAAGCTGACCCATCATAGGGCACACACACATACAAATCATTGCCAAAACAAAACAAAACAAAAACTATGTGCCATGCATTGTACCAGGCATCAAGGAAGAAAAGAGAAACACAGTATGCTCCTCATCTTGACAGGATGGTCCTCAGTGATGGCGCTTGTGCTTTCCAGCCCCTTCCTACGAAAGCATTCTGAGGTTTTGCCTGCCACTTTGATTTTAATGGAAGTTACCCACTACTTTTTTCACTAGTCAAGGCTTGCTGAGGACTAATGCCACTAATGTTAACCATTTACTGTTGACCCTCTCCTAGAAAACTAGCAATTAAATGAGGCAAATAATATCAGATTTAAGTAAAAGCGAGCAATATTTCCTTATTGTATAAAACTAAACTACCCCATGAGTTTAATAGCATTTATATCCTCTGATAGAGCTGTGTGGCCTTGCAGTGCAGCTTATTTTGTAATTGCTTTTTTATAGTTTCTATTTCTTTATAAACCATGAGCCGTTCTATAGCCTCAGCTACTTACGCTGGTCTCTTTTTAGTTTGGCTTCTCTTTTTTCTCTTCCAAAACTGTTTTAGCACCCTCATCTGTAGGTTCCATTCCTTAGATTAACCATTCTTAATTCCAGCATGGCTCTGTCTTAAAGTACTCCCTGTAACAACACACTGATACCTAACTATATATGGATATGCCAGAGCCATATCACCTCTTGTTTGAAAAGCAAAGTATTCCTATTGTGCAGAGGCCCCATAGACACCCTATCTCTAAACAATCCCCTCTTTCCAAATTCGAAGAACTCTGACTCTGATTTTGGAAGACTGCCAAGAACTGTAGGAGAAACTCTATGTACTTTTCCAAAGCTACTTTCTATATACAGTTAGCAAAGTGTCCTAAATTTCTCTATGAGTCTCAATCTCATTGCTCTGTCTCTTTTTTAATATTACCCAATCTTATCATACTTCTATTTTTAAATTCACCTAGTAGACCCCTCTAAGGATGTTCTAAACCAACCCAATCTAATAAAAAACTCAACTTTAAAATGTCTTATTCGAGCTTCCTTAGATCTACACCTTACCCATATGTTTGGGAGTTTTTTTTGTTTTGTTAAGAGGTTACTTTATCTTCTGCATAGACCCAACAGATGTTTATATTTGTAGTTGGTGTGCCTATGGAGACGCCTCATCTCTACAGTTTGAATGAAGCCATGTCAGCAATAATGTACTGGGGTCTATTCGGTCATGCTGATAGCCAGGGAGCAAGGTCATATGAGAGGCCATGAAAGAACTGTCTGTTAAGCTCCCCACTATTAGTCTTACTGTAAACATCACTGGTGACAAAAAGTGTTGTTTGGAAGGTACAAAGCCTAGCATCTTAAAAATCTGAAAGGCTGATGTAATTGTTCTGTTTGATAAGCTGCGGACAAGAAAAGACACGTACGTACCTTGGAAAATAAAAAGATAAAACACTGTCTCTTTGTTTAGCCAAAGTAAGGACAATTTCTTTAAAGCTGATCCAAAACTTGTAACAAAGATGCACCTAAAGATACGTCAACCTCATTACTTACCCTGGACCTTGTGTGATTTTTACCAATCACAGTATAAAGGATTAGGTAAACCAGCTGCAGTCCCTTGGATGTACTGCTAGTAATCTTACCTCTTACAACAGTCTCTTTGTAGAAAAGACACTCAAAACATCATGGGAACAGGGATGATGCATAAGAGTATTTTTACTCACTTTCCATAAACAACTAATGATGGAAAATCACTTCTCGGGGCTTATAGTCTCCTTCCTAGGTCTGTTCCTAAATAGTCCATCTGCTCCCTATGACCCACAGCTTTCTTGACTCGGCCCTATATTACTTCCTGTGGTATTATTACATTTTCCTTTTTGCTGCCATATTACCTTTAAAATAGATTCCAGAAATGCCCTCAGAATCTTATGGATCAAATTGGCTTGAAGTGGAGAAGGGACCTTGGAGGAATCTTCAATTCCTTGCGATAGATAGCTAGGTAGGTAGGTAGATAGAGAGAGAGAGAGAGAGAGAAAGAAAGAGAGAGAGAGAGAGAAAGAAAGAGAGAGAGATGATAGCTAGATAATAGATATAGACAGACACTCAAAAATTATTCTTATTTTCATAATTTCTACTGATTAAGTCTAGTTCTGTTATCTAAGAAACCCCAATGGTGGCTGTAATGTTGAAAGGCAAATAAAAGTTAAAAGAAATCATTTTTTAAAAAACAAAAAAAAATGCCCCCCATGTAATCAATAGTTCAATGTTCGTTATAAAAATTGACAATAACAACAATAAATAAAGTCAAATTCTCAATATTGACCCTCAACATGGTTCAATGTCAAATGTGCTCATTTACCAAGCTCTCTTATCTGATGGGCTCTCTCATTGGACATAAAAACCTTTTATGTAGTATTAAATATACAGAGGATTATGTAATTCTTCCTTTTAATATGTGCCACCAACCCTCTTATTATTATGCTATTTCCTTCTCCAAGTAACAGCTACTCCTAATTACATTTAGTGTTTCTGAAGGAGACTTTGTGTAACATGATGGTTATTCAGCATCTGTTTCTCAAGCAAGACGGGAAAGATGATCTGCTATCTCTAAAATTGTCTATTGTACTCCTATTAATGTGTTTTCTGCTTTGTGCATCAATTTCTGAAAGACTTTCAATGTGTTTTACCTGATACCTTAATTGTAGCATAAAATGTTATGCGAAAATGCTATGGCTATGAATTAACCATTTACTGCCCAGCATTTACAAAATAGTATATACAGCTAGGTAAGATGTACTTTGAAATTCTCTTCAAAGCAATGCGATGTATCTGGATTTTTAACACTCCCCTCCCCTACATACTTACAAAAGAAGTTATAAATATAATAAATATTAGTTGTTTTGGCGGTGGTCATTGATTAAAGAGGGACTAAGTGATAAAGATTTCTCCCCTTCATTAATAAGTACTGCAATACATTTTCTGCAGCCTCGGCCAGTCTCACACGTTCTTTCCCAGAGCAGGATTACAACATCAGAGAAAATATTAAGAACATTACAGTGAGATGAGTAAGTATTCTAAGAAACTGGCTTTGTGTACATTGCCTGAGCTCTCTACCCACCAAATATACCTGCACAGTGACCAGCAACTCTCATTACGATTAAGGGAATAAGAAAGAGCAAGATTCTTTCTAAATTAAATAGTTTAATGCCATATTCCATAAACTACAGTCCACAAATCACTTGCATTAAAAAAAAACTTAAGTGTTTATAGAAAATTCAGATTCTTGGACATCATCATAAATCTAGTGAATACTAATTTCTGTGGGTAGTCTCCTGGAATCTGCATTTTTAGTAGGCTTCTAAGGTAAGTTGTAAACGTAACTAAAGTTTATTCATTTATTTATTTATTTATTTTTTTTTTTTTGAGACAGAGTCTCTTTCTGTCACCCAGGCTGGAGTGCAGTAGTGTGATCTCGGCTCACTGCAACCTCTGCCCCCTGGGTTCAAGCGATTCTCCTGTCTCAGCCTCCCGAGTAGCTGTGACTACAGGTGCCCACCTCCATGCCTGGCTAATTTTTGTATTTTTAGTAGAAACGAGGTTTCACTACATTGGTCAGGCTTGTCTCGAACTCCTGACCACAGGTAATCCACCGGTTTTGGCCTCCCAAAGGGCTGGGATTACAGGTGTGAGCCACCACGCTCACCCTCATAACTAAAATTTAGAATCACTCTATGGGAGTGGCCAATGTACAACTTTTACAGTACAAGATTTACTGATGAAGGCTGGGCTTAGTATTTAGTTAATAGCATTAATAGGTATGAATAGGTAATAATATTTGCAAATAGTGTTAATTAAAAGATTATCGGATGCAGTTAGAGGAAGAAAAGTGATTATGCAAAGTGCTTCTCAAACTTTACAATGCATACAGATCAGCTGGGAACCTTATTAAATGAAGATCCTGATTCAGTAGTTCCTGGGTGTGACTTGAGAGTCTGCACTTCTAATAAGTTCCCAGGGAATGCTGGAGCTGCTGGTCTACGAATCAAAGTCTGAGTAGCAAGGATTAAGAAGGTTTAAAAGGCATACTCTCAAAACTCCTAGAATCACAATAGTCTCTCCTTATCCAAGGTTTCACTTTCTGAGGTTTTAGTTACCCATGGTCAACCTAGGTCTGAAAATAGGTGAGTGCAGTACAATAAGATATTTTAAGAGAGAGAGAGAGAGACCACATTCACATGATTTTTATTACAGTATGTTGTTATAATTTTTCTATTTTATTATTATTGTTAATTTCTTACTGTGCCTAATTTATAAATTAAACCTTACAATAGGTATGTATGTATAGAAAAAAAAACATAGTTTTTGTAGGGTTTGGTACTATCCACAGTTTCAGGAGTATCCTGGGGGTCTTAGAATGTATCCCCCATGAATAAGGGGGGACTACCATAGTGTCCATTTTACTGAGCAGACTCCAAAATGTCTAGCAAAGATCTAAGAAGTTATTGTTCAATTCCAGACCCAGGAAATATGAATACCTGTGGCATTTTTTCCTTAACCTACAGAGTGTGCTTTCTGTTTGACTTTCTACCTGACGTGATCTGGGTTCTGTGAGCTCTAACTAAATACAAGCTGTTTTTCCTTCCAGAGGGAAAATGAGCCAGTTTGAAGAATATCTATATTAAGTTGTAACACCTTATGGAAATGAATATGAGATAGCATGTGAATTAATCCAGAAATAATACGATTTCAAGAAGATAGAAGGTAATTGGCATCGAGAAATTGATGAATTGACCAACATGACCTAGTGTAACCACTAGGGAATTATACTTATGTGAGTGTCACTATGCCAAAGATCGCACAGGAATTCTAAATTTAATCTCCAAACAGCCTTATGAGTTAAGTATACTTTCCTACATTTTGCTGCTTATGAAATAAGATTCTGAGGTGTTCTCCCAAGATCACACAGCTGGTAATGGCAAAAACAGAACCCCCATCTCTCTGACTCCCAAGTCTCTAATCTTTTTATTATATCAAACTGCCTTTCCCCCAAAAGAAGAAAAAAGACAATATTATCAGAGCTTTTTTTTTTTCAGAAAGCATAAATCCTCTATGAAGATTAAAATTGCCCCATGGGTAAAAAATGGTTCTTAGCAGAGGTAGGAAGGAGTGGTGAAATAAATAAAATTTATTTATTGCAATGGTTGGCAGACAACACTGCATAAACAAACAGATATGTAGCGTATCTGTGGTATTAAAATTCTGTGGGGGAGAAGGGAAGTGATGATTAGGGAATAAAAAGTTAAAAAGGCTTCTAGGGGTTTGAGTGGGCAGGAAGTGGAGCATGATAATGAAAGAAAGATTGAGAAACACATCATAGAGGGTGAAGTTCAACCTCGGAAGAAACACTGACTTCTTTCAGCATTGCCACAATAATAGTGATGACCCACAGATTCTAGCATATGGGAGTTATCCATCACCAACCAAGGAAAAAGCAACTCACAGGGTGGTAGACGACTCCATATTGAGGCAACCGTGTTAACCATTCTTATGGCTGACAAGGCTAATGTGGAATTCTGCTGCTTTCAACAAACTATTTATTCAAAGAAGAAAAATGTAAGGAAGGAGGAAAAGGAAGGAGTGAGACAGAGAGTGACTGAGGGAGGAATAAATGGCTTATAGCATCATTCCTCAGTAGGCACTAGCTACCCAGTATAACAAGGCTATCATCCACAGTTGTCATTTAGAATGCATTTGTGCTAAAAACTATCCAAAACAATATGATAAATCACCCTTAAACTCAGTACTTTACAAAAAAACAAAAAAGGAATTAATTAATTGGTAGCAACTGATTCCACATGATAGAATGAGGATTACATGCAGCTTTTTCAATGATTTTGTTAAATATGAGCTAGAACAGCTGAGCATGAATGGAAGGAGAGTTGGGAAGCCCGTGGTGCTGAGGGGCTTTCTGGAAGAGCACTCCTATTGAAAGAGGGATTCAGACACTTGCATGTGGTCCATTTACCATGGGTCCATCCTAGAAGGGGATAATTTTGAGTATAGAACATTATCTATTCCTCAGCTTATTCTCCCAATAAAGATGCTTGAAAAAAAAAAAAGCAATGATCCAAAGATTCTGGTAAACAAGTTTTGCCTGGAGAGAGAAAGCTGCAAATCAGAAATAACTGTTTTCTTAAGAAATTGGTAGTATAAAATAACACGGTTTTAGGACCCATATACAGAAATATAGCACATAGATTAGGAAGAAGAGCTTAGCAGAAAATGCAGGCTGATCTTGCCACATCAGGAGAACGGACGTTTCAGAGGCACAGCAATTTTTGGCAAAGCGGAGCAGCTTAAGAGCAGCGCAGTGTTGGCCCAGCATTGTTTAGACAAGTTGCAACGAAATGCAGTGTGAATAGTAATGGTAGAAGCAGTGGCCAGGCACTTTCAAAGGCAATAGACATGATCTAAATATTTTATATTTTGTGTATATTCCTTTCTCAGAGAAATTAATCCAGGTACGGCATTTGGCATTAGCAATAGCACAGACTTTAAAAATTTAACCAATCAATAATATAATTTTATTTTCTAGTATCTCACGACTGAGTCGAACTAAAGCAGAAAGTGAACAACGGTTGTATTAGGAATGTTGCCAAAGTCACCCACTAAGTGGAATAAAGGCTCTGACAGGTCAGGTTTTGTCAAGTTACCAGCACAAGCTATTGGTTGTAAAATGTTAATTATATTATTATCTTCCCACGTGAAAAAGGTAGGGATTAAGAGGAGTAAGGGTCTCATGATATGGAGTCTTGCTCAGATGGCTTTGGAAAAGCCATATCTATAGCATGAAACCATTAACTTCTCGTCTTGTTTGGAGGTTGAATATCTCTGGTTATGGCATTGTGTGGTTTGGTGAACTTTTTGTGTCGCCCGTACATCAAATGGAAGACTTATCCCTTAAAGTTTATCTAATTTTAGCTCCTAGAGCTTCAGGAATGGAGCAGTTTCCATTTTTGGTAATTTTGTAGAAAAAAATGAATTTGAGGAATCTAGAAGAATTCAGAATCTAGTCTATAGATAGCAAGAACTTGAAAACAATGTGTAGAGGTTTATTCTAATAACAATCTAATAACAGATATAATGTAGCTTTTTTAAAAGAGATAACTTTTTCCTTTACATTGATCACATAGGAATCTCAGATTTAAAAACCTCTTGAGGCTAGAAGCCAAACCAAGGCTTACTTTAGATTTCATCTACAGTCTTAAAAGATTTCTGGATCTGTCAGAAAGTGACAATTTTTATTTTCTTACTGTAAGGCTGAGAATCCTTGAAGTCAGGCATTTTATGTACATTTCGAAATATGATATTTCAGTCAAAACTCTGGTAATATAACCAATGTTTCCAATTGTATCCTGTTATAAAAAGACAATTCATTTTTATTGAACTTATGTAAATAACCATATTGCCATAAGAATATTCAAAAATAGTTTCTGAATTTTAGAAAGATCAAGTAGGGAGAATAAGTAAATGGTTTTACCTTTGTTCACAAAAGTATGATTTACAAAATTGTCATAAACTCTGTTTTAAATGAAAGCCTTCATTTAAAAACATTAACTTCATCAGTTAAAATGTCAACTAATTTTTGTGTTGCTTGATTTTGATTCAGTTTTATGAATGTATCAGTTCTTTATTAGAGTTTAGAAAATTTTGTATTTAGTACATTGGTTTCAAAGTTATTAGAAATCTATACTTAAGCATACTTGTTAGAGTCTTTTCCATGAATCTGACTGTACATGCTTTTAGAGAAGAATTAAAACTAGATGACAGAGACTTAGAATAGCATGTTAAAAATCTGATGGAAGTTCATTACAATCAGCAATTGACAAGGAAATTGGGTTATTTATGTGGCAATCAACATCATAACCAGAATTATGACTGATGACATATTAGATTTTTATGAGTCTTATATAATTTGAGGATGTTTATATTAAGAACATACTCATAAATGTAATCAAAAGAAAATATAGCATTACTTTTCATTTGACAATGTTTTCCATACAATTTACCAAATAAACCTCTTCATTCAATATTTTTACAAGATGAGAAATACACCCTTTGAGGCTCTCCAGGGGCTCAACTGGAAAATCCCAAAGTTAATTTTAGATCAGAAAGACTTAATTTAGAATTTTGATACTAAGGAAGTCTGTCAAAGATGGCAAAATGTTTAAAACACTTGATCAAAATAGTATCACAGTCACTATGAAGTAATAGCCATGTATTTAACCAGAGTGATAACCAAAGGCTTTAAATGTAACACAGACATTTCATGGATATATATTTTCAAATATCTTAACCCTTTCAAATCTCAGTTTTCCTAAGTAATCAATAAAGACAACATGGGAAATTATTCTGATAAAACATAAAAATCTGTTTTTTAGACCAGTTACCAAAGAGGCGTCAGAAATACCTCCTGTAGTGTGGTGCTTCTCTTTATGAGAATTTCATTTAGGCAATCTGGAAGTCAAACCTGATGAAAAGGTACTTGAATTTAATCAGACATAGGAAAGTTGTGTGTCCAAAGGTCATTAGTGTATCTCATATTATAGAAGAATGCAAACAAGAAAAGTAGTACCTTAAGTAGGGAAATACATGGCTTTTAGTAAAAGCATGGGAAATTTCCTGCTTACATAGAAAAATTTAGACACATCAAGGGAAGCCAAGAGTATAGAATCAAGAAAAACATTGCTGGTAACTGTAAATCCACAGTTTAGGAGATGGTTGAAAAGTTTATTTTTTAAAAAACAGACTTTAGAATTAAATCAAAACCTCTTGCAAATTTTACTGAGTAGATTAACATTTTAGGAAAACCGTGCTATTCTCTAATATAGGAGACCAAATTTATACTTTTGTATTCGTGTATTTTTAATATCAAAGCTCAGTATTTAGAAAGACAAAAACAATTTCCTTTTAATTGTAGGCAACTTGATCATGTACAAAATTTCCTCTATAAATTTGTCCTTTCTAAACCTCTTGTGACTTTGGCTCAGACTTTTCATGACATGTTTATATTTTCTGTTTTTTCCTATACTTTTAAAAAAATTGACCAGTCGTTTTACATTAGGACAAAAATTTATCAAATATTATTATTGTTTATTTAAAATGATTTTCTTTCTACAACTTTTTTGATACCCAAAATATATTTTCATAAATGTAACATCTTTATATCTTTTCCTCTTACTTAGTGATTTCTCAAATCTTGTTTTTGTTTTGTAAACCCATATTTTAAAAACAACCTTTAAATAACCTCTGAATTAGACAAAATTATTCGTTTTAAAAAATAAAGAATATACTTTTATATCTTTTTAAATAGTTTTTCAAGTCAAAACCACATCTTTTTTGGTACATTTTGTATACAGAATTCTATATTAATTTTAATATAGCAATTTTCAGTCAAAACTTAGGAAGCAAGAAATTTTGAACTGTCTGTCACATATCAGTGGTTTCTATGTGAGGGCTATTTTATAATTTTAGGAATATGTTTTTCCCATAACATAAATTTTACATGTATTAATAAAACCAAATATATTTAGTCTTTCTGTAAAACTTAAGAAGCCAAGAACAAACTTATATTTATGTTTGGTAATTTATGTTTTAGCATTTTGTCTTACTTGAAAATGTCTCAGATATCTAATTAGTATTTATCATTTAATTCAGCATAACATAATTTTAAGGTTTTAAGTTACATAAAAAGTTTATTTATAAACATAATTATTCTATTTATATTTACCTAATTTATTTTGAACAATTATAGATTTATAAAACCTGAAGTACAGACAAAGTCATCATTTTAGTTATATTTCTGTTAACCACTCTGAGAGAATGTAACTATTAGGTGTTTACCTAAGTAAGATCCTTAAAGTTAAATATATAAGTATTTGGTTGCTAACTCCGAATATACAGCTGGAAAATACAAGAAAATTATTCTCTTCTAGACCCTTCAGAAAGGGACATACCTCTGATGACACCTTGAGTTTAGTCCAAGGAGGTCTGGGTCACACTTCTGACCTGCAGAACAGTGAGACAATAAATGTATGCTGCCTTAAGCCACTAAGTCTGTGGTTGTATTTTTATGGCAGCAATTAACAAACGAATAAACACCAACCACAGCAACAAAAAAACTGAAGGACTCAGTTGGGGAAACTTTAAACATTTAGAGGTCAATCCAAGGAACAGTTAGCTAAGAAACCTGAAATGAGCAACCAATATGAGAATAAGAAATTGAAAAGAGTGTGGCATCATAACAACCAAGAGGGAAAAAAGTGAATAACTACATCAAAGGTGCCTAAGAGATAAATAGATAAGGACAGAAAAGTGACTGTTGGATTTGGCAACATGGAAGGTATTGGTGACACCCACTGTTATAGTTAGGTGATTGTCAACTGTCACCGAGCAAAGAACAGTGTGTGAGAAGTGAAAATGCGTGTGATGATCACCAACTACTCTTTTCATGTGTTTCTCATGGAGATGGGCAGGGAAACGGAGCCAATATTTTTAGGTGAGACAACCAGATAGGTGGAAAAAAGGAGCAGTTATAGAGGAGAGATTATGAGTTCAGTGGTGGAAGTGTTGCATTTGAGTTGCCTGTGGCAAGATACGGCCAGGAGTTACTTCCACTTGTTTGTGTGCAGCTTGAGACTCCATGTGGACTCAGAAATAAAGATTTTGAAACCATACAAATATAAGTTTCCATTTAAACCTTAAGTGAGTGAATAAGGTCAGTCAGAGAAACTCCGAAATGAAGAAGAGCAGAAGTAGCATTGTATATAAACACAGTTTAACTTGGACTTAAATGACAACGTGTAGAGTGGAAGAGCAGGATTGGGTTAAAAATAAAAGTACATATATATATATATCTCTCTATGCAGTTTTAGAAGGACACTTCAGAGCTATAGGATAAAAAGTAAATAATCAATAAAGCACAAAACAGGTGCTGAAGCAAGTAGAAGCAGCTTCAACTATCAATATAGCTATTGGAAGCCTGATTCTGCTAAAGGTGGAGCATCAGAAAGTTCTTAACACGCCCTGCTGAGCTGATAGTTTCATTGCTCACAAGGCAGAGGGTGGAGGCAGCAATGAGAGAAAACCCTGCTGGGACCTCATTCTGCTGCACAAGAGCTGATGAAAGCAGTTGAAATGATGGGAATCCGGGGAGAAAATAATGATGTCATTTTTGAGTTTATAACGAGTAGGGAGAGATAGAAAATATCGTGTGGTTGTTAAGGGTATGCCTCTGAAATCCAACTTCCCAGGTTCAAATTCTACCTCTGATGCTAGCTGAATGCCTGTTACTTACTCATTCAGTGCTTCAGTTTCTGCTTCTGAAAATAATAATAACTAGTTCATTGGGTTGTTCTTGGAATTGAATGAATTACTACTTATAAAGCATTTTGGACAGGGGTTAGCAAAAATATATGTAACATAGTAACAATAATATAAACTGAATTGTACCTTGGATTTCAGAAAAGTTATTTCTGAAAAATTTGTAGAAAAGGTACATTCTCTAATATACACAGAATTGATTACTGAAGATTTTTGGCGGGATCTCCTTTCACTGGATGTTAGAGTATATTCACTTATGAAACCATCCACGTCATCCAGTACTAGAATCAGGGTTGGTGTAGTAACCTGCAGTAATCAAGAAAAGTGAGCACCCAGAGGTGATTTAAAGTCATGTCCCTAGAAAAGACCAAAGGTCAAAATGAGGGGACCAAATTCAGTTAACAAGATTCAGGTGCAAGGTTAGGGTCAAGATAAACGATAAAGAAATGAGTAGACATTAGAACAGAAGTGGCCAGGGCAGCAAGGGTGGGAGGGAAGATGAAGGGTCCATGACAACCTAGCACCTGAGAGTTCGTGTTTCCATAACCTGTTTTATGTCCTGAGCCATGTTGTGTGACTGAGGATCATGTATATGTGGATACTCAATTGAAGTATGCTCTTGCCTTGTGATCATAAAGATACCAGGCCAGAGGACACTGTTGGGAAACAAGCCAAATATCAATATCTATTTCCTTCACATACACACACACACACACACACATACACACACACACACACAGATGAGCCTTGTGAGTTGGTGACACCAAGATGTCAGGATACAGAGCTATGGAAGATACTTTAAAGAAAGTTGAAATCCAAATGCCAGGACTAAGAGGGGATAGACTAGGAAAATAAATTCATAGTAGGTATAAAAGGTTAAAACCTAGAGGTCTCAAACCAAATTTAGCATACAAAGTTTTGTTTTTGTAATTTCTGTGGATAGTTGACCTGAGTAAATAAATTTATTCACTACTTATATTAAAATTATTACAATGATCTCTCTTTTTCTTTCCTTGTTTCCTTTTTTCCTCTTTCTTTCCTTTTTCCTCCTTTCCTTTCTCTTTCTTTTCCTTTCGTTCTCTTTCTCTCTTTCTTCCCTGCAAACACACGCGTGTGCACACACACACACTCAGATTTTCAGCATCTTTTTAAAAATCAGTGGATTTTACCACAATGGACCATCAGTCCTGCATGGCAATCAGCCAGAGGTGGCTAAGTAGTGGCTGCCCTCCCTGTAGGTGTGCTTTGGGCTTTCCAGGTCTCCACCTTTTAGCAGCTAGGCCTGTGAAGGTATGTATGCGAACCATGTACAAGCACCCAGAGTTTGGGAAAGTAACATAAGACACAAAGCAGTTAGCGTAAAAGGAAGTGACCAAACAGAGAAAACAGTTGGTAAATATGGCCCAAAAGTATAAACCAACGGTGAATGATTGGTAGATGGACTGATCTGGTTTAAAGGGCCAGAGATTAAAAAAAAAACTCATTGTGGTTGCAAAGGACACTCTTTGATGAACTCAGATTTTAAATGAACACAGGAAAGGGATTCAGGGAGGAATTAGGAACACAAAACTAAGGATTAAATTAGAAGATTGGTTTGAATCTCTAAGAAGGAGGTTGAATATTCAAAGTGAGTTCAAGTTTGCAAAACTTTCTCAAGACAAAATAGTGGACCTTTTTTCTTTTTGCTAAATTCAGAGTCAGAAGAAGATGAGGGAAGGCAGGCTACGGTTAACACATGGTACAATACTAACAGATGACAAAAAGGAAACAAAACGAATCGACTCCTGTTTAGCTTCCACCATCTCCAACCAGGAGAATGATCCCCAAAGTGGCAAAAGGATAGCAAACGTGGTTAGGAGGAAAGTGAAAAGCAAGACAGGTTAGGAGATACTGTGAAAATATAAAGCCTTTGTAATCCTCCAGTCTCAGAAAAATTACGTCTCAGGGGAGCAAAAGAACTAGAGGTTCAATGGCAAAACCACCACAATCTTTGAGGATGCCTAAAAAATGGAAGAAATTGGAAATGGAAAAAAAGTAACTTTTTCTTTCATTTTAATTATTTATATCTTATACTCATTAAGATAATTCACGTCGGAAGTAGGAAATCAGAGCATGTAGAAAGGTATTAAGAAGAAAGAAAGAAATTACTTTTACTTTTACCTTTCAGTGTCAACTGTGGTCACCACAGCATATTTTCTTCCTGACATTTTATACGTACTTTTACACAGTGATAGTGTGATTATAAAATTATTCATCAGGATTAATCAACTTTGTCTTAAACCATAAGCATTGTTTGATGCAATGATAACTATTCAAAACCATCTATTTAATAACTACATAACGTCACATTTTGTATATGTAAAGTCATTTCTTTAGCCGTTCTCTTCCAGTGATATTTGTCTCCAGTTTTGCACTGCTATAAACTGGGACTACAGGCACCTGCCACCATGCCTGGCTAATTTTTTTGTATTTTTAGTAGAGATGGGGTTCCACCGTGCCAACCAGGAAGGTCTCGATCTCCTGACCTCATGATCCGCCTGCCTCGGCCTCCCAAAGTGCTGGGATTACAGGTGTGAGCCACTGCGCCCGGCCAAGACAAATATTCTTAAACATTTCACTCTTATTCTCACAGAAAATTATTTTCAGAAACATGTTGCTCTCTGATTCTTCAGGATAGTTCTTCTTTGCCTTTGTGTTGGAAAACTTTTCCATAAACCCTATTTCATCCTGTTTAATACTACCCTGTATACTCATCCTTAAGACCTTTATTCTGATGCTTTATTTTACAAAAGAGTATATGAGTTATCCGGATACTTAGTCTACATGTACTGATGAATTACTGCTTTTGTTTCTAGAGCTGTCTGAGGAAATGTGTTCAGTATGGGGTAATGTATGCAGCCGCTGGTGTGGATGGATGGATAGGTAGGCAGATGGATAGATAGAGAGTCATGTCATTTGTTCCAGTGTACTAAGGAGACTAGTGCACTAGTTAGCCTGTTTAACTACAATAAAGAATCAGACTATACTGTAGTTCTTTTTTTCAAGGAAAGTACATAAAAAATTACATCTATTATCTACTGCTTAAGTGATTCTTATTTGCTCAGCCAGCACCGGCATACAAGACTTTTCCTGAGATAACTGCATAACACAGTATATAATGCAATACTTGCCGCTTTCTCTACTTTTGATCATGTTATAAATTGGAAATTGTAACTTCTGAATGAAATTTGAATATTCCACATTAAGGCAATTTCCAATTTTTACGTAATGCCAAAGGAGTAAACACATAAAAATAGTTTCAGCATACAAAGATGGAAAATAAGATCCAAAATATGGTAATAAATAAGTAAAATTCAAAAGCATATATCTTTAAAAACTTGTTTTAATAAAAAGTGTATCACCCAAATCAATTGCAGCTATATTACAATATCTTTTGTCTGGTTTTACATGAAAAAGGGGAAAACAACAGCATACACCTAGTATGTATATACTGGGCTTCTATGTATCGTCACAAATTGTGTATTTGCAGATGCCTACACCCCGCCATCATGCATAATTCCCATTTTTTCTTCAATTATCAAAATATGTGATTTTACAAGTAGCTGTTCACTTTTTTAAAAAGATTTTTAGTAGAATTGTCCTTTTTGTATGTTTTAGAGTTAGGATACTGAGTAAATTATCTTCCATGGAAGTTCTTGTGCATCAGGATGAGAGTGGCTGCCAGATTTTCTGGTCAACGTAATACTTAAGTCACAAAAGAGCAGATATAGGAGATGCAGCTGTCCGCACAATTCTGGTACAGTGAGTGGAATGTGTCTACAACTGAATGTGCATACAAAGTCATTGGAAATTCCCTTCACAGAGCAGCATATGGTCTATTCTTATTTTTAGTTTCCCATGTCATTGCAATTTTTGTCTCTTGATCTTTCAAAATATTTTAACTGAAAATTGTAAGAAGACATAGCAGACACCAGGATTTGGCCTTTGTACTAATTATAATTCATCTATTATAAAAGGAGAATATATATGTCACACACACATATGTCAGTAAGCTTGAAAGTATTGCTATTACACATTATATTACCTAATAAAAGTATTAAACAGATTTTAAGGAGTACTTCAAATAGAACAGTAGGCATTCAAGCATGAGCATGTGTTCACCTAGTTTACTCCGTCCCTAGCTGGTCTCATTTCCTTGAAAGTGGAGCTGACTCTACCGATAAATATGATGGGACACTACAAATCAGTGTCATCAAATGTTTTTCTTGCATCCCTGAGCCTTGTGGGCAGCCATGATGTAGGAAGGGCTTCAGAGAAACAGGGATGATGAGAGTAGGCTTCCTGTCTTTCCACTCTCATTTCAAACACAGCAGCTCCACCATGCTATGCTTTATAAATTTTGACTCCATATAAGACTATTCAAAAAGGACAGTTATGCTGGTTTTGAAAAAGCAAACAGCAATCTGAATGCCTTCCTACTGATGAAGTATTTTTCCTTTACGAAGAGATATAACAAAGTATCCCATGATATTCTTGAGACTGTAGTAATAAAGTAGGAGGGGACAAGAATACAGTTAGCTAGGCTGTAGCTAGCTAGACAGCCATCCCTATCATGCCAGCCTGATTTTCTCTAGTGATATGGCAATGAGATCCTGACCAATTTGATATTTTGATTATTAACTTGAGAGAAGATATAAATGACATACTAATTAAATTTACATATAACTAAAAACTGAGTTAACCAGGTAACATGTAGAGTGACAATCAATACTTAAAATTATTTCGACAGACTAAAAACTAATAAGATTAAATTAGAGATATATTTTAGGCCTACCCTTGAGCCTTAAAAATGATTTCTGAAATGCCGAACAGATGAAGTATAACTTAAGTAATTCATTTGAAAAAGGTTTTTATGAACAGCAAATTTAGTGTGAGCCAAAAGCTATTCTAAAACAGTAAATGTAATTTAAAACTATGTTATGTGTAGAACTTACAACATTCCAGGTGGCCCCATTAGTAGCTGATCTACATTAAGAGAGCATATTTGATTTGGGCGTGGCTAAATTGTCTATCAAGGAAGGTAGGAAAATATCTAGAGATTAGCTATGTTACAGGAGAAGACGTTGTAGGCATTGAAGGTGTTGGGACCAGAGAGAAGACAAGACATAGGTGCCCACCACCACGCGTGGCTAAGTTTTTGTATTTTTAGCAGAGATGGGGTTTCATCGTGTTAGCCAGGATGGTCTCCATCTCCTGACTTCGTGACCCACCCTGCTCAGCCTCCCAAAGTGCTGGGATTACAGGCAATAATTCTTTATCACTTTCTTTTAAATAAAAAAGAGGGCATTCCAAACTAATTACTTTAAAAGAAACATAAGCTCTTGATTAATGTTTTCTAAGTATATAAATTATTACGATCCCACTTGCTGTATTTTTCATATTTCTTGTATTGAAATACGACACATCAACTATATTAGATATTTTAAGACCAAGAAGTGTTATTATGTTCAATTCTAACACACTATTTTTTCATGGCATTTGTATTCTTATTTTTATGTTTG
Organism: Hylobates moloch; assembly: GCF_009828535.3. Taxonomy (NCBI): domain Eukaryota; kingdom Metazoa; phylum Chordata; class Mammalia; order Primates; family Hylobatidae; genus Hylobates; species Hylobates moloch. The sequence goes on along the minus strand of NW_026652288.1, from coordinate 87,714,678 downwards.
CCCTTATAGAGTACAGACATTTTGTTTTTACATTTATCACTAAAATTGTTCCCATTTTCCTTATTGTATAGGATCATAATATGTCTCAATAACTGATTATTCTTTTTCCACAATGTTTCATAACTGAGTAATCAATCTTTAGGACTTTTTTGCTACTATACATAATATTGAATAAGTGGATGAATCTGATTTTTTCTTGGCTATAATAATATTTTCATTTTGAAAAACGAAACCTTTAGGATAAAATTTTAAAGGTCAAGAAAAAAGGTCTTATGTAATTTTGACAGAAATTGCATTGAGATTATATAATAATTTGAGATAAATAATATCTTTACAATACTGAATATTTCTATTAAGGAGCAATTAATTTAGACAATTTAAATCTTTCCTACTCTATTTTCTTATAGCTTTACGATTTTGTTTATAGAAATCTGAAGTATTTCTTAACTTTATAGCTATAGTTTTGATGCTATTGGGATAGATACAATTTTTAATGCAATTGTCTCCTGGTTTCTTTGTAGAATTATAAACATAAATGTCTTTGTGATTCAGAAAAGTAGCATAACTGATTTAATCTTCTTTAAATATATTAATGTAGGAATTTATATTAATACATTTCCTACTGTTGAGTTGACTTTACATTTCTGAAATAAAAATCATGATTATATTGTAATATTAGTTTTTGTTGTTAACATTTTAAAATTTTATTTTTCTAATTGATAAATAATTATACATATTCATGAGGTACTAAGTCATAGTTTGATATATATAATGTACAATGATCAGATCGGGGTAATTAGCATATCTATTATCTCAAACATTTATTATTTCTTTGTGTTAGGAACATTCAATATCCTCCTCTTTGAACCTATATATATTATTGTTAACTATAATCAGCCTACAGTGGTAAGAACACTATAACTCATTAACTTTGGTTTACTCCTAATATTAATTTTTAATATTTCAAATTTTATCTCTGCATTCATAAATGGCATTACTCTGAGCTTTTTCTGTCTTATTTTGGCATCAAGGTAAGGCTGCCCTTTTTCCTGCCAAACTTTCTATTTTGATCAAGTTTTTTTTTTTACATTTTTTGTTTATTTGAATGATAGGGAAGTACTCTCTTTTTTTTATATTGATAGTTTTTCTTAAGTTTATAAAAGTATGTTTAAAATGTTTCCTCTTAATTGCAAAAACAATTATATGCACAACCTCTAGCCATTGTATAATGCAGGGACTCAGCCAAGCACAGTGGCTCATGCCTGTAATCCCAGCACTTTGGGAGGCCAAGGCAAAAGGATCACTTGAGTCTGAAGTTTGGGAACAGTCTGGGCCACATAGGGAGACCATGTCTCTCAAAAAATTAAAAAATTAACCTGGCATCTTGGCACATGCCTGTGGTCCTAGCTACTTGGGAGGCTGAGGTGGGAGGATCACTTGAGCCCATGATGTTGAGGCTGCAGTGAGCTGTGACTGCACCACTGCTCTCCAGCCTGGATGACAGAGTGAAATCCTGTCTCAAAAAACAACAAACCCCACGAGCTCAACATACTCATTTTCTCTGCCCATCCTCCCACATTTTGTTAATATTATGTAGAATTCTAGCTCCCTATTGATAGTAATTTTGCTGTCTACTTTGTCTCACATATGTCAGAAGTTTTTTCTTAACAATCATTTAAAATTTCATAGCCAAATTATTAGCAACTCAAAATTTAATTAGAAGTTTTACTGACTCTTTCTCTCACCACTGCTTTTTATCCCCAAGGTCTAACTCTTGAATTCATTTTTTGTTTTGTTTTACTGCATCCTTATCTTGAATATTTTTTCCCATAAGTGCTCATGTAGCATACTGATTTTATTTTAGTTATATTTTGGTATAGAATTCTAGGATCAAAATCCTATTATTAAATTATAGACATTTTGCCATAATCCTTAGCATCCAGTTTAACAACTAATAATTGATTTGTAAGGACCTTCTTCTGTCTTTTAGATTTTCTTTAGTTTAGAATTCACAAATTTAACCAATATTTATTAAATCTATATTTTTTATTTTCCTCTTCCACAATGTTATCCTAAAATATTGGAAAAGTTCTTTGTGTCTGAAGGAAGATCTGAATTTTTTCTTTTACTATAGTATGTTTTTCTTCCTTACATATCATCTTCTAGATTTTCTGTTAAATTGGCATCAGATGTTTTACATCTGTCTTGTCTCTTTTCTCATATGACAATAATGCTGTATTATTGCATTTGTTCTTAAGATATTCACTTCTGGATTAATAGTTTAGCTATCAGCCATATCCCGTTTGCTATTCAAATTTTCTACTGCCTTCTATAAATAATAATTTTTAATTTCTCCAATTTTTTTATTCTTTATTCTCCTCCCTCCATCAACAGACTATGCTTTATGTTTATACTTTATGTTTGGATATGATATCCCCATAAAACACTCTAAGAATACTAAGTAGACTTATTTTAAAGTGTCATTTTATGCATTAACTGTTTCTCCAGAGATTAGTTATGTGTTTATATTATGACCTCCTTTTGTTTGAAGTGATTTTTTATTTCCTCAGAGTTCCTTATTAGCATCTAGAATTAATTCATATAGGGAACTTATGTTTCCTCAGCACTTGCGAAAAATCACTTTTCGTCTGTCAGTAAATATAACTCAAAATTGCATAAGCCGAAGGCGGGAAGGAAAATGCAGCATAGGGACCGATGACCTTCCTTCCATGCCCATGACATTTTCATGACATAAATTGTAGAAGACAGGAGTTAGCAGTCCTGTTTATTTTTTCAGGCCTGATGCCCAAACTGGGAGTTCACTGTGGTAGACTCCATTTTACTTAGAAATCTATACTGCTAGCTATAATCGGGAGGCAAAAACTTCATGTAGGCACTCTGTAAAGGGTGACTGCTGACCTAGAAATCTTGCAGTGACTTACTTGCCAATTTTCCTGTGCTTAAACATCAGGCTCTGCATGCTCTCATCTCGCCGTCTGTCAGTGTTCCTTTAGGAGAAGCAGCACTGGATGTTTTCAGCGGTGTCTCTCAATTACTACAGCTCCCCTCAGCATCAATCCAAACTGATCAGTTTTCCCTTTCTAATATTTCCAGAGTTCCTGATCTTCTGACGGCATCCTTCCCAGCTCTTCAGGATTGCTATGGATTTCTCAGGTCACTTCAGTGAGACTTGAGAACAGATGAGAATTAAAAGTAGATATCAGTACCCCCCTCTCTCTCTTTTTTTTTTTTTTTTTTTTTTTTTTTGAGACAGAGTTTCGCTCTTGTTGCCCAGCCTGGAGTGGGATGGCCAGATCTCGGCTCACCGCAACCTCTGCCTCCCGGGTTCAAGCGATTCTCTTGCCTCTGCCTCCGGAGTAGCTGGGATTACAGGCATGCCCACCACACCTGGTTAATTTTGTATTTTTTTGTAGAGACGGGTTTCTCCATGTTGGTCAGGCTGCAGTCCCCCACATTTTGAACCTGAAGTTCCCAGTGAATTCTGCCTTTACTCTAAAGATTTGCCAATGGTCACAGTAATACTTACTTTCTATTTCTCTTGGACACCTACCACAGTTTTTGTATAACTCTATTCTTATTATATCGTACCGCATTGTAATCATGTATATGTTTTTCTCTGAAAGAAAAACAACTATGAAGTTATTAAGGGTAGTGACGATTTTATTCATGTTCACATTTCCAGAACCTAATACAGTTTCTGGTATAAAGTAGATTCATAATAGTTACTTACCAAACAGTTGAGGAATGCATATTTCTAATACGAAAACTGCTAGAATGTGATGGCTAGGTATTTGTTTTGGAAGATTGTGGCTACTGCAGAGAATAGAATTCAATTTTCCTAAACCTGCTTATGTCATTATTCCTTATAATTTTAAATATTTATGAAGCAGTGTCGGCTGCAGTTACTCAACTTTTTAGAATGAGGCAAGCCCTTTCCCTATGGATGCCTTGAGGAAAGAACAGTGTACCATCAAAGATTTCTGCAAATTTCCAGGAAGCATGAGAACTGTTTCTCATGCTCACCTTTGAGTCTACATGTTTCCACAGAATTACGTTAAGAAGAGTTAGGATGTCTTCTGCATGTTGTGCCTTTTCTTCTCTGTATCAACACAAACATGGCACTCAGTTATGCTCATTAGTTAAAATGTAAGCCAACAGCAGATGACATAATCTTACATATAAAAAAAAACCTAAAGACTCTACCAAAAAACACTTAAAACTCCATAAACAAGTTCAATAAAGATGCAGGATACAAAATTAATATACAAAAACCAGAAGCATTTCTATATGCAAACAATAAACTAGCTGAAAAAGAAATCAAGAGGGCAATCTCATTTACAATAACTACAAAAAAAAACTTACGAATAAATTTAACTAATGAGGTGAAACACCTCCACAAGGAAAACTGCAAAACACTGATTAATGAAAATTGAAGAGGATACAAATAAATGGAAAAAAATTCCGTGCTCATGGATCAGCATAATTAATGTTGTTAATGTGACAATATTACTCCAAGCAATCTACAGATTTAATGCAATCCCTGTCAAAATACCAATAACATTTTTCACAGAAATAGAAAAAAAAATTCTAAAATTTCTATGGAACTGCAAAAGACCCTAAATAACCAAAGCATCACTGAGCAGAGAACACAGTCGGAGCCATGACCTTACCAGACCTCAAAATACTATAAAGCTGTAGTAACCAAAACATCATGGTACTAGCATAAAAATAGACACTTAGAATAGAGAACCCAGAAATTAATGTATGTATTTATAGCCAACTGATTTTCAACAAAGGTGCTAAGGACACTCATTGAGGAAAGGACAGCCTCTAATAAATGGTGCTGGGAAAACTGGATATCCATATGCAAAGGAATGAAACTAGACTTCCACCTCTCTCCATATACAAAAATCAACCCAAACGGGATTAAAGACCTAAATCTAAGACCTGAAACTTTAAACACTACTAGAAAAAAACATGGGAACAGGTCTGGACATTGATCTTGAAAAATATTTTGTGAATAAGAACTCAAAAACACGGCAACAAAAGCAAAAATAGACATATGGGAGCATATCAAACTAAAAACCTCCTGAAAAACAAAGAAATAATCAACAAAGTAAAAAGACGACCTACAGAATGGGAGAAAATATTTGCAAGCTACTCATCTGACTCAGGATTAACATCCAGAATATATAAGGATATCTAACATCTCAATAGCATAAAAATAAACAATCCAGTTTAAAATGGTCAAATGATCTGAACAGGCATTTCTCAAAAGAAGACATACAAATGGCAAACAAATATAAGAAATAATACTCAAAAGAAAATGCCGAAAAGTATGCAGAGAAAAGGGAACTCTTATACACTGTTGGTGGGAATGTAAACTAGTACAGCCACTATGAGAACAGTGTACAGTTTCCTCAAAAAACTACAAGTAGAACTACCATATGATCCAGCAATCCTACTACTGGGCATTTAACCAAAGGAGAGGAAATCAGCATATTGAACAGACAGTTGTACCCCCATGTTTATTGCAGCACTATTCACAATACCCAAGATACGGAACCAACCTAGGTGTCCAACAACAGATAAATGCGTTTTAAATTTTTGGTATGTATACACAATGGAATACTATTCAGTCATAAAAAAATAAATTTTGTGGTTCACGGCAACATGCATAAAATTGGAGGACATTATGTTCAGTGAAATAATCCAGAAACAAAAAGTTAAACGTCACATGTTCTCACTCATATGTGGAAACTAAAACAAGTTGATCTCATGGGAGTGAAAAATAGAACAGAGGATACTAGAGGCTGGGAAGAATGGAGGAAGGAAAGGATAGGGAAACATTTGTTAAAAGATACAAAATTACAGCTAGATAGAAGGAATAAGTTCTAGTGTTCTATACCAATGTACAATCGGTGAGTATAAATAATAATATATGATATAGCTTCAAATAGCTAGAAATAGCATATGATAGGTGTAAAGAAAATGCTAAATATTTATCAATGAAATGATCAACTTTTGAGATGATGTATATGCTGAGTACCTGGATCTGATCCCTATACATTATATGTGTTGAAACATCACTAAGCACTCCATGAATATGTATAATTATTTGTCAACAAAAAATAAATAAATGGGAAATTACAAAAAGATGGAAGCCAGTAAAGAAAAGTCACTGATGGAAAACTTTTATATAAACATAAGTCATCATTAAATTTCAGAAATCAACATGGGATTTATATACACAAGGTCAAGAACTGAAAGTTGAACGTTGGATTTTCCTGTTTCAGAGCCCTTTTGTTTAGCCTGCAACTGGGTTTTCACCAAATACATGAACCCATGGAGCATCCAGCCTTGGTGATATTGCTGACTCTCTTCTCCCTTAGCTCTCACTTTTTTTTCTCCTTTGCCCAATCCATCCTTCTCAGACTATTCCTAACTCCAACTTTTCACTATAATATCCAGCTCTCTTTAGCTCCCACCTTATGAACTCAGCTCCAGAAATACCTTTGAATATACAAAACTGATCCAAATGCTTAGATGAAGGAGCTCTATTAGATGCTCAGGATTAGCAATGACTTTTAGATTTTATTTTAGGGTTTCAGCTTCCTTAAAAGGAAGATGTGTTTTTCAATAATAGCTTTTATGTTTACATTAAATATGGAAATTAGTAGGCAGCTATAAGATTTATTTTCAAAAGTTAGAATCTTTACTCAGAACATGGCCCTTAACAATCAAACACTAACAAACCAGACTGTTAACATTTAATCACATAGCAGAATACATAAATAAAAAGCCTAAGAAATATTAAAATAATCCATACATAAGAATAGTAGCTATTAGAACATTTATGTTTAATCTTTCCTTAAGCTAATCCACGTGTAAATGCCATGCATTCGAATAATTACAGAGGAAAAGTAAAAATCACATTGTTAAGTCTTTAGTTGACAAAGATAATAACTCTGGGATGCCAATCTGCAGAGGAAGAATCAGAAGAGCCATTTTATTTATTCAGAACATATATTCATTGGTAATATTTTTCTTCCTAAAAATATAAAATAACATACTTATTCTGCTAATCACTATAAAACAAAAAGTTCATCAATGATATTTGTTTCAGTGTTTCAAATTTTGATACAGATCAATCCTTTACATTGTTCTATAAAGCAAACCATTACTTAAATAAAATTTGGAATAAATATTTTATGTATTTTTCACAATAAATACTATTGTAAAAGAAGTGTTTGCTTTCTGTCCATGGATCATTTGCTATCTCTAGGGAAAATGCCAAATGGTATATATTATTTCACTGCAGCACAGGGGAACGAAAGTTCAGCTAGCCTCTGCTTAAAGGTCTTACATTTTTTCATTAAGCAGCAATTATTCGTATGTCTCCATTCCTCTTTCATCCTGACCAGCTGCTTGAGAAAATTCTTGGACCCAATGAAAGAATGATGATAGGATGCCAATATTATTGTCTCTCTTTTCATACTATCTGCAATTTTGTGATTTTCTTTACATTTGATAAACCCAGTTTCAACTAGTGCTTCTGAGAATTATGGCTATAATTCTCCACATTATATGCATAGTAATAAAATTTCATTCTTATGAATACTGTTGCCTTCTATGACATCACACTGGGATTTAGCCATATTTTTATTTGTTTCATTCATTAAATTTGGGGGATAATTTTCAAGTAATTTTTTGTTAAATAATCAAATAATTATCAATTAATTAATTGGTACTGGTTGATTTTTTTTAAATGTAACTTATTATGCAAAATGTAAACAAATCCTGGGCTATTTTCCTTAATACAGTCTATAAGTAAAACGATAGTTTATTTATTGAATGACAAATTAAATTCGAGAATTTACAAAATAAAATATCATTTATTGTCATCTCTATTCAACTATTCAACTATAGTTGTAGCAATTTGTAACAGGTGAGTAGAAAATAAATCTCCTTTTATTCATCTTATGGTAACATAAACGTATAGACAATTTATACAAACAAGCAAGTAGGCAATTAGTGGGATGAACATGGGGAGGATTTATTTAGTTGATCAGTTATAATGAATAGGCAATTAAAATGCAAAACTCTGGTCTACAATATGCACAAAATTAAGTATGAAGCAAGAATACAAATCCACTTTATGGAAACAAACCAAGTTTTGTTTCGAAAAACATTTATCAAGTATAACTAGCTAAAAGATGATGCTAAAAGATTTTTGGGATCTAGTAACTGAGAATAATGCAAATCTATCTTCTTAACAGGCACCAAGATATATAACTTATTAGTATCTCTGAAGAAAAATAAAATTCATACATAGGGCTGTGTAAAAAACTCTCTGTGCTAAAAGTTGCATTTTCCTTCTATAAAATTTATTTTTAAAGGCTTTGTGTGAAAAATGGGGCACCTCTGTAAATGCTGCCATATTTATGTAATATAGTTATATCATGCATGGTGAACCTTTTAGGATCCCTATGTCAGAAAACAATACTAGTAACCATAAGTGGCAGTTCATTGATTGTGACGGTAATAACCTGTTTCATTTTGTTTTCTTCGTGTCTAGATATTCAGCCCCAAACAAGAAAATGTGTGAATCTTTAAATAGAAAGATGAACAACAAAGGACATTGAAAATTTCTGGGAAAATGTGTAATTGTGATTAAATAAACCAATTATGCTAACAATTCTATTTTATTAAGCTGAGTGTGAACAAATCCTCTTTGAAGGCTTTTTATAGATAGGTATCAATGTTTGATTGGACTGACGTTAAATTAAGAGACGAATAAGGACCTGCCAGAGAAGAACCAATCTGTTCACTAATAAAGCAACCAATGTAGAAATAGCCCTGACCTACATAAGTAGAAACAACTCTTCTGCCCAAATTTGAAGTCAGTCATGTTTTAATCACATTAAAGTATTTTTTTTCTTTAAAGGGTCTCAGCTTATTTTTTCAAATTCTAAATGCATACTTCTGTTCCAGGTCCACAGGGAGTTAAAACATACCTTTTAAAATCATGCAAGGCAACTGGACTCATTTATTTCATTTTCATGGAAAAACTCAATGTCTACTACCTGCTTTTACCAACAGCCCCTTCCAAATTCTTTCTTTCCATTTACCATTATAGCTCTCTGTTAAGCAATAGGGTGTGTAGACCATATTCTAATAAATAAGTTGAATGCCGCTATAGTAATCTCCTTTGTAAAGTTAGAAAAATGCTAAGATAGCATCATTATTCAGAGGCTGAATTCACTACTTGATAAGGTGTGGAGGAATTTAGCAAGCATAAAATTTTTGAAAGAATGAATTCTGGATTATCTGTAAAGTTAATAAAATCTATTGGAGAGGTAGGATAAGGAAGGTTACACCAGAGAACATTTGCATTTGCAAAAGTGGGAGGCACTAAGCAAATAGATTTTATGTAATAAAGTGGAAAGCCTGACTGAGCATGAAATGCTTGTGTTATCCTCCTATTGACAGTGGGGATCCTTATCCATTATAATGATAGCATGTTTGTGATATTATAATGAGAAAAAGCATATGCAAATAGAAACAATGAATTAGAGGTAATAAAATACTTGGCTTCATAAACTTCTTCATAAAAGGTCAGAAGAAAGGTATAGAAGGGATCTGTGCCACAGGGAACGACATCATGAAAGGTAAGAATTTGATGTATGTATAAAAGGGTTGAGGTGAGAGTTCAGCTCTGAGTACTGCTGACCTCCTGCTTCTTCCACTGATAGTGGTCAAAATGGTATAGGAAATAAATTGTGAAGTTGTTTAGCTAACATGTCTGGTATATTCTACTCACCCAGTTGGTTGCCCAGGAAAGGACTGGGGGAAATGGCTGTTCACTTCCACCTCTGGCCCCCTGGGTAAGTTAGCCTGGGATGGTCACAGCTCTTGATATTGTTCTCAGTATTGTTCAGAAGGGTTGGGTGCATCCATAGGGGTAATCAAACATATAGTCAGCAGAAAATAATTCAGAAAGTTATTTTTCCAAATTAATTCAATGCTGAAATTTTTGCTGACAATATGAAGTTTGATTTGTTTATCACCCAGACTCTCCTGAAGTACACAACTCTGACCACAGAGCTTTGCAGAGTACATGGCACCTATGAGGAACTCACTCAAGGCATCCTACACAAAAGAATATCATTGTGTTTCCCAAACTGTCACTGGCTTCCTATTGCTTATGAAATAAAATCGATGTGCTTTATCCCAGTGGATTAAAGTAGGCACTAAATTGCCTTTCGAACATTGTCTCTGTCACCTTTTGGTCTTGAAATTTTTGTTCACAACTCTCCTAAAAGAATGTTTAAAAACATGTATAACCTCATCCATTTTTAAGTTGGTATTGAACAAATTTTATTATGGGTTTAAAAAGTTACAAAAATGTAATTCTAAATATTTGTGTCTTTAATAAATATTATAATAATTTACCATATTATTTTTATATGACTTTATAAGTACCCAATGAAATTTAAATAGTATAGTAGTTTGCTAACCACTATAACTTATTTCAAATGTTCTTAAACATTATCTTAACTGTCAGAATTTTTAATAACTCATTTTTCTCCTTGAAACTCACATTTTCATTATTCTCCCTCAGAATTTTATCTTAATGTAGTTTTCTACTTGAAAGTTTTTTATTGATCATTTTGTATGTTTCTGAAACAACTATCTATCTAGATGTATTTTTCCCTGTGGTTACAAGAGACAAAGCATTAAATATTAAAGTAGCCAAGAATCTGAAAATTTTTTGGCAAAAGTAAATGGCAATAATCTTCTAGAAGTCTGAATAACTTTTCAGTGAAATAGAAAAGGCTAAATTGCCTCTCATATGTGTTTCTTTTACTCAAATATGTAATAAGCTATTGGAAGTAAAGTTTTAGTTAATTCTTCCTTTTTTTGAAATCATGCAAAATATGTCCCTGGGATGCAGAGAGAAACACAGGTGGCTGAAATCATTCACCAAGTTCTCAAGACAGATTGTTAAAAGTGTGAAGAAAGCACTTTAAAGAGATTGGTATTTACCAGCATTCTTTTTACAAATCTTAATTATTCTAACTCAAAAGTAGAGAAACATATTATATTGAGCATTGTCATGACTTTTTTGTCTAGATAAAATAAGCTGTCACAACCTTCAGTACTTCTTACCATCAGAACCAATCCTCAGGAGAAATGCAGTATTTAACAACATTTAAGATGAAAGAAGCTTGCTTATTAAACAAAATGTGCCATCGCCAACTCTGTTGGCCAATTCCACAACATTTATGAATTCCTATCATCTTCATCCAAGTCATAATACCCTGCTTCTAATGCCAAGCTTTGCATCAACCCAAATATGTGTAAGATGGGAAGAAGATATGGAGCCCAACCACAGACTGAAGATACTTTGATTACAGGAGGCTTTGCAGACCTTAGTTTTTCCGAATATTTTTGTTTTCTGCTTGGTATCACAGAGTATTTTTACCCCAGGGCAGTATACCAGTAAATCAGAATGAGAGAGAGGTGACCTTTCTTGTCAAAATGGAAGAAGATTGATTGTTCAAGAGGAGGTAAGAAAGGAGAACCAACACATTTTCAGATCAGTTTCAGGAAAGACATAAGTGTTGGGGATCTGACAAGTGATTCCATTAAATCTGTGGCTGTTAACCCTTGGAAAGCCTCTGTCTACAGGAAGAGCACATGTATTTCAGTTTAAAGGCCATGATATAATCTATATTTGAGTGTATTTTGTTGTTGTTGCTGTGTAACAATTTAATACATGCTTAGAAGCTTCCAACACCACCCATTTATTATCTCACAGTTTCTGTGGGTCAAGAGCCTGGACACAATTTAGTTGAGTTTTCTCTTCAGGGTCTCTGGTCAGAGTTGCAGCTCATCTAAGATTCAGAGTCCTCTTTTGAACCCACATGTATATTGGCAGACATATTTCCCCACAGTTGAAATATTTATGGTGATTTGCTTTTTCTAGGTCAGGAAGAGAGATTTTGTACTGCTCTGAGTTTCTGATTGTTAGACCCACTTTTAAAGGATTCACCTGATTAGGTAAGACCCACCCACCATAATCTCTCTTTTGATTAACTTGAAGTGAACTAATTAAGGACCTTAATTATGCCTGCAAAAATCCCTTCACCCTCTCCATATAATGTAAAACAATCAAAGAATGGCATCCATCATATTTTCTAAGCCTCCACCCATACTCAAGGGATAGGATTGCGTAGTGTGTGAACCCTAGAAAGCAAAAATCTTGGTGCCCAGTTTAGAATTCTGTTTACCATGCACAACAAAACAGAACTTCCTAAACTCCAAAAATTTTCTCTTCATTTACAAACAGGCTTCACATATGCTGTCTTTAATTAAGTGCCCCTTTTCTGTTTGCTTTTAGGACCTACTTCAAGTCCCTTCTTTACAAAGCATTGCAAAGCTCTTCTCCCAACACAGGAAGATAGAAGTCATTTCTCCCTTTTTGAAAATTAAAATACTAGTTTTGTTATTTGTATAAATATTTAATTCTCATTTTAAACAAGGAACTCCTTGAATCATGTCTGATTTATCTTTGCATTGTTTACAAGATCAATGCATTGTCCTGACGTAAAATGCACACAAATATTTGATTGAGTAAAGGGATAAATTAAAACGTGTCATTGTTTACACTTGATGATGTTTCTAGCTTTGGCTTCTCAGCCATTCTGTATTCTTACATCCAGCTGTGCATATGAGTAGGTTATAAATGTATAGAATATAGAGCCAGTGTCTTCTCTATCTTTTCTCATACATTTTATTACAAATCTCAGTGCTAATTTCTACATGTATGCATGCTCATAACCAAACAGCCTTATCTCACTGGTACCAACTGACCCTAAGATCAACCAAGCATTTGTTTGGTGTAGTTTATGGTAACATGCTTTTTCATTGTTTCAATTGATTTTGAAATGGAGAAAATGCATATTGGTCAAGTTTCTGAAGAAAGAGTTAAAGGTGGCTGGGATTTCATGTCTCTAATATTTAATAAGTGTCTTTCTACTACTGGATTTTCAAGGGAAATCTGAATATCAGACATACTACTACAAAATATCATTCTCTGTGTTGCTGTGACCACAAACCTTTCTGTAAATTTCCCAGCTCTGGTGAGATGGGTCAAATCACTTGCAAGCCACAGTGAAAATATTAGGCCTTTAGTCTAAAACCTAGAATAAAAGGGGAAAAAAAAAACCTTTCTTAAACATTTTATGGCAGATCCACATCTTAATTTTGGCCCATCCCAATGGGATGGCCAAAAGTAATCCCGGTTCGGGGAAAGCATCGAAGGAAAGAATTTTCCCTTTGGGCTTAAAGCAGAGTTCACCTAATGAACACACCGCTGAGCCTTCCTAATGCAATAAGGTCCCCTCTTTTGGGGAGTAGCCCAAAATTTATATATCATACAAAACAAGAAGTCAACAATCAGATCAAGTAATTCCAAAAGGAAGATTCCAAGGGGAACAAGTGATGCAGACATGCATATTTTGAGACTCTTCTTCAGGAGAAAAGGGAAACATACTTGCCCTGAATTTATGGGTTAATATAAACTTGAACTTGCCCCATAGCATACCTCACCTTCTCAGGTAGCAAGCGGGTTTGAGGGGCATCTCTGAGAGGTCTCCTACTTGCCTAGTGGCCTGAAATAGCAGGAAATCTTTCTGCCTACTTTGTGGATCATGCTTCATTAGAATATCTACTGGTTTTGGTGATTGGTTCCCTCTCTTTTCTCTTTTCTGAAATACCTGTCAGATATACATAAAAAAGTGAATACATCTGGCATTTAGAAAGCCTAAATTGAGATCCTTTAAATTAAAAAGGCCACTCTCTGCTAAAGGAAGGAAGTTGCATTACAAGTAACACTCCTTGAGGAAAAAAAAAGAGGCATGCATGCAGAATTTAATTGCCAGAGTCTAATTAGTTTTAGACTAGTGCTATAAAACTTAGAGAGGAGCAAAGATAAATATTTCAGCTAATTTCCCTATGTACTGTGAATAAAAGAGTGAAAATGATTCTCAAATTTGAATGTTATGAAGTTATTTGCAAAGTATATTAAGTCAGTTCTTCTATGTAATGAAGTGTCCTTTACAGTTTAAGAGACTTTCTAGGAGCTGACATTTCTATCATAAAGAACAAGGCTCTTGTGGATTCATTATGACTTCTTGAAACAATCTGCACTATAGACCTTGCTGTCTGCCAGCTGCGGACACATCTACACATTAACTGTGTCTAAGAGCAGCACAGTTCACCAAGGCTCAAAGTTATTTCCACTGTCATGACCTAAATCTCTGGCCAAGCGATACCATGTTGAAAAGCCTCCTTGATAATACCTGATTTCTTTTTTCTCTTCACACTCACCTAAAGAATTGCATTTAAAAAAAAGAAATCAAATTGCATGATAGAAGGTCACTAGATATATGAATGTCATTATGAAACCAATCAATGCATCACTTTCCCTCCTTTGATCAGCTTGAATCCCTTCCTGGGAAGCCCCATAACTCCTTCAAAAGTGGTCTCCTGTGCATGATTACTTTGACACAATCTAGATGATGCTGTATTAGGGAGGTAAGAAAGAGCAAGTATCAAAACCAAAATTACTATGTATAAGTTTGCAAATGAGCTGATGATGCCCCCTTTGCCACTTTCACTAAGAAGGGAAATATATTGATTTGGAGTTACAGAGATTCTGTTGCTCCTACTTTTACTTTGCTGGCTGGTAAATCTATCCAACACATAATTTCATTTTAAATAATAGCTATTTTTTTCACTGGACTTTTATAGCTTTTATATTAGTTTGTAGGGTTTATCCTTATATGTTTTTATAGCAAAAGACTGTTTTCTCCTCTAATTCAAAAGGCATCCATGGTTTATTTTATCCTGGAATAATATGTTTGCTTTATAATGAAAGCATTTTTGAATTATGTGTTTATACATTAATCATTGGTTGAGACCATCTTTCTTCCAATGCACGATTCGCTATTTTTATCTGGAGAAGAAAACAGAAGCACCTCCTACTAAGCTACAAGTTCCTTGAGGGGAAGGAATCTAGTTCCTAGCACAGTGCCTGGGACATAGCAAGATTTGAGTAAATTTTTGTGAATAAATAAGTGAATTAGTGTAATAGAAACACTTATGATAGCATACATGAATATATACACAATGTTTACAAAGTGAGTTTACTCTACTTAGGAACTAACTGCATAAATTAACTACTGATAGCAACTGACCCAAGATTGGGCCCTCATATATTTGGAAACATTAAATGCAGCTTAGAGATAATCATATGCTATTTTCTACAATTTTTTCAAAATAGAGAAAAAGTTAAGAAAAAAATACGCATAACTTCCAATAATGGAAGTGTATAAAGTCATAGCATTTACTCCCTAATACATGTACAATTTCATTTTTATAATCTCATATCTATGGCTGTTTTAGGCAAGTATTAATATAAAAATTGCCATCAATCCTGAGATAATATAATTAAAAGATTGCATGTTAACAGCATTCATTCATTTATGAAAAATGTGTTTAAATTGTATCCAATCATATTAAAACAAGTTGTTTTGAACTGCCCTTCAATCTTGAGTGTCTGTAATTCCAGGGTTCTGTGATTACTTTTCTCTCTGAAATAGATTCTATCATAAAATGATGAACTTTTAAAGACCTGGAAACACATGTCCTTCATCTTGGTATTGCCTTCATCTTCCACCAAAATGTTTATGGAATGAAAAACTGTGAAATGTTAATTTCTAAGAATCAATAAAAGTACTCTAGCCTTGGGATATAAATATGAAATTAGAATTTTTTTAATAATTTGTAAATATGAAATCCATGTATCATTATTTATTGGTTACCCAGAGCAGTATAAGGGTTATGACCACTGTTATTTCATTGTTATGGAAACCATTCCATGGAAGGCAGCCTGTAGGTCAACGGGAAGAGTACTAGCATGGAGGCCTAGAGTCCTGCAATCTGGTTAGAGCTTTGAGAGTAACTGTGTGACTTTTGCTTTCTTGTAATCTTATCCACTTGATCTCTTTGAGCCTCTATTTTCTCAAGTGAAGAATGATGAATTGAACCAGATCCATGGTTGTCAATATTTTAAAAATCACAGTCGTTTTTCTTCAAACAAAATCTTTCTTGGAACTTAACGTAAGCAAAACAAGTAATGGCTGAGATTCTGCTGCTTAAACGGGTGAGTGTTCTTCCACTTCTTCCAACTCACTCCATCTTTACTCATCCGTCTTTCTCCTACCCCAACTTCCTGTGGTAGCCTCTTGAGAAGTTGGGGATCTCAAGGAACCCTCATGTACCAAATACTAGACTAGTTCACTGAATCACTAAAATTCTTCTTGTTCTGAAAGCCTGATTTTAGGAATTAGTGTTAATGTTAGGATAGACTATACCTTCGTAAAATAGAATACAGCCAATAATACTACATGGTTATTATCCATGCAGTTTTTTTCTAAACCATTTATTCTCACACACTACATTTTGAGTGTTGTTAGTGGAATAATGAAAGAGTATTGAGTAGAGACAAGTGATAAAACTTAGTTCCCCTTTATTAATTCAACTCACTGCTCAGCAATGACTGAATATCTTCTCACTTTTACTATTGTAAGAATGGCTAAAACTCTCCAAGTCAGGTCACCATTATGGTATGTTCCATTGTAATAATAAGCAGAGTCTGGCATCCACACCAAGAAATAAGAGACACTAAAGCCAATGGAATAAATAAGTAAAACTGCAATAGTGCCAAGGTCCAAGGTGACAAGAGAGCAAGTCAAAAAGATCAATTAACTTTGTGAGACCAGAGGCTGAAATCCAAGAGTAAATTATGAAGTCAACATTCAGGACAATAGAGACAAGAGTAAAACAAAATAAATCAGAAATAAAAGAATCAAAAGAAGTTTTTGAGTTATTCCAAAGTTGTGATCTAGCATTTGTGTTATAGCAGGCTGGGCATGCCTGAAAAGAACTGGTTTGAAGAACCAGGAATGGAAGAAACAGATTAAATTTTTTCTATGGCTGAAATGATTATCAAGGGATTCTAAGTGTCTTAAATTTCCCCTTTCCCTGTTACCACTGATCCTCAAGAATTAGTGCTCATTAAATATGCCAATTGAAAGCTCAACTAAAATGAAGTCATTACCAGTGGACTTACCAGTGGAAAAGGGGACCCTGTAGCTTCACTGTTCTTTCAGAGGTCTTAAAAGTCAAAAATGCACACGGTTCTCTGGAAATTCTGTCTTTGGGATTTGGAGAATGAAAGTAGCTCAGTACTGATTCTAAATTATGAAACCCCAAATCTGGATACTCTGAACTTTTGCGCTGGATTCAAACCTAACTTTTCCCTCTTTTGTTAATAACGACTCTACAAAATGCACGTAAGACTTCACCACTCCTCAAACATCCCTTAACATCGCAGAAATTTAACCAGCTCTGTTAAAAGTGTGTATTTTAGACTGGAATATATATTTTGCCCCTCAAGTTATAATAATGTATTTGAGATTCAAAACAAATAAAAGTGGATTGCACAAAATACAGCTCATTTCCCAAGAAGGTAAATGTTAAGGGATTTTTTTTTTAAGCAGACCAAGTGGCTTCTTTCATTATATACATATATATATATATATATATATATATATATATATATATATATTCTCTGCAAGATTCTTTTCTCTTTTTTTTTTATTTTTCTTGGTTGAAAAATAAAAAAATCAAAATTAAAGTAGTAAAATCTTTGCCTCAATAAGGTGTGGAGGTTTCTGGCTTAATTTGGTACCAGGCTAGCTTGATAACTGCCTTTGCCTGATTCAGTCTAGGCATACACCCACACACAGTCTGTGATGGTATCCAGATGCAGACACCTACAGGCAACCACCAGAGGCATTCTTTCCAAGAATAAGGCAAATGTCAATGGAGAAAAAAAAATAGTGCCTATTTTTCTTTTTTTTTTAAACTTTCTAAAGACAGAGCATTCCCTTATTCCTGAAAGAAGGTAGAAAAAACACCCATTTCTCTCTTCCTAGATAAAAATTCCGAGGTCTCTCCTAGTGGCTCTCCATCCTGGCTACATATTGGAAACCCATGGGGCTGACTTGAGGTAGATAGAATAATCTAAAAATGCCTCCCCCTCCACAACATTGCCATGCTTGGTCATCTGATCAAACATTAATCTATATACTACTGTGAAAGGATTTTGTAGATACAATTAAGGATAGTTACTAATCAACTAATTTAAAAGCAGGGAGATTATCTTGAATTATCCAAGTGTGCCAGTGTAATTACATGGGCCCTGAAAAGCAGAAGATTCAAGGATAATATGGCAGAAGAAAAGACAGGAGAAGTAGGGCAGAAATGGAGGTCAAGGAAACCTGAAGCACTGAAAGAACTCAACCCATCATTGCTGGCTTTGGAGACCAGGGGCCATGATCAAAGAAGGCCTCAGAAGTTGAATATGATTCTCAGCCACAGCCAGCAAAGAAACAGGCACCTCCCTTCTACAGTTGCATCAAAACGAATTCCACCAAGAACCCAAATGAGCTTGGGAGCAGATTGTCTCTGACAGCCTCCAGAAAAGAACACAGCCCTGCCAGCAACTTCATATGGACCTTGAGAATGAGCAGAGAAACCAGCTAAGTCCACTGGACTTCTGGACTTCTGACCGACAGAGATGTAATATAATAAATTTGTATAGTTTTAAGCCATTAAGTGTGTGGTAATTTGTTACAGTAGCAATCCAACAGTAATATGTAGCTTAACTCAAAAAAAAAACAAAAAAACAAAAAACTTAGTATAAGGCCAGGGATCAACGTTTTTTCAAAAGCTTCCCAGGTCAGTCCTTATCAGATTAATGTACATAGGAATCAAGTTAATTTGATAAGAATCTGCATTTCTGACATCTTGTGAAAATGTGAAAAGATTCTGATCAGCAGATCTGAGATGAGGCCTGGGAGTTCGAAGAAACTACAGGTGAATGCTGATGTTTCTTGTGGAAGGACCACACATGAGTAGAAAGAAGCTAGACGATTGTAAGTTAGCCAAGCTTCTCACTACTTTGTGAATATCACATTTGGAAGTGATCAAGGTACTATTATTGCAGTATTCCCATCTTTCTACATCCATGTCAAGACTGCAAGTCGATGGAGTGGATCTGAAAGCTGAGTGATATAGAAAATGCAGACAGAATATACTTCACTGGATGTGGCTTCAACAAGAAAACCATAGCAGGTAGGATTTTAAAAACTGACCTACAGCAGGGTGCAAATAAATTTTTTTTTTTTTGAGTCTTTAGTTGGTATATGCCATCACAGAAAGAGACAGTAGAAGTAGTGAAAAATCTCACCACTGCAGAGCAGGATAACAATAGATGAACAGTTAAATTCTTTAGATAATCAGCTGAAGACCTGAGAAATGGATTCAGGTAGCAGGTGCTTATGAGAACCACAGGAAATCTGCCTTACCTATCTGAGCAAACTGACTTAAGATGATTGTTGCCTCATTTTCTCAAAAAAAGGCAGGGTGGGAGCTGATGCGATGATAAATTACCAATGAAGGAAAGAAAGGAAGAATCATGAAAATTTAGTAAAAGAGCATAACTCTAAAGATAAGATACTGCAGGACCCTGGAGAAAATTGAAGAAAAATACTCTGTATGCCCACCAGGATTTGATAGACATGGCACCTATATTTAAAAAATATAGCGGCAATTGGTCATAGACTCTTAGCTTTGTGACAGCTCGAGTCAATTATAGGCACAGTACCATGAAATAATTTCTGCAATCTTTTAGAATAAGGAAACTTCCCCTGAACTTCGGGGACCACAGGGGATCCCACAAAGATTCATTCCAGGTTAGGATCAGTCTGCTGGTCTCCGGAGCAGCAGAACCAATAGTTATTACCTGCCTCTCTGCTTCAGTTGAGAGGATGGGCTCTGCTTATTCTACTACTGTGACAGTAATATTAACTCCAGGTTCCATTTCTGTCTCAACCCCCAGCTCTCAATCCAGCAGGAGTCTGGGCACACAAATACTGATTTTCAGTGCACATTGGATTCTGAGTAATTCTTAACTTTTTCAAATTAGGAATAATATTATAAATTTAAAATAATTATATGTATCGGTGACTGAGCCACCCAGTGAGTCTACAGTGTGTAAAAAGGTAGAAATGGCAGATATCTTGGAGATTTGATTCCCAATCAACAGCAGTCAATCCTTTTAAGCAGTGACTAATTTATAAATATCACCAAAAGTGGAAACTGTTTAATTAGAAGTTGTAGATAAAAGAGAAAGATTTGAAAGATATAAGTCCCAGCCAGGTGTTTGAACACAAATCAATGACCACACTGTGTAAAGGCCCTAAGAAATAATGAACTGCTTTTAATCTTGCCTTTCAGGTTGTTGACCTGAATATATCTTAGGTGAAAAGGGCATTTTCATTTTTTAATTTTTCTCTTTTCAGAGTTCTTTAGAAGAATAAAGTGGTTCAGCTTTTATATAAAGGCTCAGGGAATTTTGAGAGAAAATATCAGTACATTCTTTGTTTTTATTCCTAAGCAAAGTAAGTTGCCTAGTTGATACACCTTTAGATCAAGGACATGAAAGTAGCTTAGATTAGCTAATAAAATATACCACAAATTGGTTGTTTCCAAACTACTGTGTTAATTATTGGAAAAAAAAAGAAACATTGATTATTGGATATTATTTCTTTCTCCCAATATTCAAAGCAAATGTACTCACATTTGCTACAGGAATATAATCTAGTAAACGAAGATGGCCAGATGGGACTAATCTTGCTGTTACATTAAAGGGGGCTTGGGTAAAATGGGAAGAACAATTATTCAAGACTCACTGTGATAAACATGTGGTATTAACAAAGTATATGGAGTCAAAATAATCCTGTTAATATTCTTTTCCCTTTATACTTCAAGATGAGGCTTTGATCCAGGTGAGAGGGGCCCTTCTCAGAGCCCCACACTTTAGGGAGCACTGCAACATACAACAGAAATTTACTAACCTATAACACTAAGGCTGAAGATCTGCTCCTGTAATGCTGCTCGGCCCCAGAAAATGCTTCTCTAGGGCTCTTCACCTTGGCCTCAAAATAAAAAGCAACCGGGCTTAAATTCCATGAATGTTTGCTGTGAGGCAAAGGTAGAGAACAGACCCTGCTAGGGAATAACAGGAAGAGTTAAGTGGTGGCAGCACTCAGGTAAAAGCCAATAAAAATTCATTCTTCCTCTCAGATAATGTGAATAAAACAGATTCTGGTAGAATGTGAAATAGTTTCCAAGTAGTGCCAAGTGTCCATTTATCAGTCTCTCCTGGTGTTCTAAATCACGTTTCTGGAGTTGCCATCAAATCATCATGGTATTTGCAACAGGTGCATATAGTGTCTGAGAAATGTTGAAATATTTTACAATATTAAATAATTTATATTTTTATAAATTTGTGAATATGTATGTATATAAAAACAGGTTACTAATTCTTTATATTGGCAAATAGAATTGCAAATAGTTTTATTTTATAAAAATATTTTATAAGGTTAAATTTTAAAATTCAGGTGTTAATCATTTTGACTTAAAATTCTAACCTATATTAAATATGAATTTTATTTTACTTTAATGGAAATTTGAAATATTTTTGAAAGAACAATTTTGATAACAGAAACTTCTTTAACATTTTCAACTTCTTGCGTTTGCTTTAATTTGCATTTTGAAGAATATATATTCACATTCTGCATACTTTGAATGAAACCATATTACCATTTTCTAATATTTGAGATCAATGTGAATTAATACATCAAATCATAACTGGAATAGAAAATACCTTTGAGCTGAGAAAAGGAAAAAAACTGAAAAGAAAATATTTAAAACCCCAAAGAAATTATCTGCTTAACTGTTTAAAAACTGAAAACAATAAATTTAAGAGACTTCTGGTGAAAATAAATTATATGACATTTTTAAGGCAAAATATTACAAAATATTTTTTAATAAAAATAAGGATCAAAATAATAACAGTGAGAAAGAATATTGTTTTCATCAAATACAAAACTTGAATTGATCATGTAATTTCTTTACTAAATGAAGATTTTGATTGATAAGCAAAACAGTGGGAATTAAAAAAAACATTATTCATATCAATTTCCCAACTCAGAAGCAACAAATACAACTATGGCCTGCCCATTAGGACAAACTGCATTCATGAAATCAGAAAATTTTATTTTTAAAAAATTTGAGAGACTTACTATGTTTTTTAGAATATTATCCTAGAAAATTGCCATTGCATCATTCTGACAATATGAACATTTTCTAGAGAAACACAATATGATTCAAACCATTTATTTTGATTTTCTATTGGATGAACATTGAAGAAAATTTTGTTTGACACTACAGTTTCTTCAAATGGAAAAAGAAACTATGAAAATGCCCTTTCTCACTCTTTTTTTGAATAAGAACACGATACTCATTCTTTTGGCTGCATACTAATAAAATGGGAGCATAGTATTCCATGGTGTATATGTGCCACATTCTCTTTATCCAGTCTATCACTGATGGGCATTTAGTTGATCCCATGTCTTTGCTATTGTGAATAGTGCTGCAACAAACATATGCATACATGTGTTTTTATAATAGAATTATTCATATTCCTTTGGGTATGTAACCAGTAATGGGATTGCTGGGTCAAATGGTATTTCTGTGCATGGATGGAGCTAGAGGTTATTATCCTTAGCAAACCAACACAGAAACAGAAAAGCAAATACTGCATATTCTCAATTGGAAGTGGGAGCTACATGATGAGAACATATATAGAGGGGAACAACACACACTGGGGCCTTTTGAAGGGTGAAGTGTGGGAGGAGAGAGAGGATCAGGAAAAATAACCAATGGGTACTAGGCTTAATACCTAGGTGATGAAATAATCTGTACAACAAACCCCCACGACACAAGCTACCTATGTAACAAACCTACACTTGTACCCCTGAACTTAAAATAAAAGTTTAAAATAAAATAAAATTGCCCTTTCTATTCTAATTCCACAGACAAAATATTTTACTATTATTCTTACCTGCTTCTCAACAAATCTTCTCAGATAGGTTTGGAACAATGCAATATTTGTGACTGAAAACATTTAGGTTGTTGATAATACAAACACACACACACACCACAAAAACATGAAACATCATTTGCATCATTTGCACATAAGTATCTGTGCAACTACTAGAATGGAAATATTTGAATAAATAGCAAACAATAGTTTAAAATAAAAACAAGTAAATGCTGATATAGAACACCGAAATGATGTTTTGAGGCACATTTTTGTGGCCCTTTCAGCACAAAATGATATGAAATAGTGGAACATTTCTAGATTTTGTAAAAATTATTTCAAACAGTGATACTAGAATGGCCAAACACATACAGCAATGTAAGAAATATTGTAATAAATGTCACTACAATTGCCAATGCCTATTGATGGAATTGGCTCATTTATTTTCCTCTTCTGGGGCTCGCTGTGAATTGTGGAAGTTAAGATATATACCTTTAAGATGTATCATTCAATAACAAACAACAAGCCATTATTCACAGTTCAATTATATAATTGATGTCTTTACAATAACTGTGAAATATATTTTATGGAGGTAGAAATCAGCATATAGAATTTTGCAGTATATTTATCACACCTGGGAGGAAAACCCTAGAATATTTCAATTCTTTATTTTAAAAGATATCTATTCACAAGACAGGTATAAAAATAACCTTTAAGCATATGAATAGATGCTCAACATCACCCAGAATATGAGAAAAGAGAAATGCAAATTAAAACAAAACTAAGATGCCAACTCTTACCTACCAGATCAGTAAAAATTAAACAGAATAACAGTACTCTTGCTAGGCTGTGGAAACACAAGCACCCTCATATATTGCTGGTGGGAAAGAAAATTGGTGCAAACCTTAGGGGATAAAATTTGGTAATATCCAAATGATTACATATATACTTACATTATGACCCAATGATCCCACTTTTAGGATTTTTTTCTCAAGTTGCACATCCAATACTATGAAGATACACACACACACAAACACACACACACAAAATCATTCATTGTCATCGAAACATATTAGAAACAATGTAAATGCCCATTTATAAGAGAGTAGTTGAATAAACCATGGAAGATCTACACAATGCATATTATTTCCTTTAGTAGAATAAGGAAGTTATTTGTTGAATAGCGTGGAGCAATTTCTAGGATATTGTGAAGCACAGTGTTGCATTAGGCAATTAATAATATTTGTGGTAGGTTTAAGCTTCTTTAAAATATATAATTTGTTGTGATTACTTTTTTCACTCTTAGTAAATATTCTTTTTTTAAAACTAATTTCATCTTCATAATTATGTTTTCTTTTTCTTAAAAAAAGAAGGTTCCCTGATTGATATAAACTCTGGCGACACAAAACCTGCACTTTCTTCAGAACTGCGGACTGTATATAAATACATTATGTACTGTCTTCTATTTGATTTTTCTAGTAGGTTTTCCACCAAAATTACTCTAACATGTTTTTCTAAAGCAGCAGTTCTCAAACCTAGCTCAGCATCAGAATCAGCTATAGACCTTTACAAAAACAGAGATTCCTGAACAATATGTAAGTCTGGGGTGTAGAAATCACTATCTTCCAAAAGCTCTGAAGCTGATTCTGAGCATCCTCCAAGTTTGAAATCTCTGCTGAGGGTAGGTTTGCAAAATAGGGAGAGAATAAAACTATTATTACTCTGCATTCTTAAAGAAATTTGTGATTATTATCAATAATTTCTTACTTTCTTAAATTCATCATGATTTGCCCAAGAGTGTCTCATTCTGAAATTGAAAGGACTTTAAGGAAAACTAAACCATAGGGAAGAATTCTACTTGTCTCATGAAACACAGTACAGTAGGAGAACATCTGGACTTGGAGCCATTCCGCAGAAATCAATTCCTGACTCTGACGTGACCATGGCCTGCAACTCAGCAAGGCTGTTAATGTTGGTACCTGGTTTCTCTTCTGTAAAATGTATATAGTTTGGCCTTTTTTCACATAATTGTGGGAACCAATAAAGGTACACAATGTAAAATGTTCTTACAGACTGCTAAGTTATAGTTCTGAACATAACTCTCATTATGTATTTAAAGTCTAATTGTGTCTCCATTTACTATAATTTTTGAAGTCTTAATTCTATATTTAGGTGATATTATTTTACATGTATTAACTATCTATCTTCTATCTATCTATCTATCTATCTATCTATCCATCTATCTATCCATCCATCTATTCATCCATCTATGCATCCATCTATGCCACTATTTTCTCTGTGAATTAACAGAAGACAAATAACTTCAGTTATTTGGGAATATTATGCACTTTTTTAAAAAGTTAATTTTAGGTTCTGGAATACATGCGCAGGACATGCAGTTTTGTTACATAGGTAACGTGTGCCGTGGTGGTTTGCTGCACCCATCAACCCACCGTCTAGGTATTAAGCCCTGCATGCATCAACTATTTATCCTGAAGCTCTCCCTTCCCCCGCCCCTCCGACAGGCCTCAGTGTATGTTGTTCCCCAATCTGTGTCCATGTGTTTTCATTGTTTAGCTCCTACTTATAATTAAGAACATAGGGTGTTTAGTTTTCTGTTCCTGTGTTAGTTTGCTAAGGATAATGGCTTCCCGCTCTATACATGTCCCTGCAAAGGACATGATCTCGTTCCCTTTTATGGCTGCATAATATTTCATGGTGTGTATGTACCACACTTTCTTTATCCAGTCTATCATTGATGGGCATTTGGGTCGATTTCATGTCTTTGCTATTATGAATAGTGCTTCAGTGAACTTATGTGTGCATGTATCTTTATAATGGAATGATTTATATGTATATACCCAGTAATGGGATTGCTGGGTCAGATGGTACAGCATGATGCAAATCACAGAGGATTTGAAGTGGAGTCATACGCAAAAATCTAAGACACTTTGGAAATCACTCTCCTGAGGAAGAACAGGAATTCCATAATTCTTTAAAAGGCATATGAAAATTAGATTCCATATGATCTAATATAAACATTTACATATGTTAAACATATATCTTTCATAAAATCTGGCAGAATCCAATATAGTTCACAAACAGTTATCATATAATTGCCTTATTTTCTGATACATATTGTGCGCTATCATTTCAGAAAACATACTAAGTAAAACTATATTTAGCTTAGATAAATACATCCTGTATATTTTCAAAAGAGTGATAGAAGTCACCACAATAATTTTAAAACTACATATGGTTGAGAAAAATGCCAAAGGGGGCGGAAATTAATTTTGATTGGGGTAGTATGTTTCCTGAGTTGGAACAGAATCTTGAATTGCTGGTGGCATTCACACCTCTCCATTACTGCTGTTAGCAATTCTTTGTCTACTTCTGGAGTCTATAAAAGCTTAGTGTATCAAAGTGATGCCAAATTTATATGTAACTCCTAATACAATGTTATGAAAATGATTCATTAATAAGCAATACTCAGACTTCTATGATGAAGCATGGAGTCCACATCAGTCTATAGAAGGCTGTTCTCAATCTTCAATTTTAAGTATCTTCAAAGTAAACTCACGACTATAGTACCTCTACACATTTTGAGCTGAGAACATTATGTTAATTTACATATCATCTGATTAGATTCTATATTCTATTTCTCTGGACAGGTGGCCTTTATACTTTTTAAACTGAGAACAGCTAGTATGTCCTGATTTAGTTCACATAACCCCTCTCTCCCACAATAACACACATACAGAAATAAAATACTTAATATATTTCCCTATTATTACAATTTTTACCTCTTTTATTTTCTTCTATGTTTTTAAAAAATATTGGTCACTAAATCAGATTGATTTAATGTCCCACCAATGTGCATCTGAAAAAATTGCCTTATCAGTGATTTCAAAAATAATTTGGGGTCCTTGGCTTTGGCAGTATGTGTACTCAAATGGAATGATATAAAGAAAATTAGCATGGCACCTGTGCAAAAATGATATGCTAATTTGTGAAGTATTTAATATTTTAAAAATGACTTGGGGAAGAGTAATCATCAGATAAATGGATAAAGCACATGTGATCCATACATACAATGAAATATCACTCAGCATTAAAAAGAAAGGAAATTCTGACACATGCTACGACATGGATGAACCTTGAATTCATGACATTCAGTGAAATAAGCCGGTCACAAAAAGACAAATAATGTATGCTTCCACTTATATGAGGAACCTAGAATAGCTAAATTCATAGAAATGAAAAATAGAATAGTGGTTGTCAGCGGCTGGGGAGAGAGGTAAATGGAGAGTTATTGTTCAATGTAAATAGAGTTTCCATTTTGCAAGGTAAGTGTTCTGGAAATGGATGGTCGTGGTTGCACAGCAATGAGAATTTACTTAACACCATTGACTGCACACTTAAAAATGTTTAAGATGGCAAATTTTATGCTATGTATATTTTACCATGATTACAGAGAATTTTTTAAATCACTTAGGCAAATACAAATTTTAGTGATGTACTTCAGATTTACTGAATCAGGAATGGGGACCTTAAATCTGGGATTATTTAAGAGTCTTCCAGGTAGATCTGATTCAAAGTGGCTTGAGAACCACTGCTTTAAAATACAACTATGACTTTTCCTCCCAACACCTAAATTCTTTTGCTACTTTGAAAGGAACAAAATTGTGAGACAAGAACTCACAGAAGCCTAGCCTTATCCTTAATCAGCATTTAAAAGAAAACGAAACTAGACTAAGAATTTTTCAAGAGGGAAACTAGTCATACAGTACATGTTCATGATATGGATATTGACTACAGAGAAAGAAACATTTCCAGAGAGACACAAGATGATATTAAAACACACAAGGTCTAACACCAGTTCTCATACTTTTTTGTAGTCATATTCAGGGTCTTCTCTCAATTGAAAAAAAAAAAAGTTACCTTATTTTGCCTTTAATATGCCAAGACCTTTCCAAATATTACTTCATCTAACATGGCAATGACCCAATGAGGATTTATGTTTTTATTTTATTCATAAGGAAACTGAGGATTATAAATGTCATCTACCTGACTCCTAAACCTTTAGTCTTTCCAATGCTACCTTGCCTCTCTGCAAGATTTCATTCCATTCTTACACAGCACACTGGAGTAGACCTCATTATTGTCATTTTAAAATAAGAAAAGAACCTCAGGGAGATGACTTCATGAAGGTCACAGTAAGCCTTCTACATTTTGATTCAACTTTCATCCATAAAATAGAGCTATTTCACCTCTGAGAAATATATTGAAGAAACCAAATAAAATTCGATGTCATAAAAATAATGCGAGGAGTAAAATCTTGATTAATAGAAAGTGCCAGGCAGCTATGGTTAATTGAAGGTTAACTAGAGGCTTCTTTCTGTTTTAACCTTTAATGCTGAAAATCCTTTCAAAATAGATTGGGCCACATCGTGGTTTATGTAAGTTTACTGTGATGAACACAATTAAATCTTTCTCTGAGAGTTTTTTTTTTTTTTAACTTCTCTATATCCCCATTGACGTAGATTATACAGGAAATTAATTTGAATTTTTATGCAGACCAGAAAAAAACTTAAACTGACTCTTTTGACCAAGTCTCTAATAGGAGTTTGTATGGTCTCTTTCATTAAAATAACGCACCAAAAATAGTTCCAGGTCTGCTTTTAGGAGACGAATTCAAAGAGGGTGGACTGTAGAAGATACAGATCAATATTTTATGCCCATCCTTCTCCAAATGGGATTTTACGCTGGAGAACTATTAGTATTTTTTTGCTTTTAGTATTCCCTTACGTCAAGGAAAAAGATGTATTTATGACTTATATAGATTGTTCAAAGGTAATAAAGTCCCTAAACTTCCTCATTTATTAGAGAAATATGAAAAGTGCAGGTTCCTCAGAGGATCCAGTGAAATCCCCACTCTAAGGAGCTGACCTCAATCTACCTTTGCCCAGACTAACTGTTACCTGCAAGCCTTCCCTTTATCCACCACGCATTACCCTCACTATTTTCTTTCTTTTTTTTTTTTTTTTTTGAGACAGAGTCCGGCTCTGTCCCCCAGGCTGGAGTGCAGTGGCACCATCTCGGCTCACTGCAAGCTCCGCCTCCTGGGTTCATACCATTCTCCTGCCTCAGCCTCCCGAGTAGCTGGGACTACAGGCGCCTGCCACCACGCCCTGCTAATTTTTTTGTATTTTTAGTAGAGACGGGATTTCACTGTGTTGGCCAGGATGGTCTCGAACTCCTGACCTCGTGATCCACCCACCTCGGCCTCCCAAAGTGCTAGGATTACAGGCTTGAGCCACCGCACCTGGCCACCCTCACTATTTTCAAAGACAGACACTTGCTGAAACAGAGAGATGAATAATTTGAAATGAGCATAAATCGAGGCATAATTAAAGGGACGCATGCTGGAGGTGGCTACTACAAGTGCTTTAAGTATCTTTACTGGCCAGTCAACACCATAGCCTTTCTAGGTTAACAAAATAATATTAGAAATAGATTTCCGTTGTTGAAATTAGTGATTAGTGATTTTTTTCAAATAGAGGCAAAAACTGTATTAGAGGCATTTAGTCTGTTGTAAGACTATAGTTTAAGAATCTAACCAGCCTTTCAAAATTTAGCTGTAAGAATTGCACCCTAGATTTGATTTCTATAGACACCTCTGTCCAGACATTGGATTGGGGGATTTTTGGCCACCCAAGTCTAACTAGAACATCAGCTGAGTCCTACTGTTGTAATCATATTGCATTTGCTGCGTTTGCCTTCAGGGGAATCTACCATCCTTAATACAGTCTTAGCACACACACACACACAAAAAGATAAAGCCAAGAATTGGTATAGCTTATGTTGTATATACTTGCTATTAAATGTCTATATTTGAAGAAGAATTTTATTTTCGTTACTTAGAAAGATGGTATAAGAGCAGATAAAAACTATAGGCTATTAATTTCTACTCACAGGAGGCTAATATTTTTACGTCTAATTTTTTTAGGTCAGTTCACAACAGTAGATATCAAAGTAGAGTTTGCATGATCGTCCCTGAACATCTTTAGTCAGAAAATAAAAAAAAAAAAAAGATCTTTAGTCAGTAGGCAGACTACATGGTCAATAAAAATCCCTTCCATTCTACAGACACAAACCTCTTCATATGAGCTCACACTTAGAACATTCCTAGAGAAGTAATCACTTATCTGGAACATTTTGATAATTAGAAATGACTTGCCAAGGAGAATTCGTTTGCTCCCATAGTCTTGGATTGATGATCCCTTTAGAGAAATCGATTTGCTGTAACACAGGCAGAATGTATGTGAAACACAGAAATTGTGATAATAATCCAAGCCTAGTATTTCACATGGCAGCTGTTGTAAGAAGAAAGTCCACCTAACGGGGCAGTGATAGAGCATGGCTTCCTAAGGACGAGCTGAAGATCTTCCCCAGGCAGGGTGAAAAGAGACCTGAAGTTGTGATATATAAAATCCTTTTAGATAAGGAAATAAGTCTGACCTCTTTTTGCCTCTTGACACTGCTCTCACTCTCCCTGGCTGCCC
The DNA here is from genome assembly GCF_009828535.3 of Hylobates moloch. Taxonomy (NCBI): domain Eukaryota; kingdom Metazoa; phylum Chordata; class Mammalia; order Primates; family Hylobatidae; genus Hylobates; species Hylobates moloch. The sequence goes on along the minus strand of NW_026652288.1, from coordinate 87,684,006 downwards.
CTTCAAGATTTCTTCTTTCAGACTGAGTTAAACATTTACATGAATCTCTCATTTATAAGATTAAAAAATTGTGCATGAGATGCCAAATGATCTAGTAGAGATTCACAAGGCAACAAGTTCAAATAGGTTTGGCAGACAGGATTCTCATTCCCAACACATTGTCTGAAAACCAAGTGCCCTCCATGTCTAATTGCAAAGAGTTAACAAATTCATGTAAAACTTAAAACTTATCTTTTCCAGGAGAAAATCCAGCTCCATGTTTGTGAGTGTTATTCATGTTATTAAGAGGGCTAAATGTCACTTATGTTTATCACCACATTTGTGGAGTTGAATATCAGATATCTTATTCTCCAAAACTGTCAAATTTTGTGGTTGAAGACATATTTTACGAAACCACTCCTTTCTCTAACACATGTGAAAGTGATGAGAGAGAGAGAGTTGCCTAACCTAATGGCTTCATTTCACAAATCCTTCTACATCATGGAAGTGAGGCTGAGTCAGCACCTACATTTCCTGTTGTCTTCCACCTGTTCTTTTTTGCACTTGCTCCATTTGTAATTTTACTGATATGCTAGCTACCTACTATATTGTCCAAAATAGAAATAAAATATTTTATATTTACATTTTAAATAAAATAGATTTAAGTAAGTAAAACTCAGTGTCTTTACAAGTTTATAGTTCGCGCTATATAAGGCACAGAGCCTTCCTCTACATTTTCCACTCACCATCTGGGCAGTCTTTCTTCTGGCAAGACTTTAAAAATGAAGGGGAGCAAAAGCTTTAGGGGAGGAGTTGGGGAGGGGGGGTGGGCTAGGGAAACAGTGAAAACATGGCTTCAGAAGTTTACTAAGCACCTGCCAAAGTACTGGCATTCACTTCAAGATTACTTTTCTTTAAAGATATTGAAAGATGCAAAACATTGCTCTTTTCCTAAAAAAGAAAAGCCATATAATCTAGAAAATGTTAACTTTTCTTGGGCCCATCAGAAAACTGAGATCGAAAGGTATACGAAGTCCATTAGGACTGTTATAACAGAATACCATAGATTGGATGGCTTAAAAAACAAGCATTTATTGTTCACAGGTCAGGAGGCAGAGATGTCCAAGACCAAGGTGCTGGCAGATCCAGTCTACAGTGAGAATACTTTCCCTGGTTTGTATATGGCCCTCATTTCGTTGTATCCTCATTTGGTGGAGAGTAGAAGAAGAGCAAGGTGTCATGTCTCTTCATGTAAAGGCACTAATCCTACTTACGAGGACTCCACCTTCATTACCTAATCACCTCCCAAAGGACTTACCTCTGATACTATCATGTTGAGGGTTAGGATTTCAACATATGAAATTTTGGGAGATACCAACACTCAATTCATGATATAAGACAATCAAATAAATGCAATTCCAAAGAAGGGCAAGCCTCAGAAAAAAAAAAAAAAAGATACACAAACTTATTCACCTATGTCAGAGTATACAACATAAAGTGGATAAAAACACCTTAGCAAAAGCTTAATAAATTCTTCAATATCAAGTACCAAGTGTGGTCAAGCATGTAAGTTTAGAAGAGCTGGTAGAACCAGATGTAGGGAAGCCGACACTCAGATTTTCTATTCCACAGACTTCTCTCAGATGCTTACAAGAAAGACTGGAGGATGAGCAGGTTACAGGGTAGAGTGCCACTCAGTGTGGCACAGGCATAAAGGAGATGATTGGCAGTTACTAGTGACCAGGCCAGAGCTGTGCCTACTTCCCTGAACTGTTCTTTCCTACAAACCAAAAACCTTAATATTCTAGAGAAGGGCAATGAATGCTCTCACTCTCAGCGAATGGGTAAAGATGCATTGTTTCTGGTATAGGAGTAGAATAAAACCAACATTTTATTGGGAAAGGAGTAGAAAAGCTTCTCATCCTTAGGACACAGTCTCCATTCTTGCTGAGATGGAAGTAAAAGCAAAAGTCCTTCTACTTGGGTGTCATATACTGAATGTTTGTATCTCCTCAAAATTCTTATGTTGAAACTTAATCCTCATTGTGATGGTGCCTTTGGGAGGTAATTAGATCATGAGAGTAAGGCACTCAGAAATGGAATTAGTGTCCTCATAATGAGACCCCAGAGAGATCACTCAACCCTCCTGCAATGTGGGGATGCAGAAAGGAGATGACCTTCTAGGAACCAGGAAGACGACCCTCACCAGACAGAGTCTGATGTCACCTTGATCTTATACTTTCCAGCCTCCAGAACTGTAAGAAATAAATTGGTTGTTTATAAGTCACCCAGTCAATAGCATCCTGTTATAGCTCCCCAGATGGACTAAGACTTTGGGGGAAAGGCGAGAAATTGTCTTGAACCTAGCACCCTACACTCATAACACAAAGAGATCTGTCATAACTGGAGGAAGAACAGGAAACTCCTGCCTAAGACCACCAAAAAATATAAAGCAGTGTTCGGCTGGGGTTAAAAAGAAGAACAGGGATGTAGAGAAGGCCCCAGCCCTGAGGCCCAGGCACACAAATCCTGCCTAAAACTGACCAGGAAAATAAAACAAAACAAAAATGCCATCATTCCATTACAAACCTAGCACTGACTAACATGCAACAACAGTGTACTGCTGGTCACAAGCTAGGAGAGAAACTCCCTGTGTGGCACAGCTATGCAGGGTCGTTCTACCAAAACCAGAGAGTACAACTCAAGCACTGAGAAAGATCCTCCAGGTCCCCAGGCACCACACTAAGCACAAGCTAATGGAAGACAAATGCTGGAAGATTTAAAGCCAGTGCTACATTAGAACAGCATTACCAAGGAAAATAATCCAAGCCCAGATCAACAACTAACTATATTAAATCCACTCACCATGCTAAGAACTTCACCAAAGAAGATGCAAGTCCTTTTCCACACATAAATACTATTAACCTCAGACCCTGTAATTCCTTTTCACACAATGGAATCATTCAATTGAAACTACAAGGCACACAAATGAAACCCCCAAAAAGCTATCAATTGTTAACAGTAAAAGCAATCCACAAAACCAAAGAAATGACCTAGATTTTAAAGCAATCAGATGAATAAAATAGCCATTATTAATATGTTAAGGTATCTAGTAGGAAAGACAGATTATGTATAGGAACAAATAGTAATTACAACAGATAGAAACTACCTTTAAAAAATCAAGGCCAGGCGTGGTGGCTCACGCCTGTTATCCCAGCACTTTGGGAGGCTGAGGTGGGCAGATCACGAGGTCAGGAGATCGAGACCATCCTGGCTACCATGGTGAAACCCCGTCTCTACTGAAAATACAAAAAATTAGCCAGGCATGGTGGCAGGCTCCTGCAGTCCCAGCTACTCGGGAGGCTGAGGCAGGAGAACGGCATGAACTAGGGAGGCGGAGCATGCACTGAATCGAGATCACACCACTGCACTCAGGCTTGGGTGACAGAGCAAGACTCCATCTCAAAAAATAAAAAATAAAAATCAAGTATGGGCCAGGTAGTGGTGGTTCATGCCTGTAATTCCAGCATTTTGGGAGGCCAAAGTGGGAGGGTCACTTGAAACCAGGAGTTTGAGACCAGCCTGGACAAGATAGTGAGACCCTGTCTCTACAAAAAATTAAAATAATTAGCTAGTCATAGTGGCATGCACCTGTAGTCCAAGCTACTCAGGAGACTAAGGTGGGAAGATTGTTTGAGCTCAGGAGTTTGAGGCTGCAGTGAGCTATGATTGTGCCACTGCACCCCAGCCTGGGCAGCAGAATGCATTAGTACATTCTTGCACTGCTATAAAGAACTACCTGAGACTGGGTAATTTATAAAGAAAAGAGGCTTAATTGACTTACAGTTCTGCAGGCTATACAGGCTTCTGCTTCTGGGGAGGCCTCAGGAAATTTATAATCATGGCAGAAGGGGAAGGAGGTGCATTTTTTTTTTTAAGGAATTTCGCTCTTTTGCCCAGACTAGAGTGCAGTGGCACAATCTTGGCTCACAGCAACCTCCACCTCCCCGGTTCAAGTGATTCTCCTGCCTCAGCCTCCCAAGTAGCTGGGATTACAGGCACCTGCTACCACACTTGGCTGATTTGTGTATTTTTAGTAGAGACAGAGTTTTGCCATGTTGGCCAGGCTGGTCTCAAACTCCTGACCTCAGGTGATCCACCTGTCTCAGCCTCCCAAAGTGCTGGGATTACAGGCATGAGCCACCATGCCCCACCAGGAGACACATCTTACAAGGCAGAAGCAGGAGTAAAAGAGTGAAGGGGGAGGTGCTTTACACTTTTAAACAAGACGACCTCATGAGAACTCACTCACTATCATGAGAACAGCAAGGGGGAAATCAGCCCACATAATCCAATCACCTTCCTGCAGGCCCCTCCTCCAAAACTGGGGATTACAATTTGACAAGAGATTTGGGTGGGGACACAAATCCAAACTACATCACAGAATGAGACATAGTATTTTTTTTAAGTCAAATACACATGCTAGTAGAAAGAGAAAATGCTATCAAAGATGAAGATTTCCTTTACTGAGCTTATCAGCAGACCATATACTACTGAAAAACCAAGCAAGTTAGTTAGAACATAGGTAAATAAAAATTGCCCAAAATGAAACAGAAAACAAAGAAAAACAAGAACAGAGCACCCAAAAGCTATGGGATAGTATCAATTGGCCCAAGGTACGTGTGATTGGGGTCCCAATAGAAGAGAGACAGAATGAGGTAGAAGACATATTTAAAAAGGTAAAGATTGAGAACTCTTCAAATTAAATGAACAAACCAAACCATAGATCTGAGAAGCTCAGAGGACACACACACCTAGATATTATATCAAAAACGCTTAAAATTAAAGAAAAAAATCTTGAAGGCAAATAGAGGAAAGAAAAGCATTACATGCAAAGAAACAAAGATAGGAATGCAGCAAGCCAGAAGACAAGACAGAAGAGTGACATCTTTAAAGTGTTTTAAGAAAAAATTGTCAACCCGGAACTGTATACCCAATAAAACTACCTTTCAAAATGAAGACAAAACAAGGATTCTTCTTACATACCAAAATGAAGACAAAACAAGGATTCTTCTTGCATACCAACAAACACAGAGAGGAATCTTTACCAGCAAACCTGTGCTAGAAGAAACGTTAAAGGAAGTTCTTCAGGCAGAAACTTTGATACTAAATAAAAACCTAGATTTACACGAAGTAAAGAAAATCATTAAAAACAGTAAAAAAGAACACAAATATAAGATATTTTCTTTCAAAATTCACTTTAGAGGATAGTTGATTGCTTAAGGCAAAAAGTGAAACAATATATTGTACCATGTGTAGAAGCAAAATATGCCAACAATAATTCATCGGATCAAAGAGAAGAACTAGAATTTGATTATAGTAAAGTTCCTACATTAAATGATGTGATATTATTTGAATGTAGAGAATGATAAGATAAAATGTAATATACACCCTACAGCAATCGTGAAAAATACATGTAACTAGTAAGCCTTCTTATAAATGAAGGTAAGATGGAATTAAAATAATCCAAAAGAAGGCAAAGAAAGGAAAAACAAAGAACGGATGAGACCAGCAGAAAACAATAATTATCAAAATGGTAGATTTGAATCCAACTGCATACATAATTATGTCAAATAAAACATTGCAAAAATCACATTTAAAAAGCAGATATCATCAGACTGAATACAAAGGTTTACCCAACTGTATGCTCTACAGAAGTTATCTTTAATATGAATGCATATATAGGTTAAAAGTGAAGGTTTAAAAGTAATTTCATAAAAATATCAATCAAAATAATACTAGAATGGCTATATTAATACCAAAAAAGTAGACTTCAAATCTAGAAAGATTACAAGAGACAAAGAGGGACGTACATATGAATAAAGAATTAATCAACAATCCATCCAGAAGATATGACAATCTTATATGCAGATATACCCAGAAACAGAGAATATAAATTCCTAAAACAAAACCAGTAGAACTGAAGGATAAACAGACAAATCAATTATACTTGGAGACTTCAGTACTTCCTTCTCAGAAACCAATAGAACAAGTTGATTTTTAAAAAATCAGTGAGGTTATAGAAGACCTGAACTATACTATCAACTAATTTGATCTAATTTATAGAATATTTCCACGTAAAAGTAGTGTATATAATTTTGTGAGTGCACATGCAATATTGAGAAAGATAGGCCATCTTTTGTGTCATAAAATAAACTTCAACATACTTAAATGAATTGAAATCAAACACAGTATGTTCTCAGTCCACAGCAGCTTTAACTTAACAACCAGTAATAGAAAGATATATGGAAAATGTTCAAATATTGGGACTTAAACAACATAATGTCATGTGAGCCAAAGAGAAAACCACAAAGGAAATTAGAAAAGATTTTAATTTAAATAAAAACAAAAATCTAACTTACAAAAATGTATTAGATCCAGCTAAAGCAATGCTTAGATGAAAATTTATATTATTAAATGCGAACATTAGAAAATAACAGAGATTTTGAATCAAACTCTTCAAACTAGAAGAGGAGCAAATTAAATCTAACACAAACAGAGGAAAATATATTTTACAATTTTTTCAAATTATACAAACAAGAGCAGAAATAAATAGAATCGAGAACACAAAAACAATTAATAAAACCACACTGATTTCTTGAAAAGATCAACAACACTTAAAAATATAGCCAAACTTATCAAAAAAGTGGGAAAAAGAATGAGAGAAGAAAAATAAAATCAATATAGGAAATAGAGGACATCACTACATATTCTACAGAAACTGAAAGGGTAATAACAGAATATTATGAATAACCTTCTACCAGTGTATTAGTCAGCTTCTCTAGAGGGACAGAACTAATAGGATAGATGTATATAAAGGGGGATTTATTAAGGAGTATTGACTCACACAATCACAAGATAAAGTCCCACAATTGGCCATCTGCAAGCTGAGGAGTAAGGAAGCCAATCTGAGTCCCAAAACCTCAAAAGTAGGGAAGCCGACAGTGCAGCTCTCAGTTGGGGGCTCAAGGTTCAAGAGTAGAACTTGGAGTCTGATGTTCGAGGGCAGAAAGCATCCAGCATGGGAGAAAGATGTAGGCCAGGAGACTAAGCCAGTCTAGTTCTTCCATGTTCCTCTGTCTGCTTTTATTCTAGCCGTGCTGGCAGCTGATTAAATGGTGCCCACCCACAGACACACCCAGAAACAATACTTTGCATCCTTTAATCCAATCAAGTTGACTCTCAGTATTAACCATCACAACCAGTAAATTTGATAACTTAGATAAACTAGCAAATTCCTTGAAAGACAAAAATTACCCAAACATTCTCAAGAAGAAATTGATAAACTGAATAGTTCTATATCTCTTAAAGACCTTGAATTCAGAGTTAAACTCTTCCAATAAGTAAACTACTGGGCTCAGATGGCTTCATTGGTAAATCTTACCAAATATTTATTCCAAAACTTAACTTTTTCAGAGTATAGAGGAAGAGGAAACATTTTGATACTCATTTTATGAAGTCAATATTAGTCTGATATCAAAACTTGACAACTTCAAACCATTAAATTTTTATTCAAAATTATTAAAGAGACTTAAAATTAAATCTAACCATAAACCAACGTGATAAGATGGTTAAAAGGCAAGCAGGTTTGAAAATAAATAAACAAATAAATAATAAACTTTTAGAAATTACAGTGTCTATTCACACAGAGCTTATTCTTAATAAGGGAGAAAGACAATTACAAACTTAATATTTAATAAAACAATAATAGTGAAAAATGCTAAGAAAAAGTAAATTAGGAAGAGACTATAAAGAATGCTGAAGGAGCAGGTGCTATTTGGATATGGTTTTAGGGGAAGCTTTTCTGTGAAGGTGAATCTGACCCTAAGTCAGATTTGAGGATCTGAGGAAATCACCCAGAGTGTCATAGAGAGAGATAGAGAACAGAATCAGAAGTCCAAAATGTATCTAATAGGAATTACAGAAAGAGAGAATAAAGAGATGGATGCAAGATAATATTCAACTAGATTTGGGCTGAGAATATTCCAGAACCGATTAAATAACTTATATCCATATATGTGAAAAATACAAGCTCTATGATACACCATAAAAACAGAATATATAAAAATAAGGCCCTAGCTAAACACATTTTGATGAAATTACAGCACACAAAATACAAAATTTTAAAACAGTAAATGATATATGAAGCATTGGAAAGAGCATATAATGTACTCTTTCAAAAAACTTAGCTGCAAAATAAAACAGAAAGTTAGGTGAACTAGAATTGGAAAAGGAATTAGCTGCTCTTTTTGGCTTTAATTGAGAAATTAGAATTGGTTAAAGGCAGTTGGGGAAAATATTGGTAAGAAGAAATGATTAAAGATGGGTGAGGGAATGTCATAGGGTTAATTTTAGTGGAAAGAAATGTGATTCACAACCACAGTGGCGGAACTAGTCTAACGTTGGTAAACAGGCAATTTTACTGTCTTTATAGAAGGAAAGAAGTAAGTATGGGAATACATACAGATGATAGTAGGTGAGTATTGTAAGCTTTCACATAGCTAAATATTAAGATAGCATCCTTCTGCCCCTCAAACCTTATTTTTCATTGCTTTCATGTTTCATTGTTTCGTCGCTTTTATAAAATAAAAATGTTTCATTGCTTTTATAAAATAAATTCTGAAGAACTGAAACCAAAATAGAAAAGTTGCTCAGAAACAGCACATAATAATAACAAGCACTCCATCCTTTATAAGGCAAAGATCTGAGAGAGCCAGATACCCTTTATATTATCTGACACCCATCAGAACCAGAAACATAATGGTTCTTGGTACTCGAAGGACATTTTTATAATCTTAAAAATACATATTTCTTGAAAAAGATAAATGGTTTTATGTACTTTGTGGGTCAACATCACAATGTAAAAACATTTTACATTTTACTTTTAGGTTTTAAAGCCCACTCACCCAATCAAATAAGATACTTGTGGCTAAGCTGTGTTCATAAAAACCTCCAAAGAGTCTACTATGTAATGGATATTTTTAATTCCTTTCTTCAGATAACCTGATTTCTTTTTCAGATTTTCCAAATGAAGAATGACACATCATTGTTATGACACAATGAGGTAAGACTTCAAAGTGTGAGTGGGTGTTAGGCAGAAGAATACTGCTAACAAATAAAAAAAAAATGTAGGTTGGAGTCCCACATACCATTTTTTTAAAAAGCCATGTCTGTTGCTCTCAATCACTTATTGCTAAAAATGAAATATCACAGGATATAAAGTGTCAGAGAGGCAGTCAAGAGACTTCCTTCAGATTCTTCATTGCATAAAATTAATTGGCTCAATTGAAGTTGGAGGATTGTCTAGGGGTTTCTGATAAATGCTCTTTAAAAATCATGTAGCAGTAGGTTTTGAAGTTAAAGGGAGATTTATCTATTAGCATAAGCTGTTCTATTAGAGGCATTTATAATTTGGTCAAACTAATCCTAGAAATAAATGTTTCCATCAGAAGTTGCATGCAATTGCCAATAAAATAAATGTGAGATAGAACTAGTGCACAGAGGCTATTGCCCTTGGTAGAAATACAATTTTTAAGGTAATACCAGAAACTCCAAGTAAATCTACCTTTTCTCTTATGGCACAGAGTAAATATAAGACTTGCACTCTGGTCACAGAGGTCCCATTAAGAGTAAATTAATGGCTGGGCATGGTGGCTCACGCCTGTAATCCCAGCACTTTGGGAGGCCGAGGTGGGAGGATCTCCTGAGGTCAGGAGTTCTAGACCAGGCTGGCCAATATGGTGAAAGCCCCTCTCTACCGAAAATACAAAAATTAGCTGGGTGTGGTGGTGCATGCCTGTTATCGCGGCTACTCGGGAGGCTGAGGCAGGAGAATGGCGGGAACCTGGGAGGCGGAGCTTGCAGTGAGCTGATGTTGCGCCACTGTGTCCAGCCTGGGACACAGAGTGAGACTCCATCTCAAACAAACAAACAAACAAACAAGAGTAAAGTATGCCATTAGTGTCACGTGGTTCTCCTTCTTGTGGTAGAGTTTGATAGATGCATGTTGTTTGTCTTCAACTCTTATCCAAAGACAGGCTGAACATTCCAAGACGTATCACAGGAGCAAGAACTTTTAGAGGACATGATTTTACCCTTTCACCAATAGTTTATAGTATATTATACTACAGTATCTAAAATTTAAACAGTCCTTTGGAGTTTGACCACCACTGCCACAGCATGAGTTGCTTGGTTTCAGTGTTGATGCATGGAAAAGTGCCCTCTTTCTGGAATCACCTGTCTTAGTTTGCACCTCAACACTAAAGCTTTTGAGTCAAGTGGGCCAAGCTATCTTCTGGAGACCTTAGCCTGTCCCTGTGCAAAAGGGGAATGATGAAAATGACCTCCATCAAAGAGGTGTTGGGTGAATTACCCAAGAAAATGTATATTAGAGCAATCTGTAAACTGTCAAGATCTGTATCACTTTAAGGAATTTTTATTATTGGGTAAGAACAGGCAAAGGTCAAAGCTACTCTTGAGAGCAGGGCCAAAGGTGAGTGTGAGAAAAATCCCTCTTGGTCCTGTTTTGGGAAACTTTTTCCATCAGTCAGAACAGTTTTTTTTTGTTTTTTGTTTTTTGTTTTTGAGACGGAGTCTCGCTCTGTCGCCCAGGCTGGAGTGCAGTGGCGCAATCTCGGCTCACTGCAAGCTCCGCCTCCCGGGTTCACGCCATTCTTCTGCCTCAGCCTCTCCGAGTAGCTGGGACTACAGGCGCCCGCCACCACGCCCGGCTAATTTTTTTTTTGTATTTTTAGTAGAGACAGGGTTTCACCGTGGTCTCGATCTCCTGACCTCGTGATCCGCCCTCCTCGGCCTCCCAAAGTGCTGGGATTACAAGCGTGAGCCACCGTGCCCGGCCTCAGTTATTTATTTAATAGCTTTAATTCTGTGTGCTTCTCCAGAGTGCTTGACCAACTGCTTTCAATCTTCCAGAAATGTATTTATCTCTCTCCCTTCTCATGCTCCAATTTTGTCTCATGGTTCATGTTGTTATTTAGGATTTATACTTTAAAAATCTCAACGTTTATTTCTACACAGAATCAGAAGGAATGAAAAGTGAATGAGTTTTCTCCACTTACTCTCTGAAGTAAGAACTCCATGCCACTTTTTAAATGAATAAATAAACAGATAAATAAAGGACATTTCATTATAATCACCTACTTATTTTAGGTATCAATTGTAACATCATCATAACATGTCCCAACTTTGCCTTAAGATTTCTTACTCTGCTTTTTATGAAGCTATTTTGGTTTTGGGTTTTGGATATATAATAAATGCAGGTTTAAAAAAAATAGTTTTTTCCTGATGCTTTCTATACCTGCATTTATAAAATATAATTCACACCGAAGCTTGTTGTTTTTCAAAGAAGTTGGACCAAAAGGTATTGACCGGAGACTCGACAGCTTAATTTTAATTTTTGAATCTCCATAAATTCTTCGATAGAGATGAATTTCTAATGCCTTTAATGATTGGCACCACAGAATTGAAAGAACTTCAACAAACCTACTGTCATCAATCATGCATGGCAGTTCTTTATCCAGGCACATGTTAAAGGACTTTATGGATTCTTATGATGTTTGCACCTTGAAATTTCTAAGTTTGATTTTAAAAAATGCACTAGGATATAATTAACTCAGAACTTAAAGCCTTGTGCATAATTTAGAGGCAATTACAGTTCAAGGAAATAATAAGCTAACTTTTCAAATTCAAACAAAAAACAATCTGGGAAAAAAATAGAATTAATCACTGGCAATTACGGAGTTAAAATATATAACTTATTACCTGAAATACTCCCACATAATCATGCATTCAACTTTAACTGAGCCCATAATTGTAATTGTAATTAGGAATGTGCAGGCATTAAAAATCCAAAAGATCATTAAACACATGAAGCTACTATTTAAAAAAAAAAAAACTACTTAAACTTTCCACCTACAGAATTAAAGCTTTTAATTATGCCTTACAAATCTGAAACTTAAGAAAATTTGAAATGGTTCTTTGACAAAATATAATTTTGTGTGATATTGAAAAATAGGTTTGAAAAATCAATAGCAGGAATTCTATTTGTTTCCATAACTATTTTTAACGTGTCTTCCAAGCTCCTATTTAGATATTAACGGCATTTTAAAGCAATCAATATGCTAACTACAAATCCTTTGCTATGTCTCATTATAGGGCATGGAGTTAGCCTGATTTAGTTACCAGTACATTTGAAAATAATAAAAATTACTTCAGACTCTTATTACATTCAAACTAGCTTCCTCTCCTTGTTTAGTCCAAATAGATGGAAATTTTACTCTACGTAACACTAGTTTTAAAGCCACATCTCAAATAAATGAAGACTCATTAAAAATATGAAATGATATTTCCTCCTATGATCTAATGGCAAGGAAAACTAAAAGGTCTAATTAATGTGAAGGTTTATTCTTAACGAGGCCACATTCATTTTATTTTTTAAAAAAATTCAATTCTATGACTGCCCATAAATTAAAGAAAGTAGTATCTGTGCTTTTCTCTGGGGTTCTGTGCAAGTAAATCTCCAGTTTAGGTATATCTGAAATGCTGCAACCAAGTCTGTACATTGTTTCTTGCGTTTCTCAGTTACTCTACAAACCTCCCAAAATTGAATTTTGAAAGGTTTCTTTGATTATCATAACTAGTAAAAATTAAAAACAACAATGATACCAACACCTAAGTAATGCTTCCTATGTAAAAATTAGTCCAAAATTGAAATGAGAAGGTATTTTTAAAATATCAGGTTTCTTGAGCTTTAGGGTAACATTTGGCATATTGTGGGCATCAGTAAATGACTCCAGAATGCTCAGGTGAGAGTAGTAAAACCTTAACATAAAGGATGAAACTAACTCTTGGTTAAAATAAATTAAAAAACAAAATAGCAACAACAACAAAGCCAAACTGAAACAAATCAGTAGAACTATGAGAGATTTGGGAAATGCCTAAGTCTATTACAAAAATGATTACGTTTCCTTAGGATTTAAATCTAGCCATAGCGAGTAGAATCTAAATAATGGTTTAGGGAAAAAGAAGCAAATGTGAATGCAAACAAGTGGCCTACATATTGTCCAGCAAAACACGTGCGATCACCAAGATGAAGACTGAGTCAGAACAATCCAGGACGAGATGGTCTGCCCATTGGTTGCTGTATCCCTAAAGTGAAGAGAGCTGGATCAGAGCTTCATAAGCCTGATGTCATTAATTATAAAGGTCATCCAACTGCTCCCTTTGCTTGTATTCCATGATCAATGAATGTATTTCTTATAATAATTTGGTTTTTACATATACTTTCCTAGAAAGGAAAGAATGTGCTAACCAAAATATAAATTGTTTTTTACATTGTATAAATATCTCTGCCATGTGCAGTGGCTCAGGCCTGTAATCTCAGCACTTCGGGAGGACGAGGCGGGCGGATCACCTGAGATCAGCTCTTGGAGACCAGCCTGGCGCCTGGCCAGCATGGTGGACCCTGTCTCTACTAAAAATAAAAAAATTAACCGGGTATGTTGGCAGGGACCTGTAATCCCAGCTACTTGGGAGGCTGAGGCAGGAGAATTGCTTGAACCCAGGAGGCAGAGGTTGCAGTGAGCAGAGATCATGCCACTGCACTCCAGTCTGGGTGACAGAGCGAGACTCTGTCTCAAAAAAATATATAATAATAATAATAAATATCTCATTTTAAAGAAAAATATCTCATTTTAAAGAAAAATATTGTTTTAATAACCATCTCTTGTGACGCTAATTGTGGAAAACCATCACCAAATCAGCTTAATCAGAACACTGCCAAAATTTGTGTTTCTTGGCCTGCAGGTTAAGGATTTACACCTCGATCATCATCCTGTAAGGTTCCAGAACAGAAATTAGCTGGACTTCCTTGTCAGTATTTCAGATATCTACACTATACCTTTAATTTCATAAGTATTACATGGTGTAATCAAATGTTCACTTTATGTTTGTATTCTTTATTATTTATTTAATTGACAAAGAGTTATTGAGGAATTAAACAATGGTGTTAGGCATTATGCAAAGCACTGATGTGCCAAACAAATTTTGATACATGTATTGATAGAATTTACATGCTATAACTAGTAGCTTTTTCATCTATTGAGCATGTACTATGTGTCAGGCACAGTTTTAAGAATTCTTGCAGGTATTAGTCCATGTAATCTGTAACCACTCCATGAGAACTTCTTTTTTTCTTCTCCTTCTCCTTCTTTCAGATGATAAAACTAGGGATAATGTTTAAATAACTCTGAGAATCACACCACTAGAACACAAAATCAGAGTTCACGGAGTATGTATGTGGATTCCCCTGGTAAGAAAGGGAGAAACTGATCACACAAGAATATACAAATGTAAATGGTGATTAGTCCTGTGAAAGAAATTGTACAATGATATAGGAAAATGGTGCAAAGTAAGACCAGATTTATAGGCAGGGAATAAATCCTGGAGGATTTTTGTACTGCGTTAAGGAGGAGCCTCTTGCAAGTTTTAGCAAAAAAAAAAAAAAAAAAAAATCAGCTCTTCTAAAAGATCACTTTGGTTGCAATGTAGAAAACATAATTGAAAGAGCATGGGTGGATGTGGAAGAAGGAATTTTTAAAAGCCAAAGTGAGAAAAGACTGCATTGGAGGTGGTAAAGACGCAAAAGAGTGGATTGTTTAGCAGCATTAGGACATAACATCAACAGAGCTGATGGAAGCCTAGAAAAGAGGGGCCAGGGACCATTTCTAGGAATCCCACTTGCACAGCTGAATAGATGGTAAAACCATCCCCGGAGACAGAGAAAGAAAATAATCATATATTCTAAATTATGTTTACAAGCCCTGCTGAACAGCACATTTCTTCAGTGCATCACATAACAGCCAATTGTTTCTTCACTATCTGACATTCAAAACCTGTATTTCAATTAAGCTTTCTTGACAGTCTCTCTACAGGTGTAAGTTCTTACTAGAAGGAGCGGGAGAGCAGGGAAGGATCTGTCTCAGTCTGAAACACTATCCCCATTTGTCATTTCCTGAACCCTGAAACCTTCTCCTTTCTTTTATGCCCCACTAGATTTTTAACTTCACTCATATAGCCAGTATTTCTCGGGGACTTAATATACACTTGAAATATTTTACACTTGAAATCCATATTATTCAAGATTCTACTCAATAGCACCTCCTTCAGGAAATCCTTATGCTTCTTAACCTTACCTTCTTTGCAGCCTCGCAGATTTTTCTTTCAATGTATTTTATAAGCATTACTTCATTTTTTTGAATTATAGTTTTTGGTCTACTTGCCCTCTCCTATCCTTAAGGATCTGTTGTCTCTATTTTTCCAAGCACTTGTTTTACACATAATAGAGGCTATGTTTATTGATAAAATTATATTGATTAGAGATCCATAGTGAATACCATGATACTTGGGTAAGAATCTTACCCAAGTATTATGGTATTCACTGTGGATCTCTAATCAATATATTGGCTATGGGTTCAAATATATTAGAAATCTCTGCAAAAAAATTGTAACTGGGAAAATTGTAATTGTAGAAATGATAGACGTTTTTCTAGGTGCTGATGCCCCTTGTAATATGTTTCCTTTTTGAACATTCTAGATATTTCCACATCATTAAGTGGCTCAATTTCACAATGGCTCAGGGAAGCATTCAACCAATGCATACAATTATGCTTTAATAAGGAAAAGAAGAGCTTGATCTTTATTTCAGATTTATGCTCTACATTTCCTAATAGTAATGACTGTTTTCATGGCAGCTATTTTCCACAGTTTCATCAGTTGATCTTAAGTAGTACCAGTTTCTTGGAAAAAAAACTACAATACATTTCCTGAAAACTATAAAAATAGGATTGAACATCAGTCAAAACTAAAACAATCATATGTAAGAGTTGTATCATCTGCCTGGGACTGGAACTATTACTGGTCTTCGAAATACGCAATTACATTAGTAATTCATCATTATCCCTGAGGAGCTATCCATGTTCCCACAGCTGACTGAAGTGGAGTGGAAGCAAATCATAGAGAGGGCTGTGAAGGACACAGTTTTCTGCAGTTGCACATTATATTTAACTATAGTCTTATCCAGGCTCTCTTGCTAATGAAGCTGTGCGTCTTCAAAAAATCAACCCATTAATGGACATTAATCCTGAAACTAAAATGAGCAGGAAAAACTATAATGATGTTGCAAAGGGAATAGAAAGTATGATGTATACATAAACACCACTTTCCAATTTAGAGACCTTGGGCAAGTTCCCTAATCTCATTGTGCCTCCATTAGCTCCTCTATAAAAGGGACTCTAAGAGTCCCTACCTCACAGTGTTGCTCTGAGTTTTAATGAGTTAATACAGGCAATTACTTTGGACATTGGATAAATTTAACAAAGTAATGATCAATACTGTAACATCAATAAGTGTTTCTGTTGTAGTTGCTATTACCTGAGAAGCCTTCAATTTAATTTAAATAATTGTCTTTTACAATCATCCAATCCATGCAGGGTCTACAGTGAAGTAGAGGAGAATGGTTCCTCTACTCTTTCAACTCATCCTCTTCCATGGCTCCTCAGTAAGTGTGGGTCCTTTTGTCTCTGCTTTTCATGGCTGCCATTCTGGGAGCATGTCTTTCCCATTCATTACAAAACAATCCTATTATGCAGGTCTTCTCTTCCCTTTAATCCTTCCAATCCCCACTCTCCCATGTTTGCTCCTCATTTCCTACTTCGAGGTGATACTCATTTGGTTCTATTGGGTTATTATCATCTATCTAAATAAGCCTGGTGGTTGGAAGTGGGGAGGGCAGATGAACATCAATTAGACTTTCCCTACTGTCAAGCTGCACTTTCTTTTACTCTTCCTAGAAATATCTCTGGTTCTTCTTCAAAATCAAAATTCTTTCTTAATTGTATTGTCCTAGCTTTGGAGCCTGCCAAGCCCCCCCAAAATGGCCCTAGGAAAAGGAATATCTTAAGGGGGCAAACAACTCCTCTTCTAACAAATCAAAGCAATCCTGAAAAACTCAAATCAAATTATGCCACTTGCTGTTTAAACTCACCCATAGCTTCTCTGCATTTAGAGTAAAATTCAAACTCCAACTCCGGCCAACCACACCCTGCATGACCTGGCATCTACCTACTGATCCTGCCACATGTCTCACCACTCTCCTCCTCTGCATGTCACTGGCCTTTCCTCAGTTCCTGGAAAGTTTGATCTCTTTGCTGCCTTAATGCATTTGTCTGAAATAATCTTTCATTATTTCTTTCCTTGAATAACTTTGTCTTCATCAGGTTGCAGCTTATTTGTCACTTCTGTTGCAAAGCCTTTCCTCTCATAACCTCTCCATCTAAATTGTTTGATGCATTTTTATAACACACTTTGCATTTTCCTCTAGAGTATTAGTCATAATTTATGATTATATATTTATTAATTTAATAGATTTCTAAATGTCCACCTCCTCCAGTAGGCTCTGCATAAGAACGTGGACCATGTCTCTCTTGCTCACTGCTGTATCCTCACAGATTCAGGGGCATATTTGTAGAATATATATACTTGTAAATTTGTAATGTTATAGAAAACACCTAAGAGTATGATTTTAAGAGTTCAACAGACCTTATCAGCAGTGGGATCTGGAACTATTGTTTCTCTGAGCCTCAGTTTTCTCATCTGTAAAATGTAGTCTCATTCCTCAAAGTCTTATGATTGAATCTTATTCACAATCTACAGCATTGGAACAGGGGCTTAGTAAACACTCAGTAACTCTCATCTGACACTCCTACTGCCACTTTTGTCTCCCATGTTCTAGTTTCACAGCCATCATGTTAAAAGGGAAGTTGGATCACATTATTCCTATACTTGAAACTCCCCAATATCTCTTCATTTCTTTCCAAATTCCTTGGAAACACACAGCCCTGTGAGCTGCCCTCTCTCCTCCTCCCTCTCTTCTCTCCATCTAGTCTCCTCTCCAGCCACCCAATCCCTCCCCCTCTCTCCTCCAGCCACACCAGTCCTCTTATTAATCTTACATACTCGCCTCCATCCTTTGCATTGGCCATTGCTTCCATTGGGAAAGCTCTTTTCGGGTGAATAGTTGGCTTTCTTACCTTCTCCAGTGACACTTCTATGTAATTACAATCACTCTTTGCCCCCAGCACTCCCCACCTTCCTAGTCTGCTCTACTTTTTGCCATCTCACTTATTCACCCCTCAAACCACGCTATATTCATTTTGCTTATTGTCTCTCTAACCCCACTACAATGTAAACTCTATGAGAGCAGACATTTTTGTCTGTTATATTAACTGCTATATCCTCAACACCTAGAGCAGAACCTGGCCTAATAGTAGGTGCTTAGTTAATATTTTTGAATAAATAAATGTAACTACTATATTAGGATTGTTATCATCATATGGAGATGAAATCTATTTTCCTAAGATACCTTCCTATTGGATTCTAACCACATTTTTGCAATAGGAAAAGTCTGATTAGTTGTTATCATGATACTTTCAAAACAGTTTGTCCTGCTCAAGAGTTAATTTAAGGGCAAATAGAAAAAAAAATTCAATCACCTTGCATTCTGAGACAACTCTGGCTTTTTGACATTTGGTCACTCCTATTTGAAATATCCAGTTTTGCACAATGTTTTTTGAATCCTCACTTTCTAATTTGGCATTCTATTCTTTCTCCCAATTTCTATATGTTATCAAAGCTGAATATTATTTGCATCAAACCATAATAAAGAAAGCATCAACACCTTTTCATTCTCCCCTGCCCACCAATCCTTGTCCTCAAGTTTCATTCTGTAATTAAGGGGCCTCTCCCCTTTATTTGGATGTCTGGTCCACCGTGCCTCACTAGATTTTGATTTCCAACTTTGCTTTACATAATCCTGCTGTTTCTTGGTTACTTTCACTGATTTAGCTACTTGACCTGATTAAGACTTTGATTGGCATCAATATTTGTCTTTTAGAACCCTATTTGTTCTAGTTTTCCCAATCTGGCTCTATTATACTTGATATAATTTCTAATTCCTCTCTATAGATGTCTTGGGGCTTGATATTGGGAGAAGAAGCCAGGAAGGAGCCATAATTGCAATGATGTGGGTGATGGGAAGATAATATATATATATTGAGGAATTAATTTAGGACTTAAAGGATCTTAAACTCTTCCCTGATGGGATTGTCACATGAGAGAAATGAGACCCTTTGGGGATGCAGATTTATAAAGCAGAATAAATGTTGGTGACAAATGAAAGGAAAAGTTGGTGGGTTTTTTTTTCTATTAGTTCCTCCAGGTCAGGGAGACGATATATTACTTTACTTTTTTATACTGAGCACTTAGCATGCTGACCAATACATAGCAGGCATTTGAACAAATGTTTCTTGTTGAAAATTACAATAGGGCAGCAGCACTTATAAATCTACAATATGTTATTATTCTCACTATGTGATTACTTTCCACAAGAATTATGTTATGACTAAGCAATTATATATTCTTAGCATATGAGAAAAATGCACAAACAATGTTCACAAGGTCACTTACCTTCTATGGCAAAGAGAAGTGGATATGAGTGAGATACAGCAAACTACCTCACTGGTGGGTAAATCTTTAGAACGAATCTATCAGGGTTCCAATGTTGTAAGGTGGATTAACTGTGTTAATCTATTCATAGCACTTAGAAAGGGACTGCCACAAGTGTTCGCTAAATGTTAGCTATTACAAATGTTACGATTTTTGTTACCTATAGAGATTTTAAAGCCTACTCTTGATCCTGATACCCAAGTATCTCATTTAATAAGTCCAGACTCAGGCAGCCATAACTTGTAGAAGCTCCTTTGTTGGCTCTAAAGCCAGTCTTTGACTTACACCTCTATGCTCCAGTGGGCCTGGAGGACTGACAGAGTGAGAAAAGGCATGGCTGAGGAACCCTGAGCCTGGTTCCTACCCAGTCATCTCTTGCACCAGTCCCAGGGCCAGAGAGAGGCAAGAGCTGTACTCCCTTTCATGTTCTATGTCATTAGTCTTAAAACTCTCAATGATTTTTGTCCTTCATGTATTCCAGAGGTGCACAATCCTAATGTTTACAGGCATTTTTGTTCACCTCACTTCAGACATCAGGTTTCCCTTTGCTTCAGACATCAGGTTTAGACCTTGGAAAATGAATCTAACAACATTTTCCTGATTCTGAGTAGGATGAGCCAGAAAGGTAGTGAGCTTTATACAAAGACATCCAAATGTTAACTGCCCCTGGTGCCTCATAGAAGTTTCCAACTCAATGTATCCAAAATGAATTTTATTATCTCTCTTCTTCATCTTGCTTCTACTGCAGTGTTCCCTTTCTTGGCTAATTGTCCCCACAATCCGTCTCCCCAAAACATAGGGTTTGTCCCCATCTGCTCTACCCTCCACCTTAATCACTCCCAGTCAGTAGATTATTCATATATATGTGAATAATTCTTCCATAGAAATTCAATCAAATTGTCACCACTGCTGTTATGATTAGCTATGATAACATGTCTCCAATTTATCTTTCTAGGCCTATATTTCTACCCCTACTTGACTGTGTCTTTCCACTTCTCTGTCTATCCTCTGTAGTCCATGTCCAAGAAACTTCTCACCATTCACTGAACATGCCCTTCTCGATCTCAGTTCCAAGACTTTGCCTATGACATTGTTTTTGCCTGGATTTTTCCTTTCTACGTACTCTGGTTAGCAAATTCTAATTCATCTTAAAGACCTAGTTCAAATAGCACTTCTATGAAGCTGTTTATCTTCTCCTTCTCTTTATAACTGCAGTCAGTTCACATTCCCATTGCAGGTATAAAGACAAAGTATGAGGCTGCACCGGGCATGGTGGCCGGCGCCTGTAATCCCAGCTACTTGGGAGGCTGAGACAGGAGAATCACTTGAATCCAGGATGCAGAAGTTGCAGTGAGCCGAGATCACACCATTGCACTCCAGCCCAGGCGACAGTGTGAGACTCTGTCTCTAAATAAATAAATAAATAAAATAAAGACAAAATATGGTGTTGTCAGGGATGTTCTATTTTATCAAAGGTTAATTTAACTTCTGAGGCCGGGTGTGGTGGCTCGCGCTTGTGATCCCAGCGCTTTGGGAGGCCGAGGCAGGTGGATCACCTGAGGTCAGGAGTTCAAGAACAGCTTAGCCAACATGGTGAAACCTCGTCACTACTTAAAATACAAAAATTAGCTGGGCGTGGTGGCATGCGCCTGTAATCCCAGCTACTCCGGAGCGTGAGGCAGGAGAATCGCTTGAACCCGGAGGCAGAGATCGTGCCACTGCACTCCAGCCTGCGTGACAGAGTGAGACTCCATCTCAATAAAATAAATAAATAATAAAATAAAATAAATTAACTTCTCTAAATGGTAAGAAAAGTAACCATTTCAAAAATAAAATAGCCTGTAGAATTACCATAATTTCTATTGCAGTTTAAGAGAGTGTAAAGACCGCTAAGAAAAATAATGATTGAATACAAATCCCATCATTTTTACTGAATCTCAAAAAAGAAAATTATTCCATCCCCACCCATTTCTTTTTTTTAAAGAGGGTCTATGTGGGTTTGTGAGCTATACAGTATCTTGGAAGCTGATTCATCAACAAACACTCTGCATGTATTATCTGCAACACACTGTTCAAAGTTCTAGTTGGATCATTAAAAGTGCTATGCCTAGTAAAACTGCATTCTGTCATATCACACTGACAGATGGTTTTCTCATAGGAAATGATGATTATCAGTAGCATTCTTCATAGACGCACATTTTGGATAACAGCAATGTGTCAGCATATCCATTAATGATTTTTTTAATTTGTTGGCATGATGTCATGATTTGGCATTAATAACAGATTGGATTATATAAGATAGTCTACAAAATCTTTGCTCATAAGTAATTGATGACAATTGTGAAGAAAACATTTCATTTGGTTGTTTGCCATTTGTAGCAGTGGATGGAACAAACTCAGCTGTATATGTTATTTTTGCTTCCTTTGCCTGTACCTATGGACAAGGGATTGCCTTCAGGCATTTGCCTTCAGGAAACCAGCAAAGGTGGGTGCTCATCAGTACAGTACAGGATCCCCAGTACAGAAAGGACCTTCTCAGTCACCCAACATGCGGAGTGATGTTTTAGGGAAGTTCCACTGTAGACAATTTTCTCTCAATCATCATCCCAGTATAAGTGCTTGCCTGCTTCTTTCCTCCCTCCCTCCTTCTCTCCCTCCCTCCCTCCCTCCCTTCCTTCTTTCCTTCCTTCCTTCCTTCCTTCCTTCCTTCCTTCCTTCCCTCCATCCTTCCTTCCTTCCCTCCATCCTTCCTTCAATAGAAAAGAAATATCTGCCTAAGGAATTTAAAAATAAATTATTTTCAGGATTACTAAAGGTCATTTTCTCATTTCTTGTCAATCTGTGGTAGAAGAAGACCATTTGAAGGAGTTTCCATGTGTTGAACTATTTTTCAATTGTCAAGGATTGAAAAATAATTTCCGATGTTTTAGTAATATCTGCCAGTAGCGGATTATGGCCTCGGGAACACGCTTGGGCTTTCTGGGTTGTAAAATTTGCACAGTGTAATAAAGTGACTCTGGAAAAGCTACTGGCTCCATAACCCACTGTAATATGAGATTTTACAGCCAGCAGCACAGTTGCTTCAGAATGGTCCATGGCCATAGTAGTATAAATATCTGTTCTTCTGTTACATTTATTTAAAACAATAATAGCTTTTTAAAATTAAATACCTGTTTTGTGCTAAAAATTATATTATATACTTATTATGTCTAATCCTTTCAAATATTTAATATAGCTCCATTGAATAGAAATTGAAGCTTCCTAACTTAGAAACTGGCTGAGGTCACAGAGCTAGCTGGAAAGTGATGAAACTGAATTTAGAACCCAAGTGTACTGGAGTCCAAATTCCCTACCTCTCTTCCTGGCTTCCTGTCTCCTAAGGTAAAGGGAATTTAACTCTATTCTAACAGAAATTATTTTATTTCATTTAAAAAATCTATTAGTTCATGTGTTGTTGTAGCCAATATTCATCCATTTCTTTCTCCATGTATATTTTTCTGATGCCAATTTCAGGGAAACAGAGACTAAGGACAGGATATAAATCAAGCAGCTCTACTTCAATAAAACAAATGTTTAAGATCTCTTCTTTATTTTTTATAACTTTTGTTTATGAGAAAACAAGGGCTCATTTATTCATAGTTTAGCTTCTGTACTTTATATTGTGAAATGAGGTAGAAATCTTGGAACTTAACCCAAGTGTGTTTCAAGTGGAGAGCTTTATGTAGTACAGAATTAGCAAATATTTATGGATGATGATAATAATGATGTTTTGGTGCATGATGCCAGCAAGGACATTTATTGAATAAAACTATTTTTAAATGCCTTGATATATACAATCTCTTTTAATATTGTAATAATTTTAAAAACAAGGTATTACTATTTCTGTTTTACATATAAGAAAACTAACTCAGATCAGTAAAATCACTTGCCTAAGATCACACGGCTAATAAGAAGCAGAATTGTAATTTTAATTCAAGTATGTCTCACTCCAAAATCTCTTTTTCCATAATATTGAAATGTTGACCCAGACAAAATGAAAATTAGTTTATCAGTTATCAATGCCTTCAGTTAGTGGTAACAACATTTATCCACAATGACTCAACTCAATAGGGGCTTATTGTTTACATAGACTAAGAAGTCCAGAGTTGAGCAATCCAGCACTCATATGGTGGATCAAGGAAGTCATTACAGAATGAAGCATAATCTAACTCTGATTCATTCTCTTTAGAATGTGGCCTCAGCCCCCATGGTTCCAAGATGAGACTCCCCTCACTGGTCACCAATCCTTTTCTCCAGGCAAGAAGTGGTAAAAGGTGAAGGGTAAAGGGAATGTACTTATGAATCTGTATTTTATTGAGAAAATAACAGCTGTCTCAGCAGTGTCCCCTACTGAGTTCCACTTCCTTACTAGGACAGTGTCATATAAGCATCCTTTATTATAAGGGAACCTGGGAAATTGGTGTGGATTTTAGCTGCATACATTGAAACCACAGACAAAAAACTGGAATTCTGTTAAAACAGAGCAATAGAATTAGCAGACATCAGTATCCAGCACAAAAACAGAGACGGGAAAATGAGAGCTAGAGCTCAGTTAAAAATTGAGAGGAATTTATGAAGCCTAGAAAGAGATGATTCAGGCCGGGCGCGGTGGCTCACGCTTGTAATCCCAGCACTTTGGGAGGCCGAGGCGGGCGGATCACGAGGTCAGGAGATCGAGACCACGGCGAAACCCCGTCTCTACTAAAAATACAAAAAAAAAATTAGCTGGGCGTGGTGGCGGGCAACTGTAGTCCCAGCTACTCAGAGAGGCTGAGGCAGGAGAATGGCGTGAACTCGGGAGGTGGAGCTTGCAGTGAGCCGAGATTGCGCCACTGCACTCCAGCCTGGGTGACAGAGCGAGACTCTGTCTCAAAAAAAAAAAAAAAGAAAGAGATGATTCATTATTTCTCATAGAAAATACATAGGACAACTAGATAAAAAGGATCATAAGGGAATCATTTGCTCAACAACTTAAATATATTTTCTGTTAACCTCCCTATTGGTCTAATTACTTGAACACCAAAGAGTAGTATCCTACTAGTATCTAGGCTATCTCATTTACTGTGAGGAAAGACACACTTAGGACACCCAAACAGCATAACGATCCAGTTGGAGTAATAGTGGCCTTCTGGGTGATTTTATAAGTAAGATTATTATGTAAGTAAGATTACTATATAAGTAAGATCTATTGCTCTATCCATATCCAAGCCATCAGTAAAGCAGAAAAATCAGGGCTGTAGACCCTAGAGATTTTTAGGCAGAAGTAATTGTCACAGTGCTTTGGTGATCAACTATTTGCAACTCTAGACTTTGGAAAAAATAAAACTTTCAGATGACTGAGTTCGTATAAACTCTTGCTAAACTGGACGTGGTTACACTGACAAACATAAACTCCTGAGCCATCAACTTGAAACATGTTGGACTTTTCCTGTTCATAAAAATAAGTCCTTTTTTTCCCCTCTCAAGTATAGACCCAGAGATTCACTATAATTATTCTTTACCTGTTACAGACATAGGCATATGCATATCTATAGGCATACGGAATGTTATAAAGACAAGTTAATGAGAGGAAATTACAATCCCTTTCCATCCCAGGATCAAACTTAACAACACAGAAAGAGCAGGCGTTATAGCACATGTGCTAAAATTGGAGATTTACACAGCCCTGTGTATAAAGCCTGTGCAAATTCATGAAGGTCTCTAAGTTTTTCCAGGATTACCTTCTGAAGCTTTGTCTGACCCTGTGCCCCCATGGCAGTTGGTACATTGCTGTATTAACATTTGTCTTGTTGTATTTAATTATTAGGGTATTTATTTAGCTTCTCCACCAAGCTGTGAGTTTCTAGAAGACAGAGCCACATCTTGTATATCTTTATGGCTGCATTTTCCGGCATATAGTGGCCTCTCTGGAATTGCTAAATTAACTCAATAATGTTCTCCTCTCTTCCTCCTAATCTGTTCTTAACTGTGACTTTCTCAAAGAGGCATTCCCTGTAGAAGTATTTTCCAATCATTCCTATCATCCCTAATATTTCTCTATCACTTCATTTTGAGCACTTTCTGCAAGTTTTATTTACCAGTACAATCCTTGGCAATGAAAATGTTTTCTGGCTCAATATAGGCACAATAAGTCAATGTTAAATGAATTAGTGAAAGACAATAATATATATAATATATTTACATTATGATTTAAACTACCATAAAGCTATGGTTCTGAAAAAATTATCTTTTTATAATCAATGAGGACAGTGTCACCTAAGTCAAAAATGGGGGAAAGATAAACTGTAAAGGAGGTATTAAAACTGCCAAAAGTACTTGGCATTGATGACAGTGAGAAGTTCTCAACTTTGAGTGCATGGAAGCTTTATAAAATATTGATGGCTGAACCCACCCCAAGAGATTCTGGTTTAATTGGTCTGAGGTATAGTTTGAGTGGAATGATTTCTAAAGCTCCCACATGCAGTCGTGATGCAGTGTCCTCCCATGCACAGTGATTCTCAGCTCATGGACCCAACATTGCTATGAGATATCTTTCAGTTGCAAGGGTTTTGTGATGATTTCTGGAATTGAATAGTGAAGAGATGACAGGGCCTTCATTTGAAACTTCAGTGTTTGCAGGATCACCTAATACTTCCATTCCCATGAGCGTACATCTTTCAGTAAGCCTTGATTTTTTTTCTAGCTCCTCCTGCCACACCCAAAACCAAATTGTACTAAGGCTTAAGGATCGTTCGCTACATAAGTGAACACTAACAATACCCTCAAATTGCTCAAATTTAGTCCACCTTTTAAGATATTGGATATCGAGTAATTATCCAAGAGGGTTGAGATTGGAATTGATATCAAATAATATTGTAATTCCTAAGGCAAATAACATAAGTAAGGGGCTGTTAATTGGGCTTTCAGCTGAAATAAATAATGCAGGCTTGAGACTATTTTTTGTCTCTATAGAGCACTTTGAATTCAATCTTTTGCTTCAGAAAGGCGTCCATAAAAATAGAACAACTCAGTTTGGAACAACAACGACAACAAAAATAAACTATGAAATACATTGCATGATGATGAAAAACAAATACTGGCTTGCCAGTCTGAAGAGATGAGTTCATGTATCCACATCACCACCACAGTAGCACTGCGAATAGGGGAAATTTATTTTCTCCAGGCCTCAGTTTCCAGAGAGTAGATGAGCTATCGAGTTTCTTCTTTTGGCTTTTATTGATATACTGACCAAAAAAAAAAAAAAAAACTGGCTTACATAAAATTGGCTTTTCCAATTTTAGGGTGTTTGTTCTTTGTCTTCAGAACAATACAGAAGCAAGCTAGCGGGGGCCAGATGCAACAGGAAAAGGCTGGAGCAGAAATCATCCCAAACTGCTAATGGCGTTGTTCTAAAAGTCTGGTGGTACTGTGATCTGTTCATGGGAACTAGGTGTTCAGTGCTCAGGAAGTCAGCCTTCTACTGTACCCTAGAGCAGCCATCTTGTCTTAGGTGAATTGCCCCATTGTTGATCTCTGTAAACTAAGGTGGCCCAGAGCAATGAACATGATTATGGGGATAGAAAAGTGTAATATAGCCGGGCGTGGTGGCTCACGCCAGTAATCACAGCACTTCGGGAGGCTGAGGCGGGTGGATCACGAGGTCAGGAGATCGAGACCACCCTGGCTCACACAGTGAAACCCTGTCTCTACTAAAAGTACAAAAAATTATCCAGGCACGGTGGCGGGCACCTGTAGTCCCAGCTACTTGGGAGGCTGAGGCAGGAGAATGGCGTGAACCCAGGAGGTAGAGGTTGCAGTGAGCCGAGATTGCACCACTGCAGTCCAGCCTGGGCAACAGAGCGAGACTCCATCTCAAAGAAGAAAAAAAAAAAGAAAGAAAAGTGTAATATATCTGGAAAGAGAAGGAAACTAGGGTTATCTACTAACAAAAAGAGAGGGCTAGAAAGCAACTCTCAAATTTTTCTCAGTGCAATCAGCACTATTACAAGAATTGAAGATTGACTGTTCTCCAAAGAAACTGAAAAGAGAACAGAATATAATCAAAGCAAGAGAGAGTTTAATTAGACCTAAGGACCACATAGGAAATTGAACCTAAAAACAATATACAAAGGACATTCTGAGTTCTTCATCTCTAAATCTTCAAAAATAGTTTTGTGGGCATAGACATATTTAGAGACAGGAGGCTAAACCAGATGACTCAAGACTCTTCTGGAAAAAAAAAATGTGTAGATCTTAAATTTGTTTTAAAAGAAATTCCTTTAAAAATAAAATTAAAAAGCATCTATTTGGTTATTCAGAATGAAAAGTAATTTCATTTTCTTTCTCTATTACTTAATCGACTCTTTTTGCCCAAAGCATATGTAAATCCTGAGTCTCCATAAAGCTGCAATGGTAATCATAAGATTCCAGAGTATTCATTTCTCATTTCATTACTGTAAAATTACTGCCTAAATTCTACCTATTTTTATAGGCTAAAAACAGCTACTACAGGAGCAATATCTACTGTACTAATCATCACTAATAGCTCTTGATGGAATTGAGAGGATTGAAACATCATTGTTATATAGCTGAGTACACAGAGTAATGTTAAAAGGAATGTGTTAAAATGTGTATTTCAGAATCCCTATCTTAAACAGACATAGAAAAAGAGTTAAAACTCTTTCTGAAGGTTGTCAGTTCAGGAGGCTACAAAATGATGCCCCCAAGAACTCGAAAATGAGAGACTAAGACTGGCTCTGAGGGTTAAGCTGAGAGATCAAAGTACAGCAGAATAGAAGTATGCAAAGTTACCTCATAGGAGCAGAATGACTCCTAGGCCTGCAGGGTTTGACTAAGGCTGGATTAAATGTATAAGCATTTCTAAAGATAGAATATTTTACTAACAAGGAGGTTGATCAGTTACAGAAGCACAGAAAAAGGCAGAGCCTGGGGGTCCCTGGGGCAAACTGGCATTGCCAGGTTATCCTCAGCTTCCCTTGCGGATTTAGTAAGGCGAGAAAATGTGCTCATTGTCCCTATATTGCTTAATCGCTAAGTCATCACTCTGGTGTGCATTTCAGCCATGTGCACTTTTAGGCCAGAGTGGGTTTGTCTGATTCAGCCCTATCCTATTTACTTGTGATACTGACAGTGCCCAGCATGGTGGTAAATGCAGTGAAAACACAGTAATTTTTTTAGTTAAGTTATTAGCCCTGAGAACTGATAAGAGAAAACCAATGGACTTTTGAGTTCAGGATTCTGGATTTCAGAACCAAGATTGTGCTAATTATTAAGATTGCCAATAGAATAATTTGGGCAAGAACTTCAGCAACCCCATTTTATTGGAACAAACAATTAAATTTCTATCTTCAGAAGAATTGTCTTACCAAAAGAGTAACTTCTTAAAGTGAACAGTTCACTATAAAACAGCACGTAATAATTTGTTTTTAAATGAGGGTGACTGTATATTAAAAGTAGGCCGGGCGCAGTGGCTCACGCCTATAATCCCAGCACTTTGGGAGGCTGAGGCGGGCGGATCACAAGGTCAGGAGATCGAGACCATCCTGGCTAACACGGTGAAACCCCGTCTCTACTAAAAATACAAAAAATTAGCCGGGCGTGGTGGCGGGCGCCTGTAGTCCCAGCTACTCGGGAGGCTGAGGCAGGAGAATGGCGTGAACCCGGGAGGCGGAGCTTGCAGTGAGCCGAGATTGCGCCACCGCACTCCTGCCTGGGTGACAGCGAGAGACTCCGTCTCAAAAAAAAAAAAAAAAAAAGAGTAAGTAAGGTAAGTAAGTCTGGGTTCAATTCTTCCCAGTAATTAGCCCGGTGAGCTTTGATGTCTTTTCACCACAGTTTACTCACCATTAAATTCAGGTATTGAAATAGATAATCTCTGATGTCCTTTCCAGGACCAATATAGTCTTATTTAAGAAAAACAAAAAGATAGCTACAGCAGATCTCAAATCAAGATCTCCAGCAGCAACTAGGACAAACTGTCAACAAGATGTCTAATAATGTTAAATCAAAATTTTGTTATGTGAAAACCTTGATGATGGTTCTATCATTTATAGTGTACATATTCAATGAGTATTTTAATAATTATACTTAAGGGTATTTGTAATTAAATATCTTTAATTAATTTATAATTAAGTATCTTTAATTATTAATTAATTTATAATTATCTTTAATTATAATATTTTATGTATATTTAAGTAGTATGTATTATATTTAAGTATATGTAATAATAAAATATAGATAATATGTGCCCAAAGACATTTCTTTATGTACAAATAATGTGCATTTTCTGGCTTCTGCAGGCTAAACTATTCTAACATCTTTAACATTTTCTGATAATGTTGAATGTTTAGATTTTGAATTATTTTTGTTGCTGAATACAAATATTCTAGCTTTTTTAAAAATTATGAAGTTCAGAGCTAGATACAATTTTTAGTAAGAACCTACACAGCCATGTATGCAAATGAAGATATAATACTTTATTGTTGTTCTTATATGCTATATTTGCATCAGAGTATCCAAGTGTCATACTAATTTACATTTTGTCACTGTTTTAAATGTTATCTCTTGTACTTCCAACCACCAATGGTAGATTTTAACCTAAATTTTATGTTAAACTTTATAAAAGAAACATTTTCCCATATTGTTATAAATGCCTAATTGTTTAAATGGCTTAATAATATTCCATTGTGTCAATGCACCATAATTTACTAAACCACATTCCTTTTTTTCTTATTGATAATTTGGTTGCTTTCTTGGTCTTTGCTACTAAAAATAAATAAAAACATAAAATAGTATAAACAATTTGTGTAGAGCTCTTTTCAGTTGTGGATTCATAAGTGATAAGAACAACGTTGTAAGGCCCTGTATAATTGCTGACAAAATTATCTCTAACATGTTTTACTTACAAAGGTATTTATGACTCATTGTTAAGAGATAAAAGTAGTTTATCAAACATCTTTGTATGGTTCCTGTACACACTGAGGAATAGACTACTAGGATAGTGGTAATTACCTCTTGCTGGTGAGATTATGGGTAATTTTAACAGTTTTACTGAGGTATAATTTATACTATACAATAAACTGCACATATTAAAAATACACAATTTGATAAATTTTGACATATGTATTACCCATGAAATCATCTCATAATGAAGACAAAAATTAACATCTTCATCAGCCTCAAAAGTTTCCCCTGCTGCTTTGTAATCTCCTCCTCCTATCCCTCTTACTAGTCCCCAGGAAACCTTGATACGTATCTTTCACGTTAGATTAGTTTGTTTTTTTCCATCATTGTATATAAATGAAATCATATAGGATATACTCTTTTTTTGGTCTGGCTTCTTTTACTTGGAATAATTATGTTGCACTTTATCTACGCTACAGTATATATCAATAGTCTGTTGATTTGTATCCATTTTATGAACACACCAGTGTGTTTATTCTTTTGCCTGTAGAACTTTAAGCTGTTTCTGGTTTTTGTCTATTACAAATAAAGTTGCTTGAACATTCCTGTTGCGGTCTGTATGGACGTATGCCTACATTTTTCTACAAAAAATGAATGTGAAATGGTAGCTCCCATGGAAGGTATACTTTTATTAAGAAACTGCCAAACCGCAGAAATGCTCTGTGGAGGTCTTGCATAACTGCCAGATTTATCATTAACCATTTCATAGTTTTGATATTATTAAAAAGATCTTAAAATTAGAATTTCTGATTATTCATTACTATAGAATATAAAATTAGAATTTCTGATTATTCATTACTAATTTATAGATATATTGATGTGCATATTGATATGGTATCTTGCAAAGTTGCTAAACTCATTTATTAGTTTTAGAGAGATTTACTGCATAGGCCATTATGTGATCTGCAACTGAATACAGGTTTACTTCTTCCTTTCCAGTCTGAACTGCATATCCCCTATTGCATGGGCTAATAAAATGTTGAATGGAACTGTTGAGAGTGGACAGGTACCCTTGCCTTGTTTCAGATCTTTGGCGAAAGAATTTAGTTTTTCGCTTTATCAGATTGAGGATGTTCCTTTCTATTTCAAGTTTGCTAAGAATTTGTATGAGGAATGAATGCTGGATTCTTTCAAAAACAATTTCTGTGTCTATTAAGGTAATCGTATGGGTTTCCCCTCTTTGGTAGTCCATTAATATGGTGAATTACATTGATTAATTTTCAAATATTAAACCAATTTAGTATTCTTGAGATAGGGTTCATCTGATCATGATGTATTATCCTTTTTACATGCTAATGGATCTGAATTACTAAAAATTTGTTAAGAATTTTCTTTTGTCAACTTTCATGAGGGATGTTGGTCTGCACTTTAATGTTGTGATGTCTTTGGTCTGGAATAAGAGTAATGCTAGCCTTATGAAATGAGCTGGGAAACATGCTCTCTTTTCCAATTTATGGAAAAAGTCATATAAATTGATACTGGCTCTTTCTAAAATATTTGGCAGACATCCTCAGTGGAGCAACCTAAACATGGGATAATTTTTAACCAGAAATGTATTTATTTAATGGACATGTCTATTCAAATTATTTATATCAGGAGAGGTTTGGTAATTTGTAACTCTCAAGGAATTTCTTCATTTCAGCTAGGCTGTCAAATTTATTGCCATTAAGTTTTTTATACTATCCTTTTATTTTTCTTTTGATATCTGTATAGTCTAGAGTGACAACACCTCTCCACTTCTGATATTAGTCCCTTCTTTTGTTTATGTTTTCTATTTTTTTGTTCCTGATCAGTCTGGCTAGTGGTTTGTCAATTTTATTTACCTCCTCAAAAGTCAGATTTTGTGTTTAACTATTTTTCTTTATTGTGTTTCTGTTTTCTATTTTATTCACTTCTACCTCCTGATGTTTATGTTTATTTCTTTTGCTTACCTTAGGTTTTATTTGCTCTGTGTTCTCTGGATTCTTAAGCTAGAAACTGAGAACATTCTTTTTTCTTGTGTAATATGGGTGTCTGATGCTAAAAAAAATTATCCCTAAGTACTATTTTAGCCATATTCCACAAATGTTGATATATTGTGTTTCTCTTTTTATTTAGGTCAAAATAGTTTCTAATGTACTGTTTCATTTCCTTTATACTCAAGGGTTATGTAAAAGTATATTATTTAGTTTCCAATATTTATGAGTTTTTCAGGTATCTTTGTTTTATTTAAGTATGGTCATAAAATACACTTTGGCTGGGCGCAGTGGCTCACGCCTGTAATCCCAGCACTTTGGGAGGCCGAGGTGGGCGGATCATGAGGTCGAGAGATCGAGACCACTCTGGCCAACATGGTGAAACCCCGTCTCTATTAAAAAAACAAAAAAATGTTAGCTGGGCGTGGTGGCAGGTGCCTGTAATCCCAGCTACTTGGAAGGCTGAGGCAGGAGAATCACTTGAACCTGGGAGGCGGAGGTTGCAGTGAGCCGAGATCGCGCCATTGCGCTCCAGCCTGGGCAAAAAGAGTGACCCTCTGTCTCAAAAAAAATAAATAAATAAAATAAATAAAATAAATACACTTTGTATGACTTGTTACTTTTTAACTTATTGGAACCTTTTTTAATGACTCAGAATATGACCTACCTTGGCAAATATTCACATATACTTGGAAAAAAATGTGTTTCATGGATGCAGGGTGGAGGATAGCACACACCAGAGTCTGTTGGGAGGTGGGGAGTGAGGGAAGGGAACTTACAGAATGAGTCAATAGGTGCAGCAAATCACCATGGCACACGTATACCTATGTAACAAACCTGCACGTTCTGTACATATATCCTGGAACTTAAAGTAAAATAAAATAATAAATAAATAAATAAAATAAATAATAAAATGTGTTTACTGCTGTTGTCAAGTAGAATGTTCTATAATACGAATTAAGTCAAATTTGTTGATAATGTTTTACAAGTTTTCATTTAAATTGATTGATGGTGCTGTGATTTTTTTCTATGAGTTCTATTAAGAAAAGGTTATTGAAATCTCTGGCTATAATTGTGGATTTGTATAGTTTTCTTGCAGTTCTTTTTGTTTTTTGAGGGTTTTTTTGTTTGCTTCATGTGATGCATTTTTATTAAGCGCACGAATGTTTAAAATTGCTATGCACTCTTGATCACTGACTTCTGTATTATTTTGAGATTACTCTTTTTGACTTTGATAATTCTTTTGAAATCTACCTTATAGCCACTCCAGCCTTCTTTTCATTAGTCTTACCGTGATATATCCTTTTTAATCCTTTTACTTTTAGTCTATTTGGTTCTTTTTTTTTTTTTTTTTTTTTTTGAGACAGAGTCTCACTCTGTCGCCCAGGCTGGAGTGCAGCGGCGCAATCTCGGCTCACTGCAAGCTCCGCCTCCCGGGTTCACGCCATTCTCCTGCTTCAGCCTCTCCGAGTAGCTGGGACTACAGGCGCCCGCCACCATGCCCGGCTAATTTTTTGTATTTTTAGTAGAGACGGGGTTTCACCGTGGTCTCGATCTCCTGACCTCATGATCCACCCGCCTCAGCCTCCCAAAGTGCTGGGATTACAAGCGTGAGCCACCGTGCCCGGCCTATTTGGTTCTTTATATCTAAAATGGGAGTTTGTGTAGCATTTGGTTGAGTCACGCTTTTCTTAATCCAATATGATAATCTAGTAATTGGATATTGAGACCATTTGTATTTCATAAGATTTGTGATGAGGTAGGCTTAAGTTTACTCTCCCTCTATTTGTTTTCTATTTGTCCATTCTGTTATTGGGTTATTTTCCCCCTTTTACTACCTTCTTTTGGATTTTTATAATTCCATTTTATTTCTTTGTTTATTTATTACTATAACTATTGTTACTTGACTCGTTGCCTTGGAGTTTATGGAATACATCCTTAACATAACAATCTACCCTTAAGTGATATTTTACTGCTTCACACATAGGGTAAGAGCCTTAAGTAGTATACCTTGATTTCTCTCCTCCCAGCCTCTGTATTATTGCTATCTATATATTACTTACACAAGTGTTATAAAACCCACAGTACATCACTATTTTTTGCTTAAAAGTTAATTATCTTTTACTATTTTTAAGCTATTCATTCTTTGTACATCCAGATTTCCATCTGTTATGATTTTTTTCTTTTACTTCATGAACTTCCTTTAACATTTCTTACAGTGCAAGTGTGCTATAATAAATTCTTTCAGCTTTTGTATGTCTGAAAAAGCACAGAGCCTTCCTTTTGGAAAAAAAAAAATTTTTGCTGGGTAAATAGTTCTATGTTCTCAGTTCTTTTCTGTTTGTATTTCAAAGATGTTGCTTGACAGCCCTTCAGCTTGCACCATTTTTGACAAGAAATTTGTCTCCATTACCTTTGGTTCTTCAAAATATATTTTCTCTGGTTGCTTTCGAT
Organism: Hylobates moloch; assembly: GCF_009828535.3. Taxonomy (NCBI): domain Eukaryota; kingdom Metazoa; phylum Chordata; class Mammalia; order Primates; family Hylobatidae; genus Hylobates; species Hylobates moloch. The sequence goes on along the minus strand of NW_026652288.1, from coordinate 87,648,976 downwards.
TTTTTATCACTGTTTTCAATCAATTTGATTATGATAGCTCTTCGTGTAATTTTCTCCAGGTTTTGTGTTCATGGGATTGGTTTCTTAATGGATCCGCAAGTTTATAGTTTTATTAACTTTAAAAATATCTTAGCCATTATTTTTTCAAATCTGTTGTTGCTGCATTCCCCTGTTTCAGAGACTCCAATTACATATATATTAGGCTGTTTAAATTTTCCTGTACCTCACTGATTTGCAGGATGTTCTGCTTATTTTTTGTTTGTCTTTTAATATGTTTTATTTTCAGTGGTTCCTATGGTCATGCATTTATGTTCACTAGTCTTTTCTTCCCAATGTATAAACTGCTACTAATTCCATTAGTGTGGTCTTCATCTCAGATATTATTATTTTCATCTCCAGAAATTTAGTTTAAATCTATATTTTATATCTTTAATTTTTCTCCTTAGCATGTTTAGTCTTTTCTCTTGCTTCTTGAATATCTATAATTCAATTATAATACTCTTTTAATGTCTTTGTCTATAAATTCCATCATCTGTGTCAATATGTATTAATTTTTATTTTTATCATCGGTCATGTTTTTATGATTTTTGCATGCCTAGTAAATTTTTTATTGGATTCCATGCATTGTGAATTTTACTTTGTTATATGTTCAAAATGTTTGCTTTCATGTAAATATTTTTCAGCTTTGTTTTGGGAAAGTAATTTGATCATTTCAGATCTTACATTTAAGTTTATTAGGTTGAAGCTGACCAGCATTTATTTTAGAATTAATTTTTTCCCATTACTGTAGCAAAACCTTTCTTAGCACTCAAGCCACCTCTGCATGAATAATGAAGATTTCCACTCAGAATGGCACTGATGCCAGCACTGGGCAGGTTTATGAGATTCTTCCCTTTGATCTTTGCAGAGGTCCTACCCCCAGTGTTGGGTCATTTCTTCCCATGACTGTGTTCATCAGTTCTCAATATTCAAAGGGACCCGTCTACAGATCTCAGACTCCTTCCTCTTTGAAGTTGCCTCCTCTCTGATGTTCTTCTCTGTGAAGTTTAACCACCTTTACTCAAGTTCTCAACAAAGATAGATTGTCACATTCATCCTGGGTCCCCTGCCCTGTATAGTGCCCAATAAGCTGGACAATCATAGGGCTCACCTAGCTTGTTTCCCATCTCTCAGGGATCAATGAGCTTCACTATCTATTGTCCAGTGTCTTAAGAATTATTGTTTTATATATATTACCATTTTTTTTTTTGTTTTTGCTTTTGTTTTAGGAATTTCAGGTAAGAGGGTAAATCTCCTTGTTATCACATCTTGGAAGAAAGCAAAACTCTGAATTAATTTTTAATTCACATTAATTTTACCTTTTAAATATACATTTTTCAAGTAATTTCTACTGACACCACCTACTTTACAGGAACTGGCTACTGAGGATACAACAGTAAATAAAGCAGAAAAATACTTTGACTTTTTATTTTTGTTTTTGTTTTTTAAGAAACGGCTGCTTCTTTTGAAAAAATGGCTGGTTCCCGAAACATCTTGTTATAAGAAAAAGGAAAAACTCTACATGATCATTTCAAAAATATTCATCAACCAACTGAAGAATTTTCTACTTGCCAAAGATGGGATATTGGAGTATTAATAGAATAATAATTATATGATGCATTGATGAACATCAACTATACCTAAATCTATGAGTTCATGAATGAGACAAAGAAAATAATTCATCAGTCATCTTTGGCAGATACTGTGGGACTAAATTATCATTTTCATAACCAAGAAATATAGGGAAAATTTTAAATGTACTTTCTGCCTTTCCTATAACCAAATAGTAGACAAGGGAAGTTTTTCTTTATAAAATTATTTCAACTGATAAGCAAAGATAGACTGATAGAATTTGAATATTATTTTTTTCTTTTTTCTTTTCTTTTTTTTTTTTTTAAGACGGACTCTCACTCTGTCACCCTGGCTGGAGTGCACTGGTGTGATCTCGGCTCCACTGCAACCTCTACCTCCTGGGTTCCAGCTCTTCTCCTGTCTCAGCCTCCCGAGTAGCTGGGATTACAGGTGTCTGCCACCACGCCAAGCTAATTTTTGTATTTTTAGTAAAGACAGGGTTTCACCATGTTGGTCAGCCTGGTCTTGAACTCCTGACCTCAAGTGATCCACCTGCCTCAGCCTCCCAAAGTGCTGGGATTACAAGTGTGAGCCTAATGAAATACTGACTGTAGTCTATGAATACTGATGGCAACTAAGATCACACAACAAAAAAATGAGAACCACGTATGATGTGTCCTCTGCTGGCAGTACACAATATCACCTAAGAAGTATTCTCACCAAAATCTCAAATCTGAACCTGGGGAAGATTCTACAGCTACTACCCAATTCATAGGATACAGAATACAAGAACATATTAAATTATATCATGGAAACATAGCGAAAAAAATCACTTGATAGAGGGAAACTACAAAACAAACATCCTGGTTTATTCAAGAAATGAACAGCATGAAGGAAAAACAAGATGAACCTACACACTTAAAAGATATATGAGGAGATGGGAGGTTTCAGAAGATGCAAATTCCCAACCTACTCCACCTGGAAACACCAGTGCTGCTTTCATACACCTACTCGCACTAAGCAGTTTAAGCCAAAGAACACAGGAGGCGTCAAGAAACAGCACCAAGGACTAGCTCGGAGGAGGGGAAGAAAAGGTGCTGTGGTGTTTCCTTAGAAATGGCTGGAGAAAAACAGAATAACTGCCCAGAGATAATCTAATCCAGTCCAGGTTTCTGGGTCCAGGGAGCCAGTGGAACATGCCCTGAAGAAACCTAGAAAGAGGACATTTAGACTCCCAAAGACAGCCCGAGGAACTGAGAGGTCTCCAGAGAATGGGTCAATATGCACAGGCCTAGATTCTGAATCTCTGCCCATTTCCTGAATCTCTGCCCATTTCCTGCATTCTTTCCTTTTCTCTTGCTATGACCTCTTTCTCTGGTACTGGAAACCCAAAACATTCTGTGGTCCTTTCTTGCTGTCTCTTCCATAAATGTAATGTTAAAAATAGAGAGAGAAAGAATAAAAGAGATACTTAATGTCTAAACCTCAAGGGAATCTTGATTCAATCAAATAAACATTAAAAAATGAATTATGCATCACTTTGAGAATTTGGACTTTGTAATGCATTATTTTAAATTTTTTAGACATTTTAAAGAACCCCGTCAAATATGCGTTGTTAAAATGATATGATATCTGCAATTTGTCTCAAAATAATTCAAAGCATGAGAAGGGGTGAAGTCAATAATCACTTAAATGGAACAATATTGGCCATGACTGGTAATTGTTTAAGCTGGATGACAGACACATATTCACTCTACTTGAGTGTTTTAAATCATCTGTAGTAAAATGTTAAAACATCATTATCTTTATGTAAAATATACAGTAGGATCTCAAATCATGCTTTGTCTTTATAATGTTGAGAGAAAAAATTTAAAAAAAATTATTTCCACAGGGGCTACTGTCTGTGTGGCATTTACACGTTCTCCCCACATTTGTGTGGGTTTTCTCCAGGCACTCATTTCCTCCCATATCTCAAAGGTATGTTAGGTGAATTGACATGTCTAAATTGCCCCAATCTGAGTGAGTGTGGGTGTAGGTGTGAGAGCACTCTGTGATAAAATTGTATCTTGGCCAAGGTTGGTTCCAGCTTATGCTGAACTGCTGGGATAGGCTCCAGCCACCTGTGACCTTGAACTGGAATAATTGGGTAAATCATGATCTTGCTTCTTTTTTTTAACCTGTCTTAAATGTACGTAGAATAGACACTTATTTCAATGTTTAATACTAAAAGTATTTTGGTCATTCTTAAAAGATTGGTAATGTTTTTGTGACCATAGAAACTAAACTCTTATTTACATCAATTAGCCTATGGTAAAATTGGTTTCATTATGTGTAGGTTTACTTAAAGTCACAGTTACCAAGAAACTGTCAACTATGTTAAGTGAGAAATTACTGTATTCTAAATTATTTCTATTTTCTAGACATGTATTATAGTTGTATGATTTTTAAAGTGGATTTTTACTTAAAATTTCAACAGTGGATGATAATCCTATCTAGATAAGATGCTGGATAGAATGAGAGTGCCCACAACCTCCTCTTAAATCCTACTGACTTTGTTTTGTGGTGGCTTTTTGTTTTGTTGTTTGTTTGAGATAGGTTGTTACTATCTTTCTTAGACTGGTCTTAAGCTTCTGGGCTCAAACAATTCTCCCACTTCAACATCTCGAGTAGCTGGGACTATAGGCACATACCACCATAAGGCAAATCCTAGTGGTTCTGAAAAAGAAAAGTGTGTTTTACTATTTATTGTTTTGTATAAAGTCCAATATACCTTCAACTTTTCCCCATCTTTACTACAGACTTCATAATTTATTAGATGTCTTTGCTTTCCCACAGGTGTTAGTACCTTCAGCATAAAAGACATTATGTAATTCTTAATGCTTGATTTGTTGCTAAAACTCTATAGTCATGAGCTATAGCACTACTCTGAGTGCTCTGAGATATTTTATTGATAGTTAATATTGGTCAAATCAATGCAATTCAATTCAAACTTTCACAAAGCACCTGTTACAAGAAAATACTCTGGTGGCGCATGTAATACCAAGATAAATAAAATAAGTTCCCTGCCTTGAATTCTATTAAATAACAGAGAATAAAGACACATTGTAGTGAATACCAAAAAGAGGGAAATAAAAATGCTGTTTAAAACCAGAGGTGCAAGTGGGGAAGAGATAGAGGGACAGGGAAAGAGTTTCCAAAAGATAAATGTAGGAAAGCATCAATTGCAGTAGGCGACGTGTCTTAATGTCATCGCTCATAGCCTTAAAAGATGAGCTGGACTTCAACATTTGGACAAAGGTCTGCAATCTGGGAGAGATGGAGGATGATTTCAAAGAAACAACTTTTTTCTGTGCTTCTATAATAAAGAAGAAAGTTTACTCTTTCTCATGTCTATTTGAAAAACAAAAGAGTTAAGGATGATATATTTCTTATTTTGTACTTTGTTGCAGTAATATTTTTACTTTCATGGTAATTCAACAATATTTCAGCTTAATGACAGTCTAATTATTTTGTAAACATCACAAATACTTGAGTGAAGGGTGACATTCGGTCTTTTGATATTTGATATTTGGTTGCCCAGAAAAAGAGAGTTTGCACCATTAAATATTGCCTCTTGAAACATTCTCAATAGGGAGTGGGGCCAGAAATCCTATGTTAATATGAGAAATGAACTATCAAATAAATCACAACTTTAATTTTTCAAAAAGCATTTTTTACAATTTAAATATATTTTTGCATTTATTTTTATTTCTCTGTGGTATTATAAAATCTTTCAGAATGTACTGTAACTCACTTAATCGCTAGTATATTCTAAGCAGCCCTTCTGGGAATTCTTAAAAGAAACAGCATGAAGTGGGTGCTAAGAACACTGCAGCTTGCTTTATAATTTACAATGTAGGTGTAAATCCTTTCTCTTAAGAATAGCACAAAATTGCCATTTAATTCACTTCAGGAACATTTAAGTTAGGAACATTTATACTTTAAAATAACACTGTGTTTTCCTCAAGTCACAGCCAAGTGAAATGTTCACCCAAAGTACCGCACAAGTATAATGCATAATCAGTGTAATGTTACATGGTGATGAGTGTATAATAAGATAATAAATAGGAACGATCCTGTTAGTTAATATCTTGACTAAGCCCAGAATTACATCTAGTGAAATATCTTAGGTCTCCAAGATATCTGGTTCAAATTGTCAATGTTAACTACCTAAGCTTTCTTTCAAAAGATGAGTCCATCCTGCAAAAGGCTAGAAAGTCAGATAAGAGAGAAAGAAAAATTCTGATGGTGTGCCCTGTTATCAGATTGTGGAAATGCTAAAATAATGCATGTTCATACAAAGCATATGAAAGTCACAAAGGATGCTGAAGAGAAAAAGAAGGCCTGCAAAAGTAAGAAAGGGTGAGGATGGTAAAGGTGACAAGTGAATGGTAAACATCTGGGAATCACCGCAGGCCAAGAAATATCCAGCTGGGGGATTGTGGTAAAAACCAAAAGCAGGGAAATCGATAAGCAGGTGTACTTCAAGTTGAGAGGTGTGGTTTCACAGATGGGAGAAGCTGTTTGATGAATGTTTTCTCAGTTATGCTTTTTCTATGAAAGAATAATATTGAAGCAAATAAAATGTTTAATATTCAGGAAATGAACTGTGACTTTCTCATTTTATGTAATCATCAAGAAGGTTTGCAAAGAAAATTGAGAAAAAAAAAAAAAAACACAGCCAACATAAGCATAAAACACAGACACCGAAATAGTACATTAAGGAGTAGAAAGTTTAGGTTGAGTTATCATTTATTTATTCATTTCAAACATTTATCATGACCAGACAGATTGTTAGGCATTGCTCTAAATATTAAGCATTCAGCTGTAATGAAGACAAACCCTCTGCTTTCTTGGAGCTGCTATCCTAATGAGGCTAGGGAGAGAGAGACTGCAGTTATACACAAATAAGTTTATATGGTGATTGATATTTTAGTAGCAATAGAAAATAGGTTAATGTGCTAGAAGTTGAGTGTGCTTGGACAACACTTCATGAGCTGAATGATGAGGGAAGGCTCTCTGTAGAGAAGGTGACATTTGAGCTGAGAACCTGAATTACTCACAGGAAGGGGCCAGTTCTGCATTCTTGGCAAAGAGAAGAGCTGGTGCCCAGACATTGAGACTGAAGAGGCCAGGCATTTCCACAGGGTGGAAGGATAGTGGGTTTAAATTCCTACAACCAAGATGACAGTGGTAAGAAATCTGGAAAATGGCCACCTCTTGTATACCTCCTAGGCCATGGTGAGTAGCTCAGCCATGGGACACTAGCGGAGAGTTTTTAACAGGAAAGACACACAATCTGATTTGTATTTTGAGAGGATCAAGCTGCTCTAGGAAAACTGTAGGGGGATAAAGAGTGGACGCAGAAAGAACAGGTAGGAGGCTGTTGCATTAGCTCAGGCATGTCTTACATTAAGGTAGTAGCAGTGGATACAGTGGAAGGGATCCATTCATTCTATAATTTGAAGGTCATCCTAAAAAGAATTGTTGACAAATTAGAAGTCATTGTTGTTTGTCCGAAGCAACTGCGTAAAAGGTATCAATTAGTTTGGCATTTAAATCAATTACTAGTTTATATGGGTATATAGTTGGATATTTATGTCCAAGTTCAGAAAAGATAATAGAGTTGAAGAAAAACAATTAGTAGCCAATAGCTTGTAGATGATATTTAAAGGCATGGGACAGAATGAGCTCATCTGAGGAAAGACGATAGTTAAAGAACAGGGCCAAGGGCCAAGCTGTGGCCTTAAGCCAATATCCTGAGGTCAGGAAAAGAAGAAATTCAACATAAGGAATGACAGCGAGCTAGGAAAAGCAGAAAGGATGTGACCAACTGTGTCAAATGCTGCTGAGAGGTAAAACATGATGAAGTCCAAGAATTGACTGTAGGGTCTGGTAGGACAGAGGTCATTGCTGCTGATCTAAATGAAAGCTGTTTTGTAGCAATGCTGGAGATGCAAGCCTCAGTAAAGTGAGCTGAATGACATAAACATAAACATGAGCAAGAAGAAAGAAGAAGTGTAGACAATTGTTTCCAGGAGTATGGCTTTAAAAGCAGAGAAAAAAATAAGTTGGTAGATGGTATGTGGAAGACATACTGTCGAGAGACCGATTTTTATTTCTTTGTTTTATTGTTTCTTTTAGGATGGCCAATATTAGGCATGCATGTGCATACAGCAAAGAGAGTAACCCAATAGTGAGGAAGAAATTGATGCTGCAGGAGAGAGGGAATAATTGCCAAAGCCAAGATCTTGAGGTACTGAGAAAGGATGACCCTAATTTCCTTAATGATGCAGTAAGTATTTGTTTACTGTAAGTCTTAACTAAGCCATTGAGTAAGGTGATTCTAATTTAATTCTTCTGGGCTGGGTCCTGTGCATCAATATTTTTTAAAAGCTCCCTGGTTACTGCTAATGTGCAGCCAGAGTTGAGCAGCAGTAATCTAAACAATAGTGTTTTGTGTTTCTCATTCCTTGACTTTTCTTTAGAGTTTTATAACATATATATGTGTCCCCAGCAATTTACTGTTTAGTTGTGCATGAACCTTCTATAAACAGAATCACACTGTATGTATTCTGTATATCTTGCTTTCTTCTGTTTATGGAATTCATATGTGATGGTGTGTGATGCTCTAACCCATTTATTTTCACTTCTCTAAAGCGTCCTAGGTATGAAAATGAACAATGAATCCATTCTCTTGTTTGATGGATATTTAAACAGTTTTTTTTTCTAGTTTTTAACTACTGCAAATTATGCTGCTATGAACTCTCTTGAATATGCAATTAATTCACCATTACAATTGTTTCCTGGGAAGTGGGAATATAAAGTAGTATAATTTTTTAAAAATTGACGTTAGATGTTTGTTTTTCAAAAATGGTAATTTTACTTTATGTTCAGTTCTATAATTGTTGCTTATCACGTAATATATTTTGATATTGTTTTGCAAACCAAATGGTTTACATTTGGTTGCAGTTCAATTTAATATTTCTCTTCATTATTTATTTTATTATTTTGTGCTTAGAAAAATTCTCCACCATCCAATATCTGGTCAAAATTCATGTAGAGTTTTCTTGGTTACATTTATTGTAAATCGAGCTCTTTAAAATACCTGAAAATTTTATTAAATATAATTAAAAGATAAATTACAAATTAGAAAAAAATTGACATACAAGGTGTCAATGGGAAGAAAATCTATCAAAAAACTGACTCTAGACATGAACAGATAATTTACCAAAAAGGCATCATTGCTAATAAATATGTGGGCTATATTCAACCTCAATAATTGAAAAAATAAAATGTTAAACTATTATGTAACAGTTTTCACACTTGCCAACTTTTTGAAATAAAAGTCTATAAGTCAGTCATTCTTAAACATTGCTGGTAGAAGTATTTATAGCACCAAATTCTTGGAAAACAATTTGATAATATACATTAAGGGCCATTTTTAAAGCCATAATTATATGTCTACAATTCTATTGACTCAAGATGTGGATGATTCAAGATGTGGATGAGGGTACATTTTCAAAGACGTTCACTGAAGTGTTTATAATGGCAAAGAAAAAAAACAGGTTTGAAAAATGTAAATGACCCCAAATAGGGCAATCATTAAATTGTTGCTCGTATAATAAAATATCAAGTCATTTTTAAAATTTTTCAAAAGATAATGACAAGGGAAAATTCTCATAACTGAAAAAAAGATTAATTATATATATATATAAAATCTATGATCTCTGTTTTATAAAATGTTTCTAGCTGTATCTGTCTTTCTGCCTGTCTCTCTCTCTCTCTCTCTCTCTCCCTCTCTCTCTCTCTCTCTGTCTCAGTACATGCCAAAACATTAAGATGGTTCCTTCTGGATATAAAGAATAAAGATACATTTAATTTTTTTCTTTTTATAGCTTGTTTTCATATTGCCTTTAAAATGCTACTAAGATGATCTCTATTAGAATTAGTTGAACAGTATTTGATCTCCCAAAATACAACAGGTTAAGTGCTAAGAATAGAACCATCTTCATGGCGGTTTTTTTGATTTTCCTCTAGAAATGTAATCTCTTTCTGGACACTCATGTTTGTCAAGTAAACCTTTGTCCCTCACTACCTGCTTTGCTATTTTCTTATTTCAAACCCTGAATCTACCTTTTCAACCCCCACCAACAGCCATATGATCAGGTCGACAGGAGTTGATTGACCTGCATCAAACATTACCTACTAGTCTCCCTCACACAAAACAAAGTAAAAGAGGAGAATTGGAAGAAAGCAAAAATACCACTGCAGCCACACTGGGTGCAAGCTTTGAGAATTCTGGGGCTTTGGGCTTTGTACACGAGTGAACCAGAGGGAACCTGTGGTGTGCTGGGAAAACCCATAGGCCCTGCAGCAACGTCTTCTAATTAGTGTTGATTTTGAGTAGAGGTTCTCTCTGAGATACTTCATCTGCAAAACAAGGAATGATACCAGTTCCCTTCCAGGGATGCCATAGAATTGAATGAGAGTGATTTAAGCATAATACTCACGCATGGTAGGTAATGAATGTTGCTATCATTACATCATTTCAGATCCTCATGTAGAAAATTCAAAGCATGTCTCCTGATTGAGATGGTTTAGACCTTTTAGCTAATACATTATAAATGATGAGAAGTCACAGTGTTGATTTTCCAGGCAGGTCATATTGATCCTCTCTTGTAAAAATATCCTTTTTTGCAATAACTTTTTTTTATGCCATATTATTGACACACAGATTTTGCAAGATTAATATTGATGTCACAGATCTTTTCCATTCTTTAAAGTGCAGCTAACCATTTTATTTTAATCTGATGCTTTTGGTGTATCAGTAAGTGTTGGTAACATGGCAGTATTTTTCTCTAGAGATGGGGAAAATTAACCTGTGCCAAGCAATTTCTTGAGGTTTATAGAGAACTGTGTGGCTGTTATCCTTTTTGCGGACAGTAGGATACCTCAGCCCCTGTGATGAAATTAAAGAAATATTGGAGCTGATTCTGGTCCACCAAGAAGGGGATGTGTTTCAGTGAAACCAGAAACAGGGAGGAGACCTAGGTTACACTTTCAGAGATCCAAGGGGGAAGGCAGAGCTGGAGGTCAGGGCAGCACAGGACTGCAATGCAGCAAGATCAATTACAAAAATATCTGCAGAATATCTTAGTCCTAACAGGGAACATGGACAAGAGGCATGAGTGAGGAGGATGCATCTCTACTTTGAGCTGGTAGTGATGACAGAAAGAGCCAGCCATGTGAGGAGGGAACCCATCTAGGGGCTCTGTCCACTGTGCAGTGATGGCTTAGCCTGTGTTAATGGCCTAAAGCCATACTTCTGCAGACTTCCTCATGTCATCCTCAGGTCAATGTCCTTTGGGTAACATTTGAGAGGCCACCTCAAGGAAAAGAACCCAATGAACAAAATTTGTCCTCAACAACATGAGCCTCTCTTCTGTGTCCTTCTGTCCCTACTCTGAGATGCTTCCATTTGTCTTTCATGTAATCACAGTATACAACCACCCACATAAAATATGGGCTCAGAAACGAGATAATCACGTACACCCCAATGTCCATATTTTCCTCCTTTTTTTTTTTTTGAGATGGAGTCTCGCTCTGTCCCCCAGGCTGGAGTGCAGTGGCGCAATCTTGGCTCACTGCAAGCTCTGCCTCCCGGGTTCAGGCCATTCTCCTGCCTCAGCCTCCTGAGTAGCTGGGACTACAGGCGCCTGTCACCACGCCGGGTTAATTTTTTTTTGTATTTTTAGTAGAGACGGTGTTTCACCATGTTAGCCAGGATGGTCTCGATCTCCTGACCTCATGATTCACCCACCTCGGCCTCCCAAAGTGCTGGGATTACAAGCAGGAGCCACCGCACCCAGCCTATTTTCCTCCTTTTTGGTAAGGGTGTCAAAATCAGAAAGATCAGGAAATACTTTGGAAAAGCAAAAGATCCACACTTGGTAGGATATCCTCTAGAAGCCCTGTCCCAGATTAAAATTTTTTTATATAGAAACTCCCTTTCTAAAACTATTCCTGCTCCTAATCTGTCACTGGTTTGCATGAGTTTGGCTCCCTTTTGGTTGAAAACATTGAACTTCCCAGAAAGGAACACATCAAGCCGCCATCACCAAGCCCCATGCTAGCTTAAATTGTTCTGTCACCACGTAGGCAAACTCATAGTCAGTGGAGACAGTTATATCAGTAAAAGGGTGGAAAGAAAGGTCTAGCACCATGGTTTTCACCTTGGCTGAATGGTCAAGTTCCCTAGGGAAGAGTAAAAAATACAGTTCCCTGACCTGACTCCAGACCAACTGAATCACAGTCTTTTATGGTGGGTCCTCAGCATTTCATTTGTAAAAAGATCTGTGGATAATTTGATGCACAGTCTAGTTTTGGGAACTCGACATGAGATAAAAGAGCCTGAGTAGAAATTGCAGCAGCTAGAAAATCATAAGCATATTGGTCTCTAATTCAACATAAGCCATACTATTTTCAGTGCTGGAGGGGTGAGGCAAGGCCACTCAATGTGCAATGCCAGCACAAAATGTGTGCATCTCAGGATGTCTGCGGAGCCCCAACTTCATCTTCCATGAGCATGGGCAAGAGACAGAACCGCAGATAGAGAATCTTATTTCTTATTCCAAGTCTTCAAATAAGGTTTTGAATGTAAATAAAAAGCTAGAAATAGTAAAATAGTCAAACAAAATTAAACAAAACCACTTAAATATCCTGCAGTGGGGAGGAGTTGATTTAGTTACAGTGTTTCCATACAATGAGAATAATTTAGGTGATAGTGAATAAATACATTTATATACTAAAAGAAGTTATAATACACTTTTGATGAAAAAATGTTATAAATACGACATAAACATTATATATGCTATCACTGATATATACTTAAAATTATACATACACGCACACATGGCAATATAGCTAAAAAGATTACAAACATTTTTATTAAAATATTTCAAAATGTTTGCTGTGGTGATCAAGGGTGATTTCTGTTTATTTTTTTACATTGTCTTCTGATGTGCTTGCAAGGAACATGCATTTTTTTGTAGTTGACTTAATTACCACAACAGAGACATAGATCAATGGATCAGAACAGAGCCCTCAGAAATAATGCCGCATATCTGCAACTATCTGATCTTTGACAAACCTGACAAAAACAAGCAATGGAAAAAGGATTTCCTATTTAATAAATGGTGCTGGGAAAACTGGCTAGCCATATGTAGAAAGCTGAAACTGGATCCCTTCCTTACACCTTATACAAAAATTAATTCAAGATGGATTAAAGACTTACATGTTAGACCTAAAACCATAAAAATCCTAGAAGAAAACCTAGGCAATACTATTCAGGGCATAGGCGTGGGCAAGGACTTCATGTCTAAAACACCAAAAGCAATGGCAACAAAAGCCAAAATTGACAAATGGGATCTAATTAAACTAAAGAGCTTCTGCATAGCAAAAGAAACTACCATCAGAGTGAACAGGCAACCTACAGAATGGGAGAAAATTTTCGCAACCTACTCATCTGACAAAGGGCTAATATCCAGAATCTACAATGAACTCAAACAAATTTACAAGAAAAAAACAAACAACGCCATCAAAAAGTGGGCAAAGGACATGAACAGACACTTGTCAAAAGAAGACATTTATGCAGCAAAAAACACATGAAAAAATGCTCATCATCACTGGCCATCAGAGAAATGCAAATCAAAACCACAATGAGATACCATCTCATACCAGTTAGAATGGCGATCACTAAAAAGTCAGGAAACAACAGGTGCTGGAGAGGATGTGGAGAAATAGGAACACTTTTACACTGTTGGTGGGACTGTAAACTAGTTCAACCATTGTGGAAGTCAGTGTGGCGATTCCTCAGGGATCTAGAACTAGAAATACCATTTGACCCAGCCATCCCATTACTGGGTATATACCCAAAGGACTATAAATCATGCTGCTATAAAGACACACGCACATGTATGTTTATTGCGGCACTATTCACAATAGCAAAGACTTGGAACCAACCCAAATGTCCAACAATTGACTGGATTAAGAAAATGTGGCACATATACACCATGGAATACTATGCAGCCATAAAAAATGATGAGTTCATGTCCTTCATAGGGACATGGGTGAAACTGCAAACCATCATTCTCAGTAAACTATCGCAAGGACAAAAAACCAAACACCGCATGTTCTCGCTCATAGGTGGGAATTGAACAATGAGAACACGTGGGCACAGGAAGAGGAACATCACACTCCGGGGACTGTGGTGGGGTGGGGGGAGGGGGGAGGGACAGCATTAGGAGATATACCTAATGCTAAATGACGAGTTAATGGGTGCAGCACACCAACATGGCACATGGATACATATATAACAAACCTGCACATTGTGCACATGTACCCTAAAACTTATAGTAATAATAATAAAAATAAATAAATAAAAATTAAAAAAAAAGAAAATAGCACAATGACATTTTAAAGGCTCTGCAATGAGCTGATGCTCTCAGCATCTTTCACCTAAACTACCACAATAGCTTCCCCTCAGTTCTCTTCACTTTTTATCTTGACTGTTTTCAGTGAACTTTGTCAATATCTTAAAATGCAGGCCAACCGGTATTTATCTTCTCCAAATTCAGTCACTTCACATCATCTACCAAACCAAGTCTAGCTTCTTCATAGGGTCATTCCAGTTTACTCATGATCTTTCTTCAATTCTGTTTCTCACTTTCATTGCTCCATCCATCTCCCCACTCTGCCAGGGCTCTAATCCCATCGGAATACCCCTGGTGCACCCAGCACACAAAATATTTTGAATATTAAATGCCTTTTGCATTTTTTTCTTTACTTTTTAAATTATATTCATTCTTCTAAGACTGCTCAGAGATTACTACCTACATCAGCCCTCACCAGCCACACCCTCAGAATTCTTAAACATTACTTATTTTTTAAATTGTATTGAGTTTAATAAATTATAATTGTATCTATGAGGTAAAAAGTGATACTGTGATATATGTATACAATGCAGCATGATTGAATCAAGCTAATTAGCATATCCATTATTTCAAATACTTAGCATTTCCACTGTGCCTACACTGTATATTGGTTGAATGTACACGTACCACCCATATACTTTTTTGTTCAACATTTACAGGCCTGCTTCCACTGAGGGACTGAAGGCTCTTTGAGCAAAATTATCTACCTCCTCACCTTTGGATCTTTCACAGTTCCCAGTTCAGTGTACTACAGATTGTACTTGCTAAATAAAAAATCATTGTCATGGTTTACCTGAATGCCTGAAGTGTTAATAATCCAAATAACGCCTTTATTCCCTCCCATACACTTTATAAATCTACAGGATTAGAGAAACAGAATCACCTAGACATTTCTGGTAGTAATGGAAAATTGTTCAACCACTCTGGAAAATTGTTAGGCATTTTCCTATCAAACTAAACATGCAATTACCATGGGATCCAGAAATTGCACTCCTGGGCATTTATCCCAGAGAAATGAAAACTTAAGTTCACACACAAAAAAATTGTATTATCTGTGTTTTCATGTTTCTGTATCTGATGTTTTGATATCTTAGGCCTTGTTAATAAGAAGGGACTGCCCCTCCCACAGGTTTAGCAGTTGGAATTCCTAGAGTTAGCAAAAGGCTTTTTGACGATCATTAGAGTGTGCCTTTCATATGTGTGTTAGTCCATTTTCACGCTGCTATTGTCTGTATCAGCCCATTTTCATGCTGCTATAAAGAATATCTGAGACTGGGTAATTTACAAAGGAAAGAGGTTTGACTCGCAGTTCCGCATGGCTGGGGAGGCCTCAGGAAACTTACAATCATGGTGGAAAGTGAAAAGGAAGCAAGGCACTTCTTACACAGTGGAAGGAAAGGGACAGTGAACAATGCAAGTACCACACTTTAAAACCATCAGATCTCGTGACAGTTCACTCACTATCACAAGAATAGCATGGGAGAAATCGCCGTGATCCAATAACCTCCCGCCCAGACCCACCCTCAACTTGTGGGGATTACAATTTGAGATGGTATTTGGGTGGGGACACAGAGCCAAACCATATCAATATGTAAACAACCCAATCCGAAATCCACACCCCTGACCTGCCTGTTCTTTCAGAGGTTCTTACTCTTGTAAGACACTATTCCCCTGCCCTAATCACCCCAAAGCCAAGCATCAGCCAGCTTCAACACCCTGAAGCATACTGAAATTATTCATATTGGCCAATTCTAAACTTGCTTAGCCCATTTGCTTTAGAGCAAATGACCCATTTCTTCCAAGAAAACTATAGTAAAAGCTTTCCTGAAGTTTCCCTTGCTCTCTCTTTGCCTACAACTAATGTTGTTGTTCTCTAGTATGGTCCTGCAAGGAATGACACTCTACCCTCCTCTTGGAAACTTTGAACAATAAACTTGCTAATGGCAATGTCTCCCGATCTGTTGGGCTCACCATACCTGAATAAAGGCAAAACCCCAGGTGTGTTTTAATGTGAATCTGTACATGAATCTTCACAGTAACTTTAGTCTTAGTAGCCATAAAACTGGAAATAACTCAGATACACTTCAAAGACCGAATGGTTAAGCAAACCACCATATCCAGCCATGGATTATTACTCAGCAATAAAAAGAAACAAACTATTGATATATATAACAATTTGGATGAATTTCCAGAATTACTCTGAGTGAAAAAAAAAAAGCCAAATCCAAAAGGCTATATACTGTATCATTCCCTTTACATAACATTCTTGAAGGGACAAAATTATAGAAGAGATTAGTGGTTGCCAGGGCATGGGCAGGGCAGAAAAGAGGTGGATGTAAACATAAAGAGCAGCATGAGGGACTTTTGTGGCAATAAAACTGTTCTGTATCTTACTGTATCAACACCAAGATCCTAGGTATAATATTGTATTATATCTTAGAGAAATCTTACCATTGGGTGAAATTGAGCAAAGGGAAGACAAGTGCAGGTGAATCTGCAATTATTTGAAAATAAAAATTGTAATTAATATAAAGCATGAAACTGTTCAAGAAACAGCTCATGACTGTGACTATTAGTATCTTTTAATAAACATAATCATCTATCCAACATAGTCTACCTGACAGATAAAATCTGCTCCTGGCTACAACATGTTAGACCAAATAATAGCTATGCAATTAAAACATATGCATATAAATATACACACAAATACACACACGCACACACACACATTATAAAATAGTGCTTATCATAGATCTTCATAGGGCAAGGAGAAGAAAGATGATGGAAATTATCTATAACCCATGTCATAGTATCTGATCTTGAAGAAAACTTAAGAATAATTTATAGAAGTGATTAATAGTATTAGTATCAGAGTGATTATTTATTATCCCTTTGTTTTAGAAAGAATCATTAAGATAAGACTAATACAGTCAATCAAAGATTTTAATTACAAAAGGATATAATTGCTATAACTGTATAATCAGGAGACCAAGTAAGACTATGACGCAGTAAGGAGTTACAAACCAGAGTCAAGGGCACAATTATGTACAGGAAGATTGTACTTACACATCAAACAGTTCATCAAAGTCATGACTGCTTTTATCCGTCAAAGCAAATCCAAGTGGATGCTAGATGCTTAAAAAACTGAAGAGGAAAAAGAGATCTGTTCAGAAAGTGGTGATAAGTCTACCAAACAATCAGAGACAAACAGGAGTCTGAAGTATGTAAAGGGCGAGGATGGGATGCTTACAGACATGGCTTTCTGGAATGGGAAAGATGAAGGCCTTGGGAATCAATTAATGGGATTTGAGGGAAGTCCATGGAAACAGTAGAAAACATGGAACAAAATAATGTAGTGTTAACTAGGCAATAAGTGACCTTACTGACCATTAATCAGAAATGGGAAAGTGGGTGCAGGACAGGTACTCGAATACTGAAAAATAGGTTCAGCAATGGCTGCTCTGGCTGTGGCTGCATCTTCCTTGGGAGGAGGGACTTTTCATCAATTGTTAGAAGTTTGGCTGTTTCCCTTGGGCTATGAGAGGGCCAAGATGTGAAATGCTTGTTAAAGAAAAATATTTCTTAATGCTTATTTCCCACCTGCAGTCTATTATTCCAACTTGGATTTATTTAGGGATAATAGTAAAATGTTTCAGGTTTTTTTTTTTTTTTTTTTTTTTTTGCAGTGGATCTAGGCTACCATAAGGGAGCTTTGGCCTCTTGGGATATTTTCTTGGAGACAGTCAAGCTCCCATGGTATATTACTTTGCAAAGACTGCCGTAACAAGGTACCACAAACCGGGTGGCTTCAACAACAACAATGTATTATTTCATGGTTGTGGGGACTAGAAGAAGTCCAAGAATCAAGGTTTTGGCAGGGTTGTTCCTTCCAAGTTCTGTGAGAGAAGGATCCATTCCATGCCTCTCTCCTTTGCTTAGAGTTGGCTGCCTTCTCCCTATCTCTTTATATCATTGTCCCTGTATGTGTGTTTGCCTCTGTGTCTACATTTCCCCTTTTATAAGAACAGCAGTCCCATTAAATTAGACCCTCCCCTGATAGGCTGATTTTATCTTGATTATCTCCATAAATACCCTGTCTTCAAATAAGGTCACATTCAGAGGTCCTGGAGGTTAGGGCTTCAACAATCTCCTGATGTGCCATTTTCCAAGCCCGTTGGAAAAGCGCAGTATTAGGGTGGGACTGACCCAATTTTCCAGGTGCCCTCTGTCACCCCTTTCTTTGACTAGGAAAGGGAACTCCCTGACCCCTTGCGCTTCCCGAGTGAGGCAATGCCCTGCTTCGGCTAGCACACGGTGCGCTGCACCCACTGTCCTGCACCCACTGTTTGGCACTCTCCAGTGAGATGAACCCAGTACCTCAGATGGAAATGCAGAAATCACCCGTCTTCTGCGTTGCTCATGCTGGGAGCTGTAGACCGGAGCTGTTCCTATTTGGCTGAATTTGGAATTCAAATCATAACACATGGGAAACCACAGATTAGGCATTAACAATTATTTAGGCACTTAGTGTTCTAGATTGGGTTAATAGTGTTGATGAAGATAACCTGCTAGATAATAAGAAACTGACCCAAAGATTGGGGAAGCAAGGGGCTCAAACTACATTAACTCAATTTGAGACAGGCAAGCAAGTTACTGTTCTACGAGCCACTTGGAAATAAAATCCACCTGGATTCTGCTAATGGAGTGTGGGGTGGTTTTACACTGGGAAAGGGAAGCTAAGGTGGCCTTGTGGGTGTGACCTTTTAAAAATTTAATGCATTATTGCTTTTGCTTCTACATCTGAATGCAGAGGAATCAATGTGTTACATGTTTTGCTGCTCCATATATTCCAGAGGGGACTCTTTAATTCAGGAAGACCCACAGGTAGAGAAGTAGCAGTGTGACATATAAATTGCTCCCTAACCCCCATTTATGACAAGGTGCTCCCCAAGATGCACTGCCTTTGCTACCAGTAAGTCACTCACTGTCTTTTTCTACCAGGGAGTCAGTCTGGATTTAGTACGAGTAGCCCTACCCAAAGCTTTCATTCCAGTAATGCCCCATTGATTGGTGAATCAGAGGTCTTGGTCACTACAGCCTAGGCTGTGATGTTACCAAACCTCCACCAACAGTGAGGGGACTTGAGGGGTGGTGGCCTGCTTGCTGATATAAACAAACAGTCCTCAGGGACACGCTTATAGAATAAAGCTTCTTGAGACCATGTGGGTAGATTTACAATGCTGAATCCCTCCAGGAGTCAAGAAAAACTGCTCTCCCTTTAAACCTCCACCATCCAAAACGAAGCTGAGTACCTTATTACACTTGTCGGGTATTGAAGAGAGAGACAGCATATGCCTCATTTGAGCCTTCTATTTGGTCTTTTACATCAGCTAACCTGCGTATCAACATCTTTTGAGAATAGCCCCAGTGCAAGAAGCCATGTGGGGAGTTGCGCAAGTTGTGCAAGCTATGGCACGTGTTCCACTCTTGAGACCCAAAGCCCTAATGACCCTATTGTGCTGAACATCTTTGTGACTGATGATTTCACCAACTCAGGCCTCAGTCAAAAGGAGGCACCTTCCATCTGGAAGATCCCCTTGGGGCTGCTTCCCTGACAGGGCTACTGGGTAGGTTTTGTAGCTATTAGTTTGTTTCAGGGGTTTTCTGGACATCTGACATCTGAACATCTAAAAAACGGAGGCCTTGTGACTCCAGCTTGATATTCTTATTTTGGGTGGCTGAACTCACACTCAGTAATGACATAGGAAGGGCCCAGTAAAACTTCTTGGTCAAGTGGAAACGGTACCAGTGTTATAACTTGGCTTTACATGAAAATGTGGCAGCTCTCTCTTTGAAGGAAGAAGTTTTTCTACAAACTTGGGCTTAGTTCACTGACAGTATAGCTAAGCTAAAACTTGATGGTATGCACTGGCTGACTGTGGCTGTTTAACCTCAGCACCAGGTATGAAGAACAGAAAATGGAAGTGGTCCCTCTACTCAGTGAGTGGAACTCAGAGTCACTCTTTGAACTCTAGGCAATACTCCCCTTGATGAGCTTTGTTTTATTTTTACTAACTCTTGCAATGTTGTCAATAGCCTAGCTCTTTAAATTGCCACTTAGAAAGCTAAGACTGGCAGGTTAAAGACACCCCTCTTTGAGACTGAAAAGTGTGGAAGTAAATCACAGCTGCTAAGCAACTGTGTAGGTCACTCGTGTAGATGACCACAGTGAACAGCTGTTCTCTGATGAGACTGACTGGAATCAAGCTGCCAAATAAGCCAGTACCACTTTCACTGCTACAGCTGCTACCCGACCATCATCATAACGGGCATGGAAATATATCCATCACCATAGATTACCACAAAGTAAAGGACTTGATGTTTCTGATGCAGAGGCTGCTGTTGCATGTATGACGAGACTCCTTCCAAAATTGACCTGTTTGCCTTGGGGTGAAGGAAGTCACATTGCACGGGATATCGTCCCTGCCTGGTCCTGGTAGCTCTATTACATGAGACTTTTGACCCTCCTTCAAGGCTATCAGTGATGCTTCACCACTTAAGTCTGTGGCTTGCCTTTCACACTCTTAAAGCATCTATTGATGAGTAAAAGTGATTCAATTAACTCCGATTTATTAATTTTTCACGGTTAGCACTTTTTGTATGTTGTTTATTCAAATGGTTTTATAACCACAAAATCAGCAATTTTGTATGGTTCAACCTAATACATACATTAATTTACTTAATTTTTATAGTAAACCTATAGGGTAGGCTTCCCCATTTTGCAGATGATGAAACTGAGGAAAGAAAAATAAATTCCCTAAGGTCACATAGTAAACGACAGTGGAATTCAAACATAAGCAATCTGGCTCTGAAGTCTGTGCTCAATCATGATGTTATATTGTGTGTTCCACTTGGCGCTGCTGTATCAATTTGTGTTTCCTTCTCTAATGTATGTGTTCCTTAGGGGCAAAACTGCTTTCCTGTCTCTGTAACCGTTGCATCCAGCACAGCACCTTACACATGGTAGATGTCAATTAATACTTGAGGAATGAATAGATGAATGACTAGGGAAGTCTCCACCACTGTCATCACCAGGGAATGCTGGTTTGACATTGCAGGGGCAATGGTCATCTTCTTCCAACCTGGATATATTCGCATAGTGCATCTGCAGACCTTTGAACATATATCAGGTTTTCTGAAACTCTCCCCTTTCAGAGCCTCCCTCTTTAATTAACTATCATAATAATGATATTTATGAGTAATGTGGTCACTGGAAGTGGGGATCTCTGACCTACATGGGTGAAAAGAATTCTATTGCAAAAGATCCCAGGTATTTTAAAAAAAGTTATCTCAAGGATAGAAAAATGATGCATATAAAAGATAACAAAATTAAATCTTATTCTTCCAATTCCACTGGAGAATCATTTCCACTTCCTCAAAAAACAAATCTGCATGACCTACTATTATATCTAGAAAAAATGTTACGTATATAAATACAATGCAATCCAGCCACAAAAAAATTAGTTCGTGATGTATTTGAAACGTTATCAAATTCATCAAATAAATTTAGAAGAATACCACCATCTCCCTTTATATTTGAAAACATTGGTCTTATTTACTCTTGTTATTGTTGCATGCTATATTAGCAGACTTATTTAGGGAAGAAAATTTATGTGAGTTTCCCTAGGCAGTTCAGTGACAATTCAGATGAGTTATGTTATAATTTTTTGTAATTAGCATTTGTAAAAACAGAAACAGCTTTTACATACAGTCAAAGTATAAAACTCCTTCCTAGATTTTAAACCACTAAATAAATCACCTCTAGTTTGTACCTTATAATTGAATGCCCATTGTGATTTACTAATTCTAATTCATGTCAGTCTGGGTACAAATAATAGTTTGCAGAAATGTTAGCTTCGTCATCCAACTTAAATATCACTGTAAGTGGAGTTTACTGAAGTCAGATCTGATTATTTTGCAATAACACAATTTCACTTATTCTTAGTAGTGCTTGCCAAAGTATTTCACAATTATCGGATCTGATATAAAATAAAGCCCTTGCCCTAACTTTCTAATTTGTATTCAGCTTTGAGAGAATAATTTTGTCATCACACAAGTAGCGTGTATGTGAATATGTTTCTCATAAATAAGTAAATGGTGGTGGCTTACTAGAAAAACACTCAGAAAATACTTTTAAAGACACAACGCATTTTTTTTTTCATTCTATTTGGACTCTTTTAAAAAAGATGCTTTGAAAATTTCAGATGTTGCTGTTATTATTATAGTCATTTAAATGATTGATAGTAGTATATCATATTAATTGCTCTTAATGGGGATAATAAATAATAAAATAATTACAATAATAATGATAAAAAGTAATTAGAGTGAGTTGTATTTTGTAATGCTTCTGAATGAGTATGTTTGGTAACATGATTAAATTTCTCCAGTGTGCAATAAAAACATATTTTTGAGTAGAGTACTAGAATGTCCTGCTGCCAAAAATTTCATATGCACAATACAACCCCCAGCCAAATTCAGGGGTGATATCTTATGAATGGCTCTGCTAAAAAAGAAATGTACAAGTATTGTACTATATTACACTACTCCAAAAGTCAGAATAATAATAATAATGAAAATAATCAGAAATATCAGATACAAAGAGATTAAGGGAGCTCAGAATTTCTAGATTAGAGAAACTGAGGACTCTGTAAAACAACTTGACTGTTCACTTATTTTTAAATACACTTCTTGGACTCAAGAAGGATTCTGATCAGGATCCCTAAGGATTCTGATTCAGTAGGTCTGGGTGCAAGCTCATTACTGGCATTTTTGATAGGCACCTTTGAAGATCCTGGTGAAGGATGTCCCATACCACACTGAGAAGTGTGATCTGGGAAAACTGAGGTATCAGGCAGGTTGCCGAGATAAAGACTCTGACGTGTAGAGAAATGCTGAAACCTAGTTATCAGAGTCAGGTCACAACATCTCCAGCCTGGGAGTGATGCCCCAGAAGTTGTGTAAAGACCATCATGTCCAAGATTAGGTTGGTCTTAAGGAGTAGGGTGGGGCTGAAGCTACAGGCAGGAGTGCAAGAGGTTCAGGCTAAGAACAGTCCAAGAGGCTGAGACAGGCAGCGTCTGCCTCTCAGTGCTTTTTCCTATTTCATCTCCTGGATACTCTACAGCAGAGGGAAGTATGGTTCTCCCCTCTCAAATAAGCCCAGATTTGGGGTGTGGAAGGAGCCATTCTCTTTCTTCTCAAACTTGTTGGAGTAGGCCCTAGTTTTAATAAAGAGGTGTCAATTGTAACTAATGAAGAATGAGGAGGGCAGAAGACCCTAGGCTGGGACTATGGGGACACATTGATGGGTAACTCTCCGGACTTATCAGTGAAGTGTATTTCTAATCTGCCAGTGTCACATCTGTGAGCAAAATGACTTCCTGGAGTTCACTTAAAGGAAAGAGTAGAGCTGTAATAGAAATAAGTGATTTCTAGTTTAGCTGGGCATCACTATCATTTGGGAGAACATTAAAATCTCTCTTCCTCAAGATCAAAATCAAATATTATATAAAATTCCTCTCCCAAGGATCCTCATTCAGTAGGTCTTGGGCAGAGTTTAAGAATCTGGGTGTTTTTAAATAGTTATTTAGTTAATTCTTGTAGTCAGTCAGAATTGGGAACCACTACACTAAAGTATGTCAGAAAGTTAACATATGCCTAAATACTGTCTTTGGTTTATGAGGACCTTATACCTTGAAAATTCTGATAATTAATTCTATGCTTATTAATTACTACAGCCAAGTGTGTAATTTTCCAGGAGTATCTGAAATGTTGCTTCATGTTTTCATGCCTCCAATCATAATTCAAGTTAAGATGTTTTAGCTAGAGTCCACCAACAATTATTAAATTAGTGTTTTGGGGTTGTGTTGCTACTTCTGCTTTACCTAATGCTCTATGGAAGACAACTAGAGTGTGACTAAAATTTTAGCATCAAACAATGGTTTTCAGAAAGGGAAAGGTCAAGGCCTACTTAAGCATACAAAATCAAAGGGAAGAACCTCTGGTATTCTCAAGGTCCAGATAAAGCATAAGCCTTAGCAAAATGCCAAAACTGCAAAATGTAGATTTAATATAATATATTCTCTTTTGGATAATGAAACATTCATTAGGAGGGGGAATTTAGCATAGAGTGACATCATGTAATTATGACAGGCTGTGACAAAGTGGCAAGACTGACACCGAGTAATGACCATCAGGGTTACTTAGAATTTTTCCTCAATTAAGGGGAGATGGTAAAGCAGATCTGGAGAGAGAGAGGCATCCAGAAAACTTGGTATTGTGTTCTGTCTAAAAAGAGTAAAAAAATGCTAGCTGAGAAAGCTATGTTCTTGAGCTAATTATGAGAGCTGAAGACATAAAAAATAACATTTCACTTTCAAAAGGCAAGATAGATGTTTAAAAGCTTACCAGCAGGGATTCGAGGGAAAATGGCATAAAACCACTGGATTTTGGCCGCTTTCAGCACAGACTGTAAAGTCCTATGATTCTTGAGGAAATGATGTAGCAGGCAGTGAGAAGAAAAAGTGTCATAGACGTCTGTTCTAAAGGGCACAGAATCTACCCTGAGACTGCCTCATCTTTTGTCTGGAAACTACAGTTACTCTTCAACCCCTCAAATCCATCTATGTCTACATGGTTACTATAGGGCTTCCCTAAGAGTATAATGTGACTCCATCTGCTTGTTACAGTCATTGGCCTTCGGATGGGCATCTGGCTCAGGCTAAGCAAATCACACTTCTCTGAGAATTTGGAATGGATCCAAAAGTTCCTGCTTGCTTTGGCAGCTTTCTTAAAAGGAAGTGATGAATTTGGGGGAAATGAATTCAAAAACCACTTCCTGTCATAACTAGAAAACAGAGAAGTCAAGTCTGCAATTTGAGAGAAGAAAGAAATAGAGTGAAAGAGAAGCAGAGACAAGAGAAAGAATGTTGGTGGCATTGTGTGTCTCTGTACCAATTATTCCTTGGGTCTGGATGCAATGTGCTCTACTCCACATTAGTCTAAATTGGGCATTCATTATTTCAATCAAAAGAGTTCTAAATAGTGTGGAGACAGAATGCCATAGGACTGCCCAAACAAGACCAAGGCCAAATATCCAGAAAAGAAAAAGGAATAGGAAGTAACTAAAGAATTGCACTCTGGGCGTGATGGCTCACGCCTGTAATCCCAGCACTTTGGGAGGTGGAAGTGGGCGGATCACGAAGTCAAGAGATTGAGACCATCCTGGCCAACATGGTGAAACCCCTTCTCTACTGAAAATACAAAAATTATCTGGGCGTGGTGGTGCGCCTCTGTAGTCCCAGCTACTCGGGAGGCTGAGGCAGGAGAATCCCTTGAACCCGGGAGATGGAGGTTGCAGTGAGCTGAGATTGTGCCACTGCACTCCAGCCTGGATGACACAGTGAGATTCCATCTAAGAAAAAAAAAAAAGAAAAAAAAAGAATTGCACTCCAAAATAAAGCCTACTGGGCAGGGCTGAAGGCAAACTATGAGTAAAGCTGTCACCAGACACCAGAAAGCAAAAAGGAATAATCAGGCTCAAGCCTTGATCGAAGAAGTAGGGGTATGGGTGTCAAGTCCTAAGAAGTTTGGTTACAAGTGGATTGGCCAGATTGAAAATGTTTAAAATAGCTTTGGTTGACTGAGGTTGGCAAGGTTCAGCATCCACATGTGAAATGTCAACCTCTAATTTCTAACTGAAATAAAGAAATGCTATGTTCACTTTTTAGAAGATCTTGATTTCAGTAAAGACAAAAGAGACTCTTCTACGTGGTATAACTGCTATCTTTGCTGTTGTTAATATCTTGTAGTAGATCTATCTCTGTTAGATATTATGAGGTTTTTCCATATAAAAAGGAAGTACATTTAGTTGTGTCGTTCATATGAATTTTTCAATGATCTCTGTTTTCAAGACTGAGTTAAGTCTAATCATTGAACATGGTGATGCTCACCTAAATTACAAGAATAAAGAAAGTATAGGAGTTATTAACAGTCTTCTAGCAATGGGACTTGAAAACTCAGCCTATTAATTGATGACATATGTTTCTGATGACATACGTCATAGATTGGCTAATTTTACCCTTGTCACATAAATTTATCTAGTGCTAAGCATACGAAAATGGTTCTGTGAAGTATGGCCAATTTTAACATAGACATATATTTAATCCTAACTTTCTACAGATTATTATTATTTTAATCACTGTGCTGATGTTTTAAAAATACCTAAAGAGACCAGCTGTGTTGACAAATAAATTAATACACTATTTAAACTTAGACAAATAGATCTTAGTCTGTTGATGGACATGAACATTGCTTAGGTTTTAAGTGCAGTAAGTCTAGTGTAATAAAGAGTTATTCAACCAGGCCATTCCATCATGTCTAATTCTGTGTACTTGACCTTTAAGTAACTGAGAAAATATCCTAAGACAATGACATGCTGTTTAAAGTTTTATGCTATAAGAGGGTACTGAATTTGGAAAATGAATAGAAGTGATAAGAATTCTGGCTTTTCATTCTTAGTGAGTTCAAGCAACTCAGACTCTCTGAACTTTCATTTTTAAAAACTGAAATCATGTTACTATTATCTTTCCTGCTACCTTAAAAAGGAAAAGGTGGCAGTAAGGAAGCCAAATATCGCTGGGAAAAGCTCTTTGTCCCCCCCCCCCCCCCAAAAAAAAAGAAGGAAAAGGAAAAAAAAAAAAGAACAAATAAAAATAAAAGAAACAAAAAGACCACCCCCCCACCAGCCTACACACTCCCATGCATTACTGACCCCTTTAAGTTTCCAGCAAATAACCAAGAATGAAACTGTTGGAAAGTGAGATTGGAAACAAAAAACTCAGAAATACATAGAAGTCTTCAGAGGTAGGAAAAGAGGGAAGGCATTTTTGTGATGTGACTTTCGACATGCCAAAATGGCTCCTCTGATTAAAGACAAAAATAAGACTCAAGTTGTCTTCATACTTACTAATGTTCAAAATTCTCCAAAACAAAATTTGTCCTTTTGTAGTATAAAGTTTATCTCTGGACATCTACACTTGTTGCAATGCATTAGGAATAAAAAAGGATGATTTTGATTACTCATTACACCTTATTCTAAATAAGTTAGCATGTACTGAGTACCTACTATGTGCTATGAACATAACTAAGCTACAAAGAGTAATAACATACAGTTCTTGCTTTCAAGGAGCTCACTGGCTAATGGGAGATCAAATTTGTATGTCAAAAGCTGCAATGCATAATGCAATAAACTCCCAAACTCATTGAAGTGCAAACTTCAATGAGAAGAAACAGAAACGAGGTGGAGATGGGAAAGGAGTTTTTTAGGAACAGTCTTTCTTGCTTGAAGGTGAGAGAAAATAATTAGCATGAGAAGATTAGGTACCTATGAAAAAAATTCATAAAATGTAGGATAATCACAGAAATGGAAAACAAAGTTTAAGAAAAAATAGACTGCTTTGCTAGCAGTCATATGATTGATGATCTGGGCACAAATTCTGGGACACTTGAGTCATAATCTATTCAGGAGTTATTTTTTAAGTCCTATTACTACCTAATCAATTACAAAAGAAAAAACAATGGCAAAAGAAGATCCCAAAAAGAGAGTGAGCAAATTTGGGGTGACTGTACTCCTGAAAGCTGAAAATCTTAGTGGGATTAAAGAAATCCAACAGGAAATGGATACCCAGCTAACAAGGAAAAAAAGAAGAATCTACCATGATAATTTCCCTGACATAAAGGGGCCCTATGTGCCTCGAGTGGTTTCATATGCTCAGACCTCTTTTTCTTTTAAATACTTCCAAGTATATATTGTCAGATCAGGAAAATAATATTTATAAATCAAAAAATAGGATGATAATAAACACCTTTGCTTTATTCTTCTTGACTGTCTTGGAAGAATAACTATCATTTTTTTTTTCCAGAATCATTTGCAGGTCATTTTCACATCAGGTAATAGTGACTGGCATCCTCTCCTTTTGAAAGTTGATCAAATGTAGTCCTGTCACTATCAAAGACTATCTGAGAACTCATGAAACTTCTCCTTAGTGGTCGAAATGCAAATGTCCTGATTCTTAGACTTTTATAATCATTTCTTTCCTGAGTTGCCAGATTTTTACCTCCTTGCCTTTCAATTTCATATATAATTTTTGTGGATAAAAAAGGGAAACCCCTGTAGGATTTGTCCTTGTTCTCTACCACCTCGAGAGAATGGAATTTTGAAAGAGTTCACCCAATAAAAAGAAATAAGAGTAACTTACAGTTACAGCTCCTCTAAACATCCTAGCAGTGTCCTTATTATTTGCATTCAGGTTTTAAAAAAGGGTACGGAGCCGGGCACGGTGGCTCACGCCTGTAATCCCAGCACTTTGGGAGGCCGAGGCGGGCGAATCACGAGGTCAGGAGATTGAGACCATCCTGGCTAACACGGTGAAACCCCGTCTCTACTAAAAATACAAAAAATTAGCCGGGCGAGATGGCGGGCGCCTGTAGTCCCAGCTACGCGGAAGGCTGAGGCAGGAGAATGGCGGGAACCCCGGGGGGCGGAGCCTGCAGTGAGCCGAGATCGCGCCACTGCACTCCAGCCTGAGTGAAAGAGCAAGACTCCTTCTCAAAAAAAAAAAAAAAAAGGGTACGGAGCAAATATAAATTAGATCCATCTGAGGTAAAACATTTCATTATATTTTATTATCCCCAAATCAATCCCTAAAGCAATGTGTGAATTCAAATGTTTTATCCAGCATTTTCAAGAAACCAATTTAAAATCACAAAGCTTAGAACAAATCGCCAGAAATATTGCAAGCAGTCATTAATTTACTCCAAACCCATTCAACTCTACATTTATACATGCAGTAATATACATGCACTTGCTCCTAATTTCCTTTTGTAATAATTAAACACGTGTACAGAGGTATAGCCTTACTTGAAAAATAATTTTAGTCCTCTTGTTTAATCTTTTTCCTGTTCTCTCTGGCCCCTGCTACCAAGTGGCAACAGTCATTATGTCTAGCATTACCCTTCTTTTATCATGTATGAGACCAGTTTCTTTTAAATACACATATATACTACGTAGTGAGTTTCTAGGCATTCTGAAATTGCATTATGTTTGGGAGATATTTCATTCCCGGATCTATGGAGAGATACTCCCAGAAGGTTACTCAAACATAACCCAGATGTAAGTGTTCCAAAATTTAGTGTCAATGATATATGGGAAATGAACACAAATTGTACTTGTTTATAGTCAAGATCAGTTAAAATGCAACACTGTTAGATATACATTTTTGTTTATAGAAATTAACCTCCAACCCAAGATATTTAATACTGTTCTGAAATCTATTCAAATGTAAAGATTATTGACCAATTATAGGCGAATTATCACATTAATTAATAGTCTCGTCTGTTAGAAATTCTTGCATGGGTCAAAAACAATGACATTGAAATTTCTATAAAAATCAGTCAATTTGAACAAAACTTTTTAAACCAAGGAAGTCTCAGGTATTTAGTAAAGGAAAAGGGAAAAATAGCATTGAGCTCCTACTATGTCCTAGACTCTTTAAGTGGCTTTGCTTAACACACACACACACACACACACACACACCTTAGCTAATAAGGAAATAGATACCCAGAGAGGATTAATAATTTGCAAGTGTCACACAGTTTATGGAAGAACTGGAATTTAATCTAGCTCTAATTCTAAACTTATGTTTTTTTTACAATGCAAACCCCCTACCCAGTAAAATAAGTCTTTGCTTTTGGGGAATGTTAGCATTCATATACACATGAACATTTCACATACTTGTGTACAAATATCGCATTATGCTTTTCCAAAAAGACATTTTGCTATATATTTGTCTAAGCTCTGAAGTGCTAAATGTTAACATCTTTCTAATGTGTTTTCTTGCTAATATAATTTATTTAAGCATTTCTAATATTGGGCATCCAAATTGTTTCCAAGTTCCTTTTATCATAAAAAAGTCACAAGTGAAGTCATTCCTTCCTTAAGATTTTTGTTTCTTAAGTGAACTATTTTTTTTTTAAGGTATAGTTTTAGGCCGGGCGTGGTGGCTCATTTCTGTAATCTCAGCACTTTGGGAGGCCGAGGCAGGTGGTTCACCTGAGGTCAGGAGTTTGAGACCAGCTTGGCCAACATGGTGAAACCCCATCTCTACTAAAAATACAAACATTAGCCGGGTGCGGTGGTGGGCACCTGTAATCCCGGCTACTCAGGAGACTGAGGCAAGGGAATCATTTGAGCCCAGGAGGCGGAGGCTGCAGTGAGCCGAAATCGTGCCACTGCATTTCAGCCTAGGTAACAGAGTGAGACTCCGTTTCAAACAAACAACAACAAAAAAAGAAGATACAGTTTTAGTTGTGAAATTTATGGGACTAAAGGATATGACACCTATATAGGTACACACTGCTCCCTTTTTCCCCAAACAGATGAACTAATTTAAAATAAAGTATTGTTATTTTTAAAAGACCTTGTCAGCACCCACACTGTATAACGGTGAGGAGAACATCAAGCTTCAGGAATTTATCACGCAAAGTGTTGTTGTGAATTGCCCTTGAAAAAGATAGCGACGGACCTCTCCCCTCCCCTGAATTATGCTGCATCCCAGCAGACTAAAATGGTTATTAATTTTTAATATTATCCTTCTGAATGGAGAGCATGATAAATGTTCTTTTGTATATTCTTGTACAGTTTGAAATCCTAGAAATGCTAAAATCTCAGGACATCTATGCTAAGCCCAGAAAACACTGACGAGCTTTTACGTTCCTGGAGGAGGGTATATACCAGAAGTAAGAGTAATTATTAAATTACCCGAAACATCAATTCTAATCATAATAACAACGACTAATGCTTGTACAATGCTTCCCTGTTTAGATGATGTTTTCCCATATGTCTGATGCTGAGTAGATTATTCTGTGCTGGAGTTTGCGAGATACAGAGAACGGTGTGCCAGAAACAAAGGTAGTATCTCTGTCCTTACTGATGCTAACAGTTTCATTGGATTAAAAAGACATCATCACACTAAAAATAAACTATTTATTCTCAAAAGAGTAGTATTAAGTATCTTGTAAGTAATATATGTGTGTATATATATATATATATAAGTGTCAGAATGTGAAAGAAGGAAAATGTAATTAGTCTGGACTTGAGGATTCAAAGTAGTTAATATTGCTAAGGTGCGGAAAATACGTCTCAGAAAAATCATATACGAATGTTCTGGGAAGTTAAATCTTAGTTACATTCTGGCCATTTTCCTGACCGCCCATTATCACCCCAGTGTGCCTGATCCAGGTCTTTGAGCACATCCTGAGGGCTTTTCTTTAGGAAAATCAGCTGAGTGCTAGAGTCCCAAACTTTCTTGGCCATCTCTGGAAGTAGGCCCTTTTAGCAATTCAAGAGCAGAGGGTTGTGCCCAGTGATCCTCTACCACTCTGTAACAAAATATTTCACCTGCATCAAAAACGTCCATGTTTAAATACTTTGCTTAAGTCTAGGTGTGGAAAATATCAAGCTTTAATAATGGAGGGTTAAAGGAGCTATTGATCCAGGCAGACAACTAAGTACATCCATTCACTCAACAAATACTTATTGAACACTTACAATGTATCTGGCCCTGGGTGCTTATACACATTATTGAGGTATGAAGGAAAAACTAGTATTTGATTCTGAATATAGGACAGAAAAAATCCATATAATTTAGCCATAGTAGGAACAAAGAAATTCATTTTTTCCAAACCCTGCGTGGTGAATATCAAGAGACTAAGACCACCAAAAAGTGAAGTAACTTAGTCAATAGATGGCTAGTTTTAAGGCCAGATCTTAGAACCCAGATCATTCAATTCTTTGCCAATTTATGTTACCCAAGGGTCTCATGAAGATACTTCTATCACCTTTGCCTTATTGAAATTTTCAATTCTCTTCTCTGAGAGAAACTGTGAAAAACATCTCTCAGGGCAAATGTAATTGTTTATTGTTATTATATTCTGAGACTGTAAGTTCTTCATCTTATATTTATTCTTCAATGAAATAAACTTGAGTAACTGGGTAAACATCTACAATGCTTAAACTATTAAAATGGTCTTAACAATGCTAAGATTATTAAGGCTGTGTTGTCCAATATGATAGCCACTAGTCACAGGTGGTTTAACTGATTTAAATTGAAATTACATAAAATTTTTTATTCAGTTTCTCAGTTACATGAGTCACATTTCATATGTCCAATAGCCACATGTAGCTAGTGGCTACCATGTTGAACAGTTCAATTATAGAACATTTCCACCATTGCAAAAAGTTCTGTTGCAAAATGCTATACTATATTAAAAGAATGAGCCTACTTTCCACCTGGTACTGCAAAGAATGAATTAACTTGTAAAGTGCATTTATTCAACATTTCTGCCATGAATAATAAGATATTAACGTAAGGATATGGAGAGAGATTTTACTGAGTACAAGACAGATACAATCATCCTGTGTTCTTCCACTTCCCTACTTGCAAAACTAGATGCTTAAACAGCATTATTTGAATGCCTCAGATGCTCAAATGTTTCTCTCTATATGACCATAGTTGGAAAGATTTTTCATAAGTCCCATGAAATTGTTTATGTAGAAATAATATCAGTACTCACTCTAGCACAGATTCCATTGTACATATGTTACATATAAAACAAGTGACATGTCTTAAAGAAAACACAAGTGATTATTTGAGAAGGAAAATTATTTCCAAGTGAGTATTCAAATGAAAAACCATAAAAGACTATAGTTTTAACTATACCATTAAATTGAGCACATCTTTTTTCCCAAATTAGAGTATTTTGGAGAAAATAAAGGAAACATTATAAATAACATACTATATATAATTATAATTATATTTTTACATAATAATATTTATAATAGTGAAAAAAACTTAAAAATCTGAATTGCTATT
The DNA here is from genome assembly GCF_009828535.3 of Hylobates moloch. Taxonomy (NCBI): domain Eukaryota; kingdom Metazoa; phylum Chordata; class Mammalia; order Primates; family Hylobatidae; genus Hylobates; species Hylobates moloch. The sequence goes on along the minus strand of NW_026652288.1, from coordinate 87,615,840 downwards.
AATACAATATTACCAAAGAAAATAATCATTTCCATAAAAGGTGATATAACAATCAAAAATGTGGTCTTCTCCCAAGCAGAAACAGTATGATTTTATATAAGGAAAATAAAAAGTGGGCATCTACCAAAAAAAAAAAGAAAAAATAAACACAAAGGTATTAATGTTGTTTACTTCTGGTCAACAGTATTTTTCATGTCTGCTATTCCCTCTCTCTTTCTTGCCTGTCTTTGCCAATTATCTTTTCTATACTGAATATGTACTACTATTACAGTGGAAATGTACAGTATATCCTTTTAACTAAACAAGCAACAACATTTTTCCTACCTGGATGCCATTATTATACAGAATTTAAATGTATGAATGCATGAGCAAATGAATAAACACAGAAATAAATCTACCTAACTTTTCTAACACACTTACAATTATTTTATTTCAATACTTTTGAGGCACTTCTAGTAAATAACATAGAGTTTGTTCTTGAACTTTTTACGCAAACAAATCTGTAAGGAATCCAGTTTCACTTAGTTATTAGCCTTGATAGTACAAAAGGGCCAATGAAAGGAGCAAGAAGAGTTTAGAAATAAGAAATGGAACCTAGGATATATAGATTTATACCATACCAATGTGTCCTGATAGTTATAGAACTATTCCCAAAGTTTGAGTTTTAATTAATTTTTTAAAAAAACCTTACAAGGTGAAATTTAAATGAATCAATAATGCTAAACAAAGCAGTCTGAATTTCTATTAGTCTGGTTACCGGCTTCTCCTATCTCTTTAAAAAAAATATTTACAGTGCAAACTACAGGCAAAGTGAATTTTCTAAAGGACACCATTTTTAAAGAAACTGAAAAAATGTCAATTTTTCTCTTCTTTCACTTTGAACCTTAATGAGATCAGGTTCATATGATTACTACAAATATGGGAGGGAAAAAAGAATAGATGAAGGGGCAGTGAGGGGAGGAAAAGTTCTAAACCATTTCAGTGGAGTAAAGATCAAGTTCATTTTAATATAATTTTTAATGGTTGTTCAAACTCCTATAACGTACCCACACAAAAGGCTTCAGTTAATGTATGTGTGTATTTTGAGCAGTTCCCCTCTTCGACCCTCGAGTTTAATTTCCGTCCTTCAAATGAGATGAATGGAGCGTGAAGCAGGTCATATCTCAATGCTGACACATAGGTTGCGGATAGAACTCACAGCCTGGAGAAGCAGCCAGTTTGGAGATTAAATCAAAGCAGCTCTGAATAGATGGGAGGTCAGCCAGGGCCAGCTTTGACATTTGATAGGACCTTGTGATCAATCAGGCCTTTCTTCACTCTTCCAGGCGTCCTTATGACAGTGGGCCTAAAAAAACAGATGGGATATGTTACAAAGTGCAGGAGAAGCACTAGATTGTGAAGGAGATAGGTGTCAATATTATCAAAGGACAACTGTTATTTGAAGCAGCCAGCAAATAAGAAGGCCCTGCTTTGCTGCAATTGCTCTGCTAAAGTGTGCCTTTCATGATGTGAAATCTGAACCTTGGGAATAGTGAGATAATTTTTTAAACTGATTTTTAAAATTTCTTACCTCCTGTGTAAACTTTGAACATTCCTGATGTCATAAGATTAAATTTTAGCCAACATTCACTCTGTGGATAAACTGTATTTCCAACAAGGTCAAGCTTAGTTTGTGCTGTTTGTTTCTTTGCCTGCTAGGGAAGACACACACACACACACACACACACACACACACCACCGGACATGATAACCTTTGGAAGAGAAGAATTAAGGGATGTTAACGCAGAGCGCTTGCTGGGCAGGGACCTATGCGTGGTTTCAGGAAATCCCAGTCACGTCGCCAAGAAGGTCATGAAAAATGAATGGCCCCAGAGCACCACTGTGACAGACTGTTTTAGTGAGTGGTAATGGGCCATCTCTAGAATGAAAGGCTGTGTATTTATAACTGTGCAGGCCTCCGGGTATCACACCATTCATTATGCCTGCCTGATTTAAGGGAGATGCCTTTTCCGGGGGTGACATGGGAGCAAATTATTTCCAGGAATATCACAGCTCTCTTCTCCCCCTCCACCTGCCTCTCTGTATGGCTCACCTCATCCCAGCAGTAAAACACACTCTCATGGTCACACAAGCACATTCTCTGAATTTTTCCTGCCATAGAGCATTTCATAACTAGAGCTTATCTTACCCCAACTTGTATTGGGATGACAGAGCTGGAATGAGGGAGCCTTGCCTAAGGAGGGCTTAGACGAGGAGGGATACCACATCCTCACTCTGCTGTCTTTCCTCTATCGAGTGTCTTACTGGGAGGCTGTGGGCTGATGCCAGGTGACATGATAGACAACTACTGGACTAATTTGTAAAGCGAATTTCTGAAGTCAGATTTTTTGCTTGATATGGATTCCATCTTCAGAGAAGGTAGCATCTGATTCACATTTTGTTTCTTGTTTACAGCGGTCTGGCATTAGTTAACTGCAAAATTACTCAACCTCTCAGGAGTTTCTCTGATGAGAAATTAATCAATTGCACAAAATTTTGTCTAAGTCACTTTCCAAGATGAATGCTTTAGGAATGCTTGAAATTCTAATAAGATAGGCACATGAAACAACCACAAATTCCAACCAGCATATCACATGTTATTAAAATTAATCATTAAGAATAATTTCAGGAAATGTGTTGATGTAGCTATCTCACTTAATAGAAATATGCAAAGTCTCATATAATAAAAAGAGTATTTAAATCTGTTAGAAGAGTTATCATAAGGTAAGTTGTTTTAAATAAAGGATTTAGATCATTTAAGGAGTTACATAAAAAAATAAGCTTTATATTTCACACTGGTCTGTTGAGGAAAAGATACATATAATGTACTTGGTTTTCAACCAAGTTAATCAGCTGCCACTTCAACATAGCTGTAATACATCAGTGGTTAAAATAAGATTTCTACAACCATCTTTTCATGGTCCATGTCACAGGCACTTTTTTGAAGAGATGGTACAGTTATTTTGATGATACTTTCCAGAAGGGTCAAAACACATCTGAGAGACCTTTGGATTATCAAATGTGTGTGTGTGTTTAATTTACGCAAATTGTGCCCTGATTCTGGCCCCCAAGAGCTCAGATGTTTGTGAGACTTTAGAGACTATTTACAGAGAGGCACTTTTTTTCTGAATAATTTTGTCATTGAAATGTGGCAAAAATCTTTCAAAATGGTAATTCTCCCTAGCAAGCTAATCCTTCAAGAGGTTTTTTTTTATGTCTCAGAGAAAGCTGTGTGTAATCAAAAGACTCTACAAAATACATGTTGGTTTTAGTCACTCTCTATAATTCCATTTAACTATTGCCAACTCCAAATACAGCCACAATTTTCCTGTATCTTGTGCACATCAGATAAAGAATGCAGAAACAATTGGCAGTTGGCAGTTCAGTAGCCAAAAGAGGAAGGAAAAAAGCTTTGCTAGTGTTTTCCAATTAAGTTCTTTTCAAGTGAAAGTTTGAAAAGAAAAAAAAATAAGAAAACTGGAAATGACCTAAAAACTCTGGTGTGATAAGATAAACTTTGGCCTGACCATCACCCTGTTTGACTGAATACATAGTCTAGGTATGAGAAACATGACCAGGAAAACATGGAATGTATTTTCAACAATTTGTAAAATTATACTGAAACTTTAAGAAATATAAAGGATTCGATTTTGAAGAAATTAAATCTGCTGGAAAATTAGTGAGGGAAGAAAGCAAATAAAATTAAATATTTCATTAATAACTTTGACCACGATTTTATTTTTAAAAATTGTGCGAATGCCAAATTCTTTTTTTAATCTGACTTCTCAAATAGAACACTTATTAATATCAGGAATTTCACCATATTTTATATTTCAATTGTCCTTTTTAAATAACCAACAAATAAGTCAATGTTTGTCAGAATGACCCGAATGCATAAAGCATTTAGTGAACACTCTGGCATGTAACAGTTTACCAAACATGCTAGCCCCTGTTTTCCCTTAGCAGGAAAAAAAACAGTGATAGTCTTGGTCACAGGCATAGCCAGGGAGCTTTTGTTCCACTCATTCAAATGCCTCTTGAAACCCTCTGATTTCTCTCTTAGAATTCATGTACTCTTGATCCTGAAAAATCAATATAACTGACCACTTCAAGTATCTCCCACATTCTGAATAACGTTTAAGATCGCCCAAAGTTTTCTTAGAGGCAGAGGCTACAACCTGGTGATAGTTTATTTCAGATTGGGCATGGACTTCTCTCTTCAAAAATGTCCTGGGCTCACATGTGACAAAAGGGCTTCTCTGGATTCAAAACCCCTCACAGGCTGCATCCAGGAGGATATGAAATGGGCTTGCACAGGTTCTGTTTTGTAACCATTGGGCCAGTGAGCGAATCCACTTATCACAGCTTATTAATTCATGCAAAGAGGCACAGGACATCTTCTTTGCCTAAAGTGATTAAGAGCTCAGGATTTCTTGAAGATAGGCAGATCTGGGTTCAAATCTCAGATCCACCTCTCACCGACATATGACATTGGGCAACTCTCTTTAAAGGAGGAATAATAATGATGCCCAATTCAAACAACTGGTATGAGAATTGTCTAAAATGATTACAGAAAGCAAGTTTCAAAGTTCCTGGTACAGATAAGCATCCCATAAAGGTAACTTATTATTATATATAAATCTAGCCTATCTTTGAGCACTCTAACCTGGGATAATTCCAAGGACCAAGGGAACACCATGCCCTCATGCCATTTTAAGCTATCATTTTGTAATTAAAAAAAAGAATTAGTCAAAAGATCAGTTAAGACAGTGGAGAGGTAGGAGACCAAACTTTATATTTCACAATATTTGAGAAATCAGATTTAAAAAAGAATTTGGCATTAGCACAATTTTTAAAAATTAAATTGTGGTCAAAGTTGGCACTCTTCAAATAGTGACTAAATAGTGACTAAAAGATTCATTGACAATGTCATCCTCTTAAAGACAGTGGAATTGCCTTTTCACAAAATGTTGAATAACAGTAATTAGAGTATTATAGCATAGTGTATCCTCTAGAATATGAGTGTATTTTTATCCATTTCTGCATAACAAATTATCTCAACATTTAGAGGCTGAAAATAGCAAACAATTATTTTTCAAAAGTTTCTGTAGATCACGAATCAGGAGCAGCTTAGCTGTGTCGTTTTGGCGCAGGTTCTCTCATGGGCTACAATCGAGGTTTTGGCTGAGGCTACAGTTATCTCAAGGATATCTGCTTCCAAGCCCATTCACAGGGCTATGGGCAGGTCTCAGAAAGTCTATTTTCAAGTCCACTCCCATGGGACTTGCCACAGGGCTGCCTTATGCTTTATGGCATGGCAGCTGGCTTCCCCAGGGTAAGTCATTCAAAAGAGAGTGAGAGAGAGCCTCCAAGATGAAAACTGCAGCCTTTTATAACCTAATCCCTCAATTACTGTCCTATCACTTCTAAGGTATTCTATTTGTTATATGTGAGTCAATAAGCCCAGCCCACACTCAGCAAGAAGGTATTACAAAACGATGTGTGTACCAGCAGGCAAGGATCACTAGGCGCCACCTTAGAGGCTGTCCACCACAGTGTACCCTCTGGCGCCCAATGATTTATTTACCTCTCAAATGCAAAATGTACTCACTGCCCCCAAAGACTTCAAAATTCTCATTCCATTGCAATATCAGCTTCGAGTCCATAATCTCGTCATCTAAATCAGGTCCAAGTATGAATGTGGTTTCTCAAGTGTAGTTCTTTAAACACAGCTCTTCAAATACAATTCCTTGTTATTTTTAAACCTGTAAAACAAGAGCAAATTATGTCTCCCTCTGCCAACATGCAACAGTGGGACAGATATAAGATAAACACTTATATGACCCTGTTCAAAGAATGGGTGGGGGATGGAAGACATGGGGTTCCGGGTCCATGGCAGTTCTAAAATTCAGCCAGGCAAATGTTGGAAGATCCTTGATTAGGTCTCTTGTCTGAAGTCATTCTTCATGTTTCTCCACTCTGCCCTCTGAGCTCTTGGTTTCACCCTCTTAGTCTTCTTTCTAGTTTTGCAAAATATAGCAGGTGTTAAGATTCTGGACCTTCAAAGCCCTGTCTTCATTCTCTACTGTTCTGTACTGTCCCATTCCATCCAAGTAGTAATGTTTCTGTATGTATCTCTTTTGAGAACTTTATGGGTTTTCTGTGAAACTTTTCCAGGTTAAATCCATCAGGCAAAAGCCCCATCCACACACCTCTTACAGATAATCTCCCTTCCACCTTGGGCTTCTGCTGAGATGACTGGGGACAATGCCCTTAGGCTTCTTAGAAGCTCTACTCTTCGGCTGAGAGAATCTGTGTGGCACACTCTTAATCTCCTTAAGGGGCCCTTTAGTCCGACTGAAGGTTCTCTGAGGTACCATTGAATTGTGAAGATCTTAATAAAAAGATTTATGGCCACACCCTAGACATTATCTCCCTTTTAGCATCTCTGACTTTCTGAATAGCGTGAGAGCTTTCAGAACCATCAAGATCTAGCTTCTTTCTGTTTAACAGTCCTTCCCTAAGTTTAGCTCTCTCTCATCTCATATTTTACTGTAAGCAGCAAGAAAAACAAATGGGTGGTAACTAACCGTTCTGCTTGGAAATCTCAGCTAGATGCCCTAGTTTATCAGGCACATTTTCTACTTTCCACGTTCCTGCAGAGAAGATATTGTTAAGTTTCTGCCCTTCCCTCCAGCCTCCAATAAGATTTTTCTCCCATTCCTTTTAGGCCTCACTGCCAGCCTCCTCATAATTCAAAATTGTATGCACAATGGCTTCAAGGTACTTTATCTTTCACCAATACTGTCCTCAAAATTCTCACACAGTTTCCACCTTCTACACACCACCTATTTCCAAAACCACTGCCTCATTTTAGATTTTGCCATGAGAGCACTCTACTTCCAGGTTCCAAAATCTGTCAGTCAGGAGTTAGAGTTCATTCAGCAGTCAGACAAGTAGAACCCCTAGCAAAGTGAGTCAGTGACCATGTTCCATTCTGTGTCATTCCATTCGATACTCACATTCATAGGAAAACATCTCACTGTCCAAGCCTGGTTCACATGGCCGTCCACTCACTGGCCAGAAAGAAGGCAAGACAGTTGGACTGACAGTGCCATCAAAATGACATGTAATAAGAACGGTTAGTTTTTCAAAAGAAAAGGATATGTTACTATCAAATGAAGCAGAAAGGGATACTGGTTGGGTGAAAGTAAAAGATGCCCACCACCTCTATCAAAAGTCTTTGTAACCGGCTGATGGTCTGCTATTTGCAAATAAGTGATAAAAAGATTCCCTAGAGTGTATGGTTCCCAAAGATGTCAGGGTGCTTTACAGAAAAAAAAAAAAAAAGATACGATTTTTAATTCTGTCTACAGCTCTAGGGCCATCTCCTATATCCAGGTCACTTCACGCTTTGCTTGGTTTGTAACGTTGCATAGGAACAGGAAGTAAAAGGTAGGGAAGGAAAAAAATGTCTTGACCCAAACAGAATGATTAGGAATACCTGTCTCCTATAGACATAGCCTGGGAGAGGAATTATGACCCTGAGACCACATAAAAGTCTGAGTGCATTGTAAACAGGATAAACATTCAGACTTTGAAATGACCATCAATTTCTGTCTTTTCTATTATTAACATTTCTCTGCCTGTATATTTAAAAAATATTAATTCAGAACATGAATCTTTGCTTTCTCCCAAAAACGTCTTGGGCTATGTGATATTTTCACACAAAGGAGCTATTTTTGGCATTCAAAAATTGCTTTTCTTCCTGCTGGCAAAGAGAATTCACTCACTACCTACTAGTGCATAACGCTTATTTTGCTTAAAAAAGAGAAAAAGGAAAAACGCGCTTCCTCCAAATGATATAGGAGAAAAGAGAAGATATTACATTTGTAAAGGACAAAATTACTCCTCCTCTTTGAACATTTTCTGGAACAACACCCTGCTGCCTGTCTATTGTTTCAGAGGCTAATAGTTATATAAAACCTCTTTAACAGCTTCTATTCCACAACATCACTGTCTCTGCCATGAAAGGAGTAGGCAATGGAATAATGACTCACTTTAAAACCACACCCTTATTTATATTCAGGGCCTGTCATGGGAGAGATTACCCCATTCTTTTTTATTTCTTATTTTTTCCTTGTTTGGCTCTTACTTCCTTTTTTAATCCTTCTAAAGTTTTGTTTCAATGTCTACCTGGAACCCCTATGTTCATACTGAAAACGGAAGGAGAAAATTAGGCCTAGAATCAAAAGATTAGAATTCTCTTTGGTCTATTAATTTAACGAGTGCTCTGAAGCCAATATTTTATTTAAAGAGAGAAACAAAAGTAAGAACTTTGTAAATAAGTTTTGCCCAATTTGATGCTTAAATGGATATTATAGGTCATTATTAAATAATGAACATTTTAAAATAGATGGTTATTCTAATAAACAAAAATGTCATTTTATTTAATCTCTCCCTTTAAGTTATAGGTTGCATGGTAATTTAGGGCATACCACTTGTATTAGTCCATTCTCACACTGCTATAAAGAAATACCTGAGACTGGGTAACTTATTAGGAAAAGAGGCTCATGGTTCCACAGGCTGTACAAGAAGCATGGCTGGGGAGACCTTGGGAAACTTAACAATCATGGCAGAAGGCAAAGGGGAAGCAGGCACAAATTCACATGGCCAGAGCAGAAGGAAGAGAGAGGGGGGAGAGGTGCCACACACTTTTAAACAACCACATCTTGTGAGCACTCACTCACTATCGCTGAGCAACACTGAGGGGCAAACTGCCCCCATGATCCAATCTCCTCCCACCAGGCCCCACCTCCAACACTGGGGATTACAATTTGACATGAGATTTGGGTGGGGATGCAGACCCAGACTTTATCACCACTCTTTGTTAGGAAACTCTGTAAACTTAACTAGTTGGGAAAAATGAATGTATTCAATTTCTTTCACTGAACATAAGCATAGAATGACATATCATTTTTATCAGCATTTCTGTTAAGTTTTCTTGGGATTTAAATTTAAAAGTTCTCCAAGCCATCTTAGTTTTAAAATTAAAAGAGTATTTATCATTTATAGCACCCACACTCCTGGGATATTAATTAGTGAACAATTCATCTGGAAAATTAAAGATGTCTTCCAGAAAGTGTTATTAAAATAGGTGTTTTTAAAAAAAAAAAAAAAAAAAAAGTCTTTATATGATGAGAACTAGACTCAACTAATGAGCAGCTGAAATAATACATTCTTATTCTATGAAATTATATATTCGCAACAGAAAATAAAAAGTATGCTACTATGGATGGCATTGCAATAAAGTAATACAGTAGAACAAAATCCTACAGGGAATAGGTAGTTCCCGGTTGCCTAATGCCTTCCACTAGCAGGATGAGGTGATCTGCTTTTACATTGAACCACTGGAAAGGATTGAGAAGACCTAGCCCTGAGGAAATCATGCATTGCCCTATATCCCCCAGAATCTCTGTTTTCACTTATGGTAGATAAAGAATTTAGAGCAATATGATTCTTCCAATGCTATAGGTTTATAGCTCTGGCAGGTCCTACCTCCATGTGGACATTCCATGTTGCCCTGCTATTCCCGCTACAAATCCTCCCTTTTCTTCTTTCACTTACTGGTTGCTTACTACTTTTTTTTTCCTTTTTCTTTCCTTTTTTTTTTTTTTTTTTTTTGAGACAGAGTTTCACTCTTGTTGCCCAGGCTGGAATGCAATGGCGCAATCTCGACTCACTGCAGCCTCCGCCTTCCCAGTTCAAGCGATTCTCCTGCCTCTCAGCCTCCCAAGTAGCTGGGATTACAGGCGTGTGCCACTATGTCTGACTAATTTTGTATTTTTAGTAGAGATGGGGTTTCACCATGTTGGTCAGGCTGGTCTCAAACTCCTGACCTCAAGTGATCCACCTGCCCGGGCCTCTCAAAGTGCTGAGATTACAGGGGTGAGCCACTGTGTCCAGCCTGCAAACTCTTTTTCTTATCCTCATTCCTAACACCTCATCTTGGCCTCTTACTTCAGACACTTGATGGCCAGACCCTTTTAGACCAAAAATCATGTCTTATTATAATTAGTACCTCTAGCACCAGCACTTAGCCAAATGCCAAGTATATAGTAGAAATTAGATAAGTGTTTGGTGAGTGAATGATGTATAAATAAAGAAGTGGATGAATATTAAAGGGCTCAATGATAAATGTCTGGGATAAACAATTCTTCCTTCATATCACTGAAAAAGTAGAAGATATGTTTTTGATGAAAATTCCATTTTTCATTGATAACGTAGTACTATATAGAAAGATACTATATTTTTAAAAATTAATGTATTACTCTACTTCAGAAACAACATGGATAAAGTAAGCTTTTGTGGGCCTGTTTGTTCCTGTTGTGATACCCTGACACTTTGAAAATTCTGAGTTGTGCCCTCATCTTGAAAACCCTGACTAGTGCATGGCTTGTATATCTGCTTTTTGTGTTTATGAATTGGAGGATATCCGAAAGATAAAGTAGAAATTAACTTTCGGTACTATAAGTCTAACATGACTTGTAATGTTTTATGGAGGTTTTAAATGCTGACAATCATGGGCTAACAAACAGAATGCAGATCTCTACCCTATGTAGGTATAGAACATGCTGTTTAGAGAAGTGTTGCTCTATGTCAAAAGGAAGAAAAATGTTCTGTGACTCCAAAGGTACAGTCACCAGGGTCAAGATTTCAGGACCCAAAGTAGCAGTTGCCAGGGTCAAGATTTCAATTCAACTTAAAGAAAGCCAAGCCTTCCAACAATGGAATGAGGCTCCTCCTGAAGTAGCCAGCTCAGTCACCATTGCCCACATTCAAGAAACAGAGATATTTGGTATTTGTACAAAAGTTTAAAATAAAACTGACCAAAAGACTTACATGTTAAACCTGAAGAATTCTGGGCCACCCTGAGGCCTTCTCTGCCCATTGAACAGCCACCCTAAAGGAGATTTTGACTGATGGTTTTCTTTACAGGGTGGTTCAGGGGCTTACCTAGTCCATTCATCCATCCTACCATTTAACCAACCATCATTTGTCCATCCAACATCTAACCATTCATTCATTCATTATCCTTATAAAAAAAATTCCCTCTGAACCTCTCTTTCCCAGAAGCACCATCTCATGGTTCCCATGACATTCTTTTTCCCTGTGTCGTCCCTTCCTTGCTGCTGCTCAGACCTTATTGTCCTCATTTAGCACCCTCCCCTGCACGCACTGTAGGATGTGCATATTCTACAAAGTCTAACCACTCATTCTGACTTCTTTCCTCTCTATGAGACAAACTCCTCAGAAATCTCGGAAATATGTTTCTTCTGTTGTCACTCACATTTATTATTTTATTTTTATAACACCCTGAGAAGAAGGCAGTGTTAATATTAGTAACCCCATTTTGCAGATGTGGAAAGTGAGACCCAGGGAAATTCTCTTACCTGCCCATGCTCACACAATGACAATGACCCGAACCTGGACCCTCTGGTTCCAAGCTTGGTGCTCTTTCCACCACCACAGGTGAGACAACTAGGTCCTGAGGGTTTAAATGAGGAATTTCTTTTTGAGCTAGAAGTCTCCTTCTACTTTATATATGATTCAAATTTTTAAATGTTACTTATCTACCAATAAAACTAATATGGGGTTCTGTAAATGTTCTTAACACCAATTTCTTTTTATGGAGTACACTGCAGCAGTCATAAACTCGGGGTGCTATTATTTAAGTTAGTTAAGTTACTTTAAGATTATACAAAGAGGCCAATTTTATCACACCGTTATTGCTATTTTGTCATTTTAACATAGACAGGTTAATTTAAGAAAAGAAAGTAATTTCAAAGGCAGTAAGCCACGATGGTATAGAAAAGGCTTTGCCAGCTGGCTGTAATGCTCTGAAAATTAATGAAATTTCACTCCTTAAAATTTTCTCTAGAGCTGCACTGTCAGGAACATATTCTTTCTAAATTTAGCTATTGGCAAACAGTCACTCTTAAAAACTAATAAAATTTAGTAATACTTTCCATACATACCGGGGTGTGTCTTTTTACTCAGTAAAATTATAATTTGAATGTCTATTACTTTATGACATAAATGAATCAAGATGATTTGTACTAAGAAACTAGAGAAGAAACTACAAAAACTGATCCCCAGGTGCTTGTGGTAGGTAGTTCAGGCTTGGTTGAAGGAAAATCAGGATCTTATTTCAGTCCTATATTCACATATTGCAAGTCTTTTGAGTATCCAAGTAGGATGATGATAAATGAAATTCAGGCAGAAGGAGACTGCATAGATCATCAGGCCTCAGTAGAATCTTGCTGAAGGCCAACTTTTGGTGAATAAAATAGTTATGATCGCCATAAGTTTGGGGGCATAAAATGTGTTGCATTTGCATAAAATTTACATAAAACTACCTAAATGATTTCAGCTACCAGGGGAAAAATATATGGGTATCTTCTTCCATTATTTAAATCTCATATACCTTCCAGAGAAGTGCTTAAGAGAACTTGCTTGCAAGGTTCTCTGAAGAATGCTACTTCAAAGTTCGATAGTAAAAGCTTGATTAAATAGAGTAACTCTGGAAAGATAATCTGATTAAATTTAATTCAAGTGAATCTATTTTTAAAAATCTTTATTGTTAAAAATGTGTCTAAAATATGTCCTTTTTTCTCCTCTTTTAATTAGGTCAGTATATGGTGTTAAACATTATTAATGGATACAGGGTCATTTCAGAAACATTATTAAGAGAGAAAGCTTAGGTGGGCTCTGATTCTAGGTGTGATATTTACTAGTTTTGGAATATGAGGCAAATAGTTTAAATTATTTCATCTTCTATTTTTTCAGCTATGGAACAAAAGATGGGGGGTTCTTTCACCTGACTGTAGAAAAGTAACATGGGAGCTTTGATAAAAATGAAAATATTGAGAACTACCTCGAAAGATCTTGATTTGAGAGTGAGGAAAGAAACCAGAAATCCATAGTTATGGTCAGCACTGTAGGTGATTTCAATACAGTTGGTCAGGGCACTGAGTTAGGAATTGCCAAAACAATCCTGAGCAAAAATAACAGAGTTGGAAGCATCACATGCCTTGATTTCAAAACATATTATAAAGTGATTGTAATCAAAACTACATGGTACTTGCATAAAAACAGATACATTGATCAATGGAGCAAGATAGAAAACCCAGAAATAAACCTATGCATTTGATGGTTAACTGATTTTTGACAAAGTTGCCAAGAATAGACAATGGGGAAAGGACAATCTCTTCAATAATTGTTGTTGGGAAAATTGGATATCCCCATGCAGAAGAATGAAATTAGACCCTTATCTTAAACCATAGACAAAAATCAACTCAAAATGAATTAAAGACTTACATATAAGACATCTGAACCTGTAAAACTACTAAAAGAAAACAAAGAAGATAATCTTCATGACATTGGTCTAGACAGTCATTTTTTTGGATATCACCCCTGAAGCACAGGCAATGAAATAAAAATAGACAAATGGGATGGCATCAAACTAAAATGTTCTGCACAGCAAAAGAAATAATTAACAAGGTGAAAAAACAACCTATAGAATAGGAGAAAATACTTGCAAATTATAAATCCGTTAAGGGGTTACTATCCAAAATACATAAGAAACTCAAACAACTTAATAGCAAGAAAACAAATAACTTAAAAATGAGCAAACAGCCCAGATATTTTTCAAAAGAAGACATACAAATGGCTAATAGGTACGTGGACAAATGCTTAGCATCACTAATTAGAAAAATGTAAATTAAAACCACAATGAAATATTACCTCACACCTGATAGAGTGGCTTTTATCAAAAAGATGAAAGATAAGCATTAAGAGGATGCAGAAAAATTGAACTTTAATATTTTGTTGGTGAGAATAAAAATTAATACAGCTTTTAGGAAAACAGGGTATGGAGCTTCTCAGAAAAACCAAAAATAGAATTACCATTCAACCCAGAAGTAATCTCACTTCCGGGTATATATCCAAAGAAACTGAAATCAGTATGTCAAAGGGATATCTGCACTGCCATGCTAATTGCAGCATTGTTCACAATAGCCAAGATATGGAAACAACCTAAATGTCCATCAGCAGATGAATGGATAAAGAAAATGTGGGTACACATACACGATGGAATACTATTCGGTCTTACAAAGGAGGGAAATCCTGTCATTTGTGACAACATGGATGAATTTGGAGGACATGGAGCTAAGTGAAATAAGTCAAGCACAGAAAGACAAATACTGCATGGTCTCACCCATATGTGAAATCTAATAAAGTTGAACACTCCCAGAAGTTAAAATTTAATTTAATTTAATTTAAAAAATTAAAGTTGAACTCATAGAAGTAGAATAGAGCAATGGTTAGCAGAGGTTAGGGTGGCAGGTAGGGAGGGTTAGGAAGAAAGGGAATGATGACAGGTGATCAAAGGGTACAAAGTTTCAGATAAACAAGAGTAATACATTCTGAGAGTTGTTTATCAGCAGGGTGACTATAGTCAATAATAATATATATTTTTAAATAACAGAAAATTTTAAATGTCTTATAAAGATAATAGGTAAGCAAGGTGATAAGCATGTTAACTAGCTTGATTTAATTATGCCGCATTGTATATATACATATATCAAAACATCATGCTGTACCTCATAAATGTAGACAATTATGGTTTATCAATAAAAAATAATATTAATAATAAGTTTTAATAAATAAATATGGAGCCAAAACAAAAGCACAGAAAGTTTGTTTAAATATTTTAGTTCAAAAAGCTAATTTACTATGTAATACCACTATTCAAATACATAGCTCAATGTTGTGCAAAATATTTGCAACAAAGAGCAAATTTGGACTAATTTTCTCTGCTTTGGGGCTTTGAAAGAACTGTCCACAGTATATATGAAGCCTTTAAAAATCTCTTTGCAATGGTCAGTATTCTAGAGGCAGTAGAAAAACAGGTTTTCTGATAAGGCATCAGTTTTTCAATGAACACAATGAAATATGTCACTTTCAAGTTGAGAGTATTTTTGAAATTCCAGGCAAAGCCATCACAGCCCCTGTCATGGATGCTGGATAATTGGGATTCCTTGCACAACCTACATGCTCTGAAAGATGATTGACATCCCTGCAGTTTGTATTGTGTGAAAGTGGCCACGTTGTCAAAACCTGGGCAAACACAATCTTCTCAAAAGGTTAAAGGTTAATTGGAATTCAATTGAATACAAAGAATGAAGAGTTTTTCTCACATACTTTGAATACACAGTTTTAAAGTTATGATTGGAATAAAGTATTTTATCTAGATTAGCACTGACCACTATGGTAGCCACCAGCTATGTGTGGCTATAGAGCACTTGGAATGTGGCTAATCCAAAATAAGGTATGCCGTAAGCATAAAATATGCACCAGACATTTTAAAATTGTTTTATTAAGAAAATGAATGAAAAATAACTCATTAATTTTTAACTGATTACCCATTAAAGCGACAATATTTTGGACATATGGGATTAACTATAATAGTAAAATTAATTTTACTTTTTTTACTTTTTAATGTGACTACTAGAAAATATGAATTACATGTATGGCTCACATATTTCTACTGGGAAGCTTTGTTTTCAAAAAAGATTAGAGGGTGTGTCTTCTCAGTTTAATTAATGCTATTTGAAGCTCATTAGAGTATGTATTTATATCTACAGCATGTGAAATAAAGATAATAATGTCATTTCATACCAGTTTATTTTATAATAAGCTCTATTGATGCCTCTAAAATATGAAATAATAATTTCAGAATAATTTTGATTTATGTCTAAAAGGACCTTGTCATAACATACTGCCTTACAGAGTTTTAGAATTTCTAGATATCCTAAAAAATCATCTAATTTAATCCCATCTTTTTAGAGAAAGAAACTAAGAGGAGTTTACCTGATCACCTTAATATTACTAAGGAGCAAAGCGAAAAGTGGAACTCAGATCTCTGAATCCCAAGCCACAAGATTTCTATTGTACCAGTACTATTTAAATCTGACAGTGTTTCAAAAGTAGAATAAAACTATTCCTTGTTTTTTTACCTCTAATAAGTACTCTTATTTTTTCAAAAGAACTTCAATTCAAAAGCTACATTTCTAAAAATTGCCATAATTGAGGCCACACTCATTAACCCAAAGAGATTTGATTAAGGTAATTGAATAATATATTTTTGTTGGTCTCCTTCCCCAACACATATAATTTTATCTAAAAAGGTTTTATGACACAAAGCAATCAAAGCACAAAACTGACAAAATCACCAACAAGGAATAAGGTTTCTAAACAGAAGGGATGCAAGGAAGAAACCAGCTTGATTCAACAAAGAGTCTTAAAGCCGTGGAGCAAAGTTGGATTACCTGGAAAACTAGCCCATCAGGCACATTGCCTGCATAACAAAAGGGAACAATACTTGTGAAGGGATAAAATTAGAAAAACAAAAAATAAAAGGACACTGACCAACTTGCAGGAGATATTTTAAAAACCGCATTAATTCCCTGTATTTGACACAAAAGAAGGTTAACAGAGAACTGTTACTCCTTTTTAGATAGGAAAAGAAAACTGCCCCATAGCTGAGCTTTCCTTGGACCCCTTCGGTTTTGCATCCAGATGCTTCACCAGTCACTCTGTCACTCCCCCTGTAGAATGAGAAATCCAGTCAAGCTTTTTACTGGTTTTGCATTGCTAATAAAATAGTAACAATTGATATTCCATTTTGTGGAGGTTGGGAGGGAAGGGGACCTAAATTAGTCTTTTTGAGGTCATTTAAAAGCAGTCTCAAGATAAAAGGAAAATAGTCATTCTAAATACTTACTGATCAATTGATCAATTATTTTTGGCAAAATAATTCCATGATATATAATGTATAAAATGACTACCACATTACCTGCAAACACTGGATGCTCAGTAAATGTTAATTATATCTGAATCACTCAGAGATACCAGTGTAAATATAAGGTTAGAGATAATTAAGGACTGGGGAGAAAAAAAACATCTGTATTGTATTTCTTCTTAACATACACTATTTTATTTTAACGCTCTAATTGCAATGAATTTTCATTGTATATTGCCTGAAAAATATAAATATGTAATATTAAAATATAAGGAATACAGCCGGGTGCAGTAACTCATGGCTGTAATCCCAACACTTTGAAAGGTCGAGGCAGGTGGATCATCTGAGGTCAGAAATTCGAGACCAGCCTGGCCAACATGGTGAAACTTGTCTCTGCCAAAAATACAAAAATTAGCTGGGTGTGGTGGAGCATGCTTGTAATCCCAGCTACTCAGGAGGCTGAAGCAGGAGAATCACTTGAACCTGGGAGGTGGAGATTGCAGTGAGCCGAGATCACGCCACTCCACTCCAGCCTGGGCAACAGAGCAAGACTACATCTCAAATAAATAAATAAAAATAAAAATAAAATAAAATAAAATATAAAGTATAATAAAATCCTTTTTTGTTTCATTTCACCCAATATTTTTTATCCCAGTTTCTATTCCCTTAGTATCTGATTTTATTAAACACTATTTTTCGCCACCCTAGTCTTTCTCAAACTGCATTCTCTTTGCTTAGAAACCACTTTACTGAATTTGAGAATACTTGATGCTCAGGACAAAATGAAATAGCATTAACATCAGTTTCCTTGGCTACCAAGGGAAGGCCAAAGTGTGTCACCATGGGGTCACCAGCACTTTAACTTTAGAACTCAGTGTGTCATTGCGTCTAGAAGGGATCAGGCTCTGGGGATCTGGCTCCTATTAATCAAATCATTAATAACCTGATATAGAAACCAGCAAGTCAATTATCAACATACTAAGAGGAAAAGGTCTACTGATGTTATGGGATCTTTGGGGTGTTGCTTTCCTGGCCAGAAACATCTGTGGCCAGTGGCGCCTTGGCCCGAGTTCTTGTCCTGTGTCCAGGAAGAATGAGGCAGACAAGTAGAGTGAGCAAGATGAAAAGGAGCTTTATTGAGTGTTAAAACAGCTCAGAGGAGACCCCTAGTGGGTGGCTCCTCTCTACAGGCAGGTCATCCTGTCAGTGTTCAGCTCTCAGCAGAGAGGAGGCCTGGAGTGGGTGGCTCCTCTCTGTAGGCAGGTAATCCCATCATCTCAGAAGCTCTCAGCAGAGAGGAAGCCCTGGAGTGAGTGGCCCGTCTCTGCAGCTGGTCATCCTGTTGACTGTTCAGCTCTCAGCAAAGAGGAGGCCTGGAGTGGGTGGTTCCTCTCTGCAGATAGCTTGTCCTGACAAATGTTCAGCTCTCAGCAGGGAAGGTAGCTCCTTTGTGCTGCTGGTTGTCAAACTGTTCACATCTCAGTAGAGAGGGGGCTCTGGAGCAGGGAGCTCCTCTCTGTAGCTGGTGGTCCAGATATCTGCTCTGCTCTGGCTGAGTCTGGGGTTTTTACAGTCTTGTGGGGAAGCGGGAAAGTGTGCGCTGACTGGTCCATTAGCAGCCATGGGCGGGCCCAGGAAAAAGCACCACCAGTTCCCCCTTCAGTCCACAGGACTGGCAGCCAGGCCCCCAGGCTTCAAGGCTACCCCAGCTTGAGGGTGGGGCTTCACTGGGGACCCACCCCCTTCAGCCCAGGAGCCTGTTTGCCTTTTCTGCTGTTCATGGCACCCAGGCTATTCATACCAAGGGGCACCTGCAGGCCACCACTGAGCTGCCTTCAGCCCGCTTTTGAGTTCCCCCCATGCTCATCAGCACCCAATGTCTGGAGGGGGCCGAGGTGGCAGAGGGGCTGACATGTCAGTGCCGACCCAAGCATGCCCCACTCAGCAGGGCTCCCACCTTGCTCCATGATCTGAGTGGGTGTCAGGAGTAGGGAGAGGCCAGACAGTGGGAGCAGGCAATTCAGCGTCTGTGGGGAGTGGGGGGTAGGGAGGCCTTCCCAGCCCCCGCAAGAGCACAGAGATGCCCAGGTCCACAGCCGGGCTTGGGTGGCTGCAGCTGCCCAGGAGGAGCTCCTGCTCTGCCGATTCGGAAGGGGCAGGGCTCCCACTTGTCCCTTGGAGCAGGAGGCCTGGGGCCCAGGGGCGGGACTCCTGCCTGCTCTGTGGAGTGGGAGGACTGGCTGTGCCTCCCCGCTGCAGCCGGCATGTTGGCAGCAGCCATTCTGGATGGGCTGCTGCTGCCATCACTAAGAAGATAAGAAAGTTTGCATCGGTTGGTCAGACATTACTTTCCTGTAAGATAATATGCATGGGGAACTAAATTATAATCAGTAACTTTCTTGAGGTAGGCAGCCTTAATGATGTGCGTCTTGGAGCTATAAAGGCCAAATGCATTTATCCACTTTGTAGAATTTGCCTGCCATAAGGTCTGGGGAATTTGAAGAACTAACAAGAACCCTGGGAGTGCTGAAGATATTCTGACAAATATTAGTTCTTGATACTTCTTTTTAATTATTCCAGTCTAACCATCTCTCTTCTTTTAACACGGCCTTTCTACAAAAGTGTATCCTAAGATTGATCAAATTTAGCTTACTATACCACAAGCATCTTCCTATTCTACTTTTCTAAGACAGTCCCTTGTTGGAGTTTTAGGTATTAAAAAGATGTTCCAGTCTTACATTTACAAATATCTTCTGGTTTACCCATAGTGAATGGTAATCAAATCTGTCATGTGTAGATTTTATTAGATGAACTCCCTAAGGGCGATGCCATTTCCAAGTTCTTGGTGAATACCTCAGTTTTGCGCCATGTATTGACTGTATAAGGCCCCTTATATACTTTCCTTAGTAATGGAAGTATTGAGCCTTATTCTAAATAATTTAGGACATGTCTAAACACATTTTTCATGAGGAATTTTGACCCACATGACTCAGTCACTTCAAAGAACGCAATATCGTCATCTAACATTTCCAGATCTAGACAACTGGATATGTTCCTTTGAAGGGCAAATGGTTTTCTATTTCAATTCCTTCCCAGCCTTCTAAGGAAAATGGGTTTCTTATATTATTTTCCAAAGCCAAGTAAAAATCAAATGGCCCTTTGGCAAAGCTTGGGTTTATTAAGTAAATTTCCATTTGAACTTTAAATATAAAAACCATCTTTATGTTACATTTGCCTCTACCCTAAGGATGGATCTAGACATTCACTTCAAATTGTAGTGTAGACTTAGGATTCGGTATACTGCTTTATCCTGCAGGAACATCCTGAGTTAGAAACCTATATAATTTCCATGAAGAACTCACAGCAAATTTTTTCAAAAATGAATTCACTATGCAATATTTACAAATGTTTAATTCTTGCATTAACTACAGCTTCTAGGAAAAGTATAGATTATAATTTTAATAAACATACCATTGGTTAGATTCCCTGAGATTTACAGTACATCAAACCAGATGCTGTCTTTTTCCCCTCTGCAGTCCCTAAATTCCAATCACTCTTAATGCAGTTGTATTACAATTTTAATTTTAAGAAGTGTACAAAATATACAAGGAAAGGCAAATGAAGATGAAACCACCTATTCCTCACTACTAAACCCCTAATTTTTGGAATATATGTTCATTTCTCTCATTAAGGCTACATTTTTAAGGAATCTCCCAGAACTCGACCCACCAACTACCATCTTACATCAAGTTATAAACCAAAAACATAGAAATGTGTAAGAGGCAGATGTGGTGGCAGAGGTGAGGCTGTAGAAATCAGGAACAGGTCAGTACATGGACTGTTCATCTCTTTGAGCTTTCTAGAAGTCCAAAGTAGTTGCAGTTGTTGAAAATATGAGAGAAATTTTTAAAGTACATGAAGTCAGCTCAATAAATTGTGAAATATGTTATTACTATTAATCTTGAGAAATTATTTAAAACTTCACAATTTTTTGTTGACATAGAAAAAGAAACAAGAAAAACTACTGGCTCAAAGCATCTGGAGATGACATAGTGATTGTGTTCCCTTGCCACCATCACATATATGATTATAGTCATACATTACTTCATGATGGTGATACAATCTGAGAAATACATTATTAGGTGATTTTGCGGTTGTGCAAACATCATAGAGTGATTGTAATTACACACACCTAGATGGTATAGTCTACTACACACTAGGCTACAAATTGGTACAACATGTTACTGTGCTGAATACTGTAGGCAAAGTAGGCAATTGCAACACAGTGGCAACTATTTGTGTATACAAATATATCTAACCATAGAAATGTTACAGTAAAAATATTTTATTAGGTTCATGCGAATGTGATTGTGGTTTTTGCTATTAAAAGTAATTGCAAAAACTACAATTATGTTTGCACCAATCTGATATTGTAATCTTATGGGACCACCATTGTATATGTGTTCCATTGTTGAATGAAACCTCATTATGCAGATCGTGACTGTAATTGTCTTCTTATTTTCCCATCTTTACCCCTCTTGGATTAAAAATCGCAGAATTTTTATTTATTTATTTATTTTATTATAATTTAAGTTGTGGGATACATGTGCAGAACGTGCAGGTTTGTTACATAGGTATACACATGTCATCTTGGTTTACTGCACCCATCAACCCATCATCTACATTAGGTATTTCTCCTAATGCTATCCCTCCCCTCGTCCCCGACCCACTGACAGGCCCCAGTGTGTGATGGTCCCCTCCCTGTATCCATGTGTTCTCATTGTTCAGCTCTCACTTATGAGTGAGAACATGTGGTGTTTGGTTTTCTATTCCTGTGTTAGTTTGCTGAGAATGATGGTTTCCAGCTTCATCCATGTCCCCACAAAGGACATGAAGTCATGCTTTTTTATGGCTGCATAGTATTCCATGGTGTATATGTGCCACATTTTCTTCATCCAGTCTATTATTGATTGGCATTTGGGTTGGCTCCAAGTCTTTGCTATCATGAACAGTGCTGCAATAAAAATATGTGTGCATCCTCTGCCCAGCTGCTGCCCTGTCTGGGAAGTGAGGTACCCCTCTGCCCGGCGGCCCCACCATCTAGCAAATAAGAAGTGCCTCTGCCCGGCTGCTGCCCCATCTGGCAAGTGAGAAGCACCTCTCTCTGGCCGCCGCCCCGTTTGGGAAGTGAGGAGCCCCTCTGCCTGGCCGCCACCCTGTCTAGGAAGTGAGGAGCGCTTCTGCCCGGCTGCCCACAGTCTGGGAAGTGAGGAGCGCCTCTGCCCGGCCACCCACCCTCTGGGAAGTGAGGAGCACCTCTGCCCGGCCCCCACATCATCTGGGATGTGAGGGCCGCCTCTGCCCGGGCGCTGTGCAACCCTCCAAGTGTGAATGACAGCCTTGTGTGTGATACTTCTGCACTCCCCAAGTTTGCATTTTCGACATTAAAGTTTACTTTTTATTAAAAATATATATATAAATATACACATATATATACACGTGTGTGTGTGCATGTGTCTTTATGGTAGAATGACTATAATCCTTTAGGTATATACCCAGTAATGAAATTGCTGGGTCAAATGGTATTTCTGGTTCTAGATCCTTGAGGAATCGCCACACTGTCTGCCACAATAGTTGAACTAATTTACATCCCCACCAACAGTGTAAAAGTGTTTCTATTTCTCCACATCCTCTGCAGCATCTGTTGTTTCCTGACTTTTTAATGATCGCCATTCTAAATGGCATGCAACGGTATCTCATTGTGGTTTTGATTTGCATTTCTCTAATGATCAGTGATGATGAGCTTTTTTTCAAATGTTTGTTGGCTGCATAAATGTCTTCTTTTGAGAAGTGTCTGTTAATATCCTTCACCCATTTTTTGATGGGGTTGTTTCTTTCTTGTAAATCTGTTTGAGTTCTTTGTAGATTCTGGATATTAGCCCTTTGTCAGATGGATAGATTGCAAACATGTTCTCTCATTCTGTAGGTTGCCTGTTCACCCTGATGATAGTTTCTTTTGCTGTGCAGGAGCTCTTTAGTTTAATTAGACCCCATTTGTCAATTTTGGCTTTTGTTGCCATTGATTTTGGTGTTTTAGTCATGAAGTCTTTGTCCATGTTTATGTCCTGAATGGTATTGCCTAGGTTCTCTTCTACAGTTTTTAAGGTTTTAGATCTTACTTTTAAGTCTTTAATCCATCTTGAGTTAATTTTTGTATAAAGTGTAAGGAAGGGGTCCACTTTCAGTTTTCTGCATATGGCTAGCCAGTTTTCCCAACACCAATTATTAAATAGGAAATCCTTTCCCCATAGTTTGTTTTTGTCAGGTTTGTCAAAGATCAGATGACTACAGATGTGTGGTGTTATTTCTGAGACCTCTGTTCTGTTCCATTGGTCCATATATCTGTTTTGGTACCAGTACCATGCTGTTTTGGTTACTGTAGACTTGTA
This sequence comes from Hylobates moloch, assembly GCF_009828535.3. NCBI lineage: Eukaryota > Metazoa > Chordata > Mammalia > Primates > Hylobatidae > Hylobates > Hylobates moloch. The sequence continues at coordinate 87,592,488 of NW_026652288.1, read as the reverse complement.
GTATAGTTTGAGGTCAGGTAGCATGATGCCTCCAGCTTTGTTCTTTTCGCTTAGGATTGTCTTGGCTATGCAGGCTCTTTTTTGGTTCCATATGAAATTTAAAGCAGTTTTTTCAATTTCTGTGAAGAAAGTCAATGGTAGCTTGATGGGGATAACATTCCATTTGTTTGTGTCCTCTCTTATTTCCTTGAGCAGTGGTTTGTAGTTCTCCTGGAAGAGGTCCTTCACATCCCTGGTAAGTTGTATTCCTAGATATTTTATTCTCTTTGTAGCAATAGTGAATGGGAGTTCACTCATGATTTGGGTCTGTGTTTGTCTATTATTGGGGTATAGAAATGCTTGTGATTTTTGCACATTGATTTTGTATCCTGAGACTTTGCTGAAGTTGCTTATCAGCTTAAGGAGATTTTGGGCTGAGACAATGGGGTTTTCTAAATAAACAGTCACGGCATCTGCAAACAGAGACAATTTTACTTCCTCTCTTCCTATTTGAATATCCTTTATTTCTCTCTCTTGCCTGATTGCCCTGGCCAGAACTTTCAATACTGTGTTGAATAGGAGTGGTGAGAGAGGGCATCCTTGTCTTCTGCCAGTTTTCAAAGGGAATGCTTCCAGCTTGTGCCCATTCAGTATGATATTGGCTGTGGGTTTGTCATAAATAGCTCTTATTATTTTGAGATACATTCCATCAAAACCTAGTTTGTTGAGAGTTTTTAGCATGAAGGGGTGTTGAATTTTATCAAAGAGCTTTTCTCCATTTATTGAGATAATCATGTGGTTTTTGTCATTGGTTCTGTTTATGTGATGGATTACATTTATTAATTTGAGTATGTTGAAACAGTCTCACATCTCAGGGATGAAGCCGACTTGATCATGGTGGATAAGCTTTTTGATATGCTGCTAGATTTGGTTTGCCAGTATTTTATTGAGGATTTTCTCATTGATGTTCATCAGGGATATTGGCTTGAAATTTTCTTGTTTTGTTGTGTCTCTGCCAGGTTTTGGTATCAGGATGATGATGGCCTCAAAAAATGAGTTAGGGAGGAGTCCTCTTTTTCTGTTGTTTGGAATAGTTTCAGAAGGAATGGTACCAGCTCCTCTTTGTACCTCTGGTAGAATTCGGCTCTGAGTCCTTCTGGTCCTGGGATTTTTTTGGTTAGAAGGCTATTAATTACTACCTCTATTTCAGAACTTGTTATTGTTCGATTCAGGGATTCAACTTCTTCCTGGTTTAGTCTTGGGAGGGTGTATGTGTCCAGGAATTTATCCATTTCTTCTAGATTTTCTAGTTTATTTGTGTAGAGGTGTTTATAGTAGTCTCTGATGGTAGTTTGTATTTCTGTGGGATCAGTGGTGATATCCCCTTTATCATTTTTTATTGCATCTATTTTATTCTTCTCTCTTTTCTTCTTTATTAGTCTGGCTAGCAGTCTATCTATTTTGTTAATCTTTAAAAATAAAACACCTCTTGGATTCATTGATTTTTGAAGTTTTTCATGTCTCTATCTCCTTCAGTTCTGCTCTCATCTTAGTTATTTCTTGTCTTCTGCTAGCTTTTGAATTTGTTTGCTCTTGTTTCTCTGGTTCTTGTAATTGTGATGTTAGGGTGTCGATTTTAGATCTTTCCCATTTAGTGCTATAAATTTCTCTCTAAACACTGCTTTAGCTGTGTCCCAAAGATTCTGCTACATTGTGTCTTTGTTCTCATTGGTTTCAAAGAACTTTTATCTATTTCTGCCTTAATTTCATTATTTACCCAGTAGTCATTCAGGAGCAGTTGTTCAGTTTCCATGCAGTTGTGCAGTTTTGAGTGAGTTTCTTAATCCTGAGTTCTAATTAGATTGCACTGCAGTCTGAGAGACTGTGTTATGATTTAGTCCTTTTGCATTTGCTGAGGAATATTTTACTTCCAAATATGTGGTCGATTTTAGAGTAAGTGCTATGTGGTGCTGAGAAGAATGTATATTCTGTTGATTTGGGGTGGAGAGTTCTGTAGATATCTATTAGGTCTGCTTGAGTTCAAGTGCTGAATATCTTTATTAATTTTCTGTCCTGTTGATCTAACATTGAGGTGTTAGGTCTCCCACTATTATTTTGTGGGAGTCTAAGTCTCTTTGTAGGTCTCTAAGAACTTGCTTTATGAATCTGGGTTCTTCTGTATTGGGTGCATATGCATTTAGGATAGTTCACTCTTCTTGTTGCATTGATCCCTTTACTATTACATAATGCCCTTCTTTTTCTTTTTTGATCTTTGTTGGTTTAAAGTCTGTTTTATCAGAGACTAGAATTGCAACCCTGCTTTTTTGTTTTGTTTTTGTTTTTTTGCTTTCCATTTGCGTTGTAAATATTCCTCCATCCCTTTATTTTGGGCCTATTTGTGTCTTTGCACATGAGATGGGTCTCCTGAATACAGCATACTGATGGCTCTTGACTCTTTATCCAATTTGCCAGTCTGTGTATTTTAATAGGGGCATTTAGCCCATTTACATTTAAGGTTAATATGATTATGTGTGAATTTGATGCTGTCATTATGATGCTAGCTGGTTATTTTGCCCGTTAGTTGATGCAGTTTCTTCAGTGTAAATTGTCTTTACAATTCGGTATGTTTGTGCAGTGGCTAGTACTGGTTTTTCCTTTCCATATTTAGTGCTTCCTTCAGGAGCTCTTGTAAGGCACATCTGGTGACAAAATCTCTCAGCATTTGCTTGTCTGTAAAGGATTTTATTTCTCCTTCGTTTACGAAGCTTACTTTGACTGGATAAAAAATTCTGGGTTGAACATTCTTTTCTTTGAGAATGTTGAATGTTGGCCCCCACTCTCTTCTGGCTTGTAAGGTTTCTGCCAAGAGATCCACTGTTAGTTTGATGGGCTTCCCTTTGTGGGTAACCAGACCTTTCTTTTGGCTGCCTTTAACATGTTTTCCTTCATTTTAACCTTGGTGAATCTGACAATTAAGTGTCTTGGGATTGCTCTTCTCAAGGAGTATCTTTGTGGTGTTCTCTGTATTTCCTGAATTTGAATGTTGGCCCATCTTGCTAGATTGGGGAAGTTCTCCTGGATAATATCCTGAAGAGTGTTTTCCAATTTGGTTTCATTCTCCCTGTCACTTTCAGGTACACCAATCAAACTTAGATTTGATCTTTTCACATAGTCCCATATTTCTTGTAGGTTTTGTTTGTTCCTTTTCATTCTTTTTTCTCTAATCTTGTCTTCATGCTTTATTTCATTAAGTTGATCTTCAATTCTGATATCCTTTCTTCCGCTTGATCGATTCAGCTATTAATACTTGTATATGCTTCACGAAGTTCTCGTGCTGTGTTTTTCAGCTCCATCATGTCATTTATGTTCTTCTCGAAACTGGTGATTCTAGCTAACAATTCTTCTAACCTTTTATCAAGGTTTGTAGCTTTTTTTCCATTGGATTAGAACATGCTCCATTAGCTCAGAGGAATTTGTTATTACCCACCTTCTGAAGCCTACTTCTGTCTGATAGCCAAAATCATTCTCTATCCAGTTTTGTTCCCTTGCTGGCAAGAAATTGTGATCCTTTGAAAGAGAAGAGGCATTCTGGTTTTTGGAATTTTCAGCCTTTTCACACTCGTTTTTCCTCATCTTCATGGATTTATCTACCTTTGGTCTTTGATGTTGGTGACCTTTGGATGGGGTTTCTGTGTGGACATCCTCTTTGTTAATGTTGATGCTATTCCTGTTTGTTATTTTTCCTTCTAACAGTCGGGCCTTTCTGCTGCAGGTCTTCTGGAGTTTCCTGGAGGTCCACTCTGGACCCTGTTTACCTGGGTATCACCAGCAGAGGCTGCAAAACAGCAAAGATTGCTGCCTGTTCCTTCCTCTGGAAGCTTCACCCCAGAGGGGCACCTGCCAGATGCCAGCTGGAGCTCTCCTGCATGAGATGTCTGTCAACTCCTGCTCGGAGGTGTCTCCCAGTCAGGAGTCATGGGGATCAGGGACCCACTTGAGGTGTCCCTTAGCAAAGCTGGAGTGCTGTGCTGGGAGATCCACTCCTCTCTTAAGAGCCACCAAGCAGGAACGTTTAAGTCGGCTGAAGCTGCGCCCACAGCCGCCCCTTCCCCCAGGTGCTCTGTCTCAGAGAGATGGGAGTTTTATCTATAAGCCCCTGACTGGGGCTGCTGCCTTCCTTTCAGAGATGCCCTGCCCAGAGAGGAGTCTAGAGAGGCAATCTGGCTACAGCAGCTTTGAGGCGCTGCGGTGGGCTCCACCCAGTCTGAACTTCCAAGCAGTTCTGTTTACACTGTGAGGGGAAAACCGCCTACTCAAGCCTCGTAAAGGCAAATGGTCCTCTCTACAGCAAGCTGGAGCATCCCAGGTCGACTTCAGACTGCTGTGCTGGCAGTGAGAATTTCAAGCCAGTGGATCTTAGCTTGCTGGGCTCCACGGGGGTGGGATCCACTGAGCTAGGCCACTTGGCTCCCTGGCTTCAGCCCCCTTTCCAGGGGACTGAACGGTTCTATCTCACTGGCAAGCTAAGATCCACTGGCTTGAAATTCTCACTGCCAGCACAGCAGTCTGAAGTCGACCTGGGATGCTCGAACTTGCTGCCAGGAGGAGCATTTGCCATTACAGAGGCTTGAGTAGGCGGTTTTCCCCTCACAGTGTAAACAGAACTGCTTGGAAGTTCAGACTGGGTGGAGCCCACTGCAGCGCCTCAAAGCTGCTGTAGCCAGATTGCCTCTCTAGACTCCTCTCTGGGCAGGGCATCTCTGAAACAAAGGCAGCAGCCCCAATCAGGGGCTTACAGATAAATCTCCCATCTCCCTGGGACAGAGCACTTGGGGGGAAGGGGCAGCTGTGGGCGTAGCTTCAGCAGACTTAAACGTTCCTGGCACCACTGGAGTATGAAAACAAACTTCTGCAGCTAGCTCGAGATGGCTGCCCAGTTTTGTGCTTGAAACCCAGGGCCCTGGTGGCATAGGCACCTGAGGGAATCTCCTGGTCTGCGGGTTGCAAAGACCATGGGAAAAGCGTAGTATCTGGGCTGGAGTGCACCATTCCTCATGTCAGAGTCCTTCATGGCTTCCCTTGGCTAGGGGATGGAGTTCCCCGACCCCTTGCACTTCCCAGGCAACGCAATGTCCCACCCTGCTTCAGCTTGCCCTCCATGGGCTTCACCCACTGTCTAGCCAGTCCCAATGAGATGAGCCAGGTACCTCCATTGGAAATGCAGAAATTACTCATCTTCTGTGTCGATCTCACTGGGAGCTGCACACCACAGCTGTTCCTATTCAGCCATTTTGCCAGCCACTGAATTTTTATTATAATTTTGGATAATTGTGAAATTTTTCATTTGATAACTATGATTCTTTGAAAATGATGTCAAAACCAAGATATTTTCTCTTATTTCAACAGTCTCAATCCGTTTCCATCTCTCTTCTTCATATAGCTCCTTGTTCTTCTCTCACACTTATGCTTTTTCCCTCACAAAGTTTAGAATTTCTGTAAGAGATTAGCAAAGGTGACCTATGTCCAGTACGAGAAACAACCTTGTCATAATGAAGGACAGATCTGGGCGACAGTGAGTGATCTATTCACTTGCTGCATGTCTTAGTCTATTCAGGCTGCTATAACAAAGTACTTTAGACTCGGTAATTTATAAACAACAGAGATTTATTTCTTAGAGGTCTGGAGGCTGGGAAGTCCAACATCAAAGCACCAGTAGATTTGGTGTCTGGTAATGGCTTAATAGATGGTGACTTGTTGCTGCATCCTCACATGGCAAAAAAGAGCCAGGGAGCTCACTCAAGCCTCTTTTATAAGGTCACTATTCTCATTCATAAGGGTCAAGCCCTCACCTTATGACTTAATCACTTCCCAAAGGCCATACCTCTTAATACTATCACATTGGGCATTAGGCCTCAACATATAAATTCGTGGGGTACACCAATTTAGAACATAGTGCTGCACCTCAACACAATTTAATGGACTATCATCTGGTCATACATTCTCTCTGTGAAGCTTTTTAGACCCTACTGGCTTACCTCCATTAGTGATGCTCTCTGACAGTCATCAGCTTGGCAATGTGCCTTAGTGTAAGCACTGCACGCATGTTGCAACACAGTTCTCCATAGGGTTCTATATCATGAGTTATAGCAGGTATGTTAAGCAAGCTAGCATGAGCTTTTAAGACTCTGAAACACACACTGAAAATCCACAAACATCATCCAGCATATGGAAAGCAAACCTAGGAGAAAATATGGAATTTGGAAAAACGTATAAGAGAATGACATTGGCACAATAAATAAAACAATAACAATTTGGGCAACAGCCAAAAACACAAGTAAAAAATGAGAGGTATTTTGACTCCCCAATATATTAAAATGTGTCATTCACATACTCACACTGCATGCATGATTTAGCTTTCTTTTTTCTCAGCCTCAGCAACAGCTAGGAATCCTTTGTTGACAGTTTTTACCTCATAAATTTGGTTCCCTGACCTAATTTTTCATTACAAGGAAAAAGAAAGGAAAAAAACTTAAAGATCTTCCCTCAAATGAGATTCTCTTTCCCCCTGGGTTTTTATTGATTTATAATTGCACTGATATTTCACATTTCTATTTAAAAACACCACATTCTAATGCTCAGTCTAGCAGAGGCTTCCTTTTACATTTGACAGGACGCCCACCAAATCATTCTATTATGGAGACAGCTCAGGGTTCTGGGAAAATCAATAGGTGTTTAGCTCCTGGGAGGCAGAGAGATGGAGAAATGTGAGCAGTGGCTACTAGCGACCACTGGGATAGGAATGTCTCTAAAGGCTAAAGTCAGGCCACAGGCCTGCAAAATGTGGAATTTTAGCAGTTATGTAACTACATTTTTAGGTTAATGATTCAGTCTCTATGTTTTGGCTCTGTTTCCTTTAGGGTAGCTGCTCCTGAGAGAGAAGCATTGTCGTTTCACTGAGAATTGCCACTTCACTGACCATCGTTTTTGTGTGAAAAAGAAAGGCCTTTTAGAAAAAGCATATTTGTTTAAGTTTCTAAATAGCAAATCCTTGGCCTCTATAATTCACATTGCTTTGCCATCAATTTTAGACAGTGTTCAATTACACATTGAGGCAAAGACAGGTCTTCTCTTTAGTTATGTCCTGTCAAAAGCCTGCCTCCCTACTACTTGTGTGAGGTGTTCATTGTAATGATTCTGCTAGCTGTTTTTCCCCCATCTGTGCCTGAAAAAATCACATCATCTGCTCAAAAGTCAATGAAATGTCTTAAGCTGCTAGGGCAGCTAAACAAATCTGCTAACAGCAATAACCTTACTGAGGAGGAATGTAAAAAAAAAAAAAAAACAAAATTACTTTGTATTCCTCAGGAGGCATTCTGGTAAACAGTCCCACCACACTAAAGCCTAGCTCGAAAATGCAACCTATCGTGGTGCTGGACAGATTATATTTTGTGAGCAGGGCTGATGGTTCACGTGTAACCCTATGGCATTCATTCTGCTAACACCCCACCCACAATGGCTGAGAGTGAGCTTCTGCAATGAACTGCTTCAGAGTGGTTGGGGCTGTTATCTAACGAGTTCGTATTCGTCATAAAGGCAAGGACCTGAGTCTTACTTGAAAAATGTTTCAGATTAAGGCTTTCAAGCAGCAAACCTTACCATCAAGGAGAAAGAATAGCCTCCTCTGGGAGATAGCCAAACTTAAAATAAAATTGACCAAGCAGAAAGTTATAAATAATATTATTTTAACAGGGTTTTGAGGTGCAGCCAAACATTTTGGAATGTTCTCAGTCCAAACAAAACCAGCATACTTCTCATTTTTTCCAACCTCATGACTGAGGCAGGAGATAAATGGAAAGGAAAAAAGCCTACAGTTGCAAAATGTAAATTTAAAAGAAAAATCAATCTGGACAGTCATATAAACCAGGTGGCAGGCAAAAATTGGACTCATTTATGAAGAAATGCAAGGCATCCTGTAACAGGCAACAATTAAGGAACAGTAGAAAGACCAAAGAACTTGGAACCCAAAACAGGTTCAAATCTTAAGTCCACCACTCACAAAAATGTGGGTGTCTGGATAAATTTCTTAGCTTCTCTGAGACTCATGGTTCCTCATCTGGAAAATGGAGGGGATAGCACTGATCTCACAGAGTTCTTGCATTTAAAGAGATGAAAAATGGAAGCACCTAGCACAGCACTCCAGCACATACAAGAATGATAAATCTCCACTGTCTCCTCCTACTGCTTCCCAAGTCCCTCCACCCCACCTCCCACTCCAGCAAACCAGAAGAACTAAAGATTTGCCTTGGATTAAAATGTTTTAAGCAGTTTGGGTTTTGTTGGTTGTTGTTAAGAGTGATAGTGTCATACTAAAAAAATGTAACTGGGCTAGGAATCTAGAGAACTGACTGATTCTGCAACTTTCTAACAACTAATTTAAAGGAGTAACCTCACCTTTTCGGGCTTCAGGTTCTTCTCTTTAAAGTGAGGCCACTGTAATAATCTATAAGGAATATCAGTTTTAGTATTCAAGAAATTGCCTGTTATATTATTTATGGGGAGAGATACCGCAGGGGTCCTGTTGTTTTGTTGGTTTGTTTGTTTGCTTAAAGATAGGGTTTTGCTGTGTTGCCCACGTTTGAGTGCAAAGGCATGATCATAGCTCACTGCAGCCTCTACCTTCTGGGCTCAAGTGATCCTCCCACCTCAGCCTTCCAAGTATCTGGGACTACAGGCATGCACCACCACACCCTGCTAATGTATTGATTTTTTGTAGAGACAAGGTCTCCATGTTGCCCAGGCTGGTTTCAAACTCCTGGTCTAAGGCAATTCTCCCACCTCAGTTTCCCAAAGTGCATAAGCCACCACACCTGGCCTTATTTTGTTTTGATTTTGCCTCCTGCTGATATATTATTTCAAAGTTTTTGTATAACTAGTACTAGTATTCTTCTTTTACATGCAGAGATCTTATTGAAGGCAAAAAGAGCCTTATTTTCAGAAGTTATTCAATACATGTTTGTGGAATGAATAAGTTACACTAGTTAGGATAAAACAGAATGTTGTTCTTAATATAAAACCTTGGTCTAATCCCAGTGCAGTGCTCTTCCTTAATTATAGCTCTCCTGCCCACTACTCCAATTTCTTTAAAAACACCAGAAGCGTTACCTCTTAATATTGTCAAATGAGTGTATAGCAGGTGGTTTAAAAACTGTTGCTTTTGTACCTTTTTTTAATCAGCAGTTCATGAATCTTTCACTGTTATGTGAAGCTTGAGAGATTCAGAAAAATAATATAATTATCTCTCTCCCTAAATAATATAATTATCTCTCCCGAAATAAATTTAAAAAATTGTAAGCCGTTCTTTTCAATAATTCCTGAGAAAGAAAAAAGCCTAAACTTACGAACTCTGACTTAAATGCTCTTTATTAAGACCACAACTAACTGTAGTATTACCTTTCTCTCAGGCCAAAATGAGCAAGAAAGCAGAAGAGAAATTCTTTCTTAGACAACAGGACTTTCTGACCTTGTGGGGTTTCTGTCAAGCATACGTCAGGCCTACAGAACATAAAAATGTCTGCATTAATCTATAAATCAAAGTACTTTTATCTGTATCTTGGCAATTTGTATTCAGTGGGGACCAAAACCTTAAAATCATGCTTTTCTGTGAAAGAAGAATCCTGCTGCTATTGTTTAAGATTTGTGGGAGGAGGAATATGTATTCCTCCCACTTTCATTGACGCCTGGATTGCTTATTGATCAAGATTGGAATTTACATGGCTGAAAAGAGAAAGAGGCATTGGCTGGGATTTCTATCCCTCTGACTTCAAGGTGCACGCATGTGTTATCGCTGTCACTGTACCACATTTGCATTCTGATATTCGTGCATCACCAGACTCAGTCCTCCTGGGGGCCCATGACAATGGCTGATATTTGGCTCTGCTTTTAGGGTGAATCCATTTCAATTCTTCACTTGTCACATTATAATTTTCTGCTTTCATAGATGTGTTTTGAATTTCCTCGGCAGGCGGTTCTTCTGTTGAGGGGATTCAATAAATCTAAAAAGTAGTTCTGACAACCCCCCCAAAATTTTTTAAATCATACAGTGTTTTACCAATGAGATTTCAGACATGTTTGTTTGGCTTTTATGCTTATGCAAATATAACCATCGACTAGACTACATCTGTTGAGTTGTCGGTTTTAAATAGATTCTCCACCTCTTGAATATGTTCCAACTATGATTCTCTGTATTTAGTTATTCATTTTCTTTTTTGCTGTCAGAAACTTAAGAAAATTTGTAATTGTGTAGATTCTGGGTGAGTATATATAAACAACAAATTTTTTTCCCAAATATCTCTGCAATATGAAAATTTTGTGTTTATAAATTTAGAAAGAACATTGCAGAAATTCAGATTTTCTTTTAATATTTAGAACTATTTGTTTCCAATCGTATCAAAATTATCTTGAAAAGCACTGAAAAATTTATTCTGAATCTACTAGATCATTGTTAAAAAGAAATAAAGAAGAATTTTTCATAAACGTATGAATTCGTTTATATTGGTTGTCAGTCAAATTTCAATACCTAGGCTGCATATAATTTAAATTTTACTCATAGCTTTGCTATAGACAGTTAACCATCATGTTAGTACACATGACCTTTGTGACCCTTCACAATATGGTAGACAATGTTCCTTAATGTTAGTTGCCATTACTCCCTTACCTACTATTGAGTAGTGTATATGTATTTGCACCTCTGCACCTTTATCCATGCCTGAAATTTTCTACTCTTCTCTCTTTCTATGCTGGGCAATGATCCACTCTTTCAAGATACATGTGCAAGTCTTATACTTTTTTAAGACCTAGCATAGTGCAGGACATTGAGAATATCCACCAAATGTACAAGAGTGGTAACTAGAACACTTTCTTTTCACTAATGTGTAACTATGAGGAAGTCCTCTTGTGTTTTTCTTTATTTTTTACAATTTCAATAGAAATTGTCTATTTCTACCATGCATATTATCTTGAAATACTATTATTGTATTATCTATTTATCCCTTCAGACTAGTTAATATTTGATTGATATACTTAGGTGCTGTGATGTTGGGTGCCTATATATTTACGATTGTTATATCCTTTTCATGAATTAACCCCTTTCTTATTATATAAATATATAATAAGATAAACATATCTGTTATTTACATAAGATAAAATAGACTTTAAGTCAAGAACTGCAAAAAGAGACAAAGATATTTATAATTATATATATCTCATATATTTACAGCTACATATGGCATATATAATAATAAATATAAAGATATAAGGATATATATTATATATAAGGATATATGTTATATAACATAATATACATTATATATGATTATAAATTTATAGAGATATTATGTATTATATTATAAATATCTTTGTCTCTTTGTACAGTTTTTGACTTAAAATCTATTTTATGTTATATAAATAGCAGATACTCATCCTGCTCTTTTTTAGTTTCCATTTACATGGAATATATTTTTTGCATCTCTTCACTTTTAGCCTATCTGTGTCCTCAAAGCTAAAATAAGTCTCTTGTAGACATCGTATTGTTAAATCTTGCTTGTTTGTTTTTATCCATTTTGCCATTGTAGGTCTTTTGATTACAGAATTTAGTTCATTTATAAAGTAATTATTGATACGTTAGGATTTATTATTGTCACTTTGGTAATTGTTTTCTCTTTTGTAGTTCTTTTGTTCCTTTTTTCCTCTTGCTCTTCCTTTGTAATTTCATGATTTTCTGCAGTGGCATGCTTTAATTTATGATCTTTATCTTTAATTATTCTGTATCTATTAAAGTTTTTACTTTGTGGCTACCATGGGGCTTACAGAAAACATCTTATATTTATAACAGTCTATTTTAAACTGATTTCAACTTCAATTGCATACACTTTACATGTTTACTCACCTATTCCACATTTTAAGTTTTGGGTATCATAATTTACTTTTTTAATATTGTATATCCATTAACGAATTATTATAGTGAATTTATTTTTGAGATGGAGTCTTGCATGTTGCCCAGGCTGGAGTGCAATGGTGCAATCTTAGTTCACTGCAACCTCCACCTCCCAGGTTCATGCCATTCTCCTGCCTCAGCCTCCCAAGTAGCTGGGATTACAGCCACACACCACCACATCCAGCTAATTTTTTGTATTTTTAATAGAGACGGGGTTTCATTATGTTGGCCAGACTGGTCTCAAACTTCTGACCTCATGATTTGCCTGCCTTGGCCTCCCAAAGTGTTGGGATTACAGGCATGAGCCACCGCACTGGCATATAGTGATTATTTTTAATAATTTTGTCTTTTCACCTCTATCCTAGAGTAAAAGTGGTTTATACACCACCATTACAGCATTAGAGTATTCTGAACTTGACAATATATGCTACCTTTACCAGTGAGTTTTACACTTTCATATGTTTTCATATTACTAATTAGCATCCTTACTTTTCCATTTGAAGAACTCCCTCTAGCATCTTTTATAAGGCATATCTGGTGGTGATAAAATCCCTCATATTTTCTTTATCTGGCGAAGTCTTTATCTCTCCTTCATTTCTGGAAGATAGTTTTGCAAGGTTAAGTATTCTTGGTTGACAATCTTTTTTCTTTCAGCACTTGAAATATGTCATCTCACTCTCTCCTGGCCTGCAAGATTCATGCTTAGAAATCTGATAGTCTAATGGGGTTTCCTTGTATGTGATGAGTTTCTTTTCTCTTGCTGCTTTCAAAATTATCTTTGATGTTTGACAATTTGATTATAATGTGTCTCAGTGAAGTCCTCTTTAAGTCAAACCTATTTGGGTACATTTAAGCCTCATGTACCTGAATGCCCCTATCTTCCCCAAGGTTGGAGAAGTTTTCAGCTATTAAAATCCTTCTCCCTTATCTATAGGGACACATTCCAAGCCCCTGGTGGCTGCCTGAAATGATGGATAGTACTAAAACCTATATATACTATGTTTCTGCCTATACATATGTGCCTATTGTCATAGGAGCCTTAGGGTGTTGCTTTGCCAGCCAGAAACCTCTGTGGACAGCAGTGCTTCTGCTTGAGTTTTGTTCATGCCCCCTGGGCTTGTTCTGTCCACTCAGCCTGGCAGGCTGCACTTGGCTCATGCTACCAGCCTGGATCCTACTCCTGCCAAGGGCGACCCAGGCATGGAGCGGTAGGGTGTGTGTGAGTGGGCAAGTGTGGGATCTGGCACTGCACACAGCCAGGCATGCCAGCTGCTGTGGTGGGGTGAGCAGCTCCAGGCACTGGCACAGACACCTAATCCATGTGAAGCTACAACTGGACCCGACATATCACAAGTGGCTTCTGCTGCGGACACCTGCATCTGGACAAGGGGAACATGGTGGCATCCAAAATCTCAGAGACGCCAGGAAGTGGAGAATCCTATAGGTGTTACAGCATGTCACAGCCCTAGTTCGGGGAGCCCCAAGTTCTGGCTTCCTAGAATGACTGCACCTCTTTTCTCCTTCTCCTCACCCACAGTGCGGCAAGCGAGTGGGGCATGTTTTGGTTGGTTTGTGTTATAGCCCTTTCAGTTCCACCACCCCACTCAGGCCCCCAGCTCCTGGGCTGGCCCAGGCCTGCTGCTGTGTCCTGTTGCATGGGGTGGCCACCCAGCACCAGCAGAAGGCAGGAGAGCTATAGTGTTACAGCAGCTCTGGCTCAGAGAATCTCAAGGTCTAAGTCCCCAGAAGGGTCACTACTCATCACTCCCACAGTCAAGGAGTATGTCACCACCTGCAGCTTGGCAGGCTGGCCGGGAACATGTTACAGCTTCTTTCCCTCCTGCCATTCAGCAGGTCTTGAGTTCTTGTCCCAGATCCAGGAAGAATGAGGTTATGTGAATAACTGGAGGGTGAGCAAGGCAGAAAGGAGCTTCACTGAGTGACAGAACAGCTCTCAGCGGAGTGCATACCCGAAGTGGGTAGATCCTATTTGCAGGCGTGTCATCCTGATGAGTGTCAGAGTCTGACTGAGTCTGGGGTTTTCATGGGCTCAGAATGGAGGAAGTACATACTGCTTGGTCCATGGGCAGTCATTTGTGGGTCTAGAAAAAGCACCATCAAATTGGCTGAAAGGCATCAATGAAGTTTTCACTCCAGGTCACAGACTGCAACTGGAACTGGCAGCCAGGCCCCCATGCTTCAAGCTGTCCCTGGCTTGAAGGTGAGGTTTCACCAGGGACCCACCCGTTCCCACCTAGGAACATGTCTGCCTCTCACTGCCATCAACATGCCATCCACAGCACCCAGGCTGTCCGCACTAACGGGTGTCCACAGGCCCACACCTAGCTGCCCTCAGCCCTCCTGGCCTCCCGCACCATCCTTGTTCATTAGCATCCAAAGTTTCAGCCTCAGAAGCAGTTTCCAGAGGGGGCCAAGGCAGTGGGGAGTCTGGTGTATCAGCACTGCCCTGAACACACACACATGACCAGGTCACAATAGCTCCCAGGCTCAGCTATCACAACACATCCACAACTTTGCTCTGCCGTGGAGCAGGTGCCAGCAGTGGAAAGAGGCTAGGGAACAGGAGCAGGCACTTCCAAGCCTGTATGGCAGGGGACTTCCAGGGCCCCTGAGAGCACAGGGATGCCTAGGACTGGAGCCATGACTGGGCAGCTGCAGCTATGCCTGGGAGCACAGGTTCCCACCCCACTAACTCGGTAGCACATAGTGCTCCCACTAGGATCACCTGTTCCTGGCCCCCACCAGCTCTGTGGAGCGCACAGCCCCAGCTACACCTCCCCTGCTGCAGCTGGCATCCTGGCAGTGGCCACTCCAGACAGGCCACCACCACTATTGCTATGATAAAGTTTAATTTATAAATTAGGCACAGTAAGAGACTAACAATAACTAATAATAAAATAGAAAAATTATGACAATATACTGTAACAAAAATTATGTCAATATTTGCATGTTCTCTTTCACTGTCTGTCTCTTAAAACATATCATTGTACTGTACCTGAAACCAAGGAAAGCAAAACTACAGATAAGGGAAGACTGATCTAGTTCTTTACGTTAGTTTTCTTCCCCTTTATCTCTTTCTTTTTCTGAGACTCCCATAGTGCATATATGACTACTCTTCATGGTGTTGTATCAATCTCATAAGCATTTTTCATTCCTTTTTATTTTTTCTTTTACTGAATAATTTCAAATGACTAGTCTTTGAGTTGACAGACCCTTTCTTCTGCTTGATCAAGTCTGCTATTGAAACTGTATTGTGGTTTCCATTTCATTCATTGTATTCTCAGCTCGAAAATCATGGTTTTTTTTAATAATTTCTTTTTGTTGAACTTCTTATTTTGTTCATGTGTTGCTTTCTTAATATCATTAAGTTCTCCATCCGTGTTCTCTTGTAGCTTACTGACTTCCTTAAAACAGTTGTTTTGAATTCTTTGTCAGACAATTTGTGTATCTCCATTTCTTTGCAGTTGGGTACCAGAAAATTATGTTCCTTTGGTGGTACCAGGTGTCCTTGATTTTTCATGTTCCTCAAAGTCTTGCACTGCTGTCTTCACATTTGAAGAAAGAGTCACTTTCTCTGGTCTTTACTGACTGGATTTGAGAGAAATATCTTCAACAGTGAGCATGGCTAGGGAATCTGGGGCTCTCTCAGATCTTTTCTATGGATTCACCCAATCCACACTTCTTGGATGAGTGGAGAAGAAATTCTGATGATCGCGTGTCTTCTCTTAAATCCACAGAACCAAACTGGGTCCTGAAAGCTTTCTGTTTGTTTCCTCTGGGACGGTGCCCTGAAATGCTCAATTTTGTATGCCTCCCAATCCTTCAAAGTTGAGCCTGCTGACTGCATGTACTCAAAAGCTATATGTAAAGGCTCACACTCACCATCTGGAGTGCACATGCAGGCAACTGACTATAGGGGAAAGGGAAGGGGAATATGCACAAAACATCGGGGGCGCCTATGGGCCAGTTGCAGGGAGATGCTACAGATATGGTGTCCCAAGTGGTTCATGGGTGGGCCTCCTGATGGGCTCTGTGAAATGCTTCAAAGGATACGTACCCTGTACTGTGTTTCAAGTCCTGGTTGCTGTGAGTCCTCTCCTTTCTTTCCTGCTACTGCCCTGTCCCAGCCACTTAGCCATGCTAATACCCTCAATATTCTGAGTTGAGTGAAAGAAAGATGGGCTTCTTGGGATGTGCCTCACACAGCTGGAAAAGCTGGGTACTCACTCATTATACTCTCCTTTTCCCCATGGGAGGAATTGCCTGCTGAAGGGAGTCTATCTCGGCACTAAGAAGTGGACCCTGGGGGTGATGCAGGTAATTGTTCTTCTTACTCACTTCAATGCATCTACTCCCAGATATTTTTCTCCAATGGTGTGCTGTTAACTTTTCCATTTAACTCCTAGACTTTGGCAAATGTATTGTCATCCATAGGTGATTGTCAAAATCAGTACACTATGCAGAGATTATGGTAAAACACTCCAATTTCACCATTGTACTGATGTCATTTTTGTCCACGGATTTATATAATCCATATCAAGTGCATCAAGAAAGTCTGAATAAATGAAAACAATAGTTTGATATTTAGCTAGTATAATTTTTGTATAAATAAGCATACTTAGAGAACTTGTTTTTATTTTTATGCTGTCATTTTCAAATGTACATCCTTTGGATCATCAGTTCTGTAGAATATCCCACAAATGAGGACAAACTTGATCTTATAATCAAATATTTTGGAGAAGTTGATTAAACATAATTAAATTGGTTTCTTTATTTTAAGACTATAATATGCTAATGAACAATGTGAATTTACAAGAAAGAATATAGTATGCAATTTTTCTCAATTTATTGAACTTATTTGACTATGGTACTCTGTTTTTATTTTCATTGAGCATCCTAAGAAACTAAAGTTTAACAGACACACATTTGGGGGCAAATGCTTCATCCAAGTCTGCAATTTAGTAACCATCGTAGGAAAGCTGAGGAATACAATCAAGTGGTTGAATGTTTTCAAATATGTTTTGTTTGTAATGTTAGAGTTAGAGATGTCTAGATTTGGTTTATTCTCTTTTCATGTTCTCTAATTACGTAGAAAATCATGGCACATATTTGAAATTAAAGACAAGCCCAATCCCTGAGCTCACTAATTTGTGATTATTTCCTATTGTTTTCCATTGTTTTCCTATTGTTTTCCATTGTTTTCCTATTGTTTTCCTATTATTTTCCATTGTTTTGATTTCTGCCATTTAATATAATGTATTGTGGGTGAAGTGTAAGAAAACATTTTTATTTGGCTCTGGACATATCAGAAGTCACGTTTCTAAATATAATAGGCCCTGTGGACAAAAAAATGAGACAGTATTGTATCTTGTCACAGTAAGTGGTAACAGTTTACTGAGCACTTACATGAAATAGAGTCTCTTTTAAGACCCTTATGATGAGGCATGGTGGCTCACACTTTTAATCCCAGCACACAGGGAGGCTGAGGTGGGAGGATCGCTTGAGCCCAGAAGTTCATGGCAGCAGTGAGCTATGATTACACTGCTGCACACCAACCAGGGCGATAGACCCTGTCTCAAAATAAAATTAAAAAAAAGACCCTTGTTACATGTATTAATTCATCTAATGCTTATGCTTATGAAAACCTTGAAAAGCAAATATTATCATTGTCTCCTTTTACACATAGAGAAATACAGAATTTGAATTCATGAAGTCATCTCCGGAGTTTGTGCATCCAACCACCACATTAAACTAACTTGTATAGCATTAGCTATAGAAATGTAATTATTTTGAAGTTTCTATTCTTGGTACTTAAAATAGATATAATAGCTCACATATGTAAGTGTCTTCCATAGCTGCATATTGAAATACATTTGTCAAATCCTAAAGCTTAAATTTTTTATATTAAAATGAACTCTGACATCTAACTCCGCTTAAACAAATGAAAAGTCATACAAAAGATGCAAGAGGCATCAGTTTCATTCTATATATAAGAATTAATAGAAATGAAAATTTTATTCTAAGGCAAAGATATGTAACTAATTCTTCTTTGTTCAGCATAACTGACATATCCTAAAGAAGTGTTTTCACTGAATACATTGATGTGTGGCTTAAGTATCATAAATTTAAACAAAAAAAAAAGAAGAAAAAACTTAGATTAAAAAGTGGCAGTTAGCCTGAAAATTACTGGTCTCTGAGATGTACCCTTTAATTATTTCTGAGAAGGGAACTTAAAATGAGGAACATTTATTAGTGAATTATTTTTAGCATCGAACTGATCCCTAATGGCTTTCAGAGAAGTCCTGGTTTAACCTTGGAATATGTTTCATTATCACGTCTATGGACAGAGCTCTTTCACAGTGCAGATTGAAACTATAATTTTGAGAAAGAAAATGAGGTAGATATGTTCTATTTGATTAGATCAATCTCCTATATATGGTTAATTTCAATTTTTTGTGACACTTTATGAAGTATTAATAATAATACTAAAATTACACAATCCAAGTTTAATAATATCCAAAACTTACAAGTTCTTTCTCAAGTATATGCAAGGGCATTATGTAATATTTTTCTTGACAATATCTTTGAAATCCAGGCAATTGATAGGTATTATTTTCCATATTTTATAGAAAAAGGATCTGAGTCACAGCAAAATGAAATGACTTATTTAAGGTCAGACAAATGGTTCATGTTGATATCCCATATAGCGTTTTGTTTTGCTTTTTTTTCAAACTCCAGTTCTCCAAGTGACAAATGGAGAGATAAATGTGAAAATATTTTGTGAATTCTTTTTTCATAAATTAACAATGATTTATTTATGTGTCCATCTATTTGTTTGCTTATCCTTCTCAGCCTTAAAGAACTTAAAGATGTTATTAAAACAATAATGTTTATTTTTATAGTCATATGATGAGGCTATAGAAATTCTAAGTGCTGTTGTTTTTCTGAAGGAAATTGTTTGCATTGCATTTACTTTAATCATGATGACAAACCTTGATGCTTGTATATCACACTGTGGGAGGCCGAGGCAGGTGGATCATGAGGTCAAGAGATCGAGACCATCCTGGCCAACAAGGTGAAACCCTGTCTCTACTAAAAATACAAAAATATTAGCTGGGCATAGTGGCGCGTGCCTGTAGTTCCAGCTACTCGGGAGGCTGAGGCAGGAGAATTGCTTGAACCTGGGAGGCGGAGATTGCAGTGAGGCGAGATCGCACCACTGTACACCAGCCTGGCGAGAGAGCAAGACTCTGTCTCAAAAATAAATAAATAAATAACTACAGTTGATTTAAAGAAAACAGGTAAAGGGCCTCTTATTTCTCTAATAGATTTATTTGTGTTAGGGTACATATAATAATCTGATGTAATTGTCAAATACACCAGTAAAGAAAACCAAAACTACTCTAGGTATTCTAAGCAACAAGGGATTCAATAAAGGGAATTCAGTGTTTATGAAATTGTTGGAAAGGCTAGAAGAATTGTTTATGGGCTGGGCCTCTAGGAATTTTTTCTAAAGCAACACAAAGTCACTACTTTGATGCCACCACTGGAACTATTGAGTAGGAAAGCACACCCCAGAACAGTGCCCCAGAGATCAGGAAGCTGAAATTCTACCTACTGCTGCCATCTCCATAGCTGCCTCTAGGACACAGGAAGCTGGAAAAAGGCTACTGGAATACTCTTGCAGAGAAACATATTGTCTTCAGAATCCCAATTGCCAGTAGCACACACCCAAAAGTGACAGGAAGACACTCTTTGTCTAATTTCCACATTCCAAGTTTTGTGTGCTCATCTATTTGGCAAAACCCAATTCTTAGTGAGAACTCTAGATATACTGAAGTCTAAAAAAGTTTTAAGCATTGGAATTTCCATAATACAGAGAAGCACAGCAAAAGGAGAATGGAGGGAGACTGAATGAGACACCATACAATATCTGCCAAACATGAATTAAAACTTTTAGCTATGATTAGCTTTAGACTAGTTTTCATCAATTCTAAGGCACCTTTGGTTGCATAATATGCCACTATTTTATATAGTCCTAAGAGATAAAACTTACGGTCCATTCAATCCTGAAATAGTACTAAGATGCCTTCAGTTGTAAAATGCAGCCAATTTTAGAGATATTAACATGTTAAAAGATGTGCATGTTAGAATCAATGGAATACAGTACACATTTCATGACAGATTGCGATGGTATGGCCTTTTTACGCTGGTGTGCACGGACATACAGAGCAGTTTGCTGTTTTAAAGAAACATTGATAAGTTGAAATAAATTGATATTTCCATTGTAATGGGCATAATGTGTAAAGAAAAATGAGCAAAGGGATAGTAGAATGGTAAGAGACTGAAAGAGATATTTTATAATCTACCAATATACAGATAATTTACTAAGTTAAATAACTGAAAACTACTTATATCTCTTTAGGTCATGAGCAGATTACATTGCAAATTTCCCTAAAAAGTGTAACCCCGTTGAAAAATGGAAAAACCTATTTTGTGGATGATGTTAAAATACATTAAATCAGGCCACCAGGAGTGACTGTATCCTGTCAAAATCACCCAACTACAATTGCTATGCAAAGGATCACCCTTCTCCCTGAGCAGGCCAATGCTTTCACAGGAGGGTAGAGAGCAGTAGAGGGCCAGGAACATGTGCAAAACTGTAACTGGTCAGTTGTGAGCTGACTGGAAACTGATAAGACAACCAAGGCCTTAGGCTAAGGCTCAACCCAGAAGAATACAGCAGGGTCTGCACACAGTATAAGACCCTAGAGATTAATCAAGTGACATTCAGGAGAAGAAACAATCAGTCAACAGTGCTGAGGAAATAGAAAGTAAATAGTCTAAGACTGGAGTTTGAGGTAGACATTTGTTGAGTATCTACTACGTGCCAGGCACTATTCCAGGTGTGTTAGCAAAGGCAGGAATTAGGGTCACATAAGATCAGAGAAGTAGTATTCAGAGACCAGAGTTCTCAGAACAAAGTATATTAGCAGGCCTGACAAATTATTTTGATGATGTCTCTATTATCCCACTTTGGTCTTGTCAAATGAGCCTGCTGACCTGAGATCACAACTTAAAGAGCTACCCCCTCAGTTGCTGAGAGGGCTGAACATGTTCTGCTATCACCAGCAAGCACAAGTGTTTTTTCACAGTAATAATCGCTTCCTGGGTAGCAGCACCAAAATGTCTAGAAAAGAAAAGTTGGCCTGAGATATTTACGGTTCATAATATATTTTGCTGTCAGCTCAAAGATTGCAGATGTCATTTGCCAACAACTCGCTTATTTGATTTATGGAATAATTAATTGTGTGTAAGATAAGCAGTGCACTGAAGACTGGCAGTTATAATTAATAGACCCTTGCAGCAAAAAAAAAGTCTTTATGAAATAGCAAATGCAAGTTCATAGTCCACACTACCAGTGTCTCTCAAATTGCTTTGCTCTTTCTTCAGGTGTAGCCTGAGGGCCATAAGTATAATAATAACCCTTTATATTCATTTCATGTTTTGTAATTTACAAATACCAAGTGATTTCTGACTTGTGCTATTTTGTTAGGCCACTGCAACACTGCTGTTATGAACACAGGGAAAGCATTGTTGTGCTGGGTGCTGAGGAAACAAATCCTGAGACATTAAGTGATTTGCCCAATGCCGCACGGTGTCAAAGCTGAAGCAAATTCAAGCACAATGACTTCCAAGTCTGCTGTGGGTAAGGCCATGTATTGTAGCATGTAAAGAAGAGCACTGCTTCAAACTACCTGGGTTTAAACCCTGCCTCTTCCATGCATCGCCTATGCAAACAAATCTCTCGATCTCCAGGAGCCTCCATTTTTTCACATATAAAAGGGAACAATAAAATTTCCATTGCAAGTTTCTTGTGAGGATTTGGTGAAATAAAGCATAAGAAAGCCCCTCTCTCCTCTGACTGCTTGCCATTCCCTGCCTCCCAGCCCAGCTCACATCCATCATTCTTTTCCACTGCCCACAGCTGCCTGACTTAGCTGGGTACTCAGTTCATCAAATGCTCCCCATAATTCTGCCTATGTCAAGGAAAGATCAGACAGCCTTCAAGTGCGTCCTTTATGACTCCAAAAAAACCCTTGGAAATAATCTAAACAGATCCACTCCAAAAGAGATTGTGCTTCAAGTAAAAATAAAACAATATTTGAGCCAGGCTCATACTTTTCTATGATAAGAAATGCCCCAGTCTAGACATAGTCATGTACAAGAGGCATGGAATTTTGGTCACCATCAGTGCAGTAGCTGTACTTTCATATCTGCCTTCAAGGGATTTAGAGCCTAATGGGAAAGACATATATAGTAACATACATAAATCTTTAGTTATCTTTTTCTTTAACTGAACATGGGAGCATAGCTTCTTCACCTGTTAACCTTAAATCACCACTAAAAATTACAGTTTGAATTTCCTGACAAATGAGGCAGCTGTCCTAATTGTAATAATAACTTCTGTTCAAAATACCAACAGTGCTTTTCTTACTAATTAATGGTAGACTCACCCAATCAAACAGCAATCGCCACTTTCCCTGACATCATTTCTGATTGCAAGTTGCAAGGCCTTTATAAAAATAGAATCTCTAGATCTCACTGTGTCTCTCTCTCCTGGCTGGATTACTTCCTACCTAAATCTTGGTGGAGTGTGTGTGTTTGTGTGTCTGTTTTGTCTGTGTGAGTGCATATATCCTGGAGAGTGGGAATAGATGGTGAATACAACGAGGAGTGTACACAACGGAAACCTAACGTGGAGTGCAGTTCATGCAATGGGTCAAACAGCTCCTGTTTCATTGCTCTCTTTCGGTGCACATTTTCATCGCCATCAGTAACACTTCTTTAGAGCACCACCTCCAAGTATGTGATTTCCTTTCTAGGCTGTGGACCCTCACTGCAGACTCAGCTGCAGAACAGTTTTCCAAAACATTCCTAAGGTAGCTTTAGGTGATATGCTAAATAGGCTCGTCCATTTTTCATCAGAGACCAACAAGCACCAATTTTTCTGATCACGCCTTCATGGAGTGTGGTTTCCTCTAATCAATTTGATCAAATATAACAACTAAAATGAGCCAATCAGAATAGCTCTGCAACTGAAATCAGAAATATCTGCTGTGTATTAGCAAATGAACAGTGTTTAGAGAACTAAACTGATTTGTTTATGGTCTTGTGCTCAAGCCTGTTGAATGGCTTTGGGTACTGTATTATTTGTTTTGAAGCAGGTATAGAAAAGGGATAATTAATGTAAAAGAGAAATGAGTGGGAGTGTAAAATATGTGAGCTACTTTTTTTTTTTTTTTTTTTTGAGACAGAGTCTCACTCTGTTGCCCAGGCTGGAGTGCAGTGGCACCATCTTGGCTCACTGCAAGCTCCGCCTCCCGGGTTCATGCCATTCTCCTGCCTCAGCCTCCCCAGTAGCTGGGACTACAGGCACCTGCCAGCACGACTGGCTAATTTTTTTTTGTATTTTTAGTAGAGACGGGGTTTCACTGTGTTAGCCAGATGGTCTCGATCTCCTGACCTCGTGATCCGCCCACTTTGGCCTCCCAAAGTGCTGTGATTACAGGCGTGAGCCACCGCACCCGGCCTATGTGAGCTACTCTTAAGCAATATAGATTGGATGTTATTTTAACAAAGACATAATCAACACCTCCCCAGTCATGGTCCTGTTCTGGGAAATATTGAAAGACAGACCAAAAAAGACATAGCAAGTGATCCTCATGGAGCTCACTGCCTGGATGGAGAGGCAGGAAGTCACTATCACAGTATAGTGGGGCAAGATCTATGAAAGAAGAATCACAGGAGGCTGTGGCACATGAGAAGGTGCCAAGAAAGCATCTCTACAGAGGTGAGGGCTGAACTGAGAATGAGAAGTTGAGTAGGAAACAGCCTGGGAGCAAAAAGCGAGAACATTCAGGAGAGGAAATGAAAGCCCAGCAGAGTATCATAGATTCAGGGGACAGGATGCAACCTGGCCTGACTGTATGTACTGGGGCCAGGGCTGCAAGAGGAAAAATGGTGAGAACTAAAGCAAGGCCAGGTCTTCACAAGCCTTGGATGGCCTGACAAAGAGAAACCTCAGAATTTCAACAGATGACATGATCTAATGTACTTTTTGAAACATCTCTGTGGCCGCAGAGTGAAGGGTGAATTTGAAGAGGGTGAGGGAGTAGGCAGGGATACATCCAGAAGAAAGGAATCCTCTCCATTCCAGGACTTGAATCGAAACAGAGTAGAGCTGGTGAAGAGGGAACACAGTTTAAAAGTATGTGTAGGCTAATGTGCCAGGCATTTAAAAAGTAAGATTAATTTTTAAATTCAATCTCCATATAGAGAGAACACTTCGTTTTCTTTTGGTAATGCAATAGCTGGACTGTACATAGGAAACTGTAAGTTTTAACAGTAAATTCACCTTTTGATTTGATGGTGTTTTAATTGCAATAAAATCAACAGAAAGCTGGAAAGGAGAATATTTGAGTTACCTAGGCTGACTTAACAAAGAAAGCCCCTTTAGCTCTTTCATTCTTTGCTACAGAAAATATTAGAATGGCATTTTCAGTTGTTACCATTACATATCAGGGACATCCAACTTTTACTAGGCCTATCATTGAAAGCAAAATCTAGAAGTGGCAATGTTAGTTGCCTAGGGAAGGCTCCCAGATGAGCCATGTCACTAAACCTACGGAGTATTTATGAGACATAAGTGCCAGCATTGTATGGGATGTGGTTACTGAGTTGCAGCCCTGAAAAAGGAAGAATAAAATATTCTCCCCAACATAAAACACTAATTTGCTTTTTTGTCCTTAAAAGTTGCTCTTTGAATTCATCTCAAAAATATGTCACAAAAGCAGATTGTTTTTCTGGCTGACTCTTCTTGCCCAGATGTCACTAAATGTTCAAATGTTCACAGTTTTGCTGTGTACTGAGCAGAAGCTGTTTGGGCTTTTTATTTTTATTTTTTTGGTATGTCCAGATTACTTTTTATTCCACATTTTACCAGGGGGAGCTGAAATACATTATAGTTTTCTTCTTAAATGTATAATCATACTGTTTTATATTTCCTTTCCAAAGTAGCATAGTAAAGGGATGGTAACTGTTTTAAAGAACCGTTAATGAAGTTTTTCTTCTTCACCAAAGACTGTTTTCATGTCAAGGGTGTTACATATTTTTATCTAATTCAGAATAATTATAGTGAGTTAGTCTGCTTATCTTTTATGCAGACCAAAAGTCCCCTCTATGCCCGTGTGTACATGTGTGAGTGTGCATATGGGGGTAGGGAGGTGAAGGCTGGTGCAAGGAAAAACATATAGTGATTTTAGAGTTCAAAATTATAGGAATACAAAGCCCTGTATTAGATAATTTCTTTGCCTTCCCATTAGGCTTCCTTTTTAATATTTCAAATGTAAAAGAATATAACGTATCCCCCTAGGCCCTAATCTTTCACTACACTTTAAGGAAACATGTCTCAAATACTTGAGGCATGCCTACTGTGTTGCTACCATTTCCTCCAGGTAGGTACCAAATGTACCTACCATTTCCTCAAGGCCTTTATCATCTCAGGAGACAGTGTAGGATACAGATATTTATAAAACAAGCCAAGCGGAAGACCCTGAGAGAAACAGAACGACAGTTCTATTTCTCAGAACTGAGATTTCCTAATCTCAGGAGAGATTAGGAAGGGAGAGATCATGTTTATTTACAGGAATTGGGGAATTCCTCATGAAGGAACTGATTTTGAACTGACCTTGAGGATGAGTTAATGTTCTATTGATGGGAATCCAGACATTTCATAGGAAGGAAGTAGCTAAGACAAAGCCAAGGTGGCAGGAAAGATTGTGCTGCATTGAAAGTGCACCAAATAGGCACAATAAGCTGGCGCCTCATGTAAAGGTGAGCAGGACAGGCTTCGGGAAGGGAAAGCTGGGCCAGAGCGTGAAGTTCTTTACAAATATCCAGGTCAGAAGGACACAGTTGAGTTAGAAATAGAGATCCACTGAAAGATTTGAGTAAGAAAATGACTATCATACCTATCATACCTATAGTTAAGAAAAATGTGTCTGGCAGTTATGTATTTGAAAGAAATGGGGAGGGAAGACAGTGGATACATTAGGAGGTAGGGAAATTAGGAAGCTGTCTCTTTAGAAAGAAAGTACTGAGTAGGACCTAAAGAGAAGCAGTAAGATAAGAGCAGGTAGATGCACACTCATTCTTTCCATATTATGGTTATTGTATCATTTTATTGTGATTGGCAAAGGGACTTCTCTACGTATGGAAATATAATGGTTCCCTTGAGTGACAATCCGTCATCGAATGTTTCAGATGCAGATGAGTGAGTTGACACTGATAAACTTCCTGCAAGAGCCAGTTCACTAAAGATAACAATGAAGGGAAAAAAATTCAGATATTTATTACCACAAAAAAAAAAACTGTTATAAACTAATCTTCTTTTATGGTGAAAACCAGAATGAAGTGGGAGGACACTATGGAATATGGAAAGACAGAAAATTAATGAAAATTAAATGTTACAAGAGTTTGTTCTTTATTTAGGGATTATAAGCCCATGGAAACAAGGTCTTGTTTGGAACCTAGAAGTAAAAATATTACATTTATTGAATATATGTGTGGCATTGTGCTAGGCAATGAAAACAAAACAACTGTGACCATTGAGCACACAGTGCACACAGTACAGTGTGAAGAATTGTAACTGCAGTGGGGAATCGGTGGGTATGTCATGACTGAAGCATGTCTGAGTGCTAGAATAATCCCAAAAGTTGAGAAACACTGGCTTGGAAGTATATATATTTTTTGAAGAAGAAGATTCAATTTTATTTATCCAAGTTGTTGTTGTTGGTTGTTTGTTTGTTTTTGAGATGGAGTCTTGCTGTGATGCCCAGACTGGAGTGCAATGAAGCAATCTTGGCTCACTGCAACCTCCGCTTCTGGGGTTCAAGCAATTCTCCTGTCTCAGCCTCCTGAGTAGCTAGGATTACAGGCATGTGCCACCACGTCCAGCTAATTTTTATATTTTTAGTAGAGATGAGGTTTCACCATATTGGCCAGGCTGGTCTCAAACTTCTGACCTCAAGTGATCTGCCCACCTCGGCCTCCCAAAGTGATGGAATTACAGGCGTGAGCCACTGCACCCAGCATATTTATCCAAGTTTTGGATGAGGAGGTTTCATTTTCTTTCCTAAAGAAGGCTATCATCTGACAGAATGTAGGAGTCACTGCTGAATTAACAAGGCAGAATCAACAAGACTTGAATGGTGATAAGGTAGGAATTTTTCAAGAATCCAGGAAGCCTTGCATCTACAAGACCAATTCAAGGTGAGAAAAGATATCACAGTGGCCGTGTACTTCTCCTTCACCTATTCTGAGTAAAGCTCACCCGCCCTACTTTATTCACTTCCCTTTGTGTGTGCCCTTTCTCATATACACGTTTGGTAGTTGATGAAAAGAAAAAAAAAAAAAAAAAAAAAGAGTAGTTTTAGATGAAGTTTCCATACTTTCCAATTCAGGCCAAAGACAAACATGAAGAGCCAAACTGCTGACTCCTCTTTTCATTATAATTTTCTTACTCTTGTAATCAAAATTCTCTCTCCTTAACCTCAAACCCTGTCCTTTCTCATGATCAGTTCTAGAGACCGGTCATGTTACCTTAGTTTCAAGCCTTCTTTGACTAGCTTATTTTTTCATTTGTAAATGTAAATGAGAATCCCTGACTCTTAACATTTTCCACATGAACTAATAGGAATATTCCTTTAAATTCTCTGCTCTTTTTCAGCACAGTAAAAGCATGTTCTGTTTTCCTTTTTTTTTTTTTCTGCCTTACCTCCCATAGCACCAGGCTAAATTATTAGTCTACAGCAGAAGTTCTCAATCCTGGCTGCATATGAGAATAATTTGAGGAACTTTTAAAAATTCTGATGCATAAGCCATACCAAAAACCAATTAAATCAGTCTCTGAGGGTTAAACTCAGGCACCGGTATTTTTAAGACTCTCGTGATGATTCCAGTGTGCAGCCAGGGTTGAGAAGCACTGATCAATAGCAACGCCTAATTACTTCCCAATTCCCGAAACTGGCATTTACCTTCATAATTTTCTTGCCCATCCTATCTTCTTGGCATCAAATGCCTTGCAGTGTTTTACCACCTAAATGAAACAAAACCTGCACAGCCAACAAAGTTCGAGCCAAATGCTCCCTTCTCTACAAAGTCCTCTTTGCTTCCCCATTACTGGCCTGAGCTTTTTGTTTTTCCCACTCACTCCCATCCAAGTGATTTGTACCTGTACTCAACACATACGACATTGGGCTTTAAACTCTAGTTACAGACACGTCCTTTTCCTAAATAGATTTTAAGCTCCTTAAAAACAGGGACTTAAGCTTATTCATGTGCACATAGTGAACATTCAATGAAATATTTTGAAATCAAATAAAATTGTCAAAAATGAATGATATAAGTAAATCTATATCCTTCCTATATATAGTGTAGTGATGACTTATGCCTTCTATTAAAAATCAGTTATTTAGAAAAGCCATGATACCATTTCTTATAAAAATGCAAGATGTGATTTACTATTCCTGGCAACAGCTGCTGCTCATCAATGATAAATTTTGAAGTCAGTGATAACATAATTCAGCAGACATGATGATTCTCAATCTATGCATGATGCCATATGGGCTTCAAGACCAAGACAGCATTATTCCCCTGCTCAAACAAATGCACTCCATGTTTTGTTTTGCAAAATTTGACCTAGATTAAATGTACATTGGCCAAAACATCTAAGTCCTCCCAAGGCAATGGTTATGGGTTAAATTCTAAAGAATGCATCTCTGTGTGTGTTTGTGTGGGGGTGTGTGTGGTGGCGTGTGGTGAGTGCAACACATGCACAAAATTCACTCCTAAAGAGACAACTTAGGCATGACCACATCTTTCCTGCGTTCCAGGTGTCCCCATCTTTCCTCTATGGTCCCATTTAAACTCTGGGTTTAATTTGATCTTCATATGGACTGTGTCCCTCCACTAGCAAATGTGGAACAACTTGATGGTAAACATTATGTTTTACTCATTTTTATTCATACATAGCATTTACCTGTCATGGTTCCTATCACACCACAGCAATCAAAAGGGTATTTTTTGAATTAGTAATTGAACAAAAGGAAGAACTTTGAATGGATAAAGGAAAGTATTGGTATGAATAGCTCCCTGACTCCAAATCCCCTGTTGTTGCCTACAAAAAGCAAGCATATTTCATACCACGCCCACAGGTACAGTGACTTGAATAGGTTCTTGATTAGATAGTAACATCTAGAAGAAAAATAATTAAATATACCAGTAAAAATTAAAGCAAATGTTATTTAATTGATATTACTTGATATTACCTGTATAAAATTTAAGTTATAACTTTCATCTTACTGCTCAAAAATCTGAAGTTACAGTTAACTTCTAGGACTAGAACTAGGATAAAGCAAGTCAGGCAGTCATACTGGGTGCAAAATTTAAGGGGTCCAAGTAACGCTTAAGGAGATATTTTTTAAAGTCAAAATTAATACAAAAAATCATGATGAATAAAATACCACAATTATAAACAAAAACATGGTCCATGTGGGATGGATTTGCAAAATATTATATGAGAATTATTATATGATGAGCTATATTATATCAAAATATTACAAAAGCATTATGTAATGCCATTAATAAAACCTTGAGCATAATAATAACAGCCCACCGGTTTTGGTGCATGTAGTTTTAAAACTTTGGCCAGCTATGCACAGATTTGGGAGTTTTAGGAAATAGTTTAACACCAAAGGATATTGTAGGTTATTTTCCATAAGTAGCAGTAAGTAATTTTTCATGCTTAGGTTTTAATTAGCGGTCAAAGTGTCTAATGTGTTAGAAATTAAATTGATACTGCCCCCACTACAGTGCTCTAAAGAAGTATTTATCTTGTGAAAGACGTATGTTTCCATTTAACTATTCATCCTTCTCTCATTTCTTTAGCTTCTAGTGCTGTGCTGAGCATTCAGGCTAATAGTCTGGCCAGCTTGGGGCAGACATCCTTGTGACCAAACATCGATGATAGAATACTAAAAAAGATACAAGAGAACTCAGTGGGGTTATTATGGAAATGGAAACAATAAACCAAAAGAAATTTCAGGTCCAGGTAATGTAACTAACTTGTTAACATGTACCTTTCAAAACTGCATTGTTTTCTTCCCTAAGAGCTAGTTGGCAGTATGTATTAAATGTCTTTCAAATTCTAAATAAATCTGAGGAAGCATTTCCATTTCAAGAAAATTCCCTTAAGGAAATGTCAATGGACATATGTAAAGATTTCTCACCCCAAAAATGTTTATCATAGTTTTTTTTTATAGTATAATAAGAGCAAAGGAATAAACTTAACTAGCCAATTACATGACAGTGTTGAGATACATACATTGTATAATGGAAGATTTGCAGTGATTAAAAATAAGCTGGTAAGGCCAGGCACAGTGGCTTATGACTGTAATCCCAGCACTTTGGAAGGCCAAGGCAGGCAGATCACTAGAGGTTCAGGAGTTCGAGACCAGCCTGGTCAACATGGTGAAACCCCATCTCTACTAAAAATACAAAAATGAGCCAGGCGTGGTGGCGTGCTCCTGTAGTCTAGCTACTTGGGAGGCTGAGGCAGGAGAATTGCTTGAACTGGGGAGGCAGAAGTTGCAGTGAGCCAAAATTGTGCTACTGCACTCCAGCCTGCGTGACAGAGCAAGACTCTGTCTCAAATAATAATAATAACTTGGTAAGGAATCAGTAATGACATGTAATGGGGTACACACCTGCTACTCCAAGTGTGTTCCTGTGACCAGCAGCATGTGCTTCCCAGGAACTTGTTAGACATGCAGAATTCCAGGTCCCACCCAGACCTACTGAATAGGAATCTGCATTTTAACAAAGTTCCCCAAATGATTTCTATATGCATTACGATTTGAGAAGCACTGGCATATGCTGTATTTTTTTAAGCAAAAGAAAAATATGTATATTATGATTCCATTTTTGACTCCCTCAAGTATGACTACATGGATAGAAAGAAAGAGTAGATGGATATACATGAAAATGTATGCAGTAATGATCTTGGGGTGCTGTACTTTTTATGTTTTCTTTTATTCTAAATTTTCTAAATATTTTCTATATATTCAACTAAAAATGTGTATTACCTTTGTTATAAGAAAGAAAAGTAAGTTTTATAAGTGTATTTTATCTTTGTTGTTTTTTCTTTTAAAATGATTGTTCATGGTAAGTAAATCACTTTTCTGTCAGGTAAAAATTCAGATTAATTGCACATTGAAGTTTGCAAAATTAAAAGTGTAATTTTACAGCAATAGGTTCACATCTGTTATCATATATATAGTCTAATTGTGATGTAGGCTATTTCTTCACATTGTTTCCATAAGAATGTTCCTATCTTTCTATTCCTGTATCTTGTTCTTCTGTCTATTAAAGACACAAATATGTTTGTAAAGCAAGTCTCACCCATCTCGAGATTAGGCACTCCCTCAAAAGGTTATTATTATTTTTTTTTTTTGGAACTTTACCCTCTTCCATGATGTTGTCCTAAAGCTGCTAAGATATACAAAATTTCAGTGGTTTTCTTTCATTTTGTTTTACTTTTTATAAAGCCTCTTTTCAAAAGGCAGGTAATTACCATACCAAGTTATGATTAGAATGAACACCCTTGTTGGGACTGTTTCCTGGTTTTTCTGTTTTGTTTTGTTTTGTTTTGAGACAGGATCTTGCTCTGTTGGCCAGGCTGGAGTGCAGTTGTGCAATCATTGCTCACTGCAGCCTTGGCCTCCGAGGCTCAAGTGATTCTCCTACCTCAGCCTCCTGAGTAGCTATAGGACCACGGATGTATGTCACCAGGTTTGGCTAATCTTTTAATTTTTTTTGTAGAGATACGGTCTTACTATGTTGCCCAGGCTGGTCTCAAACTCTTGGACTTAAGCAATCTTCCTGCCTTGGGCTCCCAATGTGCTGGGATTACAGGTATGAGCCACTGTGTTCCTTAGATGATGCTAAGGGGGGTGCACACAGGACCTGTCAGGTTTGAAGCCATAACAAGAGAAAGGAAAGATCCTAAATGCTGCTTAGGTGAGCCCTGGTAGCTGCTGAACACACTGAAGCCCACTGAACCCAGAGAGATGGAAGGTAACAGGAAAAGGAGAAGGGCTGCTTCCAAAGCTTGCCTACAGCAGTCCCAGCACATCCCAAGACGTTTAAGGAACACAAGTAAAATTTCATTTTAATGCAAACCATTTTAAGGCAACATTTTGTTAATGACTCAGAATTCATTAACAAATGTACATGTCCTCTGAGAAGGCACGTGGTAAATGCGCTTTACTCATCTTCCTCCATGGATCTTACGGAACAAGTAGAGTAACAAGGCCTGTGCATGTACCAGTCCGGTTAAAGAAAACCTGACCCTGCTGGGCATCTGTCCTTTTTTTCTATAGCAGGGACCATAAGTAATAGCAATGAGATGATAAATAAAACCAAGAAACTGCTTTTCAGAGTGATCATGGGTGGAGAAGATGAGATAGATTATTGAAAAAATACTAGAAGAAAACAAAATGGAGAGGAAGTCACATTTACAGAGCCTGAGGGCAGGCTCTTACATACATCATCTCATTTAACCCTCAGTGCAGACTTGTGATGTACGTGAGCTGGCTGAGATTCAGCGAGACTCATAACTTCTCCAAGTTCACCCACCTAATAAATGGCAGAATGAGGAATCAATTTAAGTTTAGCTAATGCCAAAGCCCATGTTCATTCCACAATAACACACTGCCTCAAGACACAATTCTGATTATGATTCATTTACTATATACCAAAAAACAAAACTTTTAAAATTCCTCAAAGCAGGTTTCTTCCATCCCGATTCATAGACTAACTTCCATCAGAATATCCTAGGTATCTTGTTAAAATGCAGATTCCAGGTTTTCTTTCCGTATAATCTGTAGATCTAAGTGAAATCTAGGAATTTACATTTTAGACATTTCCCAGGAAGCTCTGACATGCAGACCACACACACAGATGCCTAAAAAGGATATAATCTAGATATCATTGAAAGGAGACTCCTTGTCACTCCTGGAGCAAACACTGCCCTTTCCCATCAACGTGCCACTGATAACACTGATCCCTTGGTCTGCATTCATATTTCACTGGCTAGTCCAAGGCTCTCTGAGATAGAGGAGAAGGGTCTGAAGTGAAAGGAGGTTGAGTCTTAGACCTGGCCATTAACTAGTGATGTTAAGTAAAGAAGTAACAACCTCTTTGAATCTCCATTTATTTTTCTAGAAAATGGAGACCATACTCCTGCTTCAACTGCCTCACATGGGGATTATGAGGAAAACAATAAGAAGATTTAATAAAAATGGACTCAGACTGTTATCGATTTAGTAAAAATGGACTCACACTCTTACTGATTTTCCATACAGATGCTAGTAATTGGGTGAGTAGAGGATGTGAGAAATGAAGAGCCCTGGAATTGAAGTCAGATGTGAATCAGAATTCTGACTCTCCCTCTCATTAGCTGTGTAACCATGAACACTTAACCTCACAGAACCACAGTTTCTTTTTCTGTAAAAAAAGAATGACAGGCCGGGTGTGGTGGCTCATGCTTATAATCCCAGCACTTTGGGAGGCTGAGGTGGCCGGATCATGAGGTCAGGAGTTCGAGACCAGCCTGGCCGACATGGTGAAACCCCGTCTCTACTAAAAATACAAAAAATAGCCAGGCATGGTGGCAGGTACCTGTAATCCCAGCTACTTGGGAGGCTGAGGCAGGAGAAAGAGAATCATTTGAACCCGGGAGGTGGAGGTTGCAGTGAGCCAAAATTGCGCCGTTGCACTCCTGCCTGGGTGATAGGGTGAGGCTCAAAAAATAAAAATAAAATAAAAAAATAACAAAAATGCATGCTCAGTAGCAGGAATGGAAGTAACCTAAACTACCATCCACAGGGAACTAGCTAAATAAGGATGCTCTCCGCATGTACAGTCAGAGAGGAGTACCTTCTACTCTCTTCAGGTTTCTGTGCAAAGGAGTTTTTAAAGCACCCTGATGATCTTGCTTTTGCCCTTGACTCGTTTCACCTGTGAGAAGGTGGTATCACTTATCTGACTGGTAGATCTTGTCTCAACTGTACTTTTCATTTGGGGAACTGCTGTAGGCTACATAACAAGATCTACACACACAGCTTCAGTAATAACAAGCCTGCTTGACTATTCACATAAAACTCTAACTTCTAGTCTTGCCTCTATCTGCAATAAAATTAAATTTGTGGCCTCCTTATGCCAACTATTTGTTTTCCTTTTCAAACTCTTCAGAACCCAGGGGAAGAGGGCAGAGATAGAGGGGCACTATTTATTGGTCTGTCAAAAATCCAACATATATATCGAAAACTACGTAGCCATAAACAAACAAACAAACAAACAAAAATATAGAGGTGAAGCCATATGTACCTATTGTCACTTAAAGTACTTTAGGATATGCTGTTGAGGGAAAACTGTCAGGTTCAGAACAGGGTATTTAGTGCACTCTTATTTGTATAGAAATAAAGGATGCATACAATGAAATGCACGTACATTTAATTAGAATATTACCAGGAAAATAAACAGGAATCTTTTACTCTGCTTGCTCTTGGGGATAGACTAAGAGATCGAAGTGAGTTGAGGGGTTATTTTTCATTGTATATGCTCTAACACATTTTTAGTTTTCAGTTACACTTATCTCATTTTTTAAACAAAAAATATACAAGGCTAGGCATGGTGGCTCACACTTGTAATCCCAGCACTTTGGGAGGTCGAGGTAGGCAAATCACTTGAGGTCAGGAGTTCGAGACCAGCCTAGCCGACATGGTGAAACCCTGTCTCTACTAAAAATGTTTTTTTTGTTTGTTTGTTTGTTTTTTTGAGATGGAGTCTCACTCTCTCACCCAGGCTGGAGTGCAGTGGCGCAATCTCGGCTCACTGCAAGCTCCGCCTCCCGGGTTCACGCCATTCTCCTGCCTCAGCCTCTCTGAGTAGCTGGGACTACAGGCGCCCGCCACCACACCCGGCTAATTTTTTGTATTTTTAGTAGAGACGGGGTTTCACCGTGGTCTCGATCTCCTGACCTCGTGATCCGCCCGCCTCGGCCTCCCAAAGTGCTAGGATTACAAGCGTGAGCCACTGCACCCGGGCTAAAAATATTTTTAAAAAATAGTTGGGTATGGTGGCTGTAATCCCAGCTACTCGGGAGGCTGAGGCAGGAGAATCGCTTGAACCTGGGAGGCAGTGGTGGCAGTGGGCCGAGATCGTGTCACTGCAGTACAGCCTGGGTGACAGAGTGAGATTCCATCTTAAAAAAAAAACAAAAAAAAAAATACAAGAAGTGCACATCCCTCACATTATTGTGTTGAGGAGTAAGCAATATTGCATAGTATAATCAATAAATTTTGCTTTCCTTTCTTCATGCTTCTGCCTGAAAGTGAGCTTCCCCTTGACAATAGTACTCCTTTGAGATTATTGGAGGTCACGTTCTTAGAGCATTGTGCTCTGACTTCTCTTGGTCTTAATATATCCCTAGTCACAGGAGGCATTCCCCAACCAGAAAGCAAGCTACGGGATAGCAAGGGACCGAGGAACTGTAGCCCTCCCAGCAGCTAGCTCAGTCTCTTTAGCATAGCAGAGAGCCAACATGTTTACAACACTAAAGAGTGCACGAGGCTCTTAGTGCCCAGACCAGTCATCTGCTCTGATTGCTATAGAATTGAAGTTGGGACAAAGAAAGCCTTTGCATGACTCCACTAAGTAGAAAGCACAGCTTCAAAGAGCAGCTGAAACTTCCTGACAGAACACGGACCCAGCATGTGCCATTATATGCAAAATCACCACATGCCTGCTGCTCCTAACCACCATCCTCTCCCAACATGATATTTTAAATGGAAACATATGGCCAACACAAAACAAATCTGATTTTTTTCCTCTGTGTGGTTGGTGATTATTTATTTATCTGAGTTTAAGAAAGAATAAAATACAAATTACCAAAACAAGGGAAAACCAGTTTCAAGCGCCTTTGAAGTTTTTTACCTTGGGCTTGGTTACAAAGTTATGCATTCATACTGCAGGCTGAAAAGTTTGGCTAAAGTCCATCTTAGATGGTAGAGGGCTCTGGTTGAAACACTGAGGACTAGAAAGTCAGACAGAATGAGTTCAAACTTAACTACATCCTAGACACAACTGTGGTATATCCTCTCTAAGCCTTGGTTTCCACTGCTCTGAAATTAGAATAACACCTACTTTGAAGGTACAAATAGAACAACATCTGTAAAACACCAGACAGATGCCCTGTATATGGTTATAATGATTAACACAGAAATTAACTTTTAAACAATAATAGAATGGAGTATGCTTATAATCATGTATTTAGTTATGTATTCAGTTATTCATTTTGTCTTTTCCACTGGTCTGTGGATCTCTTAGAGGGTGCTAACTTCCCTTTGTTCATTTTCATGACTCTAGCACTGAGCACATTGTCTTGTTATACCATTCCCCAATGAACATTTTGAATGAATGAGAATGAGAATTGGAAGTAACTTCAAACCTGCTAACCAGTGTTACTTTTAGCCATTCCCAACATGAACCTGTGTATCCATGCCTGAGATCTCTTTCCTCTTCTTTTTTTTTTGAGACAGAGTTTCACTCTTGTTGCCCAGGCCAGAATGCAATGGTGCAATCTCGGCTCACTGCAACCTCCGCCTCTCAGGTTCAAGCAATTCTCCTGCCTCAGCCTCCCGGGTAGCTGGGATTACAGGCATGCACCGCCACGCCCAGTTAATTTTGTATTTTTAGTAGAGACGGGGTTTCTCCATGTTGGTCAGTCTGGTCTCAAATTCCCGACCTCAGGTGATCCACCCGCCTCGGCCTCCCAAAATGCTGGGATTATAGGTGTGAGCCACTGTGCCCAGCCTCCTCTTTCTTTTAACATAGCACACTCAATACCTGGAAGAGGAAGAAAATCAAGCCAATTCCATGGAAATAGGTACTAATTCCTTCAAGATTTCAAAAAAAAAAAGAAAAAGAGAAGAAGCAGAAGCAGAAACAGAAGGAGAAGAAGGAGAAGAAAGAGAAGAAGGAGAAGGAGAAGAAAGGAAAGGAGAAGGAGAGGAAGGAGAAGAAAGGGAAGAAGGAAAAGAAGGAGAAGAAAAGCTAGAAGCATGTTCCTTGAATTGAGAAACCAAGTTATCTGAAAATATTTCTTAGCAATATGTAATTTGAATCTCCATACTTCAAACTCATGTATTCCTTTTGGGGATCAATTTATGTTTTGAATAACTTGTTTTGGGACACAAAAAAGAACATTTGAAAAAATAATTAAAGTATAAAATTTGATCTTGCTAAATGGGGTTTGCCATAGAAACCTGGTTATTTCAATTCCTCAAATATACACTAAACTTCTATCTGCTAGGTATTATTAAATACAGAAAAAGTCAACATGGTTAAGATATGACCCTATTTTACAAATATTATGATTGTCACCTGGTAAAAAGACCACATCTTCCTGCTCTACTTTTATTTCTTGGGATTTGTGAAGGCCTTGTTAACATGTTTAAAACTGCTACTCCAACCCATCCTTCCTCACTAACCCACATTTCTAATAAAATTCTACGTAATGCAAAAGACAATTTTTAAATTTTTTATCAATCAACAAGGATTTACTTTGCAATTATGTACTATGAGCCCAGTTTTGCTAAAATACAGACACACAGCTTATGTGCCTTGAATACCTACAAGACATCTAGGTACTAGCCTGTAGATTTTTTTGTTTGTTTGTTTTTGTTTTCTGTTTTTTGTTTTGAGACGGAATCTCACTCTGTTGCCCAGGCTGGAGTGCAACGGTGCAATCTTGGCTCACCGTAACCTCTGCCACCCGGGTTCAAGCGATTCTCCTGCCTCAGCCTCCTGAGTAACTGGGATTACAGGCACCTGCCACCATGCCCAGCTAATTTTTGTATTTTTAGTAGAGACAGGGTTTTACCATCTTGGCCAGAATGTTCTTGAACTCCTGACATCGTGATCCACCCGCCTCGGCCTCCCAAAGTTCTGGGATTAGCCTGTGTATTTTTTAAATGCGTGTACTTAAAAGCAAAGCAACGTTTGTTTTAAAAACACACAAAAATACAGAGTAGTATCTATTTATTCAAATTAAAAATGGATTATTTATTGAAATATAATTTACATACAGTATACAGTTTGATGATTTTGACAGATGCATATACCTGTGTAAATGCCACATTCGTAACAAGATATAAACTTTTCCATCACCCCAGAAATTTCCCTCCTGCCGTATCTCAATCAATCCCCACCCTCACACTCGCCAGAGGCAACCACTGCTCTGATTTATACCATTCTATATTTTATTTATGTACTCTAGAACTTCATATAAGTAGAATTATACAGTATGCACTCTTCATAGCTTGCTTTTTTTTTTTTTTTTTTTTGCTCAGCACTATGCCTTTGAGATTATTCACGGTTTTGCCTATATCAGTTGTTCTTTTTATTGTTGAGTAATATTCCATTATATGAATATACTGCTGTTTGTTTACTCATTCTTCTGTTGATGGATGTATGAGTTATTTCTTATTCTGGGCTATTACAAATGAAGACATTGTAAGTATTCTTACTGTAGCTTTATAGCAAGACTTGAGATAGTGTAAATGTGGTACTGTAAATCTTTTAAAGATTATTTTGGGCCAGGCGCGGTGGTTCACACCTGTAATCCCAGCATTTTGGGAGGCCGAGGTGGGTGGATCATGAGTTCAGGAGATCGAGACCATCCTGGCTAACACGGTGAAACCCTGTCTCTACTAAAAATACAAAAAAAATTAGTGGGCGACAGAGCGAGACTCCATCTCAAAAAAAAATTTTTTTTAAAGATTATTTTGGCTGTTTTCAGGGTATATAAGTTTTAAAATCAGTCTGTTTCTACCAAAAAAAAAAAAAAAAGAGAGAGAGAGAGAAGGAAAAAGCTGCTGAAATCTTGACTGCAATGGCATGGAATCTGTAGAACAATTTGGGGATCATTTATGTCTTAAAAATATTGAATCTTCCATTTAATGGAGACAGTATATCTCCCTACTTAGTTAATCTTTATTTAATTTATAAAACATTTCACTTTCTTTAGCAAAGTACTATAGTTTTAAAATCATGGATTTGCATATACTTTGTTAAATGTATCACAAAATAGTTTTTACGCAATTGTAAATGACATGGTTTTATAGATGAAATGTAAAACTGCAATTGATTTTCAAATATTGATTTGTATCCTGCAACATCATTAAACTCATTTATTAGTTCTAGTAGCTTTTTTGTAGATTTCTTTGAATTGTTATGAACACAGATTATGTTATCTGACATTTTACTTTCTCCTTTCCAATGTGCAAAACTTTTACTTTTTTTTTTTTTTTTTTGCCTTATTGCACTGGAGAAGATCCCTATTACAAATGTTTAATAAAAGTGGTAGGAGAAGATATGCTCGCCTTATCCTGATCTTATGGTAATCAAGTCTTTCATATTAACATGATGCTACTTTTAGGTTTCTTCAAAAATATTCTTCATTACGTTGAAGAAGTTGCCTTCTATTCTTAGTTTGCTGAGATTATTTATTTATTTTAATCTTAAATAGGCTGTGAATTTTGCCAGTGTTGTTTACTGAGACGATCAAGACTTTACTCCCTTATTTTGTTAACATGAAGAAATATATTAAATCATTTAAAAATATTAAATGATTCTTACATTGCTAGTGTAAATCCACTTAGTCATGATGTATTATGCTTTTTATATATGGTAGGATTTGACTAGCTAACATTTTGTTAAACAATTTTTATCTCTATGCTCATGAAAAATATTAATCTGTAATATATTTTTTCATAATGTTTTTTTTTCAATTATTTTGGTATGAGGGTTACATTGATCTCATTAACTTAGCTGAAAAATTTTGACTTCTTTGTTTTTTTTCACATTCTTTTTTTTATTTTTTATTTTACTTTAAGTACTGGAATACATGTGCTGAATGTGAACATTTGTTACATCAGTACACATGTGCCATGGTGGTTTGCAGCAACGATCAACCTGTCATTTAGGTTTTAAGCTCCACGTGCATTAAGCATGTCCTAATGCTCTCCCTCTCCTTGGCCCTGACCTCATGACAGGCCCCAGTGTATGATGCTCCCCTCCCTGTATCCATGTGTTCTCATTGTTCAATTCCCACTTATGAGTGAGAACATGCGATGTTTGGTTGTCTGCTCCTGTGTTAGTTTGCTGAGGATGATGGTTTCCAGCTTCATCCATGTCCCTGCAAAGGACATAAACCTATCCTTTTTATGGCTGCATAGTATTCTCTGGTGTAGATGTACCACATTTTCTTTATCCAGTCTATAATTGATGGGCATTTGGGTTGGTTCCAAGTCTTTGCTATTGAAATAGTGCTGCAATAAACATATGTATGCATGTGTCTTTACAGTAGAATGATTTATAATCCTTTGGGTATATACCCAGTAATGGGATTGCTGGGTCAAATGGTATTTCTGGTTCTATATCCTTGAGGAATCACCACACTGTCTGCCACAATGGTTGAGCTAATTTACACTCCTACCAACAGTGTAAAAGCATTCTTATTTCTCGAATCCTCACCAACATCTGTTGTTTCTTGACTTTTTAATGATCGCCATTCTAACTGGAGTGAGACGGTATCCCATTGTGGTTTTGAATTGCATTTCTCTAATGACCAGTGATGATAAGCTTTTTTCATGTTTGTTGGCCACATAAATATCTTCTTTTGGGAAGTATCTGTTCATATCCTTCATCCACTTTTTGATGGGGTTGTTTGTTTTTTTCTTGTAAATTGGTTTAAGTTCCTTGTAGATTCTGAATATCAGACCTTTGTCAAATGGATAGATTCCAAACATTTTCTCCCAATCTGTAGATTGTGAATATCAGACCTTTGTCAGCTGGATAGATTCCAAACATTTTCTCCCATTCTGTAGATTGCCCGTTCACTCTGATGATAGTTTCTTATGCTGAGCAGAAGCTCTTTAGTTTAATTAGATCTCATTTGTCAATTTTGGCTTTTGTTAAAATTGCTTTTGGTGTTTTAGTCATAAAGTCTTTGCCCATGCCTATGTCCTAAATGGTATTTCCTAGATTTTTTCTAGGGTTTTTATGGTTTTAGGTCTTACGTTTAAGTCTTTAATCCATCTTAAGTTAATTTTTGTATAAGGTGTAAGGAAGGGGTCCAGCTTCAGTTTTCTGCATATGGCTAGCCTGTTTTCCCAACACCATTTATTAAATAGGGAATCTTTTACCAATAGCTTGTTTTTGTCAGGTTTGTCAAAGATCAGATGGTTGTAGATGTGTGGTGTTATTTCTGAGGCCTCTGTTCTGTTCCATTGGTCTATATATATATATCTGTTTTGGTACCAGTACCATGCTGTTTTGGTTACTGTAGCCTTGTAGTATAGTTTGAAGTCAGGTAGTATAATGCCTCCAGCTTTGTTACTTTTGCTTAGGATTGTCCTGGCTATACAGGCTCTTTTTTATTCCATATGAAATTTAAAGTAGTTTTTTTCTATTTCTGTGAAGAAAGTCAGTGGTAGCTTGATGGGAATAGCATTGAATCTGTAAATTACTTTTGGCAATATGGCCATTTTCATGATATTGATTCTTCCTATCCATGAGCATGGAATGTTTTTCCGTTTGTTTGTGTCCTCTCTTATTTCCTTGAGCAGTGG
The DNA here is from genome assembly GCF_009828535.3 of Hylobates moloch. Lineage (NCBI taxonomy): Eukaryota > Metazoa > Chordata > Mammalia > Primates > Hylobatidae > Hylobates > Hylobates moloch. The sequence continues at coordinate 87,550,680 of NW_026652288.1, read as the reverse complement.
TTTGTAGTTCTCCTTGAAGAGGTCATTCACATCTTCTGTAAGTTGTATTCCTAGGTATTTTATTTTCTTTGTAGCAATTCTGAATAGAAGTTCATTCATGATTTGGCTCTCTGCTTGTCTGTTATTGTTGGATAGGAATGCTTGTGATTTTTGCACATTGATTTTGTATCCTGAGACTTTGCCAAAGTTGTTTATCAGCTTAAGGAGTTTTTGGGCTGAGAAATGGGGTTTTCTAAATATACAATTATGTCATCTGCAAACAGAGACAATTTGACTTCTCTATTTCTATTTGAACACCCTTTATTTCTTTCTCTTGCCTGATTGCTCTGGCCAGAACTTCCAACACTATGTTTAATAGGAGTAGTGAGAGAGGGCATCCTTGTCGTGTGCTGGTTTTCAAAGGAATGTTTCCAGCTTTTGCCCATTCAGTATGATACTGGCTATGAGTTTGTCGTAAATAGTTCTCATTATTTTGAGATATGTTCCATCAATCCTAGTTTCTTGAGAGTTTTTAACATAAAGGGATGTTGAATTTTATTGGAGGGGTTTTCTGCATCTATTGAGATAATCATGTGGTTTTTGTCATTGATTCTGTTTATGTGATGGATTAAGTTTTTGGATTTGTGTATGTTGAACTAGCCTTGCATCCCAGGGCTGAAGCCAACTTGATCATGGTGAATAAGCTTTTTGATGTGCTGCTGGGTTTGGTTTGCCAGTATTTTATTGAGGATTTTCGCATCGATGTTTATTAGAGATATTGGCCTGAAATTTATTGTTGTTGTTTCTCTGCCAGGTTTTGGAGTCAGAATGATGCTGGACAGAGGCAGAATTTGTTTAAGTCTTTAATCCATCTTGAGTTGAATTTGGCTGTAAATCCATCTGGTCCCAGGCTTTTTTGGTGGGTAGGCTGCTAATTACTGCCTCAATTTCAGAAATTGTTATTGGTCTACTCAGAGATTTGACATCTTTCTGGTCTTGGGAGGGTGTATGTGTCCAGGAATTTATTCATTTGTTCTAGATTTTCTAGTTTATTTGTATAGAGGTGTTTATAGTATTCTCTGATGGTAGTTTGTATTTCTGTGGGATCAGTGGTGATATCCCCTTTATCATTTTTTATTGTATCTATGTGATGCTTTCTTTTCTTCTTTATTAGTCTAGCTGGCGGTCTATCTATTTTGTTAATCTCTTCAAAAAACCAGCTCCTGGATTCATTGACTTTTTGCAGTTTTTCATGTCTCTATCTCCTTGAGTTCTGCTCTGATCTTAGTTATTTCATGTCTTCTGTTAGCTTTTGAATTTGTTTGCTCTTGCTTCTCTAGTTCTTTTAATTGTGATGTAAGGGTGTTGATTTTATATCTTTCCCACTTTCTGATGTAGGCATTTAGTGCTATAAATTTCCCTCTAAACACTGCTTTAGCTGTGTCCCAGACATTCTGGTATGTTGTCACTTTGTTATCATTGGTTTCAAAGAACTTTGCTATCTCTGCCTTAATTTCATTATGTACCCAGTAGTCATTCAGGAGCTGGTTGTTCAGTTTCCATGTAGTTGTGTGGTTTTCAGTGATTTTCTTAATCCTGAGTTCTAATTTGACTGCACAGTGGTCTGAGAGACTGTTTGTTATTATTTCCATTCTTTTGCATTTGCTGAGGAGTGTTTTACTTCCAATTATGTGGTCAATTTTTGAGTAAGTGCTATGTGGTGCTTAGAAGAATGTATATTCTGTTGATTTGGGGTGAAGAGTTCTTTAGTTATCTACTAGGTCTGCTTGGCCCAGAGCTGAGTTCAAGTCCTGAATATCCTTGTTAATTTTCTGTCTCATTGATCTGTCTAATATTTACTGTGATGTTGGGGTCTAGGTATCTTTGTAGGTCTCTAAGAACTTGTTTTATGAATCTGGGTGCTCCTGTATTGGGTGCATGTATATTTAGGATAGTTAGCTTCTCTTGTTGCATTGATCCCTTTACTATTATGTAATGCCCTTCTTTGTCTTTTTTGATCTTTGTTGGTTTAAAGTCTATTTTATCAGAGACTAGGATTGCAACCCCTGCTTTTTTTTACTTTCCATTATCTTGGCAAATATTCCTCCATCCCTTTATTTTGAGCCTATGCGTGTCTTTGCATGTGAGATGCATCTCCTGAATACAACACACTGATAGGTCTTGACTTTTTATCCAACTTGCTAGTCTATGTATTTTAATTGGGGTATTTAGCCCATTTATATTTAAGGTTAATATTGTTATGAGTGAATTTGATCCTGTCATCATGATGCTAGCTGGTTATTTTGCACATTAGTTGATGAGGTTTCTTCATAGTGTCATTGGTCTTTATATTTTAGTGTGTCTTTGCCGTGGCTGGTACTGGTTTTTCCTTCCCATATTTAGTGCTTCCTCCAGGACCTCTTGTAAGGTAGGCCTGGTGGTGACAAAATCTCTCAACTTTTGCTTGTTTATAAAGGATTTTATTTCTCCTTCACTTACGAAACTTACTTTGGCTGGATATGATATTTTGGGTTGAAAATTCTTTTCTTTGAGAATGTTGAATAGTGGGTCCCCATCTCTTCTGGTTTGTAGGGTTTCTGCAGAGAGATCTGCTGTTAGTCTGATGGGCTTCCCTTTGTAGGCAACGCAACCTTTCTCTGGCTGCCCTTAACATTTTTTCCTTCATTTCAACCTCGGAGAATCTGGCGATTATGTGTCTTGGGGTTGCTCTTCTTGAGAAGTATCTTAATGGTGTTCTTTGAATTTCCTGAATTTGAATGTTGGCCTGTCTTGCTAGCTTGGGAAGTTCTCCTGGATAATACCCTGAAGTGTGTTTTCCAACTTGGTTCTATTCTCCCCATCATTTTCAGGAATACCAATCAATCACAGGTTTGGTCTTTTCACATAGTCCCATATTTCTTGTAGGCTTTGTTCATTCTTTTTCATTCTTCTTTCTCTAATCTTGTCTTCATGTCTTACTTCATTAAGTTGATCTTCAATCTCTGATATCCTTTCTTTCACTTGATTGATTTGGCTATGATACTTGTGTATGCTACACGAAGTTCAGCTCCATCAGGTCATTTATGTTCTTCTCTAAACTGGTTATTCTAGTTAGCAGTTCCTGTACTCTTTGTCAAGGTTCTTAGCTTCCTTCCATTGGGTTAGAACATGCTACTTTACCTCAGAGGAGTTTGTTATTACTCACCTTCTGAAGCCTACTTCTGTCAATTCATCAAACTCATTCTCTGTCCAGTTTTGTGCCCTTGCTGGAGAGGAGTTGCGATCATTTGGAGAGAGGCATTTTGGTTTTTAGAATTTTTAGCATTTTTGCACTGGTTTTTCCTCATCTTTGTGGAAATCTTTATCTACCTTTGATTTTTGAGGCTGACGATCTTTGGATGGTGTTTTTTTTGGGGGGGGCGGTCCTTTTTGTTGATGTTGATGTTATTGCTTTCTGTTTGTTAGTTTTTCTTCTAACATTCAGGCTCCTCTTCTGCAAGTCTGATGGAATTTGCTGGAGGTCCACTCCAGACCCTATTTGCCTGAGTATCACCAGCAGAGGCTGCAGAACAGCAAAGATTGCTGCCTGCTCCTTCCTCTGGAAGCTTCATCCCAGAGGGGCACCAGCGTAATTCCAGCTGGAGCTCTGCTATATGAGGTGTCTGTCAACCCCTGTTGGGACATCTCTCCCAATCAGGAGGCATTGGGGTCAGAGACCCGTTTGAGGAGTCAGTCTATCCCTTAGCAGAGCTTAAGCACTGTGCTGGGAAAACCCTCTTTGTCAGGATACACTGCTCTCTTCAAAGCTGGCAGGCAGGAACATATAAGTCTGCTGAAGCTGAGCCAACAGCTGCCTCCTTCCCCAGGGCTCTGTCCCAGGGAGATGGGAGTTTTATTTATAAACCCCTGATTGGGGCTGCTGCCTTTCTTTCAGAGCTGCTCTGCCCAGTGAAGAGGAATCTAGAGAGGCAGTCTGGCCACAGGTGCTTTGCCACACTGTGTTGGGTTCCATGCAGTCTGAACTTCTAGGCCTTTTTAGCGCAGTCAGGAGAAAACTGACTACTCAATACTCAGTAATGGTGGATGCACCTACCCTAACTAGCTCGATCATCCCAGGTTGACTTCAGACTGCTGTGCTGGCAGTGAGAATTTCAAGCCAGTGGTTCTTAGCTTGCAGGGCTCCATGGGAGTGGGACCTGCTAAGCAAGACCATTTGGCTTTCCAGCTTCAGCCCCCTTTCCAGGGGAGTGAATGGTTCTGTCTTGCTGGGATTCCAGGAGCCACTGGAGAGGGAAAAAAAAAAAAAAAAAAAAAAAAA